>NC_063336.1:93764280-93944923 GCF_021869965.1 Rhincodon typus | reverse complement strand
TGGCCTGCTGTGTACATCCAGCTCTACACCTTGTTATCTCAGATTCTCCAGCATCTGCAGTTCCTACTATCTATGGAAGTTTTATCTAGTAATTAAAAGCATACACACTCTTTTAACAATGCAATAATTGCTAATGAGTATGAATCAGCATCTCTGGCCCAGAAAACTATAAATGTGGCCTCTCACATCTCCAATTGTTAAATATTTTAAAATTGTAAAGTTTCACTTTATTTCACTCTTCCTGTTGAACTTTCTTTTAATCTGTCTTCATTTTTTCTGTATGTAATTTGACATTGAAAACATGCAGTCAACTACACCCTACTCCTCAGTCTTTCCTCTAGATTTTTTTCCAATCCTTAAACAGCACCAATTATGGAGGTTACTCTGTTATTCTAACTTTCCAAAAGGTCCTAGATTTCTTGTTGCTCTCATAATGCTGTGTTGACTCACATATATTGTAACTTTGTAGATGAAATGTTTTTGAGCTGAAAGGTACATGCAGAAATCTTACCTATCAGGCACCTTCCAGAATAAGTAAGCCACGAAGCAAACATTCAAAAATAAGCTTTGATTTCTGCTTATGTAAGTGCTTTGTCATATGCAGAAAGGGAATAATGTGAAGGCTTTCTGATAGTTCACATTAAGTGCATTGCTGACAGTGAAAAAGAATGCAAAGTATTACAGGAAAAGGTTACGTGTGAAGAACTTCTGTTATGGGAAGCAGAACGTGTAGGAAATTATATGCTGAACAGTAAGGTTTATAATATTGAGAAGGAATAGAGTGAATTTGGGGTAGACTTCACTGAATACAGAGATTCTGTGATGCAGACACAAGTAAAGCAGAAGCAGAGTTCCATAAATTCACTCCCGAACAGGACTTTGGGTTAACCTACACCATTTGGAGGGGAGTGGTTCAAGAAGTCAACTCATCTTTTCAAGAGCAATTAGGAATGGGCAACCAATGCTGGTCTAGCCATTCATTCCCACATCTTGTGTTAGCAGTGTTGCTAGAATACATCCGGCATGCCATTAGCCTACTTTATCCAGTGGAGGAATTGTTTCCCACACCCACTTGCATTGACAGGTTGGCACAAAACAATTCCTGCACCAGTCAGTTCTTCAGCTGACAAATGCAATTCATTTCACTCCCAAAGAAAATTTAGTGCCCTACTATATTCCATTATACTTTGATTCCTCATTGAAGAGCAAACTTTAAGAACATAAGAGCAAATGATGGTGACAATTGGTAGCACTTTGGTCCTGTTCTCTTGTGCAGCGAAGATCGGGCTTGAACTATATTTCTTCCCTAAAATTACATTGTTCAGCAAATCTTAGGTCTGACTTGTCCATAACATCTACAGCATCACCTATTTTGCCTTTGTAACCTTCCTTTCCCATTCACTGAAATGCTACTCATTTAATGCAAGTTTTTTGAGCATCTACATAATATTTGACCCTCATGGAACAGTGATATATTGGATACAAGAGTCTGAAATAACCTCTCCAATTTGGAGCTAAAGGTTAATATTCGTATTCAGCCAAATCTACATTTCTGCCCTCCTCCACATTGTTAAGAGCCTTACTGTTAAGGATATAATTTCTTCAATGTGGTTTCTCATAATAGAAAACATTACAATTCACCACATTGAACTGCAACCCAGCACCTGTCCATGGAAGACACTTGTTTTAGTACTCCTTTGCATTCTTTTTCACTGTTTGCCATGCACTTAATATAAATCAGATACTGAAGCAACCAGTGAACTCATGTAGCAAGACTTGAACAGCATTAAATTTTGTGTTGATAAGTGACAAGTTTCTATGACGTAAGTGTCAGGCAATGATCATAGCCTGCATTTGGCCAATATCCCTCTAAATCTTCTCCAGCAAGAGAATATCCAATGATTTCCCTTTGATGTTCAAAGATGTTATTTTCACTGAAACCACCACTATCAACACCCTTCGGGTTACCTTTATCCAGAAGCTGAGCTGGACCAGACAAATAAATACTATTGGTAAAACAGAAGGGTAGAGCTTGGAATTCTGTGGTGAGTAACTCACCTTCCAATTCTCTAAAGGCCTATCCATCATCTACCAGGCACAGGTCAGAAATCTGATTGAATATGTTCCACTAGCCTGAGGTAAGTGCAGCTCCAACAACACTCAAAGCAGCCCACTTGATTGGCATCCTATCCAGAACCTTAAACATTAACTCCCAAACCACTGGTGCACAGTGGCAGCAGTATGTACCATTGACAAGATGCACTGTAGCAACTCACCACGAGTTCTTTGACAGCACCTTCTGAACCTGTGGGCTCTACCACCTAAGAAGACAAAGGCAACAAATGCATGGATAAGCCACCATCTGCAAGTTACCCTCTGAGTCACACAGTATCCTGTCTTGAAACTATATCACCATTTTCTTTACTATAACTACATCAAAATCCTGGAACTCCTCCCTAACAGCACTGTGGATGTGCCTACACCACATAGCAACAAATGCTGGCCTAGCAAGTGACATTTATATCTTGTGAAAGAATAAAAAGAAGCCCCAAAGAAGACTGGATGTCTGGGGTAAATCCTACTGGATGAATTATGAGCATTATTAGGCAGTTTTGATCATCTACTTTAAATAATGCCAGTGCCAATTACAGCAACGATAAGTGTTCCTTTCTCTATTTGGAAATTCCACTTTACTACAGTCCCAAAATGATTCAATGAAAGCATTACATTCATAAATTATGCTCATTCAGTTCTGCCATGTCAAATGGCAAATAAGTCTCTTTGGTCTTCACTTACTTTTGCTTAATTTTTAACCAACCTGCTCTCATTTCCATCTACGATGAAGTCAACATTTGCTCTATCAATAAAATATTGCTTTTATTGACCTAGTTCTTTTCACTTTCCATCTGACAATTCCAAAAATTGTGTTCTGTTAACTCAAATTCCATTATCAGGACATTGAAGTGTGGTTATGTATGCTTAACTCTGCCATAGCTCCTGAATTTGTGCATCACACAGCTGGTTTGACAAATATTTCACAATTTTTGCAGTTAAAGTGACTAGTTAATGGACAAAAGAACAAACTGCACTATCAAAGTTAAGTGCACATTCACCTGTAGATGTGTGCCAAAGTCAGTGCAGGGAGGAAGCAGGAATAACAAAATTCACATTTATTTGCTGCCTTTAAATGTAAAATGTCCAAAGTTGCTTCCAAATCAGACAGAAATTTATATTGAGTCAAAGGAGAGATTGGCACAGCTTGCTCAAAGAGATAAAACTTAAGGAGGGTCTTAAAATATGAGTGAGAGTTGGCAAGTCAGAGAGATTTTTGTGGAAATTCTATTCCAATGCAAAAGGCTTGAGGGCTAAAGGCACAGCGTCAGTGCTGAAGTCAAGGATTAGGGATGCACAAGGAGTCAGAATTGTAGAAGTAGTAATTTTTTGGACAGTTTTAATACTGCAGAAATGGAGAAGTAGTGAGTTGAAAGAGGAATTTCAGGACGGGGGTTGGGACTTCTGAAATTGAGGCATTGGTGGACCAAGTCAGCAAGAACAGGGGCAATGGGTGAACAGGACATGTGCAAGTTACGATGCAGGGAGTGACATTGTGGTTGAGTTGAAGTTTGCAGAGTGCAAGAAAGGTAGGCTTGCCAACACAGCACTTGAATAGGCGACTCTGGAGGTAACAGATGGAAAGAGGATAGCCCCAGCAGCCAATAGGCTGAGGTAGGTGTAGAGATTGCTGAATAGGTAGAACCAGGGGTATTGATAGTGGCAAGAATAAGGGGTTGGAAGCTCAGCTCAGGGTCAGTTAGGGTGCTAAGGTTGTTGACAGTTTAGTGGTCAGAAAAAACAATAGAAACAACAAGAAGAATTTTATTTGTAGAGGCTGAAGACTTCTGTGTTTACAACATTTAATTAGAGGAGGTCTTGGCATATCTAGGAATGGCAATCTGCCAACAAAGGTTTAACATCATCCTAAATAGTGCCAATATGTCTCCTATGTCTCGACCTCATAAAGTGACAAAATTAGACTATAACGGAAAAAAAATTGTCTTTCTCATATTATGATATATATAACAAGATCAAGATTTTTCAAAGAACCTTACAACCGATGAAAAGCTTTTGAAGTGCTGTCCCTGTTGTAGGAAACACTGGAGTAAGTGTCTGTACAGTAAACTTCCACAAACATCAGAAAAATATCCAATTAGAGTGCTGTTTTTAGCTATATGTAATAACCTGCATGGAGAGGAAGCTATAAGTTTCGGCTTTATTGTAGTGACTCCCAGCATTTACGATATTTTAAGTTGCATTCCTTGTGCAGTGAGATCCTGGCCCTGATCCTAATACATGTGAGCTGGAGATGGTTGCCCTTCTCACCTACAGCCTCATAATAGTTCCATTTTCTCAGCAGTTTTCAATAGAGATTTTGAAATTGTTGATATGCATCTGCTTTAGTCCTTTAGGCTCTCTTTTCATTTTCAGTCTCGTCTTACTCCCTCAACAGAATATTATCAGCACGTTGATCTTATTTTATGAGAATTTCGTTGCATAAATTAAAGAATACAGGAAGGGGGTGGTCAAAGATCATGAGTGCTGGAGGGAGAGAATATCCCTTCTGAACAGATTATATTTTGAACATTACATGCATGTAATCCTTAATTACATTTAGAGCTGAAGCTCATTAATGTGAAGGGGAGATCATTGGCCAGAAAATTCTGCACAAAGACTGAGGCAATGTTTATTTACTCAGAACTAATTGAATATAAAAAAAACCCTGTCATTTTGTTAGCTGGGTGACTCATTCTGCTGGCTGGAATTTGAACACAATTTTTATGTTTTATATGCGTCAATGCTTTTGTTGTAATTGTGTAGCCTGTCAAATAAAGTATATTCAAAAGATTAATGAGCTTACACTTTCATTGCTCTTCCATAGGCTCGTCAAGACCAGCATTTGTTGGGTTACTTATCAGCCTGGTGTCCAGGTCTTGCTGCTTTCAGGAACAGACTGTTTAATTGTTAAAAACAATTGTGAATTATTTTGATACACTGTGTATCAGCAAACATTCTCATTTCTAAATTTTTGTTGTACAAAAGTTTACAACACAGTAGGTTCATCTAAGATGCAAAGTAGTGCTTCTTGCTTCAACTGATATCAATGTGAGAGCTTTTTGAAAACTGATTTCCTGAGTTAAAAGGCAATGCATGAGTCAAGACCTAAACCCTGGAGTAATTAGCATCACAGTCGGAAAATTGGTCAGTCTGGAATAATCTTACATGTTGAAACTATATAAAACAGCTAACACCAGGAAGCAGACACTGAGGAAAACATCTTCTGAGGGAAGTTTTGACCAAAGGGAGGCTAAAGAGTAAAGGAAAACTAAATACTGTTCTGTTGGAAAAATGTCAGACAAGAAGTGCCAAAATCACAGAAGTCTTCAGGAATAAGAAACTTTCCATTTTCCTCCCAAAATTCTGCTGTTCTCAGGTACCTACCTGTACAAGGAAACACTACTTATTCATTTTTAGAAGCCATTGTGGGTGCTGGATCTGACTTAAAGCATTAACCTCCTTACTTTATTAACAAGGAAGTCAAACAAAAGACACCATTGGTGTATCACAGATTTTTTTATTATGGGTATTCTTTTGTCTTATCTATTGTTTTAATCTTGATATCTCTTCATCCTCAGGGAACCTACAGAAATAATTTGCAACAAACTAATTTTAACCTGTTTACACAAAAGCTTGCTTGCTGGTCTTCTTCACTTGAATTATTACAAGTTAAAAGTGGTCTTCAAAAGCTATAATTATGTACAGTTGACCAATCATGCCATGGACATACCTGATAGTCATTACATTATTCTATTGGGGATCCATTTCCTTTGACATGTTACTGCACTCCATGTCTTTTAATTTCCTGTGAAATGTACAACATAAAACGGTGCATAACATCTACCAGATACACTGCAGCAACTCGCCAAGGCTCTTTCGACAGCACTTTCCAAACCTTTGACTTCTACAGTCTAGTACGTGGGAACTAATACACGGGAACACCAACATCTGCAAGTTCTCCTCCAAGACATTCCCCACTCTGACTTTGAACTGTATTGCTGTTCCTTCAGTGTCACAAGGTCAAAATCCTGGAACTCCCTAATAGCATTGTGGGTATACCTACACACATGGATTGCAATGCTTTGAGAGGGCAAATCACTATAACCTTCTCAAAAACAATTAAAGAAGGGGAATAAATGCTGGCTTAGCTAGCAATGTCCATGTCCCATGAATAATTGTTTTTAAAAAAAGCTTTGTTGTTTTCCTTAGCATTCTTTGACTCTCTTGTAGAATATTTCAGAGAGATGTATGGTGTTCTCTGCTGTAGTGTTTACCTCTTTCTTGATGATCCTGGAAAACATCCAACTACCATTGTCTGTGATGACTTCATTAAGAATTATTCCATGTGTGTAGCCAATGGCCTTGGGATAGAAGAACATAAAATCAGACCATAAGGCCTTACATTTTCTGCCTTTTAAATTCCTTATTTGATACTTGCTAGGATGTAAATTTGGTGCCAAGCAAAAAGATACTATGACAGGTAACCAAAGAAAAATTTGATCAAAGACAATACTTTAAACAAGAATCCTGAAGGAAGAAAAAAAGAGAGAAGGAAAGAGAGAGAAGGAAGTTGAGAGGCTGATTGAATTTCTAAGCTTGGGCCTAAACGATGTAAGACCCAGAGGAATACGGGGATCTTGAAAATTTATAGCCAAGGAGGAGGTCACAGAGATTAAATGGGGTGAGGCAATGGAGAGATGTGAAAGCCAGGATGAAAATTTTAAATTCAAAGCATTTCTGGATGGGAGCCTAAGTATGCCACTGAGCACAAGGTTGATGGTTTAGTGGAATTTGCTTTGAGTTAGTAAATGGGAGCAGAGTTTTGGATGTTTGAATTCACAGTGCATTCAAGGTCATAGACTGACTAGAAGACTGCTATAATTGTCAAGTCTGAAAATAACGTAGACATGAATATGAAAGTTTCAGAAACAGACGAGTTGAGCAGGAGAGAAGACCAGAGATAGCACTGGGGTGGATGTAGGTGGTCTTATTATTAAAGAGGAAAAAGGGATAGCAGCACAGCTCAGGGTCAAATACAGGGTATCAAGGTTGAAATCAGTCAAGCCTTCAGACAGGATAGCAAAAGGGATGGAGTCAGTACATAGGGAATAGAGGTTATGGAGAAGATCAAAGACAATATCTTAGAGCTGTCCAATATTTAGTTGGAGGAAATCTCTGCTGAGATCAATAGTTTCACAAATCAGATCAAAGGGACTGAGAGATGTAGTGCTGTCACAGAACTGGCTATCATTGGTGTTTATGTGGAACCAATGTGAGAATGGGACAGGGTGCAAGGCAGGAGATTCTCTGAATGTGACTGGATCGATAAGAATTGAAAACCAGGCAAGGCTGTTTCACCAGGGACAAAGGAGGTGAAGTGCCAGCTAAGGACAAGTCAAATAGTACAGACAGATTGAGAAGCATGAGGAGAACTAGTTTACTACACTGATGTTGACCTAGGATATCATTTATGACTTTGACGCAAGAAATTTCAGTGTTGTGGTGGGTGGAAATGATTTTTGAGGAGTTCAAACATGAAGTTCTGAAAAGATTAGCACAGATTGAAGAAGCAGAAGTTGGAATTTCAGTTCATAACGAGTGCCTTATTACATCTTTTGGCAGATGCTGGGAGGCACATAGGGAAGCTGTAGGCTTTTCAAAAGAGAGACAAGCGTGGAACAGAGGCAGGAGAGTGGGAAGTTGTGGAGTAGTGAAGGACAGGGGAGGGACCTGATTGGGACAAGTACTTAATAGGAGGTTCTGCAGCTGGCTTGATTAGTGACCATTGTAGTGGACTATTATGTTAAGTTGTGTCTTTGAAACTGAGCATATATGACAGTAGATCCATGTCATCAGTATGTCTATGATCTGAGTAACCCATTCTTTGGAGTTGCTTACTTTGATTATCAAACACTTGAGTGAAACAACTTGAAGTCATGAAGCCAATAAAGTTGTAACTGAGCTCAACAAGAAGGAAAAAAACAGAAGGCAGTGGAAAATAATTCTTTCAAAGTTCACAGATTTGTTATCGAACTTTGAAGTGTATATGCCTAAATCAAAATTCACTGGATAGATGATTGGGGATCTAATTCAAACCAGGGAGAGCTATATTGCAGAATTATTTATACTGAGCTTTAGGCTTTCTGCTCTTTGAATTCTGAAATAAGTAAGAAAGAAAAAATTGCAATTATATAGTGCCGTTCATAACTTCAGTGTTGATTCTCTGGGAGTTAGGTGAGGCAGTGTTGGAGTTTGGTCATGGGAGGAGAGAATTAATTTGAGGATTGGAGGAGGTTATTCTTTATTCAATCATGGGATGTGAGCATCGCTAACTGGGCCAGCATTTATTGCCTGTCCCTTGAGAAATTGCCCTTGTGAAGGTGGTTGTGAGCTGTCTTCTTAAACTGCTGGAATTAATTTGGGTCACGTGCATCCACAATGAGGCCAGGGAGGGAGTTCTAGGATTTTGACCCAACAATACTGAAGGAATGACTATATATTTCCAAAGTAGGATGGTGAGTGGCTTGAAGAGGAACTTGCACATGCTGGTGTTCCCATGTATTTGTTCACCAATTCTCCTTCTTACTGGTAATGGTTGGGGTTTGGAAGGTACTGTCCAAGGAGAATTGGTGAATTTCTGTACTGCAACTTGTAGATGGTACACTTTGCTGTTACTGAGTACCGGTGGTGTTGGGAGTGAATATTTGTGAATGTGCTGCCATTTAAGCAGGCTGTTTTGTCCTAGATGATGTCAAGTTTCTTGAGTGTTATAGGAACTGCACTTATCCAGGAAATTAGGAAGTATTCCCTCCCAGTCTTTATTTGTGCCTTGCAGATGTTGGACAGGCTTTGGGAAGTCAGGAGCAGAGTTACTTGCATCAGCATTCCTAGCTTCTGACTTGATCAGGAGACCCAGTATTAATATAGCTCATATAGTTCAGTTTCTGGTCAATGGTGTCCCCCAGATTATTGATAGCAGGGGCTTCAGTGATGGTAATATCATTGAATGTCAAGAGGTGATGATTAGATTCTCCTTTATTTGAAATGATCATTGCCTGGCACCTGTGTGGTACAAATATTGTCACTTATCAGCCCAAGCTTAGATGTTATCCAGGTTTTGTTGCATTTGGACATGGATTGCTCCAGTATCTGAGGAGTCATGAATGGTGCTGAATATGGTGCAATCATTGGCAAACATCCCTATTTCTGTCTTTATGATCCATGAAGGTCAATGAGGAAGGCAGCTGAAGACAGTTGGGCTCAGGTCTCTATCCTGAAAAACTCCTGCAGAGATGTCATGGAACTGAGATGACTGACCTGCAATAACCAGAACTATCTTTGTGCTGGGTATGGCTCCAATCAGCAGAGAGATTTTACCCCGATTCCCATTGAATCTTGTTCTGCTAGGGATCTGTGATGCTACATTTAGTCAAACGTGGCCTTCATGTCAAGGACTGTCATATGCACCTCTTGTCTGAAATTCAGCTCTTTTGTCCATATTTTGACAAAAACTGTAATGAGGTCAGAAACTGACTGATCATTGTAGAGCCCAAGCTATGTAGTGAGCAGATTATTGCTAAATAAGTGCTGTTTGATTGGACTGTTGATGACACCTTCCATCATTTTACTGATGATCAAAAGCAAACTGAGGGGAGATGATTGGTTAGGGGGATTTTTGTCCTGCCTTGTGTGTACTGGTCCTACCTGGGCAATTTTCCACATTATTGGGTAGATACCAGTGTTATAGCTATACTGGAACAGTTCGGCTCAGAGCATGTAACGTCCTGGATTACAAGACTTCAAGATTATTTCTGGAATGTTGTCAGGGCCGACTGCCTTTGCAGTATCCAGTGCCTCCAAACATGTTATGCTGTCACATGGAATGAATAGAATTGTTGAAGACTGGCATCTGTGATGGTGGGGACTTATGTGGGAGGAATCACTAAGTTGGAACTTCTGGCTGAAGATTGTTGCAAATACTTCAGCCTTAACTTTTGCACTGATGTACCAGGCCGTCCCATTATTGAGGATGGGAATATATGCAGATCCTTCTGCTCCAGTGAGTTGTTTAATTGTCCACCACCATTTACAGCTGGATGTGTCAGGACTGCAGAACTTAGATCTGATCCATCAGTACTGGAATTGCTTAGCTCTGTCCATTATTTGCTGCTTGGGCTGTTTGGCACAAGAGTTGTCCTGTTTTACAACTTTACCAGGTTGACACCATATTTTTAGGTTTGGCTGGGGCTGCTCCTGACATGCTCAGCTGCATTGTTCATTGAACCCAGCTCGATTCCTTGACTTGATTATAATGGTAGAGTGAGGGGTGTACCATGCCATGAGGTTTACAGATTATTTTGGAGCACGATTCTGATTTGGCCAATGGCCCACAGCACTTCATGGGTGCCTAGTCTTGAGTTGCTAGAGAGAGACAGTTTACTTCAGGGGACAAAGTTTGGTGCTGAAACCACGGAAATGGCCCTGCATGGTTAAGAGGCATGGTAGACGTGAGGTCAGGTCCCTTGATGTACAAAGTTCAGGTAGGTGAGGCAGTCCTGTACAAGGACCACATGAGAACTGCAAACTCACAATCAGGGCAGGAGAAAAACATACCTGGCCCCCCAGAACAACCAGAAAGGCTGTCAGAACCTGTGGGGTCTTCTCCTCTGTCTGGCATTGAAGAAACGTCAGAGTCTGAGATGGGCACAGTGGATGTCGCAGCATCGACACCTTCTTCTGAGATGCTCTAGGTGCAAGAAGCAGGCTATGGTTTGGTATGCATATCCTTTATCTGAGGCTGAGTTGGAGGAATTGGACCTGGTGCGAAAACATCCCAGGAACAGCTACGAGATAAAGAACAGGCCTACCTCCCCAGACTTAGAGGGGGACAGATGTAGTGATTATAATGAGGTCAGCCACATGGACCTCATAGAATATAAGTTCCCTGATTGAGCCTATTAATCTGGTCCAATCAGGGAGTCCTGGCTGACAGATAAAAACAGGAGCATCAGGGGCTCTGCTTATTCTGTGAGCTAGCTCTGAGCAGGCTGTACTAGTGTCAAGTACTATGTATGTGTAAATAAAGGGTGACTTGGTGATGGGATACTGGCCTCTGTAAACTTCTTTCAAAGTGGTGACCTAATTGAGGTTAATAAAATGAGGGGCATAGATAAGGTGAATGACAAAGTCTTCTCCCTAGGGTTGGTTGGGGTGGGTGGGGGGAGATCAAAACTAGGGTGTGTATTTTTAAGGTGAGAGGTGAAACGCATCAAGGATGTGAGGGCAAACTGGTTTTTTTTTTTTACATAATGCTTGTGTGTGGAATGAATTGCCAGAGAAAGTGGTGGATGCAGTTGTTACAATGTTTAAAAGACACTTGGATAATTTCATGAATAGGAAAGGCTTGGAGGAATATGGGCCAAGTGCAAGCGGGTAGAGCTTGTTTAGTTTGGGAAAATGGTAGGCGTTGGACTGAAGGGCCTGCTTCTGTGCTGTCTGACTGAGAAAAGCCACGTATGTCATAAGATGGAGCTCTTCTACTTCAAAAGTAGAATCTCAAATAGGCTTACAGCCTCACTAACTTTTTTATTAGAATGCCATTCTGCCTTTGTGAACTAGGTTTATGACATGCTCCACTGTTCCAGTGAAGCTGAAGTTTAGCAGGTTGGTGGTGTATTTAGGTCAGGTGGGTCAGGATTATGACTTTTTAAAGTCTGAAAAGATCCCTTCCCTCCAACAATGACCAGCACTCCCAGCCTAAAGCCACACTTTTTTTTTCTAGTTCAAATCCGCCCCACTAGGATGAGTGAGCAGAGGCTTTGTCAAAGAATTAGATTATGGGGAGTGTCTTAAAGGAAGTCAGGGGTCGAGCAGTTTCTGGATAGAATTCCAGAGAGATGATGGCTGAAGCTGTAGTTGAGTAAATAAAGTTAGGGCTTTGCGAAAGGCCAGATGTGGAGAAGAGCAGAGATCTTATGGATTGGTATGTTGAAAAATAGAGCAACTGAAATGGGGGACAAAGTCATGGAGATAACATAAGAATTTAAAAATTGAAGGACTGTTGGTCTAGCTCAGCAGGCACAGGGTGATGGGTGAATGGTCTTGATGCAATCACATGTGACCATGATCAATCAGTGAATAAATGCATATGGAGAAAATTGCAACTTCTTGTTCTGACCAACATCGTTGTTCCTTTCTAGTGTCTGTGATAGTTGCTATTGATCTACGACATTAAATACCATTGTAAGCTTGGTTTATTGCTTTGAGCAATGAGGCTGCCTTTAACTTTGATAAATATTCTTGTTTTTTAAAAGCCCCACAAAATTTGATGGCTTCAGATGTAAGGTTAAATAAAGTCCAGCAGATTCATGGTAAATTAATAAGAGGAAAGCAACTGATTCAATGTTTTGAGGTAGCAAGGAGAAGGTTCAAAATAATAGGCTAAGATGGAAACATTGGATTTACACAAAGAGCATCTGTTCTAAACTCACATGGAATCAATGTTGCTTGAAGTGACCAACATACACTCGCAGCAATAAATTGACTGTGGTATTTGTACAGGCAACAGTTGCAGATTCTAAGCATAATTTAAATCAGAAAGCTCTGTTGTTTTGATGTACTGATGTATCAATCTAATGATTAAAATATGCCTGTGCTAGCAGTAAAGCAAGCTGATACAGACTTAAATGAATTAACTGTTAGACAAAGGGAGGACAAGTACAAATTGTATGTATAACACAGAATTATCATTAAGGAGAAAGCTGTGCTCGCTTATGCAGTAGTTCTTGTTTCAATGCAAGAGCAGAAGTTCAAATATCTCACTGAGATGCAGGTTATATAATGATGTCAGAACTATGTGGGGCACTGCTGGCAGAGGCAAAAAGGACTACTTAAGTATGTTTCTGTGCTAGCTTTGCAAAGGAGATGAAGAAAAGGATTGATGTGAGTACCGGAACTTTTCCACAGCTGCTGTGATCAGCAAGATGCACACAATTAAGAATCACTGTACATTTTTTATCCAGAAGTCTTGAATCATACAAAGAACATTGTGATGAAAAAGCTATTTGTTTGTGGCAATTATACTGAGGGTAAGCTTGATGCTGTGGACTGATATCCAATCAATCAATCAATCAATCAATCAAATAATTGAGTGCATTTCACTCAGCAAACAGCCATTAGCAGCAATCAAATCCTGCTGCATACACATTTTAAATTTTAACATACACAGCTGTTCAAATTTAAGTGGCAGGTTATCTTCCTGTTAAAAATGCTAGCTTTTGCTATTCCTGAGAATGACAATGCTTCTGCCTGATAGCACAGAAATCATATTATACTTGTTTAATCATTGCCATCTATCCACCCCACTCCTGCCTTGAATGTTTGCTTCTATGATCATTCTGTTTGAGCAAATTAAACAGTGAAGAATCCAACCTCACTCACTGGAGCCCATATCAACTTGTCCCCTCACACTGGTAACAAATAGATTCCCTTTACAAGCTAAAAGCTGGCTACAGCTTGCAAGTTGGGTGGCATGGTGCATAAGTTTGGGTGAAGGGCTCAAAGTTAATGATGATATTCAACAGCTGTGTGAGAAGACAGATTGTATAAGATGGGCTGAATGGCTAAAGTTGTTGATGATACTCGACAAGATGCATGTTCTTGGATGAGTCTTTTTAACATTCTTTTACGGGCCAAAGATGGCACCCGCAACTTATTTTCACGTAGTTCTGTTTTATTTTCTGTATCTGCTTTCGTTGTGCTGACTGTTTGTGGGACTTCGCTTGGGCTCAGAATCGTGAACAGTGCCAGGAATGAACCTAAGCCTCCAAACCTGCCATTGATCGAGGGGCCCCGGACAGCCAGAAGGGCGTGAGGCTTATTGTTTCTTTCCACTCTTTTTCATTCCTTTTATTTACTTAATGAATGTTCCTTTCTTTTTCTTCATTTATTATTGCTCAATAAATGCTCATATTTAAGCAAATTGCTGTTGTCAAGACTTCTCTTAACTACATTTAACTGAATCTGTAACGAACCACTTGGATACACTCTGTGATCCAAGACATTTTTGGTGATGAGGGATCAGATTCAGGAAAATGTGTTAGGCAAGGGAAAAGCAACCTGATGCTCTGGAGACCTTCCATATTCTAGGGTGGAATGTGGCAGTCTCTGGATTCGGGTCTGTAGCTAACATTAGCACAATTAGGACCCCTGAAAGGATGGGGGATGGTTATAGCCAGAGAAAAAGAGATAACTAGATGCCAGATTTCTGTCCTCTCCAAGTACAGTCAACTTTGTAGAAGTGTTAACTCTTTGTAGCCTGGTTTGAATGCAGCTTTTTTTGTTGGTTGCTAAATGTCACCTTGTACAATTTGTGTCTTTTTGTTCCCTGGAGCTCAAATTATGGGGATACTTTGAAGTTTTAGTTTGCATTTTGGGAATGTCTGATGATTTGAAAGTGTGTTGTGCCCCTATGTGTGCCTGTATCAGTGTGGGACATGTATGGTTAATGTAGTGACCTTTTAAGAAACCATCAGTGGTTCTATAAAGCAAAAAGTCTGCAAAACATTGATTCAAAAATTTGGTTCATAACACTTGGTATAAGTTTACCTTTTGGAATTGGCTCAGTGGTTTTGAGATTCCTGACACTCACGATAATTAGTATTTCCATAGCAGTTGGCTCCGTGTTGTGTTTGGACTGAGTAAATTTTAATTCCAGAAATTACCAAGTTTGGAATTTCATTTTCTGGCTGGAGTGAACTTCCAAATACTGTTTTAACATGAGTGAATCTTTAATTCCGGATTATAAGATTGACTCATTAATACCCAAGTGATAGGGACACTGGAATGTTGAAAGTGAACTGTCTGGAGTTTAGGAAAGGCAAATTTGACAAAGGAGTGGGCTTTTACTTCCTTCAAGGAGGAGGAGAGTCGGATGACATTGTTACATGCAGGTATTTATGCCTCACCCGTTTTTTGAATCTGTAGTAGATTAATACTAATTAACCCATTCTGCTTGATGTGGAATGGATGGAGCTTGTTTGTTTTTTTTTAGAAATTGGAGACAGTGAAGGCTGAACCTGTTTGCAGAACTTCAACATTGCAATACATTGATGGATGAAGCACCCTCAACCCATCAAGCCATTCATCAATAACACATTTCAGTGCTGGGGAAGTGCTATGGAAATACTAATTGTCGTGAGTGTCAGGAATCTCAAAACCGCTGAGCCTGGGTACACTTAAGCATGTCATGACAACAACTATATTAAGACTCGCATGTCCTGGTATTCTAAAACCTTCAAATAGAATAGTTACCTGAAAATTTAAAGGGATTCTTGAAAATGATAAAGTGCATGCCCATTGTCTTAATGGTTCAATACATAAAAATGATTGGTGCCTTTAATTGAGTAAATAGAATATTGAATGTGGACAAATTTATATAGAGATATGTCAAATATCTAGAATGAGTCATCAAGTAACTTTAGAAAAAGTGGGTCATCTTAGAAGAAGAACAAAGTATGTTGTGCCTGAATCAAACAGAAATGTTTGACTTCTGTTTTAAAATATTATAAGATTATGTTCCATGGACTGCAAATCTGTGCCAATCTCCGGAATTAGATATGGTGGTAATAATTAAGCTGCAAAATTGGATGAGATGAAGTGTGGAGACTGGTGGCAGAAGACAAAAAAAAATTAGAATAATGGGTTAAAGTGGCAATTCAGGTTAAAATGTTACAGTAGTGAAAAAGAGGTTTGGATGAGAGCATGAAACTGACAGCTTTCTCTTGGTGATGTTTATGTCCTGCCTTTCCTTTTAAGAGAACTGATTTGGTGATCAAACCACTATCCGAGGCATTGGGACCCTATTTGGAGAGATAAGTAAAACCTCCCTGATCATTTGATACGATCATGTGGGAGTCAAGGATGCGTGACATTTTCTTTGGATACTGAAGTAAGTGTGCTTACTCGGAGGTAACAAACATGAGATTGTAAAAAACATGCACTGAAGAACGGGTCTCCAACATGTGCACCTACTTGATGAAAGGATTAGTATGGCTTGGAACAGCACAAAAACATAGTTTAAACAATAAGACACTGACACAAAATCCATAGAGAAACTGACTTTAAAACGATGAAAGTAGACTGAGTGAAAGGGCCCATTGGATGACATACAGATACCCCATTGTGAGCATTTGTATGACGTATGTACTGTAGTGTTTACCATGTAAATTGTAGCTCAAAACGGGGTTCCTGCATTTGGAGGTAGTTACCACTCAATAATACAATCATTCATACAGCTGGCAAGGAGGGAAACATGTTGGAAAAGTATCCTCAAGACACATACAGGTGAAAAGAGGTGGAGAAACTTTTGAGCCTGTGTATGATATTTTATTGTTACTGGGTAAGGTGATCTGTGGATAGGGAACTGGAGGATTAAAAAAGACAGAAATTAAGCAACCTAAATCTGGAATATACTGAATTTTAGGCAAATTATGTGAATAGATTAACTGAAGAAAAATGTAGACTATATTCTGGTTGCCTCAGTCGGGTGGGATATATGTTTAAGGGTCTCTCCCCAGAGGCCAATGCAATCATTAATTTGATGATACATCCTATTGTTGTATTCTTTGTATTAATGCTAGTTATTTTCATTGTAGTTTTAATCTTCTATTGCAGGTTACATACTCTTATTATACATTCTTCCGTGGCTGTCGCTGATTTGTGATAACAAGGTGTAGAGCTGGATGAACACAGCAGGCCAAGCAGCATCAGAGGAGCAGGAACGCTGTGATTTTTGTCTGTTTTTGCAACTGTAACGTGCTATCAAATATCATCGGGGTGGAATGTATAGGATGCACCGAAGGGCGAAAAGTTAATGATGATATTCGACAGCTGCATGAGAAGATAGATTGTATAGGATGGGCTGAATGGCTAAAATTGTTGATGATGCTCAACAAGATGCAAGACAAGAGTCTTGCTAACATTCCTCTATAGCCCGAAGACGGCACCTGCAACTTGTTTTTTTCTGTAGCTCTGTTTTGTTTTCTGTTTCTGCTTTCTTTGTGCTGACTGTTTGTCACACTATATGAGAGAGAGAGCTTCATTCCAAAGCGTGGGACTTCGCCTCGGCTCAGAATCGTGAACAGTGCCAGGAACGAACCTTAGCCTCCAGACCAGCCATTGATCGAGGAGCCCCCAACAGGCAGGAGGGCATGAGACTTGTTGTTTATTTCTAGAAGGGTGTGAGACTTGTTTTTTTTTGCCTTTCCCTTCCAGTTATTATCACCATTGTAATCATTTTTTATTACCACCATAATCATTATTATTACTTAATAAATGTTCATATTTAAGCAAATTGCTGTGATCGAGCCTTCTCTTGATTATATTTACCCGAATCTGAAAAGAACTGCTTGGATACACACTGTGATCCAAGCCACATGGTAACTCAGTGGTTACTGAGCATCACCGCTGCCTCGCAGCGCCAGGGACCCAGGTTTGAATCCAGTCTTAGGTGACTGTCTGTGTGGAGTTTGTATGTTCTCCCTGTGTCTGTGTGGGTTGCTCTGGTTTCCTCACACAGTCCAAAGGTGTGCAGGTTAGATGGATGTGCCATGTTAAATTGCCCCGCAGTACACAGGCTAGGTAGATTAGCCAGGGTAAATGTGAGTTTACAGGGATAGAGCTGGGTCTAGTTGAGATGGTCAGTGCTAACTCAATGGGCCAGATGACCCCTTTCCATCCTGTCAGGATTCCATAAGCTTTTGACAAAATATAGTGATAGATCAACTTGCTGCAGTCATCATCGAAAACAATATCTGCCTTGGCTTAAAGGTAGCACTTTCACCATGCAGTTATGGTTAATTTTGTTTTTAATCAACCGTAAAATGTTATTACACACCTCTGGAGTAGGGTCTTGAGCCCAGTCCACAGGTACAGATACTACCACTGCAACATAGGAGTGCCCTTAAAACTACAGGAGCCTTACACGATTTGATCATGCAACGTTTTAAAATGGAGGCAGTCATGATACTGTTGTGCCACATGTACAACTTCTCTTAAGTTTATAGACAATTTAATGTTATAATACACCTCAGGAGTGGTGAGATTTGAACCCAGGCTTTCTGAACCAGAGGTAAAGGTACCACCACGGCAAGTCCTACAAGAGTCCCTGCTTCTGTTATGTTAGGAGCTTGTGAATTTTAAACCCTGCTCCAAATTGAACAATTGATCTGTTTTGATACTTCAATGCAATGATAAGGCATTCCATGACATCATATGAAGAAGGGTACCAAGTTACTCCTGTGGTCCTAACTAGCATTTATTTACCAGCCAGCACTTGCATTTATGAAGTAAATATCATGTAGTAAGATACTTCACAGGAACTTGGAACCACTGAGCTGCATGAGGAGATGTTAGTGCAGATGACCAACGAATTGGGTACTAAGGAACATCTTAACGGTAATGGAGGGTCAGAGAGGTTTATGGGGGGAGTTGGAAAGCTAAGAGCAGCTGAAGATACGCCTGCTAACAGTGGAGCAGTTACAATCAGGAATGTGAAAGAGCTCAGAATTGGAGGAGAACTGGTACGTCATGGATTGAAGAGTTGGAGAAAATGACAGAAATAATGAGTCCAAAGCGCTGGAGAGATTTAAAAACAAGGTTAAAAATTTAAAATTGAAGCATTACTGGACAGGGAGTCAACATAGATCAGCAAATACAAGAGTGATGGATGAATAGGGCCTGATGCAAGTAAGAGTAGATAAATGATAGGAGGTGTAATAAAAGGTTCTCGAGGGTTATTAAAGGTAGTAGTGTGGCAGGCGGAATAGTAGGTTATTCTCTGGTTATGATGAATAGATGAGAGTGGAACCAGTCACGTGTATTTCCACACAGCTAGACAACAGACTTGGGGCGGTGGGGGTGGGGAGGGCAGAGGGATGGTGTGGTCAACTATGTCAAAGGCTGCAATCATATTTAGAAGGATAAGAAGGGATAGCTTACCACTGGCACATCTGCATAGGATTCCATTTGTGACATGGGAAAGGGCTATTTCAGTATTAACAGCAATAAAAACAGATTAACAATAGAATAGCCTTTATTGTCACGTGCACTCGAATGAGTGCAATTGCTACATGTGGGAAACTGCTGTGCCTTAATTGGCTGTGTACCTATGTAAAAGCAAAACAATGACTACACTTCCAAAATATCCTATTGGTTGTGATGTAGTTTGGGATCTGAAGAATAATGCATAAGTATTAGGTTTTTTAATTCATATACCTCAAAGGGTTGTTTCTTATCTTTTGTATATCATTTGATTTCAAAAAGGTACATCTGGAAGAAAGCACTCTCACCTGCTAATAGACCATTGGAGAGATACATATTCAAAAGCTAGAATTAATATTGTCCTTGGTGACAAATCTTACCACCATCACAAACAGCAACATGTCAGTGCACATTGAGTAAGTGGCTATGCCTGTTTAATATGTATTTTTACACTTGAGATAATTTAGTTGTAACAGTATCCCTTATAGGAGTTATGGAATCTCTGGAAAATGCTGAATGCCTCATTCTATGCTGTATAGAGCTCTCAAAATTGTTAATGTTATTGTTGCACAACTGTCCAATATACATTTGTTATTTCTGTATATTCATCTAGCTGCAGGTGGAACTTCTCCGGCTGATGAATGGAAGAAAGCTTCCTTCCTTCTCATAGTGCCTCAGGAAGCTTCAAAGTATACTTTTTGTCAGATGACTCATTTGTTGCTTTCAAGACCATAACTGTGACTTACTAAACAGAAACAGCCCAGCTGTCATATATTATTTACAGAAGTTCCTTATGTGAGAAATGTATACCCATTCAGCAGGAATTGCAGTTTTTTTTTCAGTGTATTACTTACCTGTGGCAGGAAATCGAAGTTGTTTGAAAACTTAGTTACCACCTTTCCCTTAATCAGCTTGCTAATTGCAGTTTATAAAAAATCTCCTACCTGTAAACAAGGTTCTGTGTCCATTTCCTGAAGTACATTTTATAAAAATCATTCACACTCTTTCACCTCCAGGATTTCTGCAGTTCAAGTACAGTCCAGAATGTGGAATAGAACACCATTCTATTGGTAAGAAATTGTGACGCATTAGTATCTGGGCACTGTAAGTGTTCTTTGAACTCCTTAGTAGTACCAATGGTGCACGTACAGCTCTGTAGGGTGAACTGTGCATGATGCCATATTGATGCAGGCATTGGTATCAGCAGCAAATATCCATCAGATGTATACTGAACAGACAGATTGTGACATAAATGCTGACTTGTTACCAACCATGCCATTTTGAAGCTCAATAGTTCAGCCATGTCCTCTCTTAACCTCACCTCACTAAAAAGAGATTCAACAATAGGAAGGACCCCTGCTCCACCACTATTTAAAAAAATCAGCAATAGAAATTTTGCTGATTGATTTCTTCTGGCTGTTGCTATTATTCTGCAAGAACTTTCTGTAGATGTTCCAAGCTGTATAAGTCGACAATGATTGGTGATTCAGGTCCTGAAGTGCCTTTGTTGATATCAAGGCTGTTACACAAACTACTTGTTACCAGATATGAATGCTTCCCTTGACATACAACATGATTTTGAGAAGGTAGAGGTCACAAAGCAAAGAACAAGCTGTTGTAAATGGGAGGCATGAGAAGGGAAGAAGGCCTCTCCAAAAGAGCCAATCTTCCACCAGGATATTCAAGGATCAATTCTCCTATAAGTCAGGAACAATGTGACAAATGTCTGTGTTTCAGTTAAGTGAAATATACTACTGCCACAATGGTAACCTTGGATCAGGCCAAGGGTGACATTACCAGCGGCTGTGAAGGTGGTAGCAGTGATGAAATCTTATATTCCTTTCAGGATGAAGCTGGAGAAATTAGTGGTATTTCACAGTTTGCTGCATTCTGTTACATGAAGCAATGCCTGTCAATAGAGTTTCAATTCTCGGCAAACCAAAGATGCTCACGTCACCATACTCACCATGCAATACTAAATATGTACACAATATCAGAAGAACAATGTTCTGAAAATGTATTTGATGCTTTGTTAGTAATCAATACCAAATACACTCACTGCCAGAACCAGAAGAACAGCTTCAAAGAATTTCACAATCTAACAATTGTGCAAAGCAAGCCTGCTATGTACTTTCTCACAGGGTAGTGACAATCTGTTAACTGAAGTATTTGGTTTCTAATGAGGTGATGCATTCATTAAAAAAATTCCTTCAAGATTAAACTACCTCCAATTTCTCAAAATTAATGTGTAGGAAAAGTCAGGAAAGAAAAATCAATCGAAAAATCTTGATGTCTTGGTTTCTGTGCACTGACTCTTGTCTTGCTTGTACTTTGTCATCAGCCACTTACAAACTTGCCTTGACATTTAAAAGATCTTTTGCTCATGGTCAACCTTCTGTAATATTTGCTTTTAATCCAATAGCACACTATTTGTTGTAACTGTTCGTTTCAACGAAGTCTGTTAGTTGAAGGCTGAACATATTTAGATATTGTTGCATTACCCCATTTTGTTCGTGATTATACATTGCAAAACTTCATTGATGCAGTGCAGCGCTCTCCATTTGTTACGCACTTCAACTGTTTTGCAAAAGCCACCAACCACCAGCTAAACAATACCCCAAATTCTTCAGTAAGTATCCCTGTGTAACTAAATTCTGTAAGAAAACCTCAGTAACAGCTGGATGACTGTGCTTCTGAGTGCTGGTCCTACTGTTTCAGTGCTTTACAGGGAGGTCCAGCAGACCTGATTTATCATAATTTAGAGACACCCAGAGAAAACACAGGAGAAAAGAAATGGAAGTTTTTTTTTGTTCTGTTGTGCATGTAACCCTTCAGCTACCAGGGAATGAGAAACCAGACAACTGAACTATATTCTGATAAATATAGTTGCTATTTAATTGATAAGTCACTCCTAACAACAATGTGATTGATTTTTCCTTGCCCAGTTAAAAATGGAAACAAATAACAGCCTAGCAAATGACATCCATATTCACACCCACGGCAGAGACTTTAACTTTAACACAGTATTGCTGTAGCTGCCTCTGGAATATTTGGTCCATGTAAATCTCTCATCCAGTGAATCTAACTGTTGACAATTTAATTATGCAGAAGGTAGCTTCACTCTGCCTTTCACAATAAGGATGTTATTGTCATTGTGCTCAAATTTCATTTGCATGCATTTCCATGTGTGCACTAAGGATATTCTATTGATATAATGTGATGCATACACAGGTCTTTGCACATCTCACAGTCAGCACTGTAGGGAGTGCCACCTGGTTCACTGTTCACCAGCTCCCTGGTTCTGACACTGGGCTTATTCAGTGGAATGCGGTGTGGTGGAAAACGCAGGAGGCAGATGTTTCAGAGGCAAAGAAAACTCTGATTTTATTGAACAAACAAGCAAAATTTAATATATTTACAGAAAACAAGCAAGTGAATATCAAAATTAAAACCCGCCTATCTCTGACTGAGACCTGTCTCCCAGTTAACCGACCCCCAGTTAAGCCTTGCAGCCAAGACTTGATATAATGGGTAAAATAGATACAGTGGATGGCTGTTACCTATGCTAATAAGGGAGAGAAAGAGAGTGAGAGAGAGATGTTACCTGTTGACCTTATTCCACTTCCCTGCCCAAGGGGTGCCCTACACCATTAGCCTTCCCAAACCCCACCTTCCCCTATCTAAGGCTTACCAAGCTCGGTTAGAGGGTCTCGATGACCTTAGGCTCACCCTAGTGCGAAAACGCGATTTTAACTGGCTCTTGTCTGTAGTCTCTTGCTGTAGCTGGGACACTGCGAAGGGCCGCAAGTGCCAATAGCAGTCAATCTAGTGGTGTCCGTGTGGGACCAGACCGGTGAGTACCTTGGGTTTTCTTTTTCTTCTGGTGGTCCTTGCAAGCAGGGGTTGTCTTGGATGGTGGTGGATGTTGCTGGTGTTGCCCTGGTCAGTATCTTGTGTCTCTGGATGCCTTTGGTTGCCTCTGGTCATTGAATAGAGGTTCGTAGTCAGTTGTTGGCGTTCTGTGGTTGCGATGGCTGCTTTCCTTCGTAAGAGGGGCCTGCTTCTCGCTCGGACTCTCAAACTCCCCTTGCAGAGCCTACTTCAGAGCACACACCATTTTGGAATTGGGGAGCATTGCTGGTATCGCAGTGCTGGGATCACAGAGCCTGAACTCGCAGTGCCCCATTTACAGTGCAGGACTCTCGGTACACTCACACTCTTTCTCCTCTTCTTCCTTCACTCACTTCTCTCTCTCACTGCTGTGCTGGACTCGGGGTCTCCAGTTATATCTAACTGCAGGCCCCCCTTATCTACTGTTAAATCTGTTGAGCTATTGTTTCCTCTCTCAGGACTGAATGAGCTTCCTGAGCATTGGAGAAGGTGTGAATCATTTTTCGATTGAGGTGAATGGTTTCGATGGTTTTGGAATGTCCGGCATGTCCCTTGGATGGGTGACTGTTCAGTTTCACATAGTGGTGTGAATGTTTTTTACATCCAAGGTGAAACAGGTTTGCATGTAGCACTATGTTCAGTATTCTTGTGCCTGAGCACTGATTGGGAATTGAATGGTTTTATACCTCTGTAGGCTCCAAAGGCTCTGAATTTTTTGAAGTTGCTTGTTTCCCGCATACCCTTCAGGTCTAGGCCTGAAATGTCAGCCTTCCTGCTCCTATGATGCTGCTTGGCCTGCTGTGTTCATCCAGCTCTACGCATTGTTTTTAGCTGGGGCATGAATGGAGGTCTTCCTTTAGTTTCTGCAAGCTAGCCTCTGTCCCAGGCATCTGCTCCTGGACTTGTATATTTCCCAGTCTGTCCAAGCCAGCCTTTTCCTGGCTCAGTTGCAGCCCATGGTTTCTGGAGTCCCAAAAGTTAAGTGAATTTAGTCCAATGTAATTTCTGCAGCTTTTGCCTTCAGAGGGTTTTAAGTCCAGGGTATGTCCATAAACTGATGGGGATTTTTGCCCCACCTTACAGTGCCATCATATGTATAATCCATCACTATTAGTATGTGATGCCTCTACATGCATGAGAAAAACATGTCTACGTATTTCGATTATTGTCATTTGAAATAATGAAATATAAGCATTAATTTTGATTTAGGGTGGACAGCACATGTGTTATGGGTGACGTGAAGCCCCTATTTGTTACCAGCAAGTGAACCAAATTAAATTGATGACTTGTTTAAATTATACTTAGTTAACAGTGAGTAGCTTGTTGGTCGTTGGGGGTGGAATCAAACCAATAGTTCCATGTTAAGGAACTGGAGAGGCAATTGTGATAGGAAGGCGTGGATGAGCTGGCAGGACGGCAGAAGATTCATGCTCTCCTGTACATATAAAAATTCCACACAAAGTTTTTGTTTAATTTTGCTTGGAGAAGCTTGCTGTGATCCCTGTAAGGATACCTAATTAGGCAGCTCGACATCTAGTGGATGACTGCCTCAAAATTACGATCAGTGCAGGATTAGAGGTAGGATCACATATGAAACAGGTAGGAGCTCAAGCCTTTCAACTTGACCAGGAGTCAGTAATGACACCACTCGTATCAGAAATGAGAGTGAGATGATGAGAGGTATGTCAGTGTATTTGGCTCATGGCTGCCTCATTTTCATCTAAACTGGAATATTAACTTTACTCTGCAGAAAGAGTTTAATGTCTGGTCTGAACTTAATTAGAGTTGTCCTTGAACACTATTGTAAGTAACCAAACTTGAAGCATTATTAAATTGCTTCAGATTCACTTTCAATAATTCTTGGCTGTGTAAATCCCTGATGGAGTTTGTTAACTGACATAGAACTGTCCAAAGATGACAAAGCATTTTCTTATTAGCATAAAATAATTAAGCGCATGGTAAAGTTATCCCTGTCAGTCTTTGCTGAGTAGTTCATGAGTAAGTGAAAGGCTTCTTTTCCTGGCAAAATCTGATTGCATTTTAGTTATCTTTTGTGCTCATCTTTCTGTCAGTACTGAATTTATAGGGCAACGTTAATGTCATAGTTGAGGATAGATCCAATTTTTTCCTCACTGGAGATTTACAATAATGCAGTAAGAAATTGTGAAATATGTCATCTAATTCAGAAGAAATTCATGATGATCATTTCTGTTTACACTACCATTTTTCACATTTTTATGGTAATCCAGTTTTTAAAATTTAATTATCTCACACTAACTTCTCTTTCTTTAGGAAGTCATTTGAAATGAAGATCTGAAGAAAAGAAAACAAATTTAAGTCTGGAAGCGGAAATTAAATATTAAATTAGCTGAACAAAAGTGCTTGAAACATAATGATGGATATGAGTTTCATATAACAGGTTTTAGCATATTTACAAAAGATAGAAATATGTTTGTTAATATTGGTTATATGAGGAAAATCTTACAATAAACAGAGATATCCTATCTCAGGAGAGAAGTCCTGGGTTTATGCAGATGATGTTCACAATGCCAATGGAAAATAATTAACAATTAGATTTTTGTACTAGACCACAAGTGATTTAAATTGTATGTAATTAGCATACTTTTGTTCTTTGATATATTCGTTATAAGCTCAATTAAGGTCATAATAATTTCAGCCTAGAGCACTGACAGTTTTTAAAAATTATTAATTAGCAATTTCAATTATACAGTGTCCTTAATTGTTATATCACTATGTGCATCTGGATGATATCACAAAGCACCTCCTTGAAGTTTCTGATAAAAAGTTTGTCTTTGATCAGAGCTCAACTAGCTCTCCGTTCATTTCTTCCTGGTGACTCTTGATGTGGAAATAGCACTGACCTGATGGAAGTTAAGATCATAAATTGTGGCTGCAGACACAAAGGAGAGCTGGAAGCAAAAGGTGATCAGCACCCAAAAAGGCACAAAGTTTTTTGTGTGGGCAGTAGGAAGAAATGTAGAATTCCAGAAACTCTGTGGAAGTCATGTACAACCTAGCTAAAGGATCTGCACCCTGAAAGTGATGTGAATATCTCTGGCCTGTAAAAGAGTTTTAATAAAAGGACCAGTTAGGGAACTAGGCATTTTCTGGTTGGGTGAAAAGTAACACTAGAAAACTAAGACTGAAAGGTCTGTATGAAAGAGCGTTCATAAATGTGTTGGTGTTAACTTCTAACCAAACTGTTTGAGATAGTATTACACACCTCTGAACAGGTGTGACTTGAACCCAGGTCTTGTGGTCCAGAGGTAGGGATGCTACCTTGGTATTGACTGTAATTTTTTTGACCTAGTTTCAAATCACCCTGTTCAGAGCAGTTATTACACACCTCTGGAACAGGTAGGACTTGAAGCCAGGCCTCCTGGCTCAAAGGCAGAGACATTACCACTTCACCACAAAAGCTCTTCATGTTAACTGTAGATATTTTCGAATCAACATGTTCAGAGACATTATAACACACCTCTGGAGCAGGTAGGACCTGAATCTAGGCCTCTTAGGTCAGTAATAGGGACACTACCACTGAAACTCAAGAGCCCTTGGTGTTAACTGTATTTGTGGACCTTGAAAAGACTACAGCCCTTGATGAATTGACTCAAGGGGTGGATTGTTTGAATGGGAAAGTGAGAGATCCTATGTGTTGGGCACTGAATTAGAAGAACATGAGATCACAAATGTGACATTTGTGGAGAGATTGATGTAAGTGCTTCTGTTTGAGAAAGATGTAAGTTTGTTGTATTAACTATTTAAAGTGAGACTTACTTTTCTATCTGAAGTGTCATTTTCTTGTTAATGCATGTGGTATCTGTACTTGTTCCTGATTCATATTAAAGAGAAAGCTACAGAAGTAGAATCTTATTAGTCATTACAGTAAATTTGATCATTCTGTTTTTCACTTATAGTCATAGTCATACAGCACAAAACAGACCTTTCGGTCCAACTTGACCATGCTAACCAGGTTTCCCAAACAAAACTCATCCAATTTGCCTATATTTGGCCCATATCTCTCTAAACCTTTCCTATTCGTGCACTTGTTCAAATGTCTTTTAAATGTTGTAACTGGACCTGAATCTACCACTTCCTCTGGCAATTCATTCCATATACGAACCACCCTCTGTGTGAAAAAGTTGCCTCTAAGGTCCCTTTTAAATTTTTCCCCTCTCATCTCAAACCTATGCCCTCCAATTTTGAAATCCCCTACCCTAGGAAAAAGACCTTTGCAATTCACCTTATCTATGCCCCTCATAATTTCATAAACCTCTATAAGGTCACCCCATAGCCTCCTAAGTTCCAGTGAAAAAAGGATCCATCCTATCCAATCTCTCATCACAACTCAAACCCTCTGGTGCCACTAACATCTTTGTAAATCTTTTCTGCACCTTTTAAAATTTAATAATAGCCATCTTACCAACAGGGATCATAACAGAAGGAGCAGTCTGGAGGAATATTTTATTTTCAGAGAGTGGTAGGAGGAGGCTAGCTAATGAGACTAAGTAGGCATGGTTAGACAACACACAGAAGGACATGCATAAGATATGAATCCTTGGTGGACATGCTCGACAATGTTCTAAGGTTTGACATGACGAGTAACTTACAAATCCAAGCTGGCAGCCATGAAATAGTTATGAGCTGAGCCCCATTCTAAGCAGAAGAGCCTCAATGTAGGCACTGCCTGCAAAACTGGGACTCCATGGGTTGGTACCTCGCCCAACAGCAGGGCTCAGAGCACGTTAGCTTTTGGAGGATGCTGACTAAATCCTATCAAAAATAAATTGTCAGGACTTTTATACGTGAATATGCCTCACCCTGTTCTGATGGGAAGTATCTTGATTGTCAGACATTTTAATCTTTACCTTAACGGACAAACGAGTGTGCAATATGTTCAAGAAGGCTTGATCCAGGTGGGAGTAGCCTATCTGGCAGTCCTGACCTTCATGGTGCAAGAGACCCATGACATGTACAGAGTCGCTGCAAGGCAGGCAGTTGCTGTGGGTGAAATGTCCAGTAGAGAATGAGTGAAAACAACTTGTCCTGACCATACAAGCAGCTTTGAATGACTTTATTTATACTTGTTCTCAGTCAATCACAGATATCTGATGAATTAGCTTGCTGAAAGCTGAGAGATTGAGTAACTGATGTTCCACAGGGCACAGTGCCAATGGAGTTGCAACAGGCGATGCTGGACAATGTGCAACTTCAGAGGAAGAGGTACACTCTGAAGATCCACCATCACAAGAGCCAAGTGCATCCACCATCAGTGGAGATACATGCGTACTGTTAAAATGGGCAGGCATATTATGGGCATCACATCATGAGTAGCTGCTGGAGGCAGTGGCAGCTGTAGGCAGTCTCCATCAGAGGATGTAGTCTGGTCAAGGATGCTAAGCCTTGGAGCAATACAATGTTGCTACTTATGGAGAAATAAAAGGAGGTATTTTGCCAACTGCAGAGTTCACTGTCAGGTTGTGCACTGTCCTCGATAGAGACTGGAACAAAAAATTCATGACATGAGCATCAACATGCTTCAGATGTATGAGGGTATGGCACTTCCATGGATAGATGGTGGTGTAACGGTAATGTTGTAATCTACAAGCACAAACTATACTCTGGGGACTTGGCCTCACAATTTCTCTAGGCAGCTGGTGAAATTTAAATTCAATGAACTAATCTGGGATATAAATCTTGTTTCGGTAATGGTGTCCATGAAACTATCATTAATTGTTATGAAAACTCATCTGGTTCGCCAAAGTCCTTTAGGAAAGGAAATCTACATTCCTACCTGGTCTGACCTATATGTGACTTCATGCACACAGCAATTGGCGGGCTTCATGGTAATCTGAAATGATGCAGCAGACCTCTCAACTCATAGGCAAGTAAGGATGGACAACAAGTGCTGGTGATACATTTTCTTTATCTTTCGAGAGTTCAGTAGGAAATAAGATACCTATTTATTTCATTCATGAAAACCTTATGATTAGTCTCCTTCAATTGGTCTGGTTAATTATGTTCAATTGAAGTGTGATAGCTGTGGAACGAAGATGTGAGCAAATGGGAGAGGTTTAAAAAGAGGGAGCCGATTCCCACACCTCGCCTGGTCATATCAAGAATAATTGGGAAGTGTTCCTTATTGGGGTCAACAGAAGCTGGAGTGCTCCTCAAGGCTTCAACAAGGAAAATTATAACTCTCCCTGGACAGTTCTCAGTTCCAATATTCCTCTAAAATTTCTCAAACTCCCATCTCTTGCCCCACTCACTAGCCAGTGAGCCATTCCTTCAGATTTGGGCAGTGGTTATTGTTTATTGCCCATCTCAGGTAGGAACCTAACCAATGATATGTAGATAACTTTAAATATCTGAGCTTCAAACACAGATCTTCAAATATGTTTCACTTTTCACTTCATCTGCTTCAGACCCATAGGGGATATAATGTTTTGCAGAAGTAACAACTTTCTATTTAGATTGCAATTCCATATCATTTTAATGTATCAGGAACAGGAAGGATCAGAACAATGATTTATCAATATTCTACTCAGTCTGTCCTTCCAATGTGACACAGCTCCCTGAATAACTATCCTCTATCTGCTTCTTTTTAGTTAATTCATACCCAACATTCACATTAATTCCCAGTGGCCATAAAGTGAAAAAGGATCTTTTTGTGATACTTCATCAAAGTTTTCTGCACTAATGCAATATATCCATTCAGTTGTTACCCACCACACCTTCCTTTCTCCCCTCTGGTACTGGGATGCATTTTAAAAATTGATCAATTGTAAGTCTGTTCCATCTGAAACCCTGCAGCTCCATTTATGAAAGTTTTTTTCTCTCACATTGGTGCACTTTAATTTTATTTCTGATGACTCATATTCGACTGATTATCTCTATTTCCCTTCCGTTTTTCTTCCTGGTTATCTTGACTACTAAACCAATGTAATGAGCTGTGATGGTTAGAGGCCACATACAGAGACACCACTATTTCTGTTTGGAATGCACATGATTGCAGATTCTCCCTATCTGGTGAACATGGCTTTATTCACACCATTTGTATTAAGTAACTGTTCTGCATTCATTGCATATTGATGGAGTAATCATCCTGCTTTTGTTGGATCACTTTGATATCATTTTTGTCAGGAGTACTGTTTGTTCATTAAAAGGATGTATTTATGACAAAATACTGTTTCCTGTCAATCCTGCGTAGGTTGTGCACAGCTTCCAAGTCATCGGCCACACAAGGGTGCCAATACTCTCTTCACTTATTAATACCCTATTATTATAGTGCAGCCAATCAGCGCAGAACCAATGCTAACTCTGAAAGGCTGAAACTCAATTTGTTATCCCACTGTCCCTTGGGTTTCTCACGCCTGCAGTACACGATTGATTTTATCTATAAATACATTGTGTCGCGTTGAACATGTCCATGTGCAGATGATTATTTTCCCATTTGGCAAAGTGTAATGCTTGGTAACTCCAGAATGTTTTTTAGTCTGCATTATGGATGTGAAAAATGTTCCAGCATTATTTCTGCTCCTCCCCATATTTCAGACCTGGAAAAAATAAGTCCCAAGTAGTTTCTAGCCTTGTGCTTTTGGTTAACATGCAATTTAGTTGTCTGGAGATGTTCTTGCAACTTCCTTAAACTTTATTAATAACATTTGCTTTCCAACACAAAACAATTGTAAAATTAAAATTGATACCACATGCTCTTCAGGTGCTAAAGGTGGAATAGAGCAAGATAAGGCCATTCAACCCCTTGAGCTTGCTCTGCCATTCAATACATTCATGACTGATCATCAAGCTCAACACCCTTATCCCACCCTCCCCCATTATCCCTTTAACCATAAGAGCTATAGCTACCTGCTGCTTGAAAATATATGGTGTTGTGGCTTCAACGACCTTAGGCCATAATGAATTCCACAGGCTGATCACTCTCTGGGTCAAGAAATTTCTCCTCATCTCAAAATAAAGGTTGACAACTTATCCTTAAACTATGACCCCTGGCTTTGGATTCCCTCAACATCGGGAATATCCTTCCTGTATCTAACCTGGCCAGTCCTATTAGAATTTAATGGGTTTCTATGAGAACTGCTCCCATTCTTCTAAACTCCATTGAATACAATTCTAACTGACTCAATCTCTCCTCATGTCATTTCTGTCTTCCCAGGAATCGATTTGGTAAACCTTCACTGTACTCCCTCTATAGCAAGGACATCCCTGTTTAGATAAAGAAACCAATACTTCACACAATATTCTAGGTGTAGCCTCACAAATGCCCTGTATAATTTTAGTAAGATATCCTTGTTCCTGTTTGTAAATCTTCTCAGAATGAAGGCCAACATACAAAGAACAAAGAACAAAGAACAATGCAGCACAGGAACTGGTCCTTTGGCCCCAAGCCTGCACCAATACATTTTGCCCTTCCATACTAAAACTGTTTTCACTTACAGGATCCATATCCCTCTATTCTCTTCCTTTTCACGTATTCATCCAAGTGCTTCTCAAATGCAGCTATTGTGTCTGAAAGACCACCTTCTTTGGCAACGCATTCCTGGCACTCACCATCTTTGCCTTGCACATCTCTTTTAAATTTCCACTTTGAACCTGTGTCCCTTGTAATTGACCTCTGCATCCTGGAAAAAAGCCTTATACTTTCCACTCTATCAAAGTCATTCACAATCTTATAAACTTCTATTAGGTCGCCCCACAACCACCTGTATTCCAGTGAAAACAAACGCAGTCTATTCAACTTTTCTTGATAGCTAAAATCCCTTTACCAGGTAACATCCTAATAAATCTTTCTGTACCCTCTCTAAAGCATCCACATCCTTCTGGTAGTGTGGTGACCGGAAATGGATGCAATATTCCAAAGTGTGGCCTAACTGAAGTTCTATAAAGCTGCTGCATAACTTGTCTAATCCCTATATTCAATGCTCCTTCCAATGAAGGCAAGCATGCCATAGGCCTTTTTTACTCCATTATCTACCTGTGCTGCCACCTTCAGTGATCTGTGGACTGCACACCAGATCCCTCTGCATATCAATACTCGGAATGGTTCTGCTATTCACTGTATAATTTCCACCTGTACTTGACCTTCCAAAATGCATCACCTCACATTTGTCCAGATTAAACCCCATCTGCCATTTTTCCTGCCCATGCCTCCAACTGATCTATATCCTGCTGTATCATCTGACAATCCTCCTGACTATCTGCAACTCCACCAATCTTTGTATTGTCTGTAAACTTATTAATTGGACCAGCTAGATTTTCCTCCCAATCATTTATGTGGATCACAAACAGCAGAGGTCCCAGCACTGATCTCTGTGGAACACTATTAGTTACAACCCTCCATTCTGAAAAGCATCATTCCACCGCTACCCTCTGACACCTATGGACTAAGCCAGTTCTGTATCCATCTTGCCAGCTCACCCCTGATACCATGTGACTTCACCTTTTGTACCAGTCTGCCATGGGGGACTTTGTCAAAGGCTTTACAGAAGTCCATGCAGACAACATCAACTACTTTTCCCTCATTAATCATCTTTGCTACCTCCTCAAAAAACTCAATCAAGTTAGTGAGGCATGATCTTCCCTGAACAAAACCATTCTGTCTATCGCTAATAAGTCCATTTCCTTCTAAATGTGTATAGATTTTGTCCCTGAGAGTCTTTTACAATAATTTCCCTACCACTGATGTGAGACTCACAGGTCTGTAATTTCCAGGCTTATCCCTGCTACCCTTCTGAAACAATGGGACAACATTGGCTATTCTCTAGTCCTCTGTGACCTCACCTATGGTCAAAGAGGATACAAAAATGTCTTTCAATGCTCCAGCAATTTGTTCTCTTGCCTCCCTCAATATTCTGGGATAGATCCCTTCAGAACTGGGGAACTTATCCATCTTAATACTTTTTAAGATGGATAACACCTCTTCCTTTTTAATAGCAACTTGGTTGAGAAACTCAACATTCCCTTCCCTGAGATCATCCTCCACCAATTGCTTCTCTTTGGTGAATACCGAAACAAAGTATTCATTCAGGACCTCATCTACCTCTTCCGGCTCCACGCATAGAATCCCTCCTTTGTCCTAGAGTGGGCCAACCTTTTCCCTTGGCTACCCTCTTGCTTTTTATATCTATAAAAAGCGTTAGGATTCTCCTTAATCCTTTGCTAATGACTTTTCATGACACCTTTTAGCCCTTCCAATTCCTTGCTCAAGTGCTTTCCTACTTTTGTCTTATACTTCAAGGGCTTCATCAGTTCGCATCCTCTTATACTTTATGTAAACTTCCTTTTTCTTTCTGACCAAAGTGATATCATCCCTGGTCATCCAAGGTTCACGTAACTTGCCGTACTTATCCTTCATTCTCGCAGGAACATGCCATTCCTGAACTCTTATCAACTGCAGTTTGAAATACTCTCACATGTCTTAGGTAGATTTATCCTCAAACAGCCGCGTCCAATCAACATTCTCCAGTTAACGAAGCGTAGACTTGGCAACCGCAAAAAAGACCCTGAACTACCTGTTGCCTGCCATTTCAATGCACCACCCTGCTCCCTGGCCAAAATCTCTGTCTGAATGATCCTTGCAAATTCTGCCCCATCCAAATGCCTCTCAAGTAGTGAGTCCCAGTCAATATACAGGAAGTTAAAATCACCCACCGCAAAAACCCTGCTGTTTTTACATCTTCCAAAATCTGTCAGTTTGCCTTCTTCACTGCCTGTTGCACCTGCATGTTTACTTTCAGTGACTCGTGCATGAGGACACCCAGGTCTCATTGAGTATTCCCTTTTCTCAACTTACATCCATTCAAAAAATAATTTGTCTCCCTATTTTTTGTACCAACGTGGATAACCCCACGTTTACATACATTATGCTGCATCTGGTATGCATTTGTTCACTCACTCAACTTTTCCAAATCATACTGTAACATCTCTACATCCTCCTCACAGGTCACCTTTGTGCCATCTACAAATTTTGAGATATTACATTTTGATTTCTCACTTAAATCATTTACATATATTGTGAAAAGCTCGGGTCCTTGTACCAATTCCTAGTACCTACCTCACTAGTCACTGCCTACCATTCAGAAAAAAGGATTCATTTATTCCTACTCCTTGTTTCTTGTATGCTAACCAATTTTTTTTATCCATCTCAGTCCACTACTCTCAAATCCATGTGTTTTTAGTTTGACACACTAATCTCTTATAAGGGTCTTTATTCGAAAGCCTTCTGATAGTCCAGATAAACCACATCGACTGGCTTCCCTGAACAACTCTACTAATTACATCCACAGAGAATTCCAGTAGATTTATCAAGCATTATTCACTTTTTGTAAATCCATGCTGACTATATCTGATTTTAGCACAGTTTTCTCAGTGTACTGCTTTAAATTCCTTGCTAATGGACTCTAGAATCTTCCTCACTACCGATGACAGATTCACTGGTCTATCATTCACTGTTTCCTCTCTACCACTCTTCTTAAATCATAAGGTTATGTTAGCTACCCTCCAAACTGTAGAAACTGTAATCTGGAATTAAGAATCTAATGATGACCAGGAATGCATTGTTGATTGTCAGGAAAAACCCATCTGGTTCACCAATATCCTTTCGGAACGGAAACTGCCATCCTTACCTGGTCTGGCCTACATGTGACTCCAGACCCACAGCAACATGGTTGACACTGAACTGTCTTCTGGACAACTGGGGTGGGCAATGAATGCTGCCTAGCCAGCAAAGCCCTCATCCCATGAATGAATAAACAAAAAACTGACCCAGAATCTAAAGAATGTTGGAAGATGGCCATCAGTACATCGTTTATTTCTCAGACCTTCAATCCCATCAATTTTTCCAACACCATTCTTCTACAAATACAGATTTGCTTCAGCTCCTCCCTCTCACTCAACCCTACGGTGTCCATCATTTCTGGTATTTCTTCTCTGTTGAAGGACAAGCTGGCACATCACTGGAAGCAACGGGAGCTAACTGAAGGCAAACTGGCGAGTATGCCTGCTATCTATATGTCAAAATCTGTATTATGGAGATGAGGCTGATCATAATTGGAAAGACCATTATTGGAGCTTTTGCCAGCAGCAGGGCTGATATTATCATAGGTGACTGTATCCTCACATATAATTCTCATTCTTTTAAGATGCCCAAGGGGTACAAATGACCAGGCAGTACAGATGCACAAACAAGAGACAATGAAGACAAAGCATTGTGCTTAATTTCACAATCACAGTTAACACATCAGATACAGGTGAGAAGATTGATTCAATGCAGTATCTACTTACAGGAAGATACCAGACAACATTGCTCCGTGGCCAGGGCAGAATGCAGAGTATGGGTAGCCAGAGGGTGAAGTTGTATATAGGTTCTGCTGTAGAGAAATCATACGAGGTGGTACAGCCTAGAAAGAATGATGATTGGTATATGGAACAAAATACACTGGGGACTCTGCAAGAAATTCTGCATTCAAAGCCAAGGTGCACGTCAAAGTTCAGCACCAACCTGCAACAGGGCTTCATGCAGAATGTGTAGCCCATCTTATTCGTTATAGATGCGGTGGCCAACTGCACCTGCACGCATGGATCTAACAATAATGGCCTGGTCTGGTCTAATAGCCTATATCACTGCAGCACAGGCACTCTCTGCTGGTTGGAGTCATACCGAGCACAAAGGACTATGGTCACGGTTGTTGGAAGTCAGTGATATCAGCTCCAGGACATCTCTGTGGGAGTTCCTCAGGATAGTTGCTTCATCAATGACCTTCTCTCTGTCATAAGGTCAGAAGTGGAATTTTGCTGATGACTGCACAATGTTCTACATCATTCAAAATTCCTCAGGTACTGAGGTCCAAGTGGAAAGTAACATTTGCATCACATTAGTGCCAGGTAATGACCATCTCCAACATGAGAAATCTTAACCATCATCCTCAATATTCGATGGCATTATCACTGCTGACTCCACCACAGTCAACATCCTGGGGTTTCCACTGACCAGAAACTGATCTGGACCAACCATGAAATAGTGTAGCTTTAAGGATCATGAGCACGGTGGCTCAGTGGTTAGCACTGTTGCCTCACAGCTCCAGGGACGCAGGTTCAATTCCAGCCCCGGGCAGCTGTCTGTGTGGAGTTTACACATTCTCCCCATGTCTGCATGGGTTTCCTCCAGGTGCTCTGGTTTCCTCCCACAGTCAAAAAATGTCTAGGTTATGTGGATTAGCCATGAGAAATACAGGGTTACAGGGATAGGATGGGGGGGGTGGTGAGTCTGTGTGGGATGCTCTTTGGAGAGTTGGTGTGGACTTTTTGGGCCAAACGGTCTGTGTCCACACCGCAGGGATTCTATGAACCTAGGAATCCTGAAGCAGGTGACTTCATTCCTGACTTCCCAAAGCCTATCCAACATCTATAAGGTACAAGTCAGGAGTATGATAGAATACTCTCCACTTGCCTGGATGAACAAAGCTTCAACAACACTCAAGTAGCTTAACAATGTACTCTTCTTGATTGGCATCAGATTAACAAATATTCAATCCCTCCACCAATACACAATTAATGTGTACTATCTATGAGATGCACTGCAAAAATTCATCAATGTTCCTTAGGCAACATCTTCTGAAGTGGTAGTTTATTGTGATAAACTCATAATGTGATCAGCCACTATCACACTGTGATAGTTCCTCTAACATAAGGATGACACATGTGTCATGTAGTATTGAATATTTCAATGAACCTCTATTGCAGCTTCCAGTATTTACTTAGGTACACTTCAATCAAAAGCTCATGTGTGTATGGACTCAAGCAATTCAGGGTATGCCACCTTTTACTCCCTCAGTGTGTCATGCTGCAAGAGAACAGAGCTCAATAAGATGGAGAATGGGCACGGTATACTGTTAAGTCATATGCCATATGGCAATTATATCATAAACATATCCCTTAAGAGTATAAAGCACATCTGCTGAGGGACGAAACACAACATTTTCCACAGCTATATCCACTGCTATCTAGAAGGTCAAGGGTAGAATATATCTGGGGACACCCCCACTTGCAAGTTCCCCTCCAAGCCACACACAATCTTAACTTGGAACAACCCATTGTTGGCTGAGTTAAAATCCTCAAACTTTCTCCCTAACAGCATTGTGAGTTTACCTATACCAAATCAACTGCAGTGGTTCCACCACCTTATTACGGGCAATTAGGGAGAGCAATAAGTGCTAGCCCAGTTAACAAAGCTCACATCCCTTGATGTTTGGGAGCTTGACAGTTTGGGAACTTTGTAAATTGTTCTGTGGTTGCTCCTTTTCACATCAGGTTGGAGCATTATATTGGACTTTGGGTTTCTCCAGGCATGTGGACTTCTTGCATATTTTTGCGCAATGTCCTCTTGTGGAACATAACTTGCATCTGTTATGAAATGCTGTGCACTGTTTTGATGATTGAGACAATCTACATCTCCAACATGCATTGTATAATTTATTGTCTCCCAATTGACAAACTGCGGTAGCTGCTTCAGTGTCAAACACCTGCAGACACTCCTGGTTTGCTTATATTTGCTTTGAGTTTTTTTGAAATACTATTTCTAGCAATGTTGGTGTAATCATTAGGTTTGTCTCGCAGTGCCTTTCAGAAAGTTTGATAAATATAGAGACAATAACTAGTTTCATTAACCTTTCAACTAAGTTACCTCTGTGTTAGCAACTGTCTATGAATTGATCAATATTTTCATGTGGCTTTGGGTCGTATGACATTGCGATGAAGGCTCATGACATGCTATTAGTATTATTACTTGAAAATGTTTTTAAAGTGGACAGAACCAAATATTTCTGTATGTTTGATTTGTATTTCTGTATGTTTGATTTGAATTTCTATATTGTATGTATGAGCTGTCTGCTTATGGTTTAGATACCAATCTGGTTACCTAACAATGCCCGTAATTCTGAAAATACACAAAAATGAATTTTGTTCCCACATAATTTTACAACGTAGAAGGGCATTCAACTTACCTCACCTGTACCAGTTCTTTGCAAGAAAAATACAATTAGTCCATTTTCCGCTCTTTAGTTATAAGACTTTCTCTCCTTCAGCTATGTGACCATTTCCTTTTGAACATTACTATTTAATCTGCTTTCAACCCTGTTAGGCAGTGAATTCTAAATTTTAATAACTTGCTGTCTTAAAAAAAGTCTTCTCATTTCCTCTATAAGTCTTTAGCCAATTGGTCTAATTTTGAAACCTCTGTTTGTGGGAACAGTTTCTCTTTATTTATTCTACCAAAAACCCTTTGTGAATTTGAATAATTCTATTCAAAATAAAGATGTGCGAAAATTATACAAAAAATGAAAACCCTAGCCTTTAATTGTATGGATTGGTGACAGTATAAGTTGGACACCTAAATTCTGACTGCTAAAATGGCATCTCATCACAGATGAATACTTAAGAGCCACAATTTTCAGTTGTAGACTAAATAAGGCATAGTAAATGCGATGCTGATTCTATTTTTGCTTGTTTAATAAAATGCCACTTACTTGTATGTGTTTGAATTCTGCAGTCAATTTTATCCAAAAAGGTCAAAAATTCACAGGATTTTTTGTTGTTTCACCAATGTCCTGTTTATAACAGGGCAGTAACAGGAACAAATGAACTCAATCAGATGCAGTGCTAACTCATGACTTTGTTGCGGTCTGTCCTGATTTTCAGATGATTTTCTTCCAGGCAGACAATTCCTATCTAAAACGAATGATTTGTCTCATAGATCAGAGCCTGAGTTATTGCTGCATTATCAGTCTGATAATCACACGGCACCAAAATTACACCATCCCTCTGTCCCAAACACATAATAAAGAGCAAGAATAGTCTTTGAAACATTTCATTAAGACAGGTAGGTTAGGGTTGCACCTTTTAAAAGATTTATTGGAGTTGAACTTACATTTGTAAAGCATTGTTCAGAACACAGGTATATAGACTTGCATTGTCATTGATCTAGCAATGCTTAAGACTAATACAAAAATAACATTTGAATAAAAAGCAGTTCCATCCAGAACTCTCATTAAGATAACATATTTTCACTCAGATTGTTAGCATTTGAGCGCTATAGACAGTTGGCGGGGATCCAAACCTTACACTTCAAAGTGCATATTCTGATGTTATCCATCGCAGCATTCACTCCAGGAGACTTTCTTGTCAATGTTTGCATTCTGCACAGCACATTAACTGACTAACAATATAATTGGAAGTTGCAGCATTCCTCGTCTCCATAAAAATACTGCTTTATTTGGAAATTGAGCTATTTTAATAATCTGGTCTGTGTTCTTCACAATTTCACAACTCTGTCACATAATAATATTTCTTATCCATCCCAAACAATAACAGCAAATTTTCACATGTCAGTGGTTTCTTTCGTGTCTGCTTGTTTTGTATTGAACAGAAAAGAATAAACATGGAGAATTATTTTGTAATAATAGATTTTTCTGAAAACTTCAAAGCACAGTTTAATTTTTGTGTGTGCACAGAACATGATCAACAGACATTTCTCTGTTCTTTTTCCATTCCTTCATTGAAAATAAAAGCAAAATGTTCAATTACCTCAAATAATAGTGTAGGTATGTTAGGGGCAAATAGTCTTCTGTGCCATAACCATTCTGTGATTCTGTTGAACAAAATTCTGTGATGAAATTATTTGAAAGATGTAATTAATTTTTCAGACTCTGCTTAAAAAATACTCGTGCAGGTTTACGTTGATTTAAAAATCTAAGAACAATCCTGTCAATCAATATATGTGGTATACTAGATTAGATGTGGTTCATGATGCAAGATATTGGAGAGAAAGAGTTTGAAACTTTCAGTAATATACGGGGTACTTCCATTAATGTGAAAGTTGAGACCAGTGTCCCAGTTAGAAACGTAAATATTTAGAGAACAGAGATGAAAGTGTCCCTGATCTATGAATATTTAAACAGAGCCCTGAACAATTAGCTGACTAATTTTGACACCACACTAAATTTGTGCTTCCTGCAGTGTCAAAACAAATCAGGGAGCTACCTCTGAAAACATGTTCCTGCTTGGGCAACTATGTATTTGTTTAACTTAGAAATGTTCATCAAAACATTTTCAGTGTATAAACATATTTTGGTACATATCACTATCATTGTGAATGAATGGCACTAGCTATTTATTTTATCATACATTTGTTCGCAGATGTCAGAAGATTTTCTGCGCCCTAACTTGCAGTAACTAGGAATTCATTCCGGCATTTGGAATATAGTGGATATGAAACTTGGTTTAACAGGGGAAACAACAAATCAGATTGAAGATTTTTTTAATGGATGCAGCTCAAACTTGAGACTGTGGCCAGCAAATTCTGATCATCGCCTATATATTGAGCTTCACACTAAAGAAATTCATTCCCGGTGGTCACACAACCATTCACATTGTATCAACTGAAGTCATTAAGTGTATTGTTAACCTTAATATCAAATTATTACTGCTTTCCCAGCCTTAGGAATCATTATTGTTGTAGGCTAATAATTTGTAAATGTAATTATATATAGTGTGTTTCCATATTCTTTTCAATAGTCCTGTAATAAATTGAAAACTCAGGTGTGGAAAGATAAGGATTATATAAAATAGGATGGGCAAAACTAGGACATTATAATCATAAAATGTTCAGTGTAGGAGAGGCAGCATCAAACATTTAGTCTCCCAGCACATATGCAGAAAGCGGTTTGCACATTTGAATAACAGAATTGAAATTTGGACACATCATCCCAGAGCTGATAACCTGCTTGATTCTCCCCAGCCCCTCTCCATTACCAATGTCTGCCTGGCAACACTCCTACAACCATCCCAATCCTCTACAGGGCTATTGTTATCAGCAGATATGTTTCAGAGTAGCTGTGAAAATCATTTGGGTTCATTTTGTGTCAGATAAATTATTTTGCCACGTAACTGAAGCTATTTTGTTTCATTCAATCTAATGGCCTACACTAACATCAGATTTACAAGAACCACACATTCCCTCCATAGAGGTCTATCTATCTCTGTGACATATCAAGGTCACGAGTTTAAACTGTGTGTCCAAAACCATGATCCAACTTACTGCAGCATCAATGCACTTTTCGATGTGTGTTTACTAATATTTAAATATATTATTAAGGCAACAGAAAACATCCATAAATACAACAAATACATCGGAGACTAATTAGCATAACGTGCATTATTTTGATTTGCCCTTGATGTGAGCACAGGGGAAATTCATTTTTTTGTAATTGAGAAGCAAAAATTCTCCAACACAGTCTTTTCATGGAATCAGCAAGACCACTATCTTTGATTTGCTTCATGATTGCATTTATATCGTTACTGCTTTTAGTTTTCATTTGCCATTGTGTTAAATCTTTGTACACTGCTTTTGCATAACATACCAGTTGATCTCCCATAACCGGGAGTTAATGACTATGTAGTTTTCATGTGAAGGGCAGTAAGAATTGGATTAGCGGCATGGAAACAATGTTATTGCGTTGTATTGGAACAGTCCCAAATGGAGGTCCTACACTACCAACCACAGTTGGGAGGATGTAATTACAACACAGCAAGATTATGTCTGTGGTTCTCAATACATCGGCACAGGAATTCATGGTAAAAGAGTTGAAGCATACGCCAACATAACAGTTTAAACACATTACAGGCAGAAAGTTTCGTTTCTTAAAATGAGATTATGATTGTGACATTCGTATCACAACTGTAGAAAATTATTTGCCTATTAAAGGTATTGAGTCCTTTAAAAATTAATTTGCACAGTAATCACAAATATATAAAACAATGTTGTACAGACATCCTAGATCTGAATTTAAAGGTAATTTGACATTCTCTTTTTAAGACAAAATCACTCTTTCTTCTTTCTGGAATCTCTCTGGCAGTCACTGTTTCTGATTGAAAAGATTATAAGGTGATTTCCTCATTATTACACCAATATTGCATTGGAACTGGGTATCACAGTTGCATGAAAGTAGCATACGTGTTTCCATTGGAAAAACTCTGATTTCCACCAGTCAAGTGGACAGTGTAGTCGAAGTAAATGATAAGTGCTGGCAAGAATGTTGGTACATTCAATCATTTCATTGGAAATGCCACTGTTTTCTATTATAAATATTATTGAGCCATTCAGTCAATGATATTGGGCAGATCCCATGAATAATGATTTCACAATTGTATGAAACTTCTGTGTTCAAATTTCAATTATGCCATTCAAATGTACAAAATTCTTTCCACATATGTAATTACAGCCTGAATGTCTGATGTTGCCTCGCCCAGCACTGAACATCTTATGACCATTCTGCCCATGCATTGCGCATCTTATTCACTATATTTCCCATTTTGCAATACCTGAGTTGTCAACTTATTCCGTGTCAGTTGAAAAGAATTTGGAAACATTTGTATAATTTGTACTCTTGTATAATTAAGGGGAGGCAATGGCCTAGTGGTATTATTGCTGGACTCTTAATCCAGAGACCCAGATAATATTCTGGGTACCTGGGTTCTAATCCTGCCATGGCAGATGGTGGAATTTGAATTCAATAAATATCTGGAATTAGCAATCTAATGATGACCATGAATCCATTGCCAATTGTTGGGGAAAAACCCAACTGGTTCACTTTAGGGAAGGCAACTGCCATCCTTACCTGGTCTGGCCTTCCTGTGACTCCAGACCCACAGCAGCGTGGTGGACTCATAACTGCCCTCTGGGCAATTGGGGATGGGCAATAAATACTGCCTAGCCAGCAATGCCCTCATCCTGTGAATGAATAAAGGAAAACAAAAATCACATTTACAAATTATTAGGCTACAACAATAACTATTCCTAAGGCTGGGAAAGCAGATATAGTTTAATGCTAACAATGCAATCAATTGTTTGGATTGATGCATTGTGAATGGCTGTGTGACCACCAGGAATGGATTTCTTAGGGCTGAAGTTCAATACACAGGCATAAGTGGCCAGAATTGGCTGACCACAGTTTCAGTTTGAGCTGTTCTGCGTGTTCCCCTTGTAGAAAAAGTGGCCATGTCTTCCCTGACCTGTAATTAAATGGTTGAGGGTTATCCAGCTTTCTTGTGGAAGATGAACCATGAAGCTTCACCATCAGAGTCAGTTACCAGGCTGATGGTGTGCAGTTGAGAGATTGAACTGTTGTCTGTTTTTAAGGTGTGGACTGTGATCCAGTTGGGACTATGGGATTACAGATGAGTTTTTTTTTAGATCTTGTGTCAGTGGTGTTCCTTCAGTAAAACTCCACGTAAGCCAAGTATTCCATGAAGTTGGAGCACCAGTCCGACTTTGGCAGTTACAGATTATATTTGGTAGAGATAAACTCCAGAAGTGATTCTGAGTCAATGTTCAGCCAGCAGTTATATAAACTAATACATAGGCATATAAACCCTGCAAATTATATAAACACAAATATTAATTCTGATTACAAGGTCTACTTCTTTATCCCTGTGCAATTAAAGGTAAATTTATATATACCTTGCATGTTATTTATCAAAGCTAATCCAAAATTGTTGCTTATCATTACTGATATGTTCATTTTAAATAGGATCATTTGCATTGTTCTTTTATTTACTGTTAAAGTCTTCCAAGCTGTCATCCAATGTATTTTGTGTTGTTCATTAATAATAATGGAAATTGAGGCTCAACACCATCCGCTGACTTATCATGTACTAACGATCAGTGTGGCACTCAGGCAGGCTGTGGAAACTCTCCAAAATCACTGCTGACCAGGGAGGCAATGGCCTAGTGGTATTATTGCTGGACTGTTAATCCAGAGACCAAGATAACATTCTGGGGACCTGGGTTCAAATCCCGCATTTGAATTCAATAAAATAAATCTGGAATTAAGAGTCTAATGATCACTATGAACCCATTTCTGATTGTCTGGAAAAACCCATCTGGTTCACTAATGTCCTTTAGGGAAGGAAACTGCTATCCTTACCTGGTCTGGCCTACATGTGACTCCATACCCACGGCAATATGGTTGACTCATAACTGCCCTCTAGGCAATTAGGGATGGGCAATAATGCTGCCTGGCTAGCAACGCCCAACGGAAACATTGTTGCTATCTGTAGATTTCCCAATGTAGATAGCATTGAAACTGCTGGTGAGCATTCATATGTGTGGCAGTTCTGAGCTACCATGTGACATACATGATTGGTTCAGGTATTAACTTTCAATAGGTGGAGCTCATACCACCATCAGCAGTGTTACTGATCGCCCAGTGTGGAGAACTTTATCTCTCCACAATATTTCTTAGACCAAGTGGCCAACATCAATCACAGCTTCCCTGCTGAGTAAAAGCCTCCACATGCACTTTCCCTTATCGTGTCCAATTGGATTTTATTTTGCCTTGAGTAATTTGTGTTGTGAGTTATTAACCTTCTCTAGCCATTTTTTTTTACTTCTGCTCTGCTCTCACCTCTTTCTTCTGCTATTCTATAACTGAGCTGACGCTGGCCACTAGTGATCCATGATTAATATTATTCTATTTTCTATTATTTATACTCTGTTGATACCTTGAAAACTTTTCATTAGTTCAGGATTATGGTTGTTCTGCCTTCAAGTTCAAAGAATGTTGCTGTTGTTATTTCACACTCTGATAATTTTGCATTCAATTTGCTCTTCACTAGCTTTAAAGATGCTAGAATATGTTTCATGATGAGAACAAGTATCAGAATACATTTTCTACCAAGCTCTTTCCTCTGTTTATGTGCAAAATTCAGCAAAATTAACAGACCGAGGAAATATGTGACCCTCTGTGGAACTGAGACAGGACTTTTGTTCTGAGGAAGAGTCACCAGACCTGAAACATTAACTCTGTTTTTTCCTTCACAGATGCTGTCAGACCAGCTGAGCTTTTCCAGCAACTTTTTTTTTTGTTCCTGATTTACAGCATCTGCAGTTCTATCAGTTTTCATCAAGATTTTTGTTAATCTACCCTCCTGATCGTAGGAAAGAGGATAAGAGCAGAATTTGGGGTGAAGTAACCAAGTGGATGGTGTGGGTAAGAAATTGACTTAAGGTATGATCCTATGGGAAGGATCTGATAAATGTAAGATTGTGAGGGGAGTTTACAGGTTGGATGCTGAAAGGATCGGTCAGAGAATTAGGCATCAGTGAGACGGCATCTGGAATGCTGCGTACTGTTTTGGTCACGATATTTATAGAAGGATATTAATGCATCGGAAGGTTTTCAGAGAAGGTTTACCAGACTAATACCTAGAATTAGCCTTCTGAGAAAAAGCTGGGAGAGTCTAGTCCTGTGACCTCTGGAGTTTAGAAGAGTCAGAGGTGACTTAATTGAAACATACAAGATCTTGACGACAAAAACAAAGTTGCTGGAGAAGCTCAGCAGGTCTGGCAGCATCTGTGAAGGTAAAAACAGAGTTAACGTTTCAAGTCCGATGACCCTTCCTCAGAACATGGTGGTGGCTGGGAAAACGTCAGTTTATATGCAGAAAATAGGGAGGTAGATGGGGTAGGGAGTAAACGATAGGATAGAGACCAAAGAGAGAGAAAGACAGTTGGACAGACAAAGGAGTTGCTAACAATCAGGCTGGGAGGGTGAATAGTTGTTAATGGGGACTGTTAGTGACTAAAAACAGGGGGTGTGTAATGGCTGGCTATTAGGCTGGAGAGCTTAGGCCCTAAAATGATTGAACTCAATATTGAGTCCGGAGGGCTGTAGGGTCCCCAAGTGGAAGATGAGGTGTTGTTCCTCCAGCTTGCATTGGGCTTTGCTGGAACACTGCAGCAAGTCAGAGACAGAGATGTTGGCCAGGGAGCAAGGTGGTGCGTTGAAGTGGCAGGCAACAGACAGTTCAGAGTCTTTTTTGCAATCAGAACATAGATGTTCTGCGAAGCGGTCGCCAAGTCTATGCTTTGTTTCCCCAATGTAGAGGAGACTGCATTGTGAACAGCGAACGCAGTAGACTAGATTCTGGGAAGTGCAGGTGAAGTGTTTTTCACAGAAGGGTCATTCTAGGTATTAGTCGGTAAACCATCTCTGAATAACTTCCGATGCATTAACATCCTTCTGTGAATATGGTGACCAAAACAGTACACAGCATTCCAAATGCCGTCTCACTGTTGCCCAATTCTTCCTACCTTAACTCAGTCTTCTCCCCCCGGTCCAATCCCTACCCACATAAATCGATGATTCATCTGACGCCTTACGTCGGTTTCAAAACTTCCAGTTTACCGGTTCCAGCCACCTCCTCTTTACCTTGGACGTGCAATCCCTTTATACATCTTCCCCACGAGGAAGGCCTTAGGGCTCTCCGCTTCTTCCTGGAGCAAAGACAGGACCTATCCCCACCCACCACCACCCTCCTCCGCTTGTCCAAGCTTGTCCTCACCCTCAACAACTTCTCTTTCAACTCCTCTCATTTTCTTCAGGTAAGAGGGGTTTCCATGGGTACATGCATGGGCCCTAGTTATGCCTGTCTTTTCATGGGGTACGTGGAACATTCCTTGTTCCAGTCCTATTCCAGCCACCAGCCACAACTGTTCCTCCGATACATCGATGATATTATCGGTGCTGCTTCCCTCTCTCGTCTGGAATTGGAAAACTTCATCAATTTCGCCTCCAATTTCCACCCTGCCCTCACTTACACCTGGTCTATCTCTGACTCCTCCCTTCCCTTCCTCGACATTTCTGTTTGCATTTCTGGGGATAGACTGGCCAAAAATATCCACTACAAACCCACTGACTCCCACAGCTACCTGGACTATACATCCTCACACCCTGTTTCCTGTAAAGACTCCATCCCATTCTCTCAGTTCCTCCATCTCCATTGCATATGTTCAGATGAGACCAACTTTGACAAGGGAGCCTGCGAAATGTCCACCTTCTTCCTCAACTGAGGATCCCCAGCCCCGTTGTCGACAGGGCCCTCAACCAGGTCCGACCCACCTCCCGCACTTCTGCCTCCACCCCTTCTCTTCCCTCCTGCAACAGTGATAGGGTTCCCCTTATCCTCACCTACCATCCCACCAGCATCCACATCCAGAAGATAATCAGATGCTATTTCTGCCACCTCCAGTGAGATGCCAACACGAGACATATACTCCCCTCCCCTCCGTTGTCTGCCTTCCGCAGGGACTGTTCCCTCTGGGGCACCCTGGTCCTCACTTCCTTCACCACCAACATCTCCCCACAGCCCTATGGCACTACCCTTGTAACCAGCAAAGGTGCAACACCTGCCCATTTACCTCCTCACTCCCCAGTATCCAAGGGCCCAAACATACCTTCCAGGTGAAGCAACACTTCATCTGCACTTCCCAGAATCTAGTCTACTGCATTCGCTGATCACAATGTGGTCTCCTCTACATTGGGGAAATGAAGCATAGACTTGGCGACCGCTTCGCAGAACATCTACGTTCTACTTGCAAAAAAGACCCTGAACTGCCTGTTGCCTGCCACTTCAACGCACCACCTTGCTCCCTGGCCAACATCTCTGTCTCTGGCTTGCTGCAGTGTTCAGGCAAAGCCCAACGCAAGCTAGAGGAACAACACCTCATTTTCCGCTTGGGGACGCTACAGTCTTCCGGACTCAATATTGAGTTCAATCATTTTAGGGCCTAAACTCTCCCATGTCCCAGCCCCTTACCCCATGCACCAGGCCTTGTTACCACATAGCCAGCCATTACACACCCCCTGTTTTTAGTGACTAACAGTACCCATTAACAACTATTCACCCTCCCAGCCTGATTGTTAGCAACTCCTTTGTCGGTCCAACTGTCTTTCTCTCTCTTTGGGCTCTATCCTATCGTTTACTCCCTACCCCACCCACCTCTCTATTTTCTCCATATAAACTGACGTTTTCCCAGCCACCATCAGTTCTGAGGAAGGGTCACCGGACCCGAAATGTTAACTCTGTTTTTTCCTTCACAGATGCTGCCAGACCTGCTGAGCTTTTCCAGCAACTTTGTTTTTGTTCCTGATTTACAGCATCTGCAGTTCTTTCAGTTTTTATCTTGACGACAGTTGACCAGGTGATAGCTGAAAGGATGGTTCTTTTAATAGGAGAATCTAGAAGTGCGGGAAAGAGTTTAAAAATATGTGGTCGCCCATTTAAAACAGAGATGAGAAAACTTTTCTTTCTCTCAGAGGGTTGAGAGCCTTTGGAATTCCTTTTCTCAAAAGATGTTGAATGCAGAATCTTTACGTATTGTTAACTTAGCGGTAGATAGAGTCTTGATTACTAAGAGGGTGAAAGATTATCAGACATATGCAGGAATGTAGAGTTGAGGTTAAAATCAGATCAGCCATGATCTTACTGAATGGCAGAACAGGGTTAAAGGACTGTGTGGCCTTTTTAATATGGTCATATGATGTCTTCTCTCCTGTAGGAGAGGTTAGAACTGGGGGGCACAGTTTTAAAATATGAGGTCTCCCATTTAATAGACATGAAGACTTCTTTTTCTCCCGGTTGGGTTATGGGCCTGTGGAACTCTCTTCCTTGGAGACCAGTAGAGGCAGAGTCATTGAGTATTTTTAAGACAGGCATTGGCAAGCAAGTTACTCAAAGAGTATCAGGAATGGATAAGGAAGTCAAATTGAGGCTACAATTTGATCAACCAAGATCTTATTGAATGACAGAGCAGACTCAACAGACTGAATGGCTTCTCTGGCTCCTAATTTATACATTCCTACACTTGTAAGAATACGGAACTTGCACAGTTGTCTGGCCTTTGGTCTGTTCTGTCAGCTGGTTGTAACTGAGGTGGTGGAAGAGGCACTGCAGTTGTCTCCAGATCAGGAAGGGAGACACAAATCAAAATCTTGCTCCTGATGGTATCTAGTGACACCTGTTGGAATTATGCGATGGTCTGTTTATTCTGCTATTGATGTGGAGAAGGCTACATTTACTCTCTCTCAAGGTGATGCTGGTGGCATTAATTCTTACCATGCTGCAATGGTTCTTACAACTGAATAGCTCCTTAACCCATTTCAGAGGGAGCTGAATAAGTTAGAACCATGGGTCCCACATCGGCCGATCAGGCATATGAGGATGAAGAGCCTCTTTCCGAGAAACGTTAATGACCTGGCTAGGTTTTATCCCCCACAGATTCAAAACCTTTCATAATCATTTTTCTCATGTCACAATACCTCTTGGTGCTTGGCTATGATGACCCTGAACCTAGAATATGAAATGATGAAGTGCCATCCCTACTACCTGCAGCGGGAGTTTACTTGCATTATGCTGACAGTAGTTTACATCCCACCTCATGCAGAAGTGAAGAGTGCACTTGATGAAATAAACACTGCTACAAATAGCCTTGAGATGGAATATCCCAAGGCCTTGTTCATTGTAGCTGGTGACTTCAATCAGGCCAACCCCGAGAGTGCGCTACCAAGACGCCACCAACACACATCCTGTCCCACCAGAGGCACAAATACCCTGGACCATTGCTAAATAACCGTAAAAGATGCCTACCACTCCATTCCCTGCCCGCATTTTGGTAAATCAGACCATAAGACTGTACTCCTACTCCTTGATTACAAGCTTAAACTGAAGCGTGACGATCCAGTGTAGCAAGTCATACAGTACTGGTCTAAGGTAACAGATAAGCTCCAACGTGATTGCATGGACTCAGTGGACTGGCCCATATTCAATAACTGAGCGGCCAACCTAAATGAGTATGCAACCACTATCACAGAAATCATCAGTAAGTGTGTAGAGGACTGTGTGCCAAAGAAATTAGTCTGCGTGTTCCCCAACCAGAAACCATGGATGAGCTGAAAGATCCATTCCTACTGAACCCCAGGTCTGAGGCATTCAAGTTAGGTGACCCTGACCTATATCATAAATCTCGGTATGATCTTCGCAAAGCCATCAGGGACGCCAAGAGACAATACCAGACTAAACTAGAATCCAGACTAACTGCACGAACACACGTTGACCGTGACAAGGCTACACAATGTAACGGGCTACAAAGCGAAGTTGAGTAGAATTGCTGGCAAAAATGCATGCCTCCCTGATGTGCTCAATGCATTCTACATTTGTTTTGAGCAGATGGTTCAGTGAAATTATGTCACCTGCCCCAGCAGCCTCGGGTGCATCTGTACCCACGGTCACCGCCACAGATATCTCATCGGTGTTCTTGACAGTGAACCCCTGGAAAGTGACTGGTCCAATGGAGTCCCTGGCCATGTACTCAGATCCTGCATGGACCAGCTGGCAGGAGTATTTGCAGACATCTTTAATATCTCTTTACTACAATGTGAGGTTCACCCCTGCTTCAAGAAGACCACCAACATTCCAGTGTCAAAAAAATACAGGCATCATGCCTTAATGACAACCTCCCGGTGGCTCTGACATCTATTATTATGAAGAGCTTTAAGAGGTTAGTAATGGCACACATTAACTCTAACGTCCCAGAATGCCTTGATCCGCTGCAACTTGTCTACAGTCACAATAGGTTCATGGCAGACACCATTTCCCTGGCCCTACACTCATCCCTGGAACATCTGACTAGCAAGGATACCGACATCACACTTCTATTTATTGACTTTAGCTCTGGCTTCAACACCACAATTCCAACAAAACTCATCTCCAAACTCTGAGAACTCTGCTCACGCCTCTGCAACTGAGTCCTCAACTTCCTTACCTGCAGAGTGCAATCAGTAAGGCTAGATGACAGTACCTCCTCCACAATAATCCTCAACAAGGGTGCCCCTCATGGCTATGCACTCAGTTCCTTACTGTACTCCTTATATAACCATGACTGTGTCGCCAAATTCAGCTTTAACTCCATTTTTTACAAATTTGCTGATGACACCACCATCGTGGGTCGGATCTCAAACAATGATGAGACAAAGTCCAGGGAACAGATTGACAACTTAATAGCATGGTATAAAGACAACAATCTCTCCCTCAGTGTCAGCAAAACGAAGGAGCTGGTTATTGACTTCAGGAAGAGGAGTGGACGATACGCCCCTGTATGTATCAATGATGCTGAGGTGGAGGTGGTTGAAAGCTTCAAGTTCTTAGGAGTGAATATTAGCAACGATTTATTCTGGTTCATCCACGTCGATGCTACAATCAAGAAAGCACACCAACGTCTCTATTTCCTCAGAAGGTTAAGGAAATTTGGCATGTCAACAATGACTCTTAACAATTTTTATAGATACACTGTAAAAAGCATCCTATCTGGATGCATCATAGCTTGGAATGGCAATTGCTCTGCCCACGAAATTCAGGAAATTACAGAGAGTTGTAAATGCAGTCCAGTCCATCAAAAAAAACCAACCTTCCTTCCATTGACACCTTCCAAACTTCCTGCTGCCTTGGCAAAGTGGTGTGTCCAGCACTGCTAATGGAGTGTGCTGTAAGATGTTGGTGCTGGGTATCCTCTAGAATAGCAAGCAGCGAGCTGGAGCTGCCAAGTGTCCACTCAGACTTTCATGTTGAGAATTCTCAGCATCTAGTTTCTATCTAGTGGGTAAGAGATGAGAGAATGCATAATAATGAAGTAAATTAGATACTAATGAGAGTGATAATAGGTGGTGTTCCAGGTTAATAAACTTCTTGCTGCTCAGTAGTGAAAATCTCATTTTGGTTTTCAGGACTTAGATGTATAATATGTCTTTTTGGTCTGAATGTTGCCTCACTTGATATCGCACCGAAATTTTCTCTCCATAGTCCAAGTCAGTTAAGGGCTGGGAACTACTATTAAGCTACAACTTACTGCCTTACCTCAGCTGATAAATCAGTATTCCTCTATGTTGAACACCACTTGGATGATGCACAGTAGGTGGCAAGGGCACAGAGTGTACTCTGGGTGGGGAACTTCAATATCCATCACCAAAAGTGGATCAGAAGCATCATTATAGTCTGATCTGGCTGAGTCCTAAAGGACATCTGTAAGTACCATACTGAGAATTGGTTGACAGATTGGAAACATATAGTGGGAATAAGTGGGAATTGTTCTGAGTGGCAGGAAGTGATTAGTGGTGTACTGCAAAATACAGTACTTTGGCCTCAACTATTAACCAAATATATATACAAATGATTTGGATGGGGAACCTAATGCAGAATTTCCAGTTTTGCTGATGACGCAAAACTAGATGGAATTGTGAGTTATGAGGAGGATGCAAGGAGGCTTCATAAGAGTCTAGACATGGCAGATGCAGTATAATGTGGCTGCATATGAAGTTATACACCTGGGTGTGAAAAACAGAAGAGCAGAGTATTATTTAAATGGTGATGTATTTGGAAATGTGGATGTGCAAAGGAAACTAGGTAGACTTGTATACCAGTCAATGAAAATAGTACAGCAAACAATTAGGAAGGCAGATGGTACATTGGCCTTTATTGCAAGAGGATTTGAGTTCAGACATAGGGGTATTTTATTGCAATCGTACGTGGCCTTGGTAAGACCTCCCCTGGAGTATTGTGTGCATCTTTGGTCTCTCTACCCAACTGAAGACATATTTGTCATAGAGGGATTGCAGCAAAGGTTCACTGGCACCATCTCATCAGGCTGGCAGGACTGCCATATGAGGAGAAATTGATTCATCTGTGCCTGTATTCACTCGAGTTCAGAAGAATGAGATAGGATCTGATTGAAAAGTTTTACATTCTAACGGGGCTAGACAGACTAGATGTATGGAGAATCAGTGGTAAAATACAGATTAGGCCAGATAGGACTGAGATGAGAAAACATTGCTTCAGAGCAACGATAGAATTCTCTATTGCAAAATTCTCTACTGTTGTGGAGGCTGGGCATTGTGTATATTCAAAAAAAGAGACTGATACATTTTTGGATGTTAAAAAAATCAAGGAGAGTGGAAAGAAAACAAGAACTTAATATTGAGATTGAGGATTGGCCAATATAATGTTGAATAGTGGAGCAGGCTCAAAAGGGCAAATATCTCCCAGTTTCTATGTTTCAATGGCATAAACTATGTCTGAGGCCAGTGGTATGGGAATTTACAAGAAGAAAAATCTGCTTGATCTCATCTCCCTGTCACAGTTGCCTCTGCCCATGTCAGTATTGGAAGGAGTGACCACTGCACAGTCCCCGTGGAAATGAAGTCATATCTTTGCATTCACCCTCCATTTTGTTGTGTTGGACATTGTGCTAAATAGGATAGACTTTCAATAGATCTAGCAATTCAAGACTGAGCTTCTATGGGACACTGTGGGCCATCAGCAGCAGCAGAATTGGCTTCAACTACAACCTGTAAACTCATGGCCCAACATATCCAAACTCTTCCATTGCCATCAAATTCGCAGATCAACTCTAGGTCAATGAAATCTGAAACACAAGTGGACAGATTACATTTGCAAAAATGGGTTCCACACCATTTATAGCACTTGAATTGTAACATTCTTATACAAACAGACACAGCACATGCCATGCACACTTTGTGCACTTGTATTAAACTGGAGGCTGCTCAATGAAAAAACGTACAGGAAATCTTGAATTTTATGCTTTATGGACTTTGGAGGAGCTCTAGTGTTTCAGAACTTTTTTCACTGATATTTTTAACATCCACTATTTTTGGAACCATGCAGCATCAAGCATCGTTATTCAAAACTTCATTGGGACTGGCGTTATGCTTCCTACTGTTCATGCCTTTGTGGTTTGAGTCTTTTCTACTGTCTGTAATTTGGTTCTCCTGAATGAGGTTAAAGGGAAAGATTATTGTAGGACAGCCTGGTAGTAACAGATACTGCAGCAGTGCATTCAAATTCCCTTTACAAGCACTGTCTGTTTCAAGTAACCTCCAATCCACAAAAAAATTAAAAAAAACAAACATAATACAGAGACGAAAGAAAAGCAACTTTTCTAATTGGTGGGAAATTCGGAAAGGAAAGGCATTTTTATCTGATTCTTAAATATTTTCTTCTGCTGTATCCTGAAAGCTGGAAAAGCAACTAATAAATCTCTGGTTTTAAAACAATAAGGCAATTTTTGTCGATTATTCTCATAAATTGTACCAGAGTTATGGGCACAGCATAGTGAGGAAATGAACACTGTTTTCCTTGTTTTGATCCCAGATTTCACCAAAGATGTTTCTGGTGGTTGCACTCATCTGTGCCTCAAGAGGGCACCGGTACTTAAATAAAATACGTAGGATTCAGCAGTTCAGCTCTAGTAAATGGAAAATCTTTCAGATTTAATGTTTTACTGTCTTGGATCTTGTTACTGAAGGAGGCAATATTTCCTTTTGTTCTTATCCCCAGTGGCATATCTTTTGGATAATGAGGAAGAAGTTGAAACAACATAGATTGGAAAGACAGACTCCACCAAAGGATGATGAGGATTCTTTTAATACCTTTCTGGGCATTTTGCTTCATTGGTGCTCACCAATACTCTCCAGCCAGGGTTTTCCATATTATGATGATGTGTTTCTGTCTACATAATTTGATATTGAAGAAAGAAATCTAACTTGTGGCATTAAGAAGATGCTCCAATGGAGGAACTAGTGGAGGAAACCGAAGAAATCAAAGTCAAACAATGATCTGTGTGACCGCTTGGATATCACTAACTTAAGAGATTGCCTCTTGAACTGTGAATGTGCACATGAACTCTTCTCTCCGCTAACCAAACAAACACTACGCCCAATCTTGAATAAGAATTCTTGATGGGATATTCTAATGGACAGTGGATTTGTGTGAGCATTGGAGGATGCAGATGCTGTTAGTTGCATGGAATCTGCACACATTCTTGCATTTTTCTCTTTGTGTCAGGTGCCATGGCTGTAACATACATGCAATCTATCACACCCTGAACACTGGGCAAGATAGCCAGTGCAACAAATCCATCAGATCTGTCCTACTGGCTCCTGCTGCCAATGGGAAAAGTGATGATGTATTCATTGGCTCTTGCAAATAGGGCGACAGTGAACAGTTTGATGCAATGTACAGTGTTGATTGGGAAACATGGGAGAGGTCACCTGCCACAGACTTTGATAAGGCTGCAGACGTTAGCAACAGTAGGCTTGATGATTTTGGATCCAGAAAGGTTCCTCTAGGTCTATATAGCCTGTGCATTGAGTTTGATGTCCCATGAGTAGCCCAGGTACTGTTTCTTGCTGGTTGTTGAGGCTGCTGCTGCTTCACTTCCTTCACCAACACCACCACCCAACCAAAGTGGCTTCAAGACAACCACAATAAAATCAGCAGAAGCAAGACAAAGGAAATCTGGAAGCTGGTAATTCTTCTAGAAATCCAAACAATACAATGACACACAACTTCCTATGACAGGTTGGTGAAATGCAGCAGGCCTGGTAGTCTCTTTGGAGCGAAAGCAGAGTTAATGTTTTGAGTCCAGTGATCCTTCTTCAGAATGTTTTTGTGGTACAGTTGCATGCAGTTCTGTGCCCCTTTAAATACTTTTATTGACTCTAAAATACTACACTCCTATATTTTAGAGTAGCTTCAATATTGAGCAAGTTCTGAGTAAATTTGTATTAAAATCAAAGTAGAACTCGCATGTCAGACGGTTGTGCATAGAAAACTGTTTGTCACGTGTTGCTAGGATTACAATGAGTATTTCCAGCTTCTCATACTGGAAACACTAAAAGGCAACATGCAGTTACTATAAGCAAACAGGATGTTGGCTTTTATTGCAAGGGTATTGGAGTATTATTTTTAATTCATTCATGGAATGAAAGCTGAGAGTCAATCACATTGTTTGTGATGGTAGTTTCCTTCTGTCAAGCAACATAATTGTCATCACTAGATTCTTAATCCCCGATTTTTAATTAAACCCAAATTAAGCCAACTGCCAAGATGCCTGGGATTTGAACGCAGGTCTCCAGATCATCACGGAGGACACTGGATTAACAATTAACAATGCCTCCCGATAAAAGGTAAGAAGTCTTGCTGCAAGTATATGAGGATTTGATGAGGCCACACCAAGAGAACTGTGTGCAATTTTAGTCTCACAATTTAAGGAAGGCTGTACTTGCATTGGAGGCAGTACAGAGAACTGTTAGGTTGTCCCTGGGATAAGAAGATTCTCTTTTAGTCATGACCATATAGTTCTGATATTGCAAATTTTTAAGATAAAATTCTGTTAAAGAAACATTTCTGATAAAACATTTGTTATCTGGAAAACAAACAAGGTTAAGTTTCACAAATTTCCTTTCAAAATGAAAGTTGCAGCAGGCAACCACTTATTATATTGAGATGGTGCAAAACCCGTTGAACTGTGAACTTGTAATATTATCCACAAAGGGAGACACTTAGAATTCAAGCAACATTTGGGCAACACATAAGATCAGTCTAAAAGGTGTGAGAATTCAATGCTTCTGAGAGATCATGAGACAGAAAAGAATCTCGACATAACTCCTTTGCCTGTTAAAACAACGGCTCATTGAAATGAACATAGCAACCATTTTGAAAACAACAAATGCTGGAGATCACAGCGCGTCAAACAGCATCCATGGAGACTCAGCTTTGTTTATCATAAAGACGAGTTTTGTGTAGAATCCCCAGGAAAAGCTCTAAGAGATACCATCAGAGAGAGGGTTCTCAAGCAAGTGGAGCACAAGACAGAAGGCTTTCAGAAGTCAACTGCAGTTCTGCTGAAAGAGTCCGAGCAACCTGCAAGTTGCATGACTAGAGAATAGTGAGAAACAAGAAACCTTTCATTTTGGAAAGATAAACTTCACCCAAGTAACATGTCTGGAATTATCTTAGAGATTAATATCATTTTCATCTGTGGTAATACCTATTATCATTACTTAGTTCTAATTTTCATGTATGTATTTTTTAGCTAATATCCTTTTTTTTAAGTAGCAATAGCAGTTTTGCAATAAAGTAACCTTTTTTTTAAGACTGGAACTTTGCTGCTGGTTATTTTTAAGTTGAAACATTTGAAAGCTAAAAAGTGAACCAAATGAAATAATAGCAGTTCTTAACTCACAGACCGTTCTGAAGATGCACCTGATGTGGTTGTGACATTATGATGAGAAGCTAATAGGTCGTGTCTGTATCCTTTGGAATTTAAAAGAATGAAAGCTGATCTATCTCATTGAAATATTCAAGATTAAGAAAACGTTTCATAGGGTAGATTCTGAAACATTGTCTTATCTCAGATATCCAGAACAAGTGAGCACTGGCTCTTTTCCAAAGAAAAAAATCTTTTTAGACTAAAATGTCAAGACATTCCTTCACTCAAAAACGTGTGAATGTTTGGAAACCTTTGCCCCAGATTGCTGTCACCGAATATATTTAAAGCTGAGATTTTTGGTCTCTCCCAGTTTGTCTGAGGATATAGGGAGCAGCTGGGAAAACAGAGTTGAATCCCAACAACAGCCATAATTGTACTGAATGGTGGAGCAGGCTCATTGGGCTTTACAATCTATTCCTGATCCTATTTTGTACGTTCTCACATTACTAATGGATGCACTAAAAGATGTGTTCAGGTAAAGTGAGAAATGAACAGCAGTAATGTGGAAATAATTTTGCATCATCCACCCACCCCACCAATTCATTCCCACTGTTCAGAGTGGGCTAAAATTGTCCTGTTACAGTCAAAGCAAAGTATTTTGCATTGAGCCTTGAATATGATCATAGAATCATACCATAGAATCCCTACATTACAGATAGAGGCCATTCAGCCCATTGGGTCTGTACTGACCAACTGAAGAGCATCTCACCCTGTCCCGATAACCTCACATTTGCCATGGCTTTCCTGCCTAACCTGCACATCCCTGGATACATGCAGGGCAATTTAGCATTGGCAATCCACCTAATCTGCACATCTTTGGACCGGACGAGGAAACCAGCAGAAGCCCATGCAGACACAGGGAAGAATGTACAAACTCCATACAGACAATCACCTGAGGTTAGAATCAAACCTGGATCTCTGGCGCTGTGAGGCAGTGGTACTAACCACTGATGTAAAATGATGCAAATTCTCACAAATTGTCATACTCTCATTCTTACATAACAATTTTTCTGATGTACAGTTTTGTAACTTTTCTGCTTTGCCACATTCAGCATGCATCATAACTACAATTATGCATTATCAGCCATACTTCAATTAATCAACTGAGTGTGGGGGTCTGCTGCTTGTCGCCATGGAGTTTCCTTCTTGTTCCTTGTGAGGCTGACAGTAGGGGTGCCCAGTGCCCAGACTGCTGGCTGGCGTGCTTACAACCTGATGTAGCAGCATGATCACAGTCATAAATGATGGAGCATTAAAATAAACAAGAGAAGAGACCTCCAAATTTTAGTTTTTGAATGGCATAATGGATTTGGCCATGCTTCGGTATCATAAACAACTAATAAAATCAAATTGCTCCTTCCATAAATACTCAAATGAAATTAAATTGATCAGTTTCTCTGATGGGACTTCCACTATACCTGCCCCTTTAACGCTGCTGCTTCCTTTCAAGGTCCCAAAAGTGCTTGTATTTCAACTCCCATTTTCAGCTGGTGCCAGTAATGTGATCCTTTGTGTGCCTGATGTGCCCTTCATTCTGGTAGGAATGTCGGGATGGGAAACATTTCTGATAGCTTCAATTCAGGTTGTACCGAGAAAGTAAAGGCATAGTGGTAATGTCACTGGAATAATAATCCAGAGATCCAGGTTAATGCTCTGGGGACATGTGTTCAAATCCTACCTTGGCAGCCAATAGAGTTTAATTCAATTAATAAATTGTGATTGTGATTAAAATAAACTCATTCATTTCAGATACAGAAGGGAAACTGTCATATTTGCCTGGTCTACATGTGACTCCAGGCCAATTGTATTGTGGCTGAATATTAACTATCTCTGAAATGATCGTACCATTTCATCCAAGGGCCATTAGAGTCATAGAGTCATACAGCACGGAAACAGACCATTCGGCTCAACTCGACCATGCTGACCAGATACCCTGAAATGAACTAATCCCATTTGCCTGCATTTGGCCCATATTCCTCCAGATCCTTCCTATCCATGTACCTGTCCAAATGTCTTTTAAATGTTGTGCTCTCCTCTCCCACTTTATCTGGCAGTTTGCTCTATATATGTACCATCCTCTGTGTGAAAAGGTTGCCCCTTAGGGCCCTTATAAGTGTTTCTCTTCTCACATTAAACCTATGCCTTCTAGTTTTGGACTCCCCTACCTTGGGGAAAAGACGGTGGCTATTCACTTTATCTTTGTCCATTATGATTTTATGCACCTCTATAAGGACACCCCTCAGTATCCTGTGCTCCAGGAAAAATGTCTCAGCCTATCCAGCCTTTCCTCATAATTCAAACCCTCCAGTCTTGGTAATATCCTTATAAATCTTTTTTGCACCCTTTCCAGTTTAATAACACCCATTCTGTAGCAGGGTGACCAAAATAATATGCAGCATTCCAAATGTGGTCTTATCAATGTCTTGTGTAGCCATAACATGATATCCTAACTCCTGTACTCAAATGTTCTTGCCAGTGAAGGCAAGTGTGCCAATCACCTCCTTTACCACCCTGTCTACCTGTGATGCCACTTCAAGGAACTATGCACCTGTACCCCTAGATCTCTCTGTTGAACACCACTATGCAGGGTCTGACCATTAACTGTGTAAGTCCTGCCCTGGTTTGCCTTACCAAAATACAACACCTTGCATTTATTTGAATTAAACTCCATTTGCCATATCTTGGCCCATTGACCCAGTTGATCAAGATCCTATTGTGCTCTTAACTTTCTTCATTGTCCACTATACAACGCAAAAAGTCATGCTGACTTTCCCTAATCAGTCCTTGCCTTTCCAAATGCATGTAGATCCTGCCTTTCAAGAATTGCCTCCCATAACTTAGCCACCGCAGATGTCAGGCTATCTTGTCTGTAGTTCCCTGGCTTTTCCTTGCAGTTTTCTTAAATGATTACACAACAATAGCCACCCTCCAGTCTTCCAGCACCTCACTTGCGGCTAATGGTGATACAAATATCTCTATCAATTTCTTCCATAGCTTCCTACAATGTCCTTGGATACACTTGATTATATCCCAAGATTTATCTATCTTTACATGTTTTAAGTCCTCCAGCACCTCCTCTTCTGTGATGTGAACTGTTTAAAAGACATCAATATTTATTTCCCTGAGTTCCCTAGCTTCCATGTCTTTCTCTACAGTAATTAGTGATGCAAAATAATCTGGTACAAACACAGAGAGCAGAGTTGTTTCTCTCTTCATAGTTGCTGCCAGATCTGCTGACTTTCTCCAGCATTCTCTGTGATTGTTTTATTGAATTCAAAAAATTGTTTTATTTGAAATATTAATCAGATTAATATGTATTTTCTATATCCAAGGGGATACATGCCATGTTTATGCAATTTGCCTTCATAATTTAATGCTTTAAACTCATTCTGGTGATTCAGTTATGCACATTTTCCAAATCTAATGTCTTTTTTTAAAGGTTTTCTGCCTCTAAATGGATGGAGAACATCAAATAGAGAGCTGATTAAGCTTCTAGCCAGTCAGCACCTAACTTCTGTACTTGTGTATTCCAGCCATCTTGGTGTAAAGCCTAACAATCCATTAGCCTGTTTGAGTATAACTTATACCTGTGCACTGGCTTTTAATGATTTGTACATTGGAACACTTAAATGCTTTTGCTCCTTCTTAGCTCCTAGTCTCTCCTCACTAAAGAAAAATACATATGTCTTTCTTGAATCCAAAAAGAGTGATGTTGCATTTCTCACTGGAACACTAGATGTCACAGTTTGTCCATTCGCTGAGTGTATTTATGTCTCTTGTAACTTCTTGTTTCCAGGTACACAACTTCCTCTGCACCTTAATTAAGTATCCTCTGCAAACTTGGTTATACAGTTACCTTAATCCAAATAATTGCTGCATATGATGAAACGTTTAGCCTCCAGTACAGAACCCTGAATATAAACATGCTGCTGTTGAATAAGGTGGTGGTTCTGAAAGGGTTAATATTGGAGACTTTGTTAAGCTTCATCCAATCTGATCAGGTCATATAGGGCTAGGTTGGGATAAGACAGAACATCTTAGGCTCTCATGGCGTTACAATCTAGACCCACATGGCTCCACATAGATTTATAGAACAATGTTTATCTTACTGAGGTAACTTGTAGTACCTGTTTGCTATTATGCAATAAACAATATTGTGTTTAGGACAAAAGCTTCTGCTTGCTAGGGCTCAGTTGGTGGCACCAAATGACCCCAACCACATAAAACCAGTGATAACAAGGTGTAGAGCTGGATGAACACAGCAGGCCAAGCAGCATCAGAGGAGCAGGAAGGCTGACGTTTCGGGCCTAGACCCTTCATCTCAGATTTTCCAGCATCTGCAGTTCCTAATATCTCTCACATAAAACCAGTCATCAGTTTCCCAAAACTACATATGGCAATTCCGTTTTGCAAACTCTCAGTCTTCAATCCTACCTAATTCCAAACCCATATCAGAAAGCTACCTCCAATTTCTTGTGATTTCATTGCTTTTCAACTAGTCATTTGAAAGAAACATTACCAAATGTTGTCTAGAGTCCATATATGCAACTTGCATCGATGTTCAAATATCCACCATATTAAGAACGTTAGTTAGGTTAATTGGGCATGGTTTACCTATTACAAATGCATGCCAATACTTCTTCATGTTTTCTCACCTGCTGACGTGCTCAGTCATTCTGCCTATAGTGATGCATTCCAGGAACATTTCCACAATTAATGTGAAACGAGGTCAGTAATAAGCTGGTTTCTTCCTAAGTAATGGCAAGATAGATTGAGTTGATGGTAGCTGTCCTTTCCCTAGCATGGGAAATTTCAAGACCAGGGGGCACATTTTTAAGGTGAGGGGAGAGAGGTTTAAAAAATACAAAACTATTTGACAATGATGTAACATGAGCCACTGACACATTCACAGAGCCTAGTTGTATTCAGTTGTCAAGTTGTATAGATACCTATGTTATGTCTTCTCATCACCTTTTGGTTTGAACTAATCACACTTTAAGCTTGGAGAACGAGAGCTTGATGTTTTACTTCTAATTGGTATGAGGATCCTACTTAGGCCAGTTAATTTGACAAAAGCTGTCTCTCCAGAGCCGTGGCGAAAGTTACCTATTGGAACACTTGTACATACAATTACTTCCGAACAAATTAGTCCCTAGTTCTTTACTTTTCCTTTTTTTTAATATCCAGAAATACTCTTACACACAACTTAATAGGTTTTCTTCCATCGCCAAATCGCTCATGGTATTTTTTTCATTTATTAACCAGCATCAGTAAACCAACCATGTTTTCCAGTTGATTAATTTACATGTAAAGCCCATTAAGAGCAAAGCAGACCATCAAAGGTGATGGAGAGGTAAAAGGAAAGTGCTAAATAAAAGTGGAGTTGAAAGGGGTTCCTAGCTCTTTAGTATATTCTAAATCTGTGACCTCTACCACCTAGAAGGACAGTGGCTAGCTGAGAACACCACCACATGGAGGTTCTCCTCGAAAGCTCCTCTGACTAGGAACTGTATCTCATTCCCTTCACTTTCAATTGGTCAAAGTCCTGGAAATTCCTTTCCAAGTGCAATGTTGGTATACCTACACCACATACACTGCAGTGGATCAAGAAGACATCTCACCACTGTTTAAATGTCTAGATATTTTTTAATCAACTTATTTAAAGAGGTCATTAAACACCACTGGAGCAGGTTGTACTGGTTGTAATTAGGTCGGCAAGATGGAACTCATAGAATATGCGTTCCCTGATTAGGGTTGTTAATCTGGCCCGATCAGGGAGCCCTGTCTGGCAGATATAAATAGGAATGTCAGATATGCTGTCCACTCTGACAGTTGGTTGTGAGGGAGCTGGATCAATGTTGAGGACTTGCCACATGTAAATAAAGGGAGACTTGATGATGGGATACCAGCCTTTGTGGAGGTATTTCCTGGCGTAAAGGAAAGGACAGTACCATTGGGATTCCTAGCTCATTATAGACAATGCAACAACATATAACACATGAGGAAAGGGAACATAAGTCAATTTATGTGCATTCTATTACTCTCAAGGCCCTGACATATATGTGCTTACTCCATGTTTTCAATAAAGCAGAGATAGATTAAATGTCACCTGGCTTAGGTTCCTCAATATTGCAGACTAAAATGTTTTAAAAAATAGTCATTCATGGAATGTCAGCATTGCTGGCTGTACCTGCATTTATTGCCCATCCCTACTTGATCTTGAAAAGGACGTGGTTAGCTGTCTTCTTGAACTACTACAGTCCATCTGCTGTAGGTTGACTCACAATGCTATTTGAGGAGTTCCAGGACTTTGATGTAGCGAAAGTGAAGGAATATGAATGTCTTAGAAGGGAAGTTGCAGGTGGTGGTATTCCCATGCACTTATTTCTCCTGTCTTTCTAGATGGAAGTGGTTGTGGGTTTTGAAAGTGCAGTCTAAAGTTCTTTGGAGAATTTCTGCAGTGCATCTTGTAGATAGTACACACTGCTGCTACTGCTGAGGATCGGTGGTGATGGAATGAATGTTTGTAGATGTCATGACAATCAAGTCGTCTGCTTGTCCTGGATGGTGTGAAGCTTCTCGAATGTTGTTGCAGCTGCACTCATCTAGACAAGTGAGGAGTATTTCAACATAGTTCCAACTTGTGCCTTGTTGATGGTTGACAGGCTTTGTAGAGCCAGGAAGCAAGTTACTCATTGCAGATTGCTAGACTAACCTCTGAGCTGCTTGCATAGCCATAGTATTTACATGGTTAGTCCAGTTCAGTTTCTGGTCAATGGTAATCCTATAATATTAACAGTGATGGATCCAGGAATGATAGTTCCATTGAATGTGAAGGGGTGATGGTTAGTTTCTCTTTTGGTGGAGATGGTCATTGACTGGCATTTGTGTGGCATGAATATCACTTGTCACTTGTCAAGCCAGAACTGGATATTGTCCAGGCCTTGTTGCGTTTGGACATGGATTGCTTCAGTCTCTGACAAGTTGTGAATGGTTCTGAACATTGTGTAATCACTGGCGAATATCCCCACTTCTGACTTTACATGGAGGGAAGGCTGTTGATGAAGCAATTGAAAATCACTAGACTTAGGTCACTACCCTGAGGAACTCCCGCAAGAATGTCCTGAGTCTGAGATGACTGAACTTGAACAACCACAACCACCTTCTATTCTGCTGGGTATGACCCCAACTGATTTCAAGGGCAGTCGCTCACACCTAACCAGTGGAAATAAATTCCAAGGCTGTAATGAAGTCAAGAGCTGAGTGGTCCTGGTGAAACCCAAACTGGGCGTCAGTGAGTAGATTATTGCTTAGCAAGTGCTGCTTGATCACACTGTTGATGACACCTTTCTTCACTTTACTGATGATTGAGGATAGATTGATGGAGCAGTAATTGCTTGGATTGGATTTGTCCTGCATTTTGTGTACAGGATTTATCTGGGCAATTTGCCACATTGTTAGGGAGATGACAGTGTTGTAGCTATAATTGAAAAGCTTGGCTAGGTGTGCGGCAGGTTATGAAATACACATCTTCAGTACTATTGCTGGAACGTTGTCAGGGCCCACAGGCTTTTTCAGCCTCCAACTGTTTCCTGATTTCATCTGGAGAGAATTGAATTTGCTGACGATTGGCTTCTGTGATGCTGAGAATCTCTGCATTCAAAGGGTATACCTTTTCACTCTGTCCTCCTTACCGCTGTAGCAAGTAAGCATTTAAGAAGGATAGAATCTTCCAGGCCATATGTGGCAGTTTTTCCATTTGGGCTGAGACATGTCTTAAATCAGCAGTAAAAGTAGACAAATGGATAAAACATTCGCCTTTGTGCTTTAGCTATGTTGGCATCACAAATTAATATCTGTGTTCCATCAACTTTTATATGACATGGGTTGTACTTGCTAAACCTGTGAAATCTGCCAAGATGGTAGTCCTGATAATGAAAACTATAAAATGGAAATTATCAAAAGATCAGTCTTGACGTTTCAAGAGATGGAGATCTGATTATTTCATTTGTTCCATGATGGGATTGTTCTTAAAAAGCAAGATTGTTGGTAGGCTGTCTTGGAAACAAACAGTCTTTGTAGGTTGTGTGGATGGCTGCCTTGTGTTTTGTTATTGATGGAGAGCACCAGGTAATTGTTTCTGTCAATTCCCACCTGTTCATTTCATATGTTACAGAACATGGGAAGTCAGTTATCTCCCTGTTTTGCCTGCAAGCAACTTGCATACTCCATGATTCTGAAGCATTCTTGTGAAATGCTAAAAAAAGTTGATATCCCTTTGTTAGATTCCTTTGTATTCCTTTGTTAGCCATGACCCTTCTAAGAAAGCAGGAAAGCTATTGCCTTTCAGAAGAGAGGGAGATTGTTTTTTGGCAAGTAATAAATACGTCATAGCAGGCGTATTGGATAAAAGATATCATTTCTTCTAAAAATCAGTGGAAGGGCATTAATTTTCAAGGGAAAGTTAATGTCATGTCCTAGTTTAGCTAGAAGGAGAGTACGCAATGGGTCAAAACACTTTTTGACTTTCAGGGGCTACTTCTTTCACTTTCACCAACTCATTTATTAAATGATACAGTCATGCAGAGTTTACTGTGCAGAGTTAACATTTTGGGTCCAGTGACCCTTCTTCAGAACTAGGAAAAGCTAGGAACAGGTTGGTATATCTGTCGAAGATAGGGTGAGGGGTTGAGGGGGAGTAAATGCAAGACGTAGATGGAGTACAGAGACAGAGAACAGCAATTGGGCAGAAAAAGGAATGGATAAAGGTTAGCCTGGGAGAACCAATAGCTTTAATAGGGACCATTAGTGGCTGACAATGAGTTGGTTGAGGTAGCAGTCCATGTGATGACAAGGCCTGATGTGTGGAGTTTGGGGTAAGGACATAAAAGAAGGTGCTCAGGCCAAAAATTATTGAACTCCATACCGAGTTCTGAAGGCTGCAGGGTTCCCAAGTGGAAAATGAGGTGCTGTTCTTCCAGTTTGTGCTGAGCTGCACTGGAGCACTGCAGCAAGCCTGAGACAGAAATGTTGGCCAGGGAACACAAGTGCTGAGATGACAGGCAACAGGAAGCTCTGGGTCATTTTTACAGACAGAACCTAGATGTTATGCAAAGCAGTCACCCAGTCTATGTTTCAACACCCTGTAGTAGAGGATAGCAGCAAATACAGTGCAGGCAGCTGTTTCCCCTGGAAGTGGGACCTTGAATAGTGAGGAAGGAGGGGGAATAAATGGGCCAGTATTGCACCTTCTGTGATTGCATAGGAAGGTGCTGTGCGAGTGTGAGGTGGTGTTGAGAGTGGAGGAGAAGTGGATCAGGTTGTCTGGAGGGAACGGTCCCAGTGAAAGGCTGATGAGGGAGTGGAGGGGAATATCTTTATTTTCACCTGTGTCTGTATGTGTTTGTAGAGGTTTTAGAAAGGAGTTAAGTTTTTAACTATATTTTGCATTTCATAGCTGTTTAATTAGAATTTACACATTTCTAATAAATAGTACTTTTTTATTACATACAAGAACCTGGTCTGCGTTTCTGTTAACTTGATTCCATCAGTCCAGTAAATTGAGGATTTTGTGCGTTTTGATTAAATCCTTAACTTAAAATATTATCTGAGTTTTTCCAGTAATTTCTGTTTTTGTTTCTGATTTCCAGCATCCAATGTTCTTTATCTCTTTTTCTTGGTACCATACAATGTTATGGCTACAGTGTTTTATTATCTATTCTTCACAAACAACTCAGACTGAGCCATACATCTTTTTGAAAGTTTTTACTTGTTTAGACTCACTTCTTATCCCTAATCTGCGTGTATATGTGTTGTATTATTATTTCTTCTCACATTCAGTAATTAATAAACTGCCTCTTTTGTTAGCTCAACAAGGCTTAATTCAATTGGCTCCTTCTAAAGTATAAATTTTTTTATCTGGAAGAGACACATCCACAAGAGAAAGGATCCTGAAATAACTCTTAAGGGCTGGCATCCCATCACCAATCACCCTTTATTTACAAATGCATAGCCTTTGAGAATAGCACTGCCTCTCAGACATTCAAGGCCTCAATATCCCTGACATTCATCCTTTTATGTCAGTCAGGTCTCCCTGATTGGACCGGATTAACAGCCCCAATCAAGGACCTCATATTCTATGAGGTCAATCTGGCTGACCTCATTGCAATCACTTCAGATGTTTTTATGAATTAATCTTGTTGCAATTTTCCTTACCCGGGAACTGAACGATTTACACTATCTCATCTTGAACTCTAACGAATTGAGGAAACTCTCACAGGAATTGGTTGCAATGGAGGTTAAAGGGATGCTTATCACATCAAACATGATTTCCAGTCAGAAGTTGCCTCTCAGCTCTGTCCCAAAGTTGTTGCTACTCAAATCACAACTACGTCATTTTCCCTTCTCACGAGAGACATTTGCAGTTTTGATGCTTGAATTTGTCTTCAGCTCCACTCTCTGATGGAGCTCACTAATGGAAATGGTTCACAATTTGGGAAACACCTGGATTCCAACAAAGCGGACATTGGAAATTAGAAAAAAAATCTCACCCTTGAAAGGTTTAAAATTAAATCCCCACTCAAAAAGGAATTTGTCATTTTGTGAAGCCACAACTTGCTATGAAGAGTTGACAATATACTTTGTTTTATTTTTGAATAGGATATGGGTATTGCTAGCAAGGCCAGTATTTGTTGCCCAGTTCTAAATACCTTTGACCTCAGTGGCTCCCGAGTCCATTTTAGAAGGCAGCTAAAAGTCAACCACATTGCAGCGAGTCTAGAGTCACATGTAAACCAGACCATGTAAGAACGCAAATTTCCTTCCCTAAAGGCCATTAAGAAACAGGATGTGTTTTGGTGACAATTGTTAGATGGTCACTATTAGACTAGCTTTTATTAAATTCAGATTTCACCATATGCAATGATTAGATTTGAACCCATGTTCCCAGATCATGAACCTGGATCCTCCAGATTCCACATCCTACATAATCTGATTTCCGCTAGGTGCTTGTGTTTCCTCCCACAGTCGAAAGATATGCAAGTTAGGTGCATTAGCCATGCTAAATTGCCTGTAGTGTCTGGGGATGTGCAGGTGAGGTGGATTAGGCATGGGGATATGCAGGGTTATAGGGATAAGGTGTGTGGGGGTGGATTTGGGAGGTGTGTACTCGATGGGCTGAATGGCCTGTTTCCGCACTGTAGGGATTCTGTGATTCTATAAGTGTGACACCAGCACCTCACCCAGTTTAGTTAATTGGAAAGAGTTCTACCTGTGATTTAATTTGGGGTACGTAGGAGCATTACCGCTTCCCACCCCTACCCTGAGCCGGGACAAAGACTTAGGAGGCAGGCAGGATTCAGGCAGTGGCAGACGTTTCTTCAAGCAACAACCGGTTAATGCAGGGAGAGGGCCAAAGACATTCCCTGAATGTAGCCTTGATGTGAGAACCCAGTTGTTCTCTTAATCTACGGCTCAAATCAGAAGAGAGATCGATGATGCACTCTGATTTTTACAGTGAAATACAACATTTTTACACATTTTGTGTTGCAATAATCACACACAGCATGGTCACTGTGTCCTTCCCCCTTATTCCTTACACCCAATCCTCTGAAACACCTAATCAATGATGGCATTCCTATGGACTGCCCCAGACATTCTAATCACCAGGCCTTGGGATCTTTCTATGCATCCTATTAATTTGCATTACAGAGTTACTGGTTATAATCCTTCTGGTCTGTCACAGACTTGTTTATCTCTAAGGACTCCTTGAATTCTGTTATTTATTGTATGCCATGTACAATCTCTATCAAAATCAGTTATTCCTCTTATATTTTCCACTGTCCCAATTGTGCATATAAAAAATACAAAAGACAATTGGTTTTAACTAACTGCTACAAGATTTGTAATATTCATTTCTGTTATCAAGTTAGTTATAACGTGTAAAGTTATACATCTACTTCTACTGTTAGCACTTTCTAACAAATAAGTTGCGAACAATCTATTTTGTTCAGGGCATACCAGGCATCTTTAAGAGATAAAGAAAAGCGTTTCCTGAGGTCAATTAACTTTCACATCTAGGTTTAAATGTTTTTCCCCTAATGCTTCTGATATATTTTGGATTATATGTGTATCTACAATTATGTTGAATTCTATCTCTATGATTATCTGAAGAATCTTTAACTAGAACCTATTTCTTAAAAATGTGAATAACTTCAAAGAAACAATTGATTACTACAAAATAACTTTAGCCGTTGTTTTCATTGCTGCTAAATGAGTTAGGCTGACTGGTTCATAGACTGAGATTTACACCCCTTGTTCTAACTGGTTCTGTTCACCTAATGGGACAACGTCCTTTCATTAATGAGGCTGGAATCAATCACTTGTCTATCCTTAGGCATCCTCTTATCAAATTATCTCAGATGGCTGCTTGTAGGGTCTCCCGTTCACCTTGGAGTAGCCCTGTTCAAAGGTACCATTATATTTCACTTAAATGCTGGAGCAGGCTGTTTAATTCTACCGATCTCTCGTCGGCCATTTTGTGTCTTAATGCTGGGGCAGGCTGTTTTATTCTGTTTAACCCTTATTGGCCATTTTGCATCTTTCAAACATGGGCCGCCCTTACAGAGTGGATAGACTTTGTGGGTGGGGGGATCAAGTTTTAGTGCTAAAGTTTGTAATATGTCAAAATTATCTGGAGCTACAAATCTCAGAGGCCTGGGTTCTTTTGTGGAGAGGTTTGCTTGATAAGCAGCGCTTTGCAAATGCACATTGATTCTCTGGGGGAAATGTTGTTGCAGGCCACTAATCAGTGTGGGCCACACAAATCACAGACAAACAGTGCTTTTGCAGCCTGCTGCACTGCAAATCCCAGCAGGTCATCCCCCTGCACTTGCCGTGGGTTTGATGTTGGGTGGGAGGTTGAAGCCAAGGTGGGGTTTGGAAATAACTGACCTGAAAGCTTTAATTATTCACCTGTCTGGTTTCTGCCCTTTGGATAGAATTTAAATTACCATTGAAAACATTGAGACAGAAGAACATGCTGGTTAGGTTTCTGATTATCAACCCGCAATAAAAATGAATGAAACAAAAAAATCTTCAGGAAATCTTCCTTTCATCCAGTACCCAATCAGAAGTAGATAAATGATTTTCAAGGTCACCGACTCTTCTGTTCACAAGTGGGAAAAATTGTGATCACTTCGACCTCTTCCATTCTTTCTTTCTCTGTATTCACTCCGGGATTTTCATTAACGTGGTATTGCATCAGAAACCACTTCACATTCAAAACTGCCATGACTTTCTATTCCACCTGCAAACAGGAACGAAAGTTGGGCCTCATTCCCAACACTCATATCATTAACACTTCCCACTGTCTTCTGCTCTCATTCTTTGCTCTCAAACCTCTTTAAGTGATGGGTTCTGTTCCCTTTCCACTTGCTCCTGCTTCCAGGAGCCTCTTCTCACCCTCACCTCCTTTCTTCCTCCTCTCTCCCTGGTCTCTACATGAACATTAACAGTCTTTATCTTTGCCCATAGCTGCTGCTTCTTGCTGCTTCTCCTGTTATTGTCCTCGCCCAGCTCCTAGCGTATTTCAGGTCCACTGCCACATATTGTTACTTCAAAGCATTGACTGGAATCTGCATCACTTCTAAAGTGTTTATTGCATTTTCAGTTTTTAAAACAGCTTAAAGCTAGTTCAAGCATCATGGTTATAAACATGGCCATAGGATCTTTATAAGATCAGAGATGAATGCTGACATTGCCTTGCCTGGCACGTCTTAGTGAATAAAGTGTACGATGTATTTATAAAGTGGTTTTCAGCATATAGTCAGCAATTATTCTAGAAGTACCTGTCCACTTTAAATAACTAATATACAATTCCACTTAGAGTTGGGAAACTATTGCACTAAAACTGTCAGCTCTTGCTCTCTTGAACTACTTCACTCACAGAAATACTATGAGCTATTTCAATACTGCCATCGTCCATGCCCTTTCTGCTATGTAGCCATGTAGCCAACTATTATCCAAAGGCTCCCTTTTCAACTCTCCCTGTGTTCAAAACCTTGCATAGAATCTTCCAGGCAGTGGCCTGGAGGCAGGAATTGAACATAATCAGCTAAGATAGTGCTGTCATGATAATGGATCAACCCTGAAGTACAATGAACATTTTTAACATTTAATCCCAAGCGTGTCTTTTTATAAAGAGCCACCACAATCATAAAAAGCCTGCAGATGTCAATTCAATGCTGTCTGGCAAAATCCTATGGAGGACTGTGGAATATCAAACTTGTAGAATGTCAGGGAAAGTTCAAACAGACAGGGAGGCATAGTAGGAGGCGATATTGAAGGGCTAACTAACTTCTCCTCTCAGTAGAAAACCACCTCTCACAGACATTTTTTTGGGATGGGCCCTTACAGGAATTTATATAAAATAGGTTAAAAGCCAACTGCAAATCTGGTCAGTGTGTGCTAGTGCAGAAAGTGTGCCAGTGATCTGAAGTTCTTGTCTATTAGCCTGGGTATGTGCACTAACATGCTGTGAACGTCACAGATCAAGAACCAAGAATCTAGCCAGCAAACCAGTCAGAAGGAAACAGGATATGAAGGACTCTCTTGCTCTGTATAGCAGAAGATAACCACTGTTAAAAAGAAACTGGGTAAAAGGATTTCAACTAACAATAAAGTTAAGAATCCCAAAATGTGACTGTTCAACTGTCAACATTCCACTATCTATTCATTATGAACTTCCAAGAAAGATTGGTCCATATATCTTCTAACTTTTCTCTTGGACTCACTTCTTATTTCTAATCTGAATGCAGATTATTAATTCTTTCATACTTAGTAACTAATAAATTCACTTTTTTGTTGACTCAATACAGCCTTGTTAGATTAGCTCCTTTTAAAACTTAAATTCATTTGTTTAGGAGACAGACACCCACAAGGGAGGGATCCTTTTTAAAATTCACCTTGTTTTAAAATGAGGGGTCGAGCGAATAAAGAACAGGTGCCAGTTCACCCTTGCCTTCTCAGCAGCTCAATGATTCAAAGTATCTGTTTGGAATTTGAGTAACTAGGAGTCTAGACTGTAATTATCGGAGGTCCACGCAACAGATACTGTAACATTGCCTGGTCCTGGGATCCCACTTCTACACCCAGAAAAAAAACATTTTTCCAATTCCAGCACAGTACTCTAACACTCTAATACCATCCTGTTGCGAATGCCACCTTCCCTTAAACCCCACCCTTTCCATATCCCTAGCCTACTATCCCAGTCCTTAAAGCCTGTACAAATCCAGATCCAAGGGGTCCCTTCCCTCACAATCCTAAACTCAACAGGTTCTTCTCCTGCATCCTAATATTCTAATCCAACTAATTTCAGATCCCTAGGCCAACTGCTGCTACAGTTGTGTGTGTGTGTGTGTGTGTGTGTGTGTGTGTGTGTGTGTGTGTTTGTGTGTGTGTGTGTGTGTGTGTGTGTGTGTGTGGTTGATATGTCAGACCTTCCATGGTGATATTCATATGTCGGATGGTTGTGATATCCAAGTGCAAAGAAGTAACTATATTTAACCTGTTCACGTTTAAGACCATTACTCATGTTGAAAGTTGGCCTAAATGTTAGCAGAATATTAATAGCTGAGGAACATTTCTGTAAATATGCAGCTGTTTGTAATCCCCCAGTTCATACCCTGCAGTTAAGTCACAAGTTAGCAGAAAATTACTGGCTTTGACATTCTGCACTTACATTTCAAACATTAAATATATATTGTTATGATCCTATCCAATGGTAATGCTGTACAAATTGGATCCCAAAATGAAAAATGACATCATAGGTTTTTTTTTCTGATTATCATGGTAGTCAGTCACTGAACATATTTCAAAGGAGGCTGCTTCTAATAATATGTATTATTTGAAATGGTCTTATTACAAATATCTTAAATAAAGATTCAAAACCTTTACTCCTCAACAAACCTACAAATGCTTAGTTACTTTCCAGCAAATATTTGTATTCCAGCTTCTTTAGTTAATGTTTCTTTATGAGATTCTTAAATAAACTGCTAATACAGATCACTTATTTCTTACTATGAATATCTCAAACTGCTTTGCAACAGCCATCTGTTTCTGGAATTTCTCAGGAATTCTTTCTCCTGCCCTAACTTTTCTGGAAACTGCTAAAAATTCACTGCTGCTGGGAGAGGCCTTTTCTGCTCAATCTCTGAAAGAAAACTTAACACTCACTCAACTTCTGGACTGTTGACTCTCTTTTTCTCTGAAGGGAAACTTTTTTGTCTGTTTCTCTGAGTCATTGCACTCCTTGTTGCTGGGCAACTGTCCAATTATTTTTCTCACCTGCTTTTGCATTCAAAAACACTGAACTATTTACTTCAAGTTTCCTAAAAAAAAACTCATCTAAATGCATAGAAAAACTTGCCACACTCATAGAACTCAAATTTAAAACAAAAGTGACCTTCTTAACATACACAATATAGAAATGCAAATCAAACTTAAATCTGTACGTGATACTGTCCACTTCAGAATCCAAGTTTCCAAGTAACAAAACTAACATATTGTGAGCCTTCATCACAATATGTCACTGATTATGAAATATGTAGGCATCGCAGTCACATTTATGACACTTTTTACCCTCTTCGTGCCAATGGTATGAAACTTGTTCTGTCTTTACAAATATTTCTCACATATTTACTTATATTATTAGAAATTTTCCCAATCTTTACCTGTATCTCAGGAGAAATATAATGCAAACACTATCCATGTTTTTTTAATTTGGTACGCTATGAATCTTCTACTGTGATATTGGGAGAATTCTTTTGAAAATTTTTTCCCTACATTTTTTCAATAAATTTTCCACAGTAAGTTTTACAACCTTTTTTAAACTAAAAGTGCCTTATTTCATTGCTTACTTTTTGATCCTCCTGACTCAAAACTTCCTTATAAAAAATTACTTTTTTTGTTTTCTTCACTCCCGCTGTGGATTTGTTGTTCTTGCTGAAGTTGTCAATGAAATTTGTCCGAAGACCCATAGTAAAGGTTTCTCATCACTGTCTTGTCCTGAGTAAGTTACTGACCCTTTCAACAACATGATGAAAGGCAGGCATGATGTCTAAGATATGTTAAAGGAAGTAAGTGCAGAAGTCTGTATATCTATATCTTTCATATTTATGGTTAGATGTGGAAAAATAATATGTTTACCTAAGTCTACATACTGTCAAGTCAAAGACCATCTCCTTCTAAGTAGGAGAATGGCAAGAATCCAGTTAATACTCAACTGAGTTATGTGGTTTTTCTGATGAAGGGTCTAGGCCCGAAACGTCAGCCTCTCTGCTCCTATGATGCTGCTTGGCCTGCTGTGTTCATCCAGCCCTGCACCTTGTTGTCTCGGATTCTCCAGCATCTGCAGTTCCTACTATCTCTGAGTTATGTGCTTGTTCCATTTCGGGCTCATTTTGATTCACATTGTCATACATGGAGCAATGTGCAGATTTTAAATCAGCCTACTTTTCTGGTGTACCCAAGCAACTTCAACCTTCTCTTTATAACGACTGCTGAGGTATAACAGATCACGCACTGACTCTTAAGCTGACCCTATCTGGAAGACTGGAGTACAAACACTGGGCCATTATTCCTCACAGTTTCATCCCCCTCCCCCTACTATCCTGGTTATTTTGGTGGGGCATGACTGCACCTATAGATATATTGTAGAATCCCTACAGTGCGGAAAGAAGCCATTCAGCTCTTTGAGTCTGCACTGACTCTCTGAAGAGCATCACAACCAGACCCAGCCCCCTACCCTATCCCCATAAACCCTGCATTTACCATGGCTAATCCACCTTGCCTGCATTTCCCAGGATACTAAGGGCAATTTGGCATGGCCAATCCACCTAATCTGCATATCTTTGGACTGTAGGAGGAAACTGAAGCACCCAGACGAAACTCACGCAGACATGGGGAGAACATGTAAACGCCACGCAGAGAGTTGCCCTAGGCTGGAATCGAACTCAGATCCTTGGCACTGTGAGGCAGCAGTGTTAATCACAGTCATTGAATATAATTAAGACAGAGGTCGATACTTTTTTTTTGGAAACTGCAGGTTTCAGTGATGAATCAGAATCCCAATGTATTTATGGACATTTTTACTTTTATTTCCAAATTTCTTTTCAAGAGAATGGCTAAAGAGATTTTGAAATTAAATTCGTGAATCACTGGCAAAGTCCAATGTGAAGCCCATGTAATGTTGTACCTGTAATGTGCCATGGAAACTTCGAACTGGGAGTGACTGAACAAGCCATTCCACTGTTGAAAGGAATCAGAAACATTGAACGTCCACTAACTGGCGAAACCACAAATCTTAAATTGACTGCTCGACTACCAATATCAACTCTACTGATGCCATTCAGTAATGGCTGCAACAATGTCTTTTTTGTTTTTCACAAACAATTCGTATTCTGATCTGGCCTTTTTTTTAACTTTTAACTTTTTGAGCTCACCCCTTATTTTGACTCTGTGCATGTTTTTTGAATTATTATTTCTTCTCATGTTTAGCAATAAGCTTATAAAGGGGCAGCACGGTGGCTCAGTGGTTGGCACTGCAGCCTCAAATTACCAGGGACCTGGGCACGATTCCACCCTCGGGCAACTGTCTGTATGGAGTTTGTATGTTCTCCCTGTGTCTGCATGGGTTTGCTCCAGGTGCTGTGGTTTTCTCCCACATCTAAAGATGTGCAAGTTAGGTGGTTTGGCCATGCAAAATTGCCCATAATGTCCAGGAATGTGCACACTACTTAGATTAAGCCATGGGAAATGCAGGGTCACAGAGGGTGGATCTGAGTGGGATGCAGTTCAGAGGGGTAATGCAGACTCATTGGGATGAGTGGCCTGCTCCCACATTGTAGGGATTCTATAAGCTCACTTCTTTTGTAATTTGAAAAAGCCTGGCTAAATTGGCTCCTTTTAAGGCATAAATTTATTTGGGGTTTACAGGTGAAAGGTATCCACAAGTGAAAACAGCCTGTCCAAATTGACCTTGTTGCAACCTATAGAGGGTGTGATTGAATAAAGATCGGGAACGAGTTCATCCCTTCTTACCCACAGCTTAATGATTTTATGTACCCCATCTGGAGCCTTAGCAAACTGGGTGCCTTCACTGGGGTGTGGGGATAACAAGTGCAGATTAAGTGATATGGGATATTATTAGCAAATAGTGTAATTGTAGAAGGTCAAGCATGAGCAGATTAATTTGTGTAACAGTCTCAAAGGGCCAAATGGTCCATTTCTGTTCATGTTTCTTAAGTTCTTAGGTTTCACTGAAAACCTGGCATTGGGAGTTCCAGGGTTTCTTTTCCCCAAGAAAATGATATAGAAAGCCTGGACAACCAACTATGTCACTGCTATTTCTCCTCCCTTGAATTCCTGGGAGAAATAGAGAGAGAGAGCTTGAGAGATGGTCTCTGCTACTTTTTCCTAAGTTTTACAATGTCAGAAATGAACACTGCTTGAAGGTGAAAATCAAAATGATTGTCTCTTATTATCGAATCCCTCCAATACATCTCAAAAGCACTTAGGAAACAATTGTTCAATTTTCCATTCGAAGAATTGAAAGATAGTGCAACGAAATGATCAGAACTTCAAAATCTTATCTTTGCACAATTTCGTTTCTTGCCAGAGGTACTAGAAGATGTTGAATTGAAAAAAATGGGTGAGGACAGCTTTGTATGTATCTGGGCAAATTGATTTCTCAATCATTAACCTGAATCTACGTGTAGAATTTGAAGCACAGATCCAAAAACCAATGAACATGGATAATGCAACTGATGAAATTTCAAAGGAAACACACAACTGAGATTAATAAGAGATTGTTAACACAGTAGCAATTGGGAATTGGCGTCACTTGATTGCTTTGTTTCATTGTACACCAATGAGAAGACAATTACCTTCTGGTACAGGATTTCCCAGTTTTTAATGAATTAATGATTTAATTTAGTGATACAGAATGTTGACAAGAACCTTTCAATTTGGAAATCAAAATTTTCACAATGATTTATTCGAACTTTAGCCATAAACCACAGTTGGGAAGTGAATTGTTATGAGGCAAATGGTGCAAACCTTTGCTAAGAGGAGGAATAGTTAATCTATTCCTTGCTGAAATGTCCAAAGGAAGGGTTCAACCATGTGATTCAAATTTAATAACCTTGATGGTGGTATATTAAATTAAATTCAAACATAAATAGCTTGCAAAGATTTGATGGGGATTTGTTGAAGCTATTCTTTATCATAGGAGCTGAAGATAGGGAAAGACTGAATGAGAGTACATCCACTCAAGACCTGTGTGTAGTGAAGTCAAAGCCAGATTGACAGGACTCTGATTTATTATTCTTAATTACAGGGATTTGAACATCATAAGCAAGGTCAGAACTTACTGTCCATATCCAAATGCCTGTGAGAAGATGGTGATTGAACCATTGCAGTTCATCTAGGTAGATACAGTCACTCTGCTATTAGATGGGAGTCCACAATTTTGACCTAGTGACAGAGAAGGAAAAAGGAAACACTTCAAGTCAGGATGGCGAGTGACTTGAAGGAGACCTTGTAGGTGGTAGTCTTCCCATGTATCTGCTGCCTTTGTCCTTCTAGATGGTGAAGGTTACACTTCTGGAAAGTGTTGCCAACGTAAGCTTGGCAAGTTGCTACTTCAGTGCAACTTGTCGATGGTACACACTGCTGTCACTGTCTGTGTCAGCGATGAAGGGTGGAGGAAAGGGTGCCAAATGAACAAGCTTCTTTTTCCTCAAATAGTATTGAACCTCTTGAGTTGTTGTTGGACTTGCCTAATTCAGGGAAATTTCATCACATCCCTGAATTGTGCCCTCAATCTTCTAATGGAGTTTATCTGATTCTTTTGTCAATTTATTTATATGGATGGAAAATATATTTGGCTCCATGTGAACAATCAATCGTTCCAGTTAGTTCAAATGTAGACCTTTCTGAATGATGACAAAGACTGGCAGCAGAAATCTCTTAGCTGGCTGATATGGATAAATCAGGATATAGCTTAGCTTTACAAAGTCTAGGAAAAGAAACTGAAAAACTGCTTGAAAAATTGAAATCAGTGATTTTCATGAAGACAACAAATTATTGACTGATATACTTACACTGTTTCTGTCGCTGCAAATGCTGCCAGACCTGCTGAATGCTTCCAGCTTGTTTTGTTTTTAATTTTAGATTTTCAGCAACTGCAGCATTTGTTGAATTGATTTATCAACAGGTTTGTAAGCTTTGCTTCATCCAACTTTTTGTCTGGCTCAGCTATTCCCGCTTTCATTGTGTGTATTTGGACAGAGATAGATAGGTTCTCAATTAGGACGGGGATCAAGGGATATGGGGAGAAGGCAGGAGAATGGAGTTGAGAAACTAATCCGCCATGATGGTATGGTGAAGCAGGACCAATGGGCCAAATGGCCTAATTTTGCTCCTATATCTTAGATCTTATAGTCTATCCTCAATGATTGTAGCTCAATATGTGTTCAGATTTTCCTGTGTCCTCAGCCCTTCCTTTCCTTTGTAACTCATTCAAGCTCGAACCCCCATTCTCACTCCGTACACTCTGCATCACAGTTTTGTGTTCATCTCACTCCTTTTTCCCATAACTGGCATCCTTGCCTGTAGCCACTACAAAAATAAAAAAAACTGTTGATCCCTTCAAATAGGACCTCAGAAAAAAGGACTTTGAAATTCCCTCTTTCCCTCACTCCCTAACTCCATCAGAATTCCTGAACTTTTCACATTTCTCTGTTGAAATGAAAGATACAGAAGTGTCCTTCATGGAGCTACAGAATCTACAGGCAGCTACTAAAGCATTTGAAATGATTGACAGCATCATAGTAAACAATGAGATATTGTATTATTGAAGATAGTGATGACATATCAGTCCGAAATCTGTTTCTTGTAGTAAATTCTTGTAGCTTCCCTGTTGCTGCCTGGGAGCATTCACCTTGATTAGCCATCAGAAGTCACTTCTAGCTTGGGATTCTCACCAGCAATTCAGGCAAACTACAAAAGGTAAGCAATTGAAGAGAGGGAAAAGAAATCGATATGAAGCTTCAAAGGTTTGAATCCAGCAAAAGTATCTCAGTGTACCTATGTACAAAGAGAACTGAACCAATGCCAACTCTGAAAGTTTCACATCGATATTAAAAAAAATATTTAAAAAAATTGAAGACCAGGGTTCATTTCCTACACAGTATTGCAATCATCTTCTGGAGACAGACTGGCACCTGCTTGTAAGTAATGTAACCATTTCCCATGTTACTAATAAAATCAGTTAGTGATTGAGGGATAGCAAAAAAAGCACTTATCAATAAATAACACCAGGAACAGACAAACTGGCGCCTGCACACACATAATCACTGGTGCTTGAACAGGGCAGGACATATTCCAAACAGTGAGTTCTGTACTAATCAATACAATTAATAGCCTAACACAAAATTAAAGTCATTCTGTTGGAGTCACAGTGGAGACAGTACTGGACAGAAATTATTCAGTGTCAGCAGGGACTTTAAATACCAAAGGTTGCCCCTGTGAATCACTGGCTGTCAAATCTTAAATGGGGGAGGGGAAATAGAAGATTGAAGCCCTGATGGATGCTGGTCCGTTTGTCATAAGGATACACATTGTTGGAAAGACACAACGCTGCTACATTAAACAGTTCAGCTTGTTCATTATTTCAGTGACCTTGCTTCCTGTTCACTTTGTTGAGTTCAAGATTGACCTGGGCAATGTCGTGTTTCAATATGGTAAAGTTAGCAAGAAGTTCAACCAAAATGACGTCACACAATGGACAGATCAACTTTCCCTGCAAGGACTGAAGTGTTCAGTGACAGCAAGGGCTAAAGGGTGAGAGGCGATGTTTCTCAATGTGAGGCTGGAGTCTGGAAGACAATGGGCGGTACAGGCATAACTCCTGCCTGGAGATATCCGTGAGAAATCTGGCCATTTTGGTTTGAAATCCTCATCATAACGCAGCTATCAACATGAAACACCATCACCATTTTGGATGCAGGGAAAAATCAGCAAGAAAAAACAATCATGAATAGGTTGTACCAGCAACTTAGAGGGGACAGGTAGATCTCAGCAGCAGGCAAAGTTCTTGTGAAGCCTATAGTACCAAGGACATTGAAACCAAAAGACATTAGGGATTAAAACTCACAAATGACTACAATAAAAATGTGTGCAAATTTGGCACTCAAATTTCTTTAACTGCTACTGAGGAACCCTGGACATTGAAACAAACCACCTCCTGACTTGGGTTGTCCATGTCTGGTTAAAGAAAGGACCAACTGGAGAGAATCAACCAGCCAAAAATGCCAGTGGGACTTGTAACTATGCCAATTGAGCCAAAGTAACGTCCATCCACAACGCTGCTTTTGGCTTGGCACATGGATTGAAGATCTCTGAAAAGTAAGCACTGGTGGTAAATTGGCACTAATGTATCAAGATCCAAAAAAACTACAAACTCTATGGTAAGCATAAATTGGAAGAACTGCAGACTTTGTTGTAGCAAGCAATATATGTGAGCTATGATCAGAAGAATATGCAGCAAACTTCATGCTCTCTTAGCATTCCTTTAGAATTACCTGATAAATTTTGACCATAATGAGTTGTCTTTGCTTACTTCTGAGACATAAATCAGGTTCAAATTTAATAGCCTCAGGAACTGCAGGCAGTGTGTAAGTACTAGAAATGACAATATTGAAGCATGTTTAAAAAGAAGGTACACTTTAGAAAGTAAGCCTTCTCAGAGCTACTTTACATTGTGGCTTTCCCACTTACCAGTTAGGATTTGTAACAGCTGAGTAAATTTGCAATGCTGAAATCAGTTTAATGCCGATAAGAAAAGACCTTTTATCAATATCCTTAGATTGAAGGCGTAAAATGTTGCTTGTCTGCTGCTTATTGTTTTTCATTAATTTTTATATTTATGCAGGATTTCTGTAGGGCAAACCATGATGAAAAACATATGAAAATAAGATTTGTTCTGCAGCTATAAGAATTTCTGCCAGAACATATGATGTATCCACTCTTGAGAATACTTCAAATACATCCTGTGTATGGTGAAGGAGGGAAAGGAGGAAGGCGATGGGGGAGCTGTTATGGAGGAAGACTATTCAATCAGCCTGACAGTTTGTGACAACAGGGTGAAGAGATTAACACATGTTTGGACTTTTGTCTTGAATTAGTGAATCATAGAATCCCTACAGTGTGGAAGCAGGCTATTTGGTCCATCCTGTATTGTGGGACTGAAAAAATTCTAATTTCTAACAATGCAGCAGTGTTACTGGGGGCTACAGCCATGATGGAAATGGCTTTCTGCCTACTTAACACCTCAAAGTTTATAAACATTATTCTACTTTTTAAATCCCTCGAGCCCTCACTTCACATATCCCCCGCTAATTCCCCAGCCATATTCTTCCTGCTCAGTTCCCCAAATTCTGCACTTTTCCAGCAGTGCCCATTGATACCTCTTCATAAAGCTGTTAGCTCCAGTTGGACAAGTACCTGACAGTTTTGGACTTCTTTCACTAACTTTGCCTAGTCAATTGCCCTTCCCTCCCACTATTTCTTATAATTTCAGGACTAACAAACAAAATTATTCAAAGAAAATAAAAGCAAAATGTGAAAAAAAAATCTTCTGAGGGTTTTCTTCAGATGCATACATTTTCTAAGCAAGTCTTCAGCTACCTGAATCCTACTGTTTGAAATTCTATGCTATCCTTCTCTGTTAATCAACCTTACTTCATTTAAAACTAAATCATAACCCAACTCTTTGGGCAATTCTTTAGTCACACCTTCTGATTTCTACCTTTCTTCTTTGAATTTTGTTTATCATTGAGCTCATCTATTGAGTACCCTTATAAATAGATGTTAGCATTGGAGACAATATTAGCAGTATCAGGTGTGTTATTGTCAATGGATATAATTGCTGATCCATATGCAAACTTTGCTCAAAAGTGTGCTAGTTGTAAGAAATTATTGTTTTATCTTTACATGTCTACTTGTATTCCAGGAATGCCTGTCTTCATAAGTTCTGCTCGGCATTCTGATCGGACTCCACTTATCTTATTCACCATATTCACCAAATTTGTTGCCAATCCCTTTTTCTATTTGATAAACTTGCTTTCACAGCCAAATCATTTTTCATTTATTTATCATTAGCATGCAGCTATCATACTTCAATTCAAACTTAGTTCATGAGAAAATGAAAGCATGAATTACCAACGTTTTCCCGAGTAAAATAAAGAAGACTTTTTATCACCTACTAACCCCATGAGAAAGAAATAGAAACAACATCAAAAACATAGCCAAACACAGGTGAAGTATTTAAGCGGGCAATGTTTGATACAGACAGAGAATAAAGGTGTCACATTTAAAAGTCCCTAGAGTCCTTATGGTATCAGATTCCTAACATGAGACCACAGCTGCTTAATGTTTCACTTTTTGAGTTCCAGGTGTATGGTTGTTTTCACAAATTTGCTTTTTCCTGGGCTCTGTATTCTGAGATGATTTGAGAGACAGGAAGGAAGAGAGTGAGAGCTTTCTAGTTCTTGCTTATAAATCCAACTTTTTTTTCTACCTTGTTTTTCAAAAGCAACTTCTCAAACATGATTTGGTGTGTAATCCTGAGTATGGCTCTATGCCCCTTCCAAGCTGGCTAACTGGCAGAGAAGCTTTTCATCTCCTAATATGTGAAATTATATAAGTGTGAATTAAAATGGGAGATGTGAGCATACTGACAACAAATATATTACTGTGTTTTGATGACTTTAGTTAAAAATGGTAATTTTAGTGCAGATGACTTTGATAGTTTGAGGTGTGTTGCCTTGGTCATGTCACTGGAAAAGTAATCCAGAACCCCAGGCTAATGTTTGAAGGACATTGGTTTGAAGCGCATCATGGCAGATGGTGAAATTTGAATTCATAAAAATTGGAATTAAAAATAAGCCTAAAACACCAAATATGAAATCACTGCCAATTGTTGTAAAAACCCTACCTGGCTCAATTGTTCTTTTTCTTTTCGTTCTCTTCTTCTTTAGTTCTGTGACATCTGTGATTACAGATCTCCCTTGCCCTTCCCCTGACCACTTTCTGTTTCACCTGTTCCTCCCTGCTGTTTTTCTACAGTGTAAAATCCATCACCTATCTGCCTTCCTCTTCAGTTTGGAGGGACAGTCATAATGGATTCAAAAAGTTAAGGCTGCCGAATGAGCTCAGTTTCTCCAGCATTTTCCATTTTGATAAAATGCTAACATTTTCCCTCACATCAGTTAAAAAAAACTGAAAATTCTTAGACTTTTGAATACAGTGTTCATTCATGTCACGTATGGAGAATGTGACATGCAATTTGGTTTCCATAGAAAAACAGGTATGTAGGTGAATGCAGTTTCCTACATGATCCTTACCCACACCAAAAAAATTCTCAAATAGTATGCTTGCTACTTTACTGGTATTGACAAACTTAACCATTTTACATGTAAGCTGCATGTACTGTGCACACAGTTATGCTTTAGTGGCAACAAATACCATTTTATGTCAGAAAGAAGAGAAAGAACTTCAGAGAATGTATTTGCCCTTGAAAAAATTAAGAAATTTGGGAATGAGTCCACAAGTTGTCAAAAAATCAAAGAGCAAGTCAGAGGTTCGAATTGTCATTGATATATGATCTCCAAACAAGCCATACAAAAAAAGGTAACTACTTCAGAAAGTGAATGGTGCTACACACTTTGCTAAACCTGGCCTCGATGCTTGCTACCATCAAAGCAAGCATGCTGGACAATTGAGGCATGTTACAGTACTTTTTAGTCAAATGGCTCAACTTTGGAATAATTCAGCTGCTGACATATTTTAGCACATCATTCAAAGACTTGAAGGTCCATTGAACATCAATGATGGCATTCTCACATGCAGTAGCACTGAAAGTCTGCCTACAATGTCTAATAGAATGCAATCTCACCTTGAATAAAGCATTTACAATGAAAGCAGAATCCAAACCTTGGCCATGTATTCGGAGTGAGGGTGTGTTGTCTGATCAACAGCAAGTTGAAGCCATTCCACATGCTACATATTCTACAACCATACAGGGATTCTGGAGTCTGCCAGGACTCTCATGTACTGTAATTACACGATCAGTTCCCAGACACAATCTGAAATAAGAAGCAAAAAGTCACACAAACAGTTAGTATCCCCAATCAAATGACAATTGTTGGCAAGGTTCACAAATAACTACTTTGACCCTGAGAAAATTTTGCAAGCCTAGTTGGCTTAGGTGCAGTTCTCATGTACAATACAGATGGTAACCCATTAATCATTGTGTTGGCAAGCTGCATGCTAATACACAGAGAAAGGAGTATTTTCAGTCAAATGGTGTATTATAAGTTTTCATCTCTGCTGTATGGAAGAAAATTTGAACTAATATCTGATTATAGACAACTTGTAACCTTGTTCAACAATCCACACAGCAAATTTCAGACTGACAGAACAACATCAAGCCACTGACATAAATTTCGTAAGGATTTAACGAACCATTATAGGAGTATTATTTTACAGCACCAACATATGCCACCTGATCTTATATCCACAAACCAGATAATTCCCCATGAAGAAAATAAGTACAGAAGTACATTTATGGTATGTTATCTGAGTACTGGAAACAACCGGCTGGATAGGCTGGGACTTTTATCACTGGAGCGTAGGAGATTGAGAGGTCACCTGGCAGAATTTTCTTAAATCAGGACGTGTATAGACAGAGTTAATGGTAGGTATCATTTCACTAGGAGGGGGGATTTCAAGACTGGGGCACACTTTTAAGGTGAGACGAGAGAGATTTACAAAAGACATGAGGGGCAAAATTTTTACACAGAGGGTGGTTCGCGTGTGGCATGAACTTCCGGATGAAGTGATGAATGTGGACACAATTACTGCATTTGAAAGACATTTGGATAAGTACATGAATAGGAAAGTTTTGGAGTGATACAGGCCAGGAGCAGGTAAGTGGGACTAGTTTATTTTCGGATTACGTTCAGCATGGAATGGTTGGACTGAAGGGTCTGTTTCCATGCTGCATTATTTTATGATTCTTTGACACCCCTCTCTTATCAGACTAGAATCATGTCCATGATTTTTTTTGACACTACGTGAATAAATACTTGCCAATATCACAAACAGAAACTTCCAAATCTCCATGGCAGTGCGTAGAATTAACCCCTATTGTGTGGAATGCAATCATGATGCATAAAATTTCACGTCTAGGTACGGCTCAGAGCTGAGATTTGCTGTTGTTCATTACATTATTTAAAATCAAAAGTCATTGCTCCAAAGTTGTTGCATTTTAATTTCAAATTTACATATCACTTAGTCTCCTCCTGTGCTGTCTCGGGAACACTAGTCATTACATCAGGATTAGGCAATGTCACTGTCCTCTCTGAAACCAGTATTTTCATTTCCTTGGGATAGCAAGCTGTCTGCCCCACCATCAGAATTGCTGGCTTGTATTTTGCTGGACACCAGCTTTGTCTCCGCCCTTGCATATAGTTTATCTGCTGGTGGGTCTTTGTCACCACGACACTTTTTGACACATGAAGCATTTTTGTTATATGGTACTCCTTCGAGCAATTCCAGTCACGCTCATCCCCTCTTGGTGATGGCAGTGTATGACATGGGATAAAATGGTGGATGCATCTTACTTGGATTCTCCCATCCTAGTAATGACTCATCATATTGCAATGTTGCAGAATTGTTACTGGGCAGAAGGAGGCTATTTGGCCCACCATGCCTGCATCAGTCTTATTCCCGAATATTAAACCCCTGCCTTTTCCCCATATCCTTACGTACCATTTCTATTCAAATAATTGTCCAATTTCCCCTTAAAAGCCTCAATTGAAACTACCTCCACCACATTTCTAAGCAGTGAATTCCAGATCCTAACAACTCCTGTGTGAAAAAATTTCTTTTCCACACCACCATTGCTTCATTTGCACATCACTTTAAATCTGTGCCCTCATTATTTTTTCTTTTAAGAGTGGGAACAGCTTCTCACTATTGACTCTGTCCAGCCAGCTCATGATTTTGCAAACCTAATTCGATCTCCTCTCAGCCTTCTTCTCAGACCCAGTTACTTCAATTAATTCTCATAACTGAACCATCTTATTCCTGGAACCATTCTTGTATATTACTCCTGCATTCTCTACAACTCATTCACATCTTTCCTATAATATGATGCCCAGAACTGTGGACAATAACTGAGGTTCAACAAGTGTCTGAAACAAATTTAACATCATCTCCTTGTTCTTATACTCCATGCCCAATTTATTTATGAAGCTGAAAACACTGTCTGCTTTATTAACTGCTCTCTCCAGCTGTCCTTCAATGATCTGTGCACATGTACACTCATGTCCCTTTGCTCCTGCATTCCCTTTAGAATTCCCAATTTTATAATGTCTTTTAATGCTCTCCTGTTATCACATCACTGTCTAACTACTCTTCTCTGCTTTACATAAAATTTTACACTTTTCTTCTCAACATTATGATCTCAGACTTACTGATCAGCACTGATATCCCTCAGCTTTGGCACCTTAACGCTTTTCGTATCTAAATAGCAGCTCAGCTGGGCTCTTTCCCATTATCAAGTGTCAAGTTGCTCATGGACGGCCACATATGACAGCAATGCCATTACCTTCACCCAGAGCAATCCTTGTCTGTTTCTCAAAGGATTGATTTTGTCATTCCAATTCTCTATTTACGTATGAGCATTTAGTGGTTGCTTTGTAATGATGCATGTCTGTGACTGGCATGTAATCTGTAAAGGTCTGAGAAATGAATTGTGCCCCTTGTATGAATATAGAGTGTTTAGTAGATTGCACATTGTGAATGTTTCAGTCAATGGAGACACTGTTTTCCCTTCATCACAACATATTCTCAATAACTAGTAAACCAAACCAATCCTAGGGCTACTTCCTCTGTTTGAGAATCTCACTTCTTCACACTTCTCAGATAACTGCTCATATGGGCAATAATTCTCTGGCCTTCGGCATGCATTTGCACCAGTGCTGTTCTGAATCCTACTGGAGTAGTATCTGTTATGACTGTCATTGGTGCATTTGGATCATAGTGCCCTGGAGTTTGAACACTTGTCAAGCTGTTGAGCAAATCTTTCACAATGGCTTTCGGCTCTTCATAAGATCTGAACCATTCTTTCTTTCTGATCCACTACCTCAACTGGTCGGCGAAGGGACTGAAGTTTCAGCATACCTCACACATTAGTTCACAAATCCTGGAAAGCTTTTCATTTCACTGGCATGTGCAGGTTATATGCCTCTTCTATTGACTTTGTCTCGTCCTTAGCTGGATTGATTCTGCAGTTGAGTTTATGTCCCATGAATGTTAGCTTTGTCCTAACAAGGAAGCATGTGTCTGCTTTTTATTTTAGTTTCCCAGCATTCATACTATTTTCATTTTATTTGCATTTGTATATTGTCTGTTATGATTGCAGGATATCATAAAAGCTTATGAACTATTTTCAAAGTGTAGTCACTGTTACAGTGAAGATATTATAATAATGCTAATTTGTACAAATCAAGTTTATACAAACAGAAGTGAGTAAATTTCCAGATAATCTAGTTTAGTGATATTGAGGGTTAAATATCAACCATGGAATAGCAGCAAACCTGTCTACTTTTCTTTAAATAGTATCATGACATATTTTACGCCCTTGAGGGTTTACGTTAATTAACTGGACAAAGCCTGAAGATATGAATATTTCTTTCCCCTCATGCTATCACATGCCCTTTTAATGTGAAGCATAAATTATTACTTTTGAACATGATATCTGTTCTAAGTTCTGCTGACTCATGTTCTTTCCTCAGGCATATATGCAGGCACAATCCAAAGAGACACAGTTCATTCGTTTAATTAATAGGTGAGAAACTTTCAGTGTGACGAGCATTCTAACATCTGCCCCCTTCACTCAATGCCCATGCACAGCCAACTACTGGCTCTCACAGAGATCAGTCCTTCTACCAGCACTTTTCAACAAATACACCAGTCACCTCACTGTCCCTCAAAATCAGTGCTGTTTTCATATGCTGATGACTTGGCTCTGGTATTTGAAGCTAAAGAACTTCAGGGCATCAAGAAAATACACAGCGAAGGCCTATGTCTTTCAGAAACTTATTCAGAAAAATGGAAACCAAAAATAGCCAAGACTCTATTTCTTCTTTCCACTTGAACAATTCAAATATCAGGGAAGAACCTTATATTCAGTTTTGAACGGCCACTCATCCATAACACAATGCCAAAATATGTTGGCATTACTCTTGATCAACCAGCAACTTCTTCAAAAAAACTAGAGCCAAAGTCAAGATGAGAACACATTTCATACATGTGACTGCAGACTGCAGCAATGTGGTTGATTCTTAATTGCATTCTGAAATGACCTAGCAAGCCACTGAACATTATCAAAGTCTAAAGAGAAGAATTAAACTGGACAGGTCACCTGGAATCGACCTTGAAACTGTGAATAACAGCCAGCAAAACACTGTCGACATTGCAAAGTCCTTCTTGTAAATATTTGAGTCTTATGCCAAATTTAGAAGAGCTGTCTCACTAGTCAAGCAACAGCCTAACATAATCATACTAATGGAATCATTCCTCACAGAAAATGTCCCAAACAACATGATCCCTGGGTTTGTAGTGTCCCACTGCTAGGACAGACCTACCTGAAGTACTGCACTAGTATGCAGTCAGGGAGAAGTTGGTCTGGGAGCCCTGATCATTGACTCCAAACTCAATGAAATCTCATCACATCAGGTTACATATGGGCAAGGAAACCCATCACTAATGACCACATACCTAGCCCGGCTCTTAGCTGATGAATCAATACTCCTGCAAATTGAACACCACTTGGAAGACATGCCAAGGGTGGCAAGGATGTAGAATGGACTCTGGGTGGAGGATCTTCAATTTCCATTTTGGACACTTTGACCAGTTTCTGTATTAAAAACACTTTACCCAAGCGTTGTCGGTGAAGTGGACAAAGGGACACAAAATTTGATTTGCTGTTCAATGCAATTTTATGAACAAAATATTGTTTGATAAAACCACAGTGTGAGCATTTCCCAAAATCCTACCATGTTTACTTTATGTCTAGCTCTATCCATTTGAGAAAGGAAATAAGGTGCAATGATCCATGGGTTTGAGCTGGGCTGTTGGAATCTCCTTTCTCTTTGACATAGGGATGGCTCTTTTCCATGAAGGTGGATCATGCAGATCAGAGTGATCTACTTCTGGGACTTCTTGGGAGGCCACATAACTTTTTTTCAATTGTCTTGCTGCGAGTCCTGGCTGTGAATCTTTGCTGAGGGGAAGCTTCCAGGTGTGTTCTTTTACCAGACCTTTGTGAATGTTCTGTGACCTTTGGCCAATGGGGTCTTGGGTGAATTCAAAGCATCCAGTGAGGTTGCACCAAGACCTTTCACTGTTGCCATACTTGGGATGTATAAAGTGCACATCATCAGGCACTGGCTGGAAGTCAAGTTGTCAGAAAGTCTGACTGATAGTCTCCTGTATGCAACCCTTGGTTTGGTTGTAACTGGTTCCTCCTGAACTTTCTGACTTTTTTGACCTTGTTTTCCACTGTTCTGTGTAGCTGATACCTGCTGGCTGCTGCTTAATTTAGTTTGGCTATTTTTCTGCTGGATCTATTTTCTTTGGCTATATGTCAATTTAGAATATCCAATTTTGGGCCCTTGAACACACCATCAACAAGGGTTGGTCAGCAGTACCATTCCTGATCGAGTTGACCAAAAGCTAAAAAAAAACTGCTGGTAAGCTGTCTGTGATAATTATTGTGGGAACTAACGACAGGGAAAAAAACCTAATTTAGCCAAGCTATCTCTTGCAGATACATCCATGACAGTATTGATGAATACCCACTGTACAGTCCTTGCAGAAACAAAGTCTTATCTTTACATGAAGGGTATATAAATTGTGCTGTAGGACACTTATCATCATGCTAACTGAGACAGACCTCGAAAAGATCTAGCAACTCAGGATCGGACATCTATAAGGCGCTGCAGGTCATCAGGATCAGTAGAATTATATTCACTCACAATCTGTATGTTCACAGCCTACCAACCTGTCTCTATTCCATTATCATGCAACCAAGCAAACAACACTGGTTCAGTGAGGAACACATGAGAGGATGCCATGTGCAGTGCCAAGCATATCTAAATGTGAAGTCAACTGTTGAAGCTACAACACAAAGACTACTTGCATTTTGCACAGTGGAAGCAGATTGCAATAGATAAAGCTAAGCAATTCCACATCCAAAGGATCTTATCTGAACTCTGCAGTCAGGCTATATTCAATTGTGAATGTTGGTGAACATTCAAACAATTAATAGGAAGTGATGGGTCCACAAATATTCTCATCCTTAATGATGGGGTAGCCAAGTGTATCTTGAAAAGGCAAGTTTGAAGTATTTATATTCTCATATTCTGCTGATTGGATGATCCATCTCAAGCTCCACCAGAGGTGCCCAGCATCATAGATGCTAGTCTTCAACTAATTTGATGCACTACAAGTGATATCAATAAAAGGTTGGAGAAACTGGATATTACAAAGGCAATGAACCCTGACAACATTCTGGCAATAATACTGAAGACTTGTGCTCCAGAACTTGTTGCGCTCTAAGCCAAGAGGTTCCAGTACAGATACAACACCAGTATCGACTGGATAATGTGCATATTTCCTGGGTTTCTCAGGTGCACTAAAAACAGGCCAAATGCAATCGAGCCAATTACTGCCAAATCAGTCTACTCTTGATCGCCACAAAAATGGTGGAAGTAGTCATCAGTGGACTCAAGTGACACTCGCAAAATAATAACTTGCTCACTGAATCCCAGTTTAGGTTCCGCCAAGGCTACTCAGCTCTTCACTTCATTACAGTCTTGGTCCAAACATGGACAAAAGAGTTGAATTCCAGACGTGAGGTCAGAGTGACTGCCCTTGACAATGGGGCAACAGTTGACTGAGTGCGGTATCATGAAGCCCTGGTAGAACTGGAATAAATGGAAATCAATGGGGAAATCTCTCCACTGATTGAACTCATACCAAGCATAAAAGAAGGTTGACCATTTTAATCATTTCAATTCCAGGACATCTCTGTAGAAGTTCCTGAGAGTAGTGTCCTAAGTCCAATCATCTTCAGCTGGTTCAGCTTCACGTTTCACCTTCCCTCTATCATAAGATTAGAAATGAGGATAGTCACTGATGATTGCGTTATATTCAGCACCATTTGCAAAATCTCGGATAAGGAAAGAGTCCCTGTACATATGTAGCAAGATCTGTACAATGGTAACACTTGAGCTGGTAAGTGGCAAATAATATGCATGTCATACATGTGCACAGCTATCTCTAACAAGTGAGAATCTAATCTTGTAATTCCTTACCTAACAGCAGTTTGGGGTTCCCTCTACTCTAAGGTTCTCAGCAGGTTCTCAAGAAGGCAGCTTACCACCACCTTCTCCTGGGCAATTAGGATTGAGCAATAAATGCTGGCCGAGTCAGTGATGCCCACATCCCATGAGCAAATGTTTAAGAAGAGGTAGATTTCCTGAGACATTGTGACAATAATTACTGGGACATTAAGACCAGTACAGCTCTGGAGGCTTCCTGTACTAGCAAACATTGAACCTCCTGATGTTTGCAGGGAAAAGTCCTTTGCTAAAAACATCATTGTGAATCCAGGGATATGGGGAATGGGTAGTTAAGTGGACTTGAATCTCAATTATTGAATGGCACAATGCTCTTAATGGACAACACAGTCTTCTCCTATTCCTATTTCTTGTATGTTTAGTACTTATGTTCCTACTGTCCCTTCCCCCAAAAGTGCTTGTGCAAAATATTACTGGCAGAGGCCTGGATATTGAATCTGTGACTCAATTTCTGATCCCATGCAATCAGTTCTAAGCTGTATACAGCAATGAGATTAATTGGAGATAGTTCATTGAATCTCTGCAGAAAGAATAATAGCTGTGATGTAACTGTTACCTTTAAAATATTAAACTAGCTATACAATTAGCATTTGAATCTTCCAAGTCTGCAACTGGTGTGTCAAGTAAGAGATTGATTAGTCATAAGCCATCAATGAATGTTGATGACTGTTCTGACAAGTCATCCATCAACAAATTAAACAGAATTCAAGTTTATTGTGATGATATTTTACATGTAACTTCATGTCATGTTATTCGACTTATCATGTAAATTAAGGTATTGGTACCATAATTGTCTAAGATGATAATTAAATAGCTTTTCTTCAATAAAGCACAAAGTAAATATTGAGTCTTTGAGGTTCCTCAAATCCATGTACAGTTATATGTCAATTGTGTATGTAAATAAAGAACACAAGTTGCAATCCCAAAGTGCAGCTGTGTGAATTATTAGTGATATCCACATTCAAATATCACTCAGGTACTTGGATGCACACCAAAGAAATTGTTCAGTAAATTTATTCACATGTTTTAAAAAGTAAAGCCTCAGGGACAAATCTTAAATGGGATTGTGTGCATCTTGGTGATGTCAGTTACATTTCAGAAACCATCCTGAGTCTGAGACTAGCAAAGCATTCCCCACTGAACCACCACCAAAATGGAAGAGGCCTCAAGGCTAAGAGAACAGGATTCATTGACAACATAAAGATTCTCCTCAAAAGGTTAGTGCTTAATGCTGATTGGAACATTCCTAACAATGTAACAGCATCGTGAGGAGTTTGGATCCAGGGAACTTAAACACATCATCCATGTCCCTACAATGGACTGCTGGCCTGCTTCTGAAGGGAGAAGAAAATGACTTGGACTTTGGCTCTGGAATTTCTATCATGTGACTTCAGTTCTTAAGGTGAGAACAAGAATTAACACTTAAACAGATGGCTTTATGTTTTTAAGGTGCAATCAACTGTTCTGATTTGGTACCTTTCTTTTTGTTGCATATAAGTTATGCCAATCCAGTAACATCATTGTGACAGGAGAAAGGAATTTCATGCCACACCCCAGTGATGGAAACGAATGTTAAATAGCTGTAAAAAACTGAAATAAAGTCACCATTAAAACCATCAAATCAGGACATTTACAAGCTATAAAATCTATTACTTTAATAAAAATTGGCATTAGTGTCCTGATTGAAAACTCTTTCACTGATAAAGAACCTAACAAAGATAAAAAAATACATTTTAAGTTTGAAGTCTAGAGCTCAGTATCAAAAAAGCCAAATGGGTTTTATTGCACTTCACCATCTGTCACAATGATTATAAATGTAAATCCTAAGAGTTACTATGAGGAATTTCAATTATAATATGAAGCAAGGATAAAGTCCAAGAATATTTTGACAAGGTGCCAGTATTAACAGAGACATATTTGAATCTACATTTACTTTGTAGCAGACAAGTGGTCCATTTACCTTGTATACCTTAGAGAGGCCAAAATAGAATTTATGTGAAGGCTGCTTGACAAACACAGCACACTCTACTTACAATGACAACTGAAATGGATGCTTCTTATTGTTCAGCAATCATATCGTCATGGGAAACCTGACAGGGCACCATGCTTGAGTTGGTTGAAGGAAGTTGCCTGAAGCCAATTGTCAAGGACCTTGAGCAATTGTGTGCAATTATTGCCGGTTACTGTCCATTGTACTGGGGCTAATCTGATAATATCATGGATGTCACTCATACTAATCTTAAAAGCATCATAGACATTTGTTATGCCAGTTTTGATTGTATTCTTCAGAAAGAAGGGTCCCAACCTGAAACAATTTTCTGCTCCTCTGACGCTGCCTGGCCTGCTGTGTTCCTCCAGCTCCACACTGTGTTGTCTCTGTTACCCCATAAATGCTGGTATAGCAACTATTTCATTGTGAGGCATTTGTTGTCAAACTTTTCCTTGTGGTCTGTATTTTAGCAAAAAGTGACAAAATCCTGGAGACACTTGTCCAATGTGCCAAAGGAGCATGATATCCTAAAGGATAGCATACTAACACTGTGGGTACAATTTTATGCTGACAGGAATAAATTTTTGATCCATCAAAAAATTAAAAGATTATAAAGTAAAGAATTCTTGAGGCATTGCTAATGGTGTGTAGTGTGCTTGCTGTGTCCAGCCAGTCAAAAATCTGATGTTCCAATTCCTGGGGAAACCCTCATGGATCCCATTCAGCTTTGTGAACACAAATTGAAAATTCATACTGTGAGGCATTGTTGTTTCCAAGGGTAATGTAATAGGGTCTTGTTTTTCATTGATGTCCTCAACACCGGTGGGCAAATAACTGCTTGCAACCTTTTATGATGGTGGTTGTTTCTGTTACAAACTTGCAAATAATTAATGAAAGTTATGGTGTTATTGCAGGATTACAGCAGTGGACTTTGAATTATTTATAGATGGGATTGTTTCACTAAGGAAATGCAATAAATAGATTTGACATTACTCAAAGTGTATTTTGTAGTTGCCAGTCTAATGGAAATTGCATTTACCAGCATTTATATTTTAATCATAAGCTCATGTTATACAAAGCCCTTGAAATATCTCAATCTAAATTATGGGGCATCCTTCTCTTTAGCCTTCATGTAAACTAATGGTGTCAGTTTACTCCAGATAAAATGTTTGCTTGAATTTTCTACCTAAGTGCAGAATAAGAGTGTGAATGTAAGCATAGTTGCCTTAGAATCTCAGTATTCCTTGGCTACAGAAATTCGCTGAAGGTGAGATAGCATCTTCCAATATATACCAAACATGTGAATATTATTGCAAAACATTGCATCTAACACTGTAAAAATATCCAGGGATTTTCATGAAGTCATTTGTCATCATGTGACCTGAACTGGCAGCAAAGCCCAGTGTGAGCACAGCTCTAGTTATTTACATTTCAAATACTTTTCCAGGTTCCCACAGTGATTCTGCCAGGACTGAGTCTTTCCCCTGCATGGTGGGGCTTGTAGACTGCCTCTGAGGCTTTGGAAAAATTCACACCCTGTTACATGCATTTAAGGACCAAATCTCAGAAGCAGATATGCCGATAGCAAGGTTTTATTGAAATTGCTGATTGCTTCTTGATGCAGAGCATCAACTATTTGTTAATATCCATTTCAGCTCCAAAAGGCCAGGTTATTGCTCACACTAGGATATGACTTAATCCCTGTGCAGGTACTTTGCAATGCTAATCAGAGTATTATTCACTTCAATATCAGGTATCCATGGAGAAGTCATGACCACTGCATTATGTGGTCATTAACATTCAAGGTATGTTCCAGTGAGATAGTGAGCTGTATGGATGGGTACTGAGCGATTTTAGCTCCACATCTGATGACAGCTGTTACTTGGAAATCAGTTGAAGAACTCTATGTTGAATTTCGCGGCCCCGTGTGAAAACTAACACGTTCATTTGGTGGAATTTAGAAATGGCCGTGATGGGTTTGCCATTGGCTCCCTGGCAAACGGTCATTAAATTCAGCCATTTAAGTCAAGATTTGTCAACTTAACTATTCTGCTCCATGTGTAGGTTGCCTTGGTAACAGAGTGGACAGGTGAACCCCTGATGTAGATATCTGTTACTGTCAGGGCCAATTTATCAGGATCAGAGACATCCCTCCAGTGATATGATAAATACCATTGCATTCAATCCTCAAGATGGGAGTCTAACTAGCAGCTGCAGAAGTTTGTTTTTATCTGACTTCTTTTGTAAAAGAATTTCATAGAGTCTATCCATGTTTCGATTGAAGAAATCAGCACAAGATTAAACAAACTGACACCCCTGAAAGGGAGTAAATTTGAAAAGGGATGTGGAATCTGGATGAAAAAAATTGAAGGTGATAGAGAAATAATACAAGACTATCATCAAGGTAGATACGGGTGAGCTGAGAGCTTGAGAACTTTTTTAAGTCCATGCATGATCTGTTTTGGAAATATATGTAGCTACAAGATGCCAATAAATGAGAATTTGTAGCATTTGTGCCAAAGAATAAGGAGCATTATCAAGTGAAATAATTGGCAGGTGATGAGTCCTAAAACAAATCGAGGGTGATCAAATTTTACAGGAAAGTTTTTTCACATTTATTCTAGGTGGCAGCTCAAGGTCTTTTGTTTCAGCTAAATCACAACACTATCACTTGCCAGATGGGTGCAGCTCCAACAACATTCAAGCAGCTCAGTGCCAGCCAAATGAAGTGCCCTGCCTGATTTGCACCTCACCCACTACCTTAAACAAATGCATGGAAATGCCACCAAGTGTAAATTCCCTTCCAGGCCACACTCCATCCTGACTTGGGACTATATCACCATTCCTTCACTGTTGCTGGGCCAGAATCCTGGAACTCCCTTCCTAACAGCACTCTGGATGTCTTAACACTACATGGATTGAAGCAGTTCAAGAAAGTGACTCTCTATCACCTTATCAATAGCAAATAGACTGCAGTAATTCCAGAAGGTTTCTTATCACCACCTTCTCAAAGATAACTAATGCCCATATCTCACTAATGAACAAAAACCAAATGGAAGGTGTGAAATCCATAAATTGTTTATGTCTTGGAGGCCCCAGTGGCTATTAAATTTGGAACTTTCTGGAGATTTGTAGCCAACTGAGCCTGAACAACCACCTTAGAGACTGTTAGTGCTCATTTTTAACAGGGTGGCAATTCCAGAAAATTCTATATTGAATAAAGTCCATAGTTGAAGTTATGAATATGACATGCTTTTATATGGCATGAAACTCTGATGTCATGTTTTTTGCTATAGTCTGGATCAACAGATAGGTCTGGCTTTAAAAAAAAATTGCCTTTGAGCACTTCAAAAGCCTTTGCACCTCATCTTGTCCATTGATTGACAGGCATGAACTGAACTTGAAATAGGATACCATTCTGTTCTGTTCGTTTTAGGCAATTTATCTTTTGACATGACAACTGCAGCCATTATGAACGCTTGGATTTTTTTCTAAGCTTGTTTTCCTGCAAAGGCAGTGTAGCAGGTGGGCTATTGATCCAAAGATCATTGAAACAAAGAGACTGTAAGGACAGAGTAAGGCCTTGAAGTGGTTTCTTGTTTGTTTACAAACACAAATCAAATTAGGATTTTTTTTGTACTGCGCAGTTTTTCTCTTTCTCATTTGAATGATTATTGACAAGACAGTCAAGATCAGGAGAGGGCATGTTAGCTGGTGACTAACATGTTAATATCACCACTGAAAGAATGCGACATATCACATGCCAATCAGATCTGGAGGTCAGTTTCTTGCCTTTTGAAGACTTTAATATTTGCATTTTGGTTCTCAAGAAGATTCTGGCTAATCAGAGACTGAAGGCTTCTGAATCCTAAGGACCATTGGTTGAGAAACGAGACCTCAGTGATCAAGCCAGTTATGTTGAAGGCAAGAGAAAGGAGCTGGCTTACAGAATCTATCCCTTGTTCCTCATCCTCAAGTGCCCCAGACTGGGGAAATTGGAGTCCCTCCCCCCCTCAGATGGTTACCCAGCCAGGAAACGAGCCACCTTTCTCATCAAATGGGAAAACAGGTGATTGGGGAAGTTGCATGTAAAGGACCTTAAGTGGGCTTTAAATGGTGGCAGGTTGGGCAAATCTCCATCGGACTTTCTCACACAGAACATACTTAGTGAGATAGTGAGAAATGGATGAATATCCCTCAACAGTGAACTCACTCAATTAGTGTTCCCCTTGTCACAACTTCTCTCGCCATGGTCAGAGAGGGGAAAAGTCCACTCAATATGCTCAAATTTAGGGTCTTAAACGATTTTTAAAAGTTTAATTTGTTCCCATGAATTTTAAAAAAATTCCCATTGCTATCAAATTGCTCCCAATTTTTGTTTTAAGTACACCTGAGTGCGGGGATACATGGAGACATGGAGGTAGAATGGAAGTGGCATTGGATATCTGAGGGGCATGGAGATGAGTGAGGACATGGACATGACCCACATATGGGTCAGTGGTGCATTTCAAAAGATGCAAGCACAAATTAGAGTTTCTGAGTCAACAAGAAAATTTGACTCAAAGTCTCCTGTTTTCTGTTTTCAGGATGGTATTCTGCCCTCTCTAGGACAACTTTACAGATGCCAGCTTTCTTTGCAAAGGCAGTTCATCTTGGGAATTGGAGTGTCATTATTGCACTCTGATTATGCCATTTCAAACTTATGGGAAGATATTCCAAAATTAAACTTTTAAAAGTTGCATAATACTTGCGATAGTGTTAGGGTTAAGGTTATTGAGGTTGTTGACTTGCTCGCTGAGCTACAAATCTTTGCTAAAAGGTTAAGGTTATTGTTGTATTATATTTTTGATGGATTTAATGCATATTGTTTGTAACGTAGAATATCCAGTCTAATTGTCTCTCAATACAGATTTTATTTTAGGTTAATTTATTACCTGAAGGATACCAGTATGGGGGAAACCTTTTACACCTTCATCACTGAGTGTCAGCATCATTCCTGTCATGAGTTTCCTTTTGGTTTAGGGGAGTAAGATTTTCCTCCTACTGCCTGTGTTTTTATTGTGCATAAATGCCAAGTTATTGTGTGTGATTTAAATCATTATGCAAAGGGTTTGAGCTGAAAGTGTCAAAAGTAAATCAAAAAGCTGATCCACTCCAAACCATGTGGAGAAAATATGTCCTCAGTGCAAAGGAGAAATAAAAAGTGATGAGGTAGCAGTCACTTCAAAATAATATAATGGAGTGGTAAAATCAAATGAAAAAAAGAACAACTACTGAAGATAAAATCAAAACATACAAAATAAAGTAAAATGCAAGAACTGGAAGCACAAAACCAGATGCAGTTAGAATAGCTAAAGTAGGACCATAAACAGGACAGGGTTGACAACTAAATATTGCAGAAATAACATAAAGATATGGAAGGAAGAAGCGCTAGGGCAGGGATATCTATACAAATCTGAGATAACATAATGACAAGCGAGAAAAGGGATGTGACTAATAGCTAGAAATAGAGTTGAAATGGATTGATATAAAAGATTAAAAAGTTATTGATGATGTTGATAGGAATATTATACAGATTGCCCCATTGTGAAAAGAGAGTAGGAGGAAGAAATCATGTAAGGAAATGTGAGATTTGCAAAACACTTGGAATAATAATTAGTTTTAATCCAATTATTGCCAATAAAACAGCAAGAAGAGGGTGTAAATACATCAGTGAATCTAATTTTGCATGCAAGGTATTTTTTCCCAATCTAGTATGGCAAATCCGACAAGAAACAGAGCATTGTTAAATCCAAGTATGAGAATTGAACTTGAACACATAAGAAATGGGCTGAGAAATACCTCGGCTATCGGGAATGCCATATAATAAGGTTTGAGATAAATATTTTGAAAAAAACATAAGTAAACAAGGACCAATGTAATAAATTAGAAACAGCTGATTTTAAACTAAAGAGAATGGAACTGCAGAAAATAAAATGGAAAATTGTATTTATAAAGAAATAGAACAGTAATGAATAACATTTGAAAAATTATGAATTATGCTCAGGAGAAATTAATCCTACTAAAAATCAAGGGCAATCTATTCACTAATGACAGAACATGGGTAGGTAAGGAAATAAAAGGCATAATTGAATTGGAAGAAAAATTCATTCACTAAGTAATTGGAAAGTGAAAAGAATAACCATGAAAAGTTGGAAAAAATTAGGAATGCAAGATCCAGACAAGGGGACATAAATATAAAGTATTAATTAAAATCTAATTGGGATTTCAGGAGAGAATTCTCGAAGTAGTGAGTACTGAGAACGTTGAACTCATAACCACATGAAATAGTTGGGATGAATAACACAGAATCATTGAAGAGAAAGATAAACAAGCACAGAAGGGAGAAAGAACAGAAAGATATATCAATAGCGCTGGATAAAAAGGTTGGGACAAGATTTGTGTCAAACACTGGCAAGGAATTATTCGGCAACCCATTTTTTTCTCGTCTTTTCTTCTTTGACTATTTATCCAATTTCCTTTTGAAATTTAAATTGATTCTGCATCTGCCACAATATCAGGAAGATATTAAGTTCCAAATCCTAACCAATGTTTGCATAAACGTTTGATTCAATTCATAAAAGAACCAGAGGCAACATGAGGGGAAATGAAATTAAACCTTGGGCGTATGATTATCAATTATTCCATCTTCAGTAAGGTTGAATTGTTTTAGCAAGAACTGCAGATGCTGGGGTCAGAGACAGAGTCGATACAGTATGGAGCTGGAGGAATACAGCAGGTCAGGCAGCATCAGTGGAGCAGGAGAGTCAACATTTCGGGTTTACACTCTTTATCAGGGTGTAATGAGGGTGTAAATCCGAAACATCGCCTGATGAAGGGTGTAAACCCGAAACATCGACTTTCCTGCTCCTCTGATGCTGCCTGACCTGCTGTATTCCTCCAGCTCTGTCTTTTGTTGTCTCTGCCTCCACCATCTGCAGTTCTTGCTATCTCCAAGTGACTGAAAACCCTACTGCAAGGCCTCTTTCAAGGATGCCCACCTTGAAGAAGTTGTCCTCCTTCCTCTGAAAAGACCTCAGTCAATCTCTCTCCCACTGCAATCCACTGGTCATCTCCTCCTCCCTGAGTCCTGCTGAAGGGTGTAAACCCGAAACATCGACTTTCCTGCTCTTCTGATGCTGCCTGGCCTGCTGTGTTCCTCCAGCTCCACACTATATTGACTTCAATTGTTTTACATAGGCTCAGCAAGTTTATTTTTAATGTTATGCTCTATTTATGAAGCTCATCAAAAATCTCAGTTTTCAGTGCAATGCACTTTGTAACCATGGCTTCGCCAAATAAGAAACTTCATTGTTTATCTTATTCAACCAGCTCTGCTTCTTTATAGTGGTCCTACGCGATATCTAGATGCAACATCCAAAAGACTTGAACCTCAGAGGCACTGCAAACAATAATTCTATTCTGTTGAACTCACTTCACAATGATGTGTTCTATTGGCACAAGGCTTCTAGTTTCTCTTCCAAGATTAAAGATCGCAAAACCTTACCATAAATCAGAACCAACAAATTCACTGGCATTTGTGTGCCATTTCTAACCACACAGTGGGCTTCAACAGGAAAATAACACTCTGCTTTGAGTGATAAATATTTTCTCATTTGTAATTAAAACTAACCACAGTTAAAAAAATGTACAAAGCTCATCAATGATGTAGTGAGGAGATATTTGCAAATGTATCAAAATCCATCAGGTGCGACTTTCATGCAGCACATCTAGCTGTTTTAAAACACATGACAGTGATTCAAAACTGCACTTCTGTCTGAGTTTGAACCATAAACAGCCCACTTAAAAACAGTACTCCAGACACGTCAATAGTAAATCAGTTATGGGATACAAAATTTAGCGCTGCCAACCTGTTGTATTAAATGCAGTGTCAATAAAATGAGCTTTTTGATTCCTTATAACAAGAGGGTAAAAATCAAAACTTCATCTTTGAAGTTGGATGGGGGGAGAAAAAGATTCTTTAGGATGGTTTGTAACTTTGCGGGATAGTGTAAACTGGATGATAGTGAAATTGACAGCTTGTTTTATATCTCTCCCAATTTTTATTTCCATTGAAGTCGATTAAAGTAAAAATCAGGAGACAAGTAAAATGGCTTATCGATTTACTATCATCTGTTTTACACCATTGGGCCAAGTCAAAATTTACTCCATGGTGTTTGTGCAAGCAAGTGAAAGGTAGACCTCATTCTTATGTCGAATTGGGTCTGCATTCTGAGGGACTAATCTCACCTGGTAAAATTAAACACAATTTGAATTCTTTCTTTTTGTCAAAATTTATTGACATGAGCAATTTTACGCTCTCACTCTCTGTTTTAGCCTTTTTGGATCTTAAATCTCTTTCCACGCGCACAAATTTGCGACTTTGACAATAAAAAGATTGTAACCAGGAACCAGACAACAGTTGTTCCAAAAAGCCTGAACGCTTCCCAGTCAACTTATTATTGTACCATAATAACAGACATGAGGCTAACTTTAGTAACATAGCAACATCACTTTGAAAGGAAAAATTACACTAATATTGTTGTCAAGTTACTGGTGCCATGTTTCCTGGCTAGGAGGTGCAGAGAATGACCTGCTCCTATTGTTCTGTTTGTTCTGCTCTAACTAGCTGTGAAAAGCTTTGCAGTATAACCTGATGTATCTCAACCAATAACTTGTCTTCTTTCCCTGTCTGGCTTGATGCCTCTGCTCTCGAAGATTTCAGAAGAATCCATTTATGCTATTGCGTAAAATGCACTGATGTAAAAGGAGGCAAAGGATATTTTGATCAATTTTTCACATCATCAAAATCAGTGCTTGTGATAAATTGCACTGTAGCACAATTTTACATTAGACAGTATGATATGTGAGCAGCACATTTGAAAGTTATTTTCATAGAAGTTAACTAGCTTGCAACCTTCTCGAAATTAAATTTGTGTCAGTTGTTCCCACAGCAATGCTTGTTTTCCATATGAAAAACATTTGTCAAAGGAAATCAGTTATCAAATTTCTACATTATTGGTATATTCTTGATGAAAAGAGCAATGTGATATATTTATATATGCCAACCGACTGTGAAGGGTTAGGTGCCAGAGGTTAATGCTGGGGGAACATTAGTGATAAGTAGAATAGTCAGGACAGCAAAACTTCCAGAAAAAAAACCAACTAATTCTTTGTGTGCTTTAAATAAAACATGAGATCTGTCAATGATTAAAGAATCACTTAGCTTAAAGTTGTTTTGAAGATGCTTTGATGTGTTTTTGCTTACTTAGCTTGTGTTGTATCATTGCTGTCTGTAATTACTGTTTTCGAGTAGCAAATCCTGCTATGCTTAGTTCAGTAGAATACTCCAACATGTCTGTCATAATTAAAGTGCAGGTCTCAAGATCAGTGTCACAGTCCAGTAAATCTGTTCTTCTAGATGTTCTTTCTATTGCTGTCCTTAGTTGCCTCCTGCTAACAACTTCTGCTAATTGGCGATAGCAGAAATAAGAAACCTGAACAGAAGGCCGACATCATTCACAGGATAGGATTTTAAGTGCCCTGGAAACAACACTGCAGTGCACAGAAGAAAGGTTTAAAAAGGAAACAAATCAATAGAATTGATCTAAGTTTTTAACGCAAAGACATTTGGTTGATCTTTTGCATTAAAACAGCAGGTTGCTAAAGGGACACTGACAACATATATTTACTAAGATTGGTGAAGTTAAAATACAATAAAACAGAACTGAAAGCTATAGGATGAAAATCAGTGGATGAATACATTTTATCTTCAGTGCCTGTTGGAGCACACAAAAAGCAGATATCAGCTTGACATTCATATTCCAAAGTAATTTCGCACTGCAGTGAAGCAACAACAACAGAACTTATAACTATAATAGTGTCTATAATGGAATGAAACATCACAAAGTACCTCACAGGAACTTTAAGAAAAATGTATGCCTTTCATTAGATAAAGAGATATTAGGTCAGATGAAAATGAATTAGTCACAGTGTTGGAGGAAGGGAATTCCAGAACTTGTGCCCATGGGCAGCTGATAGCATAGCCACCAAAGATAGACCAATTAAAATACGGAATGCATAAGAGGCCAGATTTAGAGGATTGTAAAGATAAGGTTTAATGAATATGCAATAAACCTCTGGGGTACACAGCAATAACTTCAATACTCATGCAATAGAGCTGGGTTATTAGGTTGTAACCCAGCAACTTGGATCACAGATACATGCAGTAGAACCTCCTGCACATAGTGTTAATAAATACTCTTGAAAAATCTCCTTGGGGACTAGCCTGAACTTGTTTGAACAGATGAACTTATACAAAATAAGAAGTGCAGATAACAGAGAGTTTGTAGGGTTGGAGGAGATTCAAGAGATTGGGAGTGGCATAGCAATGGGGAACTTTGAAAATGAGTATCTGAGCCACAGAAATATGCAATGGCACATGCCTAGTTTAGTGCCACATAATTAGACCATAAGGCCGTCAGATATAGGAACAGAAATAGGCCATTTGGCCCATTGAGTCTGGTCTGCAATTCGATCATGGTTGATATGTTTCTAAACGCCATTTTCCTGCCTTCCCCCAATAACTCTTATCCTTGATCTCCTTACTCATTTATAACCTATGTCTATCTTAAATACACTCCATGACTTGCATCCATAGCTTTCTGCGGCAATGAGGTTCAGAAATTCACCACCTTTTGGCTGAAGAAATTCCTTCCCACCTCAGTTCTAAAGGGTTATATCTTCACTCTGAGGCTTTGCCCTTGGGTGCTGGTCTCTCCTACTAGTGGAAACATCTCTATGCCAACTCTGTCCAGGTGTCTCAGTATTCTGTAAGTTTCAATCCTTCTAAATTCCATCGAGTAATAACCTAGAGTTCTCAACCTCTTCTCATATGACAAGCTCTTCATACAGGATCATTCTTGTAAACCTCTTCTGGACCTCCTCCAAGGCCAGCACATCCTTCCTTAGATATGGAGCCCAAAACTACTCACAATATTCTAAATGTGGTCTGATCTGAGCCTTATACACCCTCAGCAGTAGCCTCTGCTCCTGTATTCTAGACACTCTGAAATGAATGCCAACACGATTTTTCCCTTCACCTATCCTTGTGCCATCTGCAAACTCAGCAGAAATGCCCTCAGTTCCTTCGTCCAGATCAATAATGTATAATGTGTATGGCTGTGATCCTAACACTGACTCCTGCGGAACTCCACTAGTCACCAGCTGCTGTCCTGAAAAAGTCCCCTTTATCTCAATTCTCTGCCTTCTGCCAGTTAGCCAATCCTTGATTCATTCCAGTTCCTTGCCCCTAACACCATGGGTTTTTATCTTATTTAGCAGCCTCCTGTGCGGCACCTTGTCACAGATCTTCTGGAAATCTAAATAGATCACGTCCACTGGCTTTTGTTTGTCTTACTTGCCCATTTCCTCAGCAGAGAATTCTCATAGTAATGTCAGGCATTATCTCTCTTGATGAAGCCATGCTGGCTTATCTTATTTTAGCATGCACTTCCAACTACTCTGCAATCTCATCCTTTATAATGGATTCTACAATCTTACCAACAACCAAGGTTAGAATAATTGACCTATAGTTTCCTGTCTTCTGCCTCCCTGCCATCTTAAACAGGGGTATTACACTAGCCATTTTCTAGACCTTTCCTGACCCCAGGGATTCCTGAAAGATCACCAACAATGCCTCCACAATCGCTTTAGGTATATCCTTCAGAACTCTGGACGGGGTGATATATCCACCTTCAAATCTTTCAGCTTCCCCAGCACTTTTTCCTTAGTGATGGCCAAAACACTCCCTCTGCTCCCTGATTCTCTTGAAGTTCTGATATGTTTTCCATGGTGAAAACTGATGCAGACTACCTATTCGGTTCCTCAGCCATTTCTTTGTTTCTCCATTACTACTTCTCCAGCCATGTTTTCCAGTGGTGGATTGTCCACTCTTGCCTCTCTCTTACCTTTTATAAATCTAAAAAAAACTCTTGCAATCTTCTTTATGTTACTAGATAGCTTACCCACATATTTCATTGTCTCCCCCATTATTGTTTTTTAAATTGTCCTTTATTGGTTTTTTAAAGGCTTCCCACTAATCTTCATCACATTGCATGCTTGTTCCTTTGCTTTTAAGGTGTCCTTGATTTCTCTTTTAAGCCATGATTGCCTTGTCCTCCCCTTAGAATGTTTCTTCTTCTTTGGGATGAATGTTTGCTGTCTCCCGAATTACCCCCAGAATTAGGGAACTATGCAGTGTAGCAATTGCCTCTGAGCTCCATTTTGGCACAAGTGGCCTTTGCTTATTCTGCAGGCTGGGATGAGCGGAAAAGTTCCTGTAAAGACTGTTAAATGTACAACAATTCATCCTGTTTTATCATGTTGCCTATCTGAAACCTCAACATGCTTGGTTGTCTGCTGCTTCAGGTACAAGCTGTGGTGTATCATATTGCTGATCATTCCCATTTTCGACATCTGCAAGAGGTTCATCTGTGGTCAGGTGCATTATTCTCCAACTACAGAGAGACGTATGTGAAACATAGTTGAAGCCTGGTTCAATGTAGAATTCCATGCATCATGTTTCATGGTTGGATTCATGTCTGATCAAGGAAACTCTTGCTGGATGTGAGAAAATACGCTGAAGAAGAGATAATGCAAGGCTAATAACTAAATTCCTCCAGGTTCAACAAACAAGAGCCTCTTGTGGGAAACAGAATTGATAATGTGTGATGTAAGTGAAGATAAATCAACAGATATTTGACCTCACAGTACAAACAATTGCAATAGCTGTCAGGAAATAATTTGACATTCTTTGTTGCAGTTACTTGAGGAAGTCAAGAAACCAGTACTGTTTCTAATGGTACGTCTGGGATACAATCTTGGAACAAATTGCTGTAGCCCCATTTAGTTAAGATGGTTTCCCTTCATCCTCTGGCACATCACACACCAAGCCTGCATTGGGCAGGTGCATGGGAAGTCCATGGAAATTATATCACCAATAGATTAAAACTCATTGCATTAATTACAGCAAATGAAATTGGAGCATGATTCTCACAGAAGGTAAAAGGATTGTGCAGAGTTTATTGAAGGATATTTCAAAAGTGGATAATAGTCATAGTGATGAAGCAAACTGATAAACTGTTGTCAGGACAGTCAATTCCTAGAGCCAAGTCCCTTGAGCTCCAACCATACATCCCGGCAATAGCGAAAGAAATTAATCATGGATAAGGTCAAGCTTATTCTGAATTTCTGTACAAGGGATGAAAATAGGGTAATTGAACTATGGTGATGTCACTGCTATGCTTCTACTTGATGATATGTCTGCTGCTTTCAGGAACATACCTCTGTTGTATTCTCACATGCTGAAAAAGCAGAAAATCTGTCTTTCATCTTTTACAAAATGGAGGGAGAGAGCTTCTGATTACTGGGGAATGCAGTTATATTGTGTTGTGCAAGTTATCAATCCACTCAATGGCTTCAGCTAATGCAATGTGAATGGTTGTGATGGGCACCAGGAATCAATTCCTCAGGGTAGACGGTCAGTATGTAGCCCATGGGCTGACATAGATGCCCACAGTCTAGGTGCTGACACTGCTATGGAGGGGATTCCAATACTTTGGAGTTCATTTCTCCCACAACTTTCCACTAACCAGCTGCCAACTTTCAGCTCAGCATGAGAGCTGCTTAGACAACTTTTACTTGTACCTCAGCTGGGGACAAAAAGGAGCAGCAGTAGCAAGATCAGCAGAATGCCTTCTCTTTAACTACCTGCCACTCCATTGGACAGAAGGGATGACCAGATTTGGAGCTAGCAAGAATCTAGATCTCCATCACAGGGTGCAGGCTGGCCATGAATGAGCATCAGCACTTCAGGAGGCTCAGAGTATCCCATTGGGTCATTGTTAACATTTGTGGACACCTGGAAGAAGACCTACTGCCAAGTGGACCAGGTAGGCACACGTTGCCAAAGGAGATGAGAGCCACTGCAGCTGAGTTTCTGCACATCTGGCTTTTTGTACAGATCCACTGGTTATACCTGTAGAATCTCACAACCTGCAGCCCACAAGTGTATCTTAGAGGAAACCAATGCCACATTTGCCATAACCGCCATTTAAATGTTCCCTTTACTACTGATAAGACCAGATGGTTCTGTGTAAAACATATCTCCAATCCATGTTCATTTTAGAAACTTTCAGTTGCCCAGCAATAATCCAGTCGAATTGAGCTCAGAACAAAGATGGGTTTTTTGCTTTCAGATGTATGTGTCATTTGATAACTAAATTTTCCAGGGTTTAACAGTGAAAAATTAGCATTTCAGCTGATGGTGAATTCAATAAAGAAGTTCAGCAAAAGCAATTGGCCAGATTTTGAGTCCAATTGTGAACAGTTCCACGAATTGTTAGACAGGGCAACTTAGGAGAATGAGAGAGAACTTTCATCACCACATGGAATTAAGTTAAAGTTTTGCTAGCACTTCTGTTAAAAAAAAAACAATGTACAAATCAAATGATCACCTATCATTCCAAACTTTCTTTCCCCACGCACTTGAAAAACCAACCCCATCTATCTCATTAATGTAGGCTAGTACCATTATTGCATTGTTTAAAATTGTATACACGTATTATAATTTGTACATCCTGTTCAATGCTTTGGCATTAATATCATTAAATATTGAACCTGTAGGCTGATGGGGTTCACAGACAGCTCATAGATCTGGATTAGGTGAAGCACTAAGTAACACTTGGGAACCTCTGACTAAATGGGAAAACACATTTGACGATACACTGAGTACTTAGACTAGGAATACTCCTGTCTCAGCTTTTGGTTTGAGCAGAGTCGGGTGATGTTACATTGTAACGTATGTTCAATTATACTGTTAAAATGTCAGCTGTTGGATAACTTTCCCTGTCAAGCCTGGTTAAGTTGCACCCATGTGAGGAATGAGCAGCTTCTTCAGACATCCTAAGGATTAAAGAACTTTTAATGGCTAAGCATTTATTATCTCCCAAAAGCAACCAACTTCTTGACTGCTGATTGCTTCAGACTTCAGGAATCTTTGAACTGTGACATCGAGGAATACAGCTAAGGTCTTGCATTCTAATGCAACAACACTAAAGATAAGTGTAATCTGCAAGGATTGTGCTAGGGCCTAGCCTGCATGCATCTTGTGCACATACAACTGTCTTGGGAGAGCAAGTATGGAATCAGTGATAATTCTGCACCTCTTTGCAGGGGAAGGTACATTCTATCAGCTCTTTGAGAGAGCTCACTGCCAGTGTTGTGTGGTGTACATTGGGCAGTTCACATGACCAACCTTCCTCAGTGCATTGGTCTGCCAAGAAAAGCTGCTCAAGGCACTGCCTCTCATAGGTTCAATGCTGTCCTACGGTTTGCTCAAGTATTTTAAGGCAACTTAGCAGTATGCGTACACTCAGAAACATTGAAGGGTTACTGATGATGGAAGGGTCAAAAGGCCTTTCCTCAGGATCATTTACTGGCACAGACCTCCAGAATCTGGCATCAACAGCCACGTATAATGTGAAAAGTGATGAGTGAAAGCCTTTTCTTTTAACAAACTGCAGATGTTCGAAAACAAAGCAAAGCTAGGTAATGTGGGTGCAGTTGATAGTGTCCTGTATGTGGGAGTATCAGTGATGGTGCAGAATTCTATACGAATAGCTGTGATTTGAGGGAAATGGCATCAGTGTCATCCTTGATTCCTTGAATGGATTGAGAATTGGGAGGTGCCACACAGTTCCCCAGATCAGCATTAAAACATGCCAATGGCATAATAATTCAGGGTTAGCCCAATTTTAGTGGCCACCAGGATGGGTTTGTCACCCCAGTCCTTCTGAGTCACAGTCTTGCTTCTGCAGATGTCACAGTTCAGTGGTGATGGGTCCACAACACCGTTAAGATATATTTACACTATCTTTCAGACATTTGAAGAAAATGGCAGCAAGGCCTCCAGTTCCAGGATCTCATCATTCTCCCTCACCTTCTTGGTGGATGTTCACCTGATGCTTCTCTGCTGGAGGTTGCTATTCTTCTGGACTTGTGGACAAAGTTGTAATTGTTGTTTTCTACATTGTCTTCACAGGTCAGTCAAAATCACAAGGACTTTGGCCACTGTGGTCTTCATGTGAGATGTTTGAGCTGATAAGGCATAGTAATGTCAGAAAGATACACAACTTTGTTGAAAGAACTCCTGAGCCCTCAAATACATCACAATGAAGCTTCATGCCATGCCCTCACACAGTGTGGCATGGAAGTTCCCAAAGACGTTATTGTCATTCCACGATAAGGGGCTCTGAGGTATATCGCCTTATCCAAATGTACACTACTTGACAAAGTCTTTTTTGGCTATGCTGAGGGAATAAAATCCTTCCTGTAAGCCAGCATGACAGCTTCCCCAAGCGACATCAAATACCTTGTCCTTTCATACTGACAGTTCAGTGTGCAAATATGGAATGTGTTTGTGAAACTAAAACATTTTATTTGTCTGATTATAACTGCTCTGACAAGGAGGCAACGAGTCTGCACAATGTACTGGTCAGGATTGCTTGGAGCCATAACTTGTATTGTGCATTCCTCGGATATGACAGATCTGCTGATAAATTGCAAATTGAAGCCAGAGGGTGGAAATACTGTAATAGTGGAGGCATAATTCCTGCAAATTACCTCCACAGAGGTCCTCAAACTCCAAAAAATTTACTCTTGCCCTGAAGGAAAACCTAATAATTCACACCACACATTCTACAGTCTCACTCATTTTGTGTAATTATTGTGTAGTTGATTTTTGATCTGACCTGGCAACATTCCAAATTGATTTCAATGTGCATGTCATATAGGTTCCATTTGTGAAGCACAAAATTAACTATCCTTCATGTTCCCTGTTCTGTTGCTGTCCTTGTGGCCTCTGTGACTTTACATGCCTCCCGCTTTTCATATTTAGCCCTTCAAATAACTCTTAGTGACCCCTCTTTTCCTCAGAGTCCATGGCTTTGGAAATTCCCATGACCTTGTTGGCCCTCTGCCTTCCTAATGTTGAGGCCAAAGTTACTGCAATCTATAGGGGCACCCCTTCCTGAGCTACCTGCCTCCTCCTCCCAATCCCTCACATAGAGGGTTTATGTGCAAAGCTGGCAGGGGGCTGTCCTTCATCAGGTTGAACATGAACCGTGCGTACTTGCAATTACAGTTAATGAGATTTCGCAGAAGTATGCTACAATTAGTACCCATAAGAGTTTGTACCAAGATACGAAATTGCCACTTAGTGTATTGTCAGCCTGTGCAATTTGTCAGCGGACAATAGAAAACATTTTACAAGGTCTACCCTGGATCGGCATTTATCTAAATGAGATGCTAATGATAGGGAAGACCAATAAGGAGCACATAGAGAACTCGGACATGGTCCTTAGACATTTTTCCCAGGTGGCATACACCTTATAAGGGAAAAATGTGTATTCCAAGTTCCCCAAGTGGCCTACTTGGGCTACAGAGACGGGTACGCCCATTGGAAGATGAAGTGAGGGTGATCAAAGGTGCCCTGATTCCTACGTCAGTACCTGAGCTGAGGTCTTTCCTTGGTCTGGTGAACTATTATGGAAAGTTCATACATAATGTAGCCTCCATCCTGGCAACTTTGCATCAATTCTTAAAAAGGGTCAGCCTTGAAAATGGTCGCGTAGTCAACCCATAGCCTCCAAGGAAGTGAAGAAACAACTGTCATTGTCTAAGGTGTTGGCACAATATGATCTCCAGTGAGATCTGTTATTGACATGTGATGCCTCCTCGTACTGCAATGGGATGATATTAGCTCATATGAGGCCCAATGCAGAGAAATGCCCAATAGCGTATGAATCCAGGACTTTGGCTAATGCAGAACGTAAATATGTTCACATAGAGTTGAAAGATCTGCTAGACGTATTTTGAGTCAGGAAGTGCCACCAGTACCTTTACGGCATAAATTTGTCATAATAAGAGAACACAAACCCCTGCTAGGTCTACTTAAAGAAGACATAGCTTCCGTGCTGCCCATAGCTTCAGCACAAATTCAGTAGTGGGCTCTAAGACTAAGAGCATACAATTACAAGCTGGAACACCGTCTCGGGAGGCCAAGTATCAAACACGGACGCATTGAGCCACCTCCTGCTGGCAGATACATCATTGGTGGTACTGCCACTGGAAAAGTCCATAATGGTTGTAAATTTTCTGGATGCCCTTCCAGTCACAGCTGACAATATCAGACTTTGGACTCAGAAAGATCTGGTCCTGGCAAACCTGAAACAGCTGGTGGTGATAGGGAATTCAAAGGGCCAACAAAACCAGAACTGAAACCTTTTTGGACCTGGAGAGACCAGTTCACTATAGAGGATGGTATATTATTACGGGGAGCAAGAGTGACTGTCTCAAGAAAAGGTCACTGCCAGATAAGGGCTGAATTCCACCAGGCCCGGGGCTTCCAGAATGAAAATATTGGCGAGAAGCAATATCTGCTGGCAGACATAGCCACGTTTGTGGGCAGTGCCCAGATTGTCAACTAGGACAAAAATTACCGACAGAAGCTCCCCACATTTGTGGGAATAACTGGGTAAACCCTAGACTCGGTGACATGTCGACTATGCCAGTCCTTTCACTGGCTCAATGTTCTTAGTCATAGTGGACGCCCACTCAAAGTGGCTGGATGTGCATAGAGTTCATTTGTCAAACACAGGAATGACAATACAAGAATTGCGCGCATCCTTTGCAACACTTGGATGCCCAGGCGTGTTGATCACAGACAACAGGCCATCGTTTACCAGGGGGAATTTGAGTATTTTGTAAAGTCAAATGGTATTCATCATATAAGGACTACTCCACACTATCCACCATGATCTGGCAGAAAAAGCAGTCCAACTGAGAAGGCAGGCTTAAAAAAAAAACAGCCTACATCTTCACTAGATACCAAACTGTCCCAGTTCCTATTTGATTGTAGGACCACCCCTCATGTGGCTACAGGGAGAGCTGCAGCACAGTTGCTAATGCGGAGAAGAGTCTGCACCAGGTTAAATCTGATCTTCCTGCACCTGTGGGGGGTGGGGAGGGGGGGTGGCGCAGGGGCGGTGGCAGGGTGAAACGGCATCAGGAACCCCAAAACTAGACACAAGACTCTGCCAAGCACAACGGATAGTTTATATCAGGCGATGGTGCTCAGTGTAGGAATCAAGGGAATAGCTCTACATGGAGAATAGGCATGGATCACGCGAGGTCAGGTCTAGTGACATATAAAGTTTGGGTCAGTGCAACGGTCCTGAACAAGCACATGGGCCCATATGAATGCTGCAAACTCACAAACGGCGCAGGAGCAAAATGTGCTCGGCTCCTCGACTGCCTTTCTGACTGTTCTGGATCCTATGGGTTCTCCCTCTCCATCGTGTGTTGAAGATACATCAGAATCTGAGATGGACCTGGTGGATGTCACTGCCTCGATGCTTTTGCTACCTGAAGAGGAGAATGAATTTCTTCCGCAACACTCAAGGCGCAAGAGGCCTTACACGCCACCCATTTCAGAGGCAGAGTTGGAGGAACCTGACTTAGTGTTAAAACACCCCAGGAGGAGCTACAAAGAAATAGAACTGGCCTATGTCTTCAGACTCAGAGGGGGAGCGATGTAGTGATTGTAATGAGGTCAGCCAGGTGGACCTCGTAGAATATGATTTCCCTGATTGTGGCTGTTAATCTGGTCCAATCAGGGAGGCCTCACTGACAGATAAGAAAAGGTGTGTCAGAGGTTCATCTTCAACTTCTCCCTCCTACAAGCCAAAGTCCCCAACTGCTTCAAGAAGACCACCATCATCTCACTACCTAAGAAAGTACATGCAACATATCTTAATGACTACCACCCAATGGCTCTGACCTCCATCATCATGAAGTACTTCGAGAGGCTGGTCATGGCCCGCATCAACTGTAGTCTCCCAGCCTGCCTCGATCCCCTGTGAATTGCATCCTGACGTAACAGGTCCACAGCAGACACCATTTCCTTAGCCCTGCACTCATCCCTGGAACATATGGACAACAAGAACACCTACATCAGCCTCCTGCTCATTGACTACAGCTCCACCTTCCACACCATTATCCCTTCCAGAGTGATCTCAAAACTCTGAGGTCTTGACTCTATCCTCAGACTGGATTTAACTGGATCCTCAGCTTCCTGACCCATAGACTGCAACAGTGAAAATAGACAACTGCACATTCTCCACGTTAACCCTCAACACTGGAGCCCTCAAAGGATGTGTCCTCAGCCGCTTACTGTACTCCCTGTACACCTATGACTGTGTTGCCAAATTCTGAATGAATGCCATCTACAAGTTTGCTGATGACACCACTGTGGATATTTAACAATGATAAGTCAGAATACATAAAGGAGATAGGAGCTTGGTGTCATGGTGCAATAATAACAACCTCTTTCTCAATGAAGCAAAACTAAAGAACTGATCATTGACTTCAGAAAGAAAGGAGGAGAACACGTCCCCATCTACATCAACGGAGCAGAGGTTGAGAGGGTTGAGGGCAACCATAACCTGGGAGTGACGATAACCAGCAACCTGTCCTGGATGTCCCACATAGATACGATGGTCAAGAAGGCACAACATTGCTTCTTCTTCCTCAGGCGGCTCAGGAAATCTGGCATGTCTGTAAGGACCCTCGCCAACTTTTACAGATGCACTATTGAAAACATACTGTCGGGTTTCATAATGGCAACTGCTCTGCCCAGGACCATATGAAACTACAGAAGGTAGTGTGCACAGCCCACATCATCATAGATACCAACCTCTCATCATTTAGACGTCCTTTGCTGCAGAAAGGCTGCCAACATCAAGGACCCATCCCACCCCGGTAATGCTATCCTACAAGCTGTTCTGTCAGGCAGAAGATACAGAAGCTTGAACACACGCATCTTCAGGTTCAAGAACAGCTTCTTCCTGTTGGACTGATGAATGGGCTCTCTAACTTCAAATAATGCTGATCTAGCTAATGTTGGTCTTGCTTCATGTACGTCTTGTGCAATGTAACCTGTATGTCTTACTCTGTCCAAGTTTTCTTTTTCTTACCTTATGATCTTGATGTCCTTGCTTACGCTGATCTGTCCGTACTGCTGGCCAACAATGTTTTTCACTGTACTTAGATACATGTGACAATAAATCAAATCAAATCAGGTTCTGTTCACTCTGAGAGCTGGCTGTAAGGGAGGTAGATCAGTGTCAAGGTCTCTCCACTTGTAAATAAGGGATGATTTAGTGACAGTATACCTGCCTCTGCGGAGTTATTTCAGGGATATAGCCAATAACTCACATATTCTGTATTCCCTTGGGCAATGTTATAATTCCAGACCAGAGTCCCGAATTTGATTATGGTTCTGGATGCATTGCCTACATTTTGTTACGACTCCACTGGGGATCAGTAGCCTTTGGCTTGAATTAGACAAAATTTGAAACACTATCATGCACCTGAAATCAACATGGGGTAAATATGAATTGACAGGCAAATTGGTGACCAAATCACAAGCTGCACATTAAATGGCAGATACTGATGTGCTTTTTGGATTTCTATATATTAGACCACGTAACATATACACAGAGTTGAGGTCTTGTTAAGTCAGATATTTTGAAGTTTATTTATCTGGTTGTGATATCATATATTCCCTGATTCCCTGACATAGATTGAGCAGCTCAATACAAGGTAGGTATCCTTATGTCAAAACATCACATGTTGTAATATCTATGACAGTTCTAAAGTTACAGGGCTGTCTCGTCTGGAAACTATACCATTATACGACTGAAACAACCAAAAAATGTCTCAAATTTCATTCAACAACACACTCAAATGTAGTAAACACTGACTCACAACAATTCTTTAATGCTGTGTGCATGAACTTAAAATGGCCACATCAATCAACTGGCCATTCAGGTTACACAAACTTCATGAGACTGAAATGGAATAACAAAAATCAGAAATGAAAATTAACATTTTTACCAACAGTCCTTGAAACAGCATGATGAAACCCTTATGTCAGATTGTGAGTTACAAATGAATGGTGAATTTCATAGATTGGAGATGAAAGATATTGCCTGCCATTATTAGGCTTTAAAACCATGAATTCAGTCATTGACAAAAATATAAACTGGCTGTAATTCAGGGTGGTGCTGCTTTCGGCAGAGCTGAGGAGATGGAAAGAGCTGGAAAAAGTGCTCTCTTTCAGTACCTCAAGAAGGAAAAGTGCTTGGCGGAAGAGCTGATTGAAAAGAAATATTAAAAGCACCGAGAATTCAAAGGATAACAAACATTGGCCACTGCTGAGGAAACAACAGAGAAATTAAATGACTGCAGTCTCAGGTTAAAAATATACACTCAAGGACTATACAACTATGTTACTTTCATCTTCCTTTTTTTTTAAACTGGACAGTATCCTTTATAACTTTGTGCTTTTGTATATGTATGCTTGATGCAGAGTCCTTATTATTTTTCTTGGGGCTCGCAGATAATAAAAATTCTCTATAATTGACTTAAGAAAATCTCATAATTGGCTCTGCACTAATACAATCGACTTTGGGTGACAATACTTTTGTTAGAGCGGCGTATCAACTATGCTGTAAAGAACATCAATTTTGCTTGTGAAAGGAAGTTGAAAAAAGGGGAGTCGATCCACCCCGTTCATCTGGTCATAACTCTTCCTCCTGAGGGATTTCAGCTCCTCACCTTTGACAATCTAGCCGTTGTTTCTCCTTGATAGCTGCCTCAATTCAAATGGCTTCAATGACTGCTTGTCACTCAGTTGCTCAATCTCTCTCCTTGAGACTACGTTCCACTGGATTTACAAGCCTATGCTCCAGCATCTAAACAGCAGTGTAGTTACAACTTCTTGGTTGCTGTGAGCAAAATCCCACTCCTCACAGTCATTTCTTTGTCCGAACAGCTAGCTTCATGAACAGTCAGTCTTCTTACTGAGCTGAAATGTGTCTGAAGGTGTTCCCAAGCCCATCAGCACAAAGTTAGTGATCTTCAGCCACCTTCTCAGTCCCCAAAGATATTCCCGGTCTCAAACGCACAGAGCAGCTAAGCAACATTGGATATCTCGGATTTCGGCTCTGCAGAGCTAACAATAGCGCTTTAGCTCTTTGGAGCTAGCTGCCTTCTCCTTTTCTCTGTTCCTGACAAACTCTTTACTAACTGCTGTTCACGCACACTTGAACTGATCTGAATAACCTCTTAATCAAACCCATTCTCCCAAACAGGTTCTCAGGCATAATCAAATTGATCAGCATCTGGATCATTTTTTGTTTAACTGTTACAAATTTCCAGTCAGAACACACAGAGACAAAAAAAAAACCACTTGATTTCAACAAGAAAAAACACTTGATTTCAGGGAACACAACTTAGAAAATCAGCTACATATGCTTGTATGCTTGTTGCAAGCTTCCCTCAAGCAAAATTCTTAGTGGAACTGCAGGTTTGATGACTTTAAAGACCATCTTCACCAGATTATTTATTGCTCATCAGTAAAAATAACAAATATGATTTTGGATTTACAATTAAAAGAAGTTCTGTTGTTACAAATTATTAAATGATGGGTTTGCTACTTGGCTGGTATTCCATTAACATGGTCATTTGGAAAAGTGATTATATCAATTAGATTTGGCAGGATATTCATACAAACTAGTACCCAACACTGTATGTTGTGATTTTGTTTTCCCCAACTATGAATGGTAAACAGGTCTAATCAACAACTATCGAGTTGTTACTTTCAGTGTTTTGAGACTGGGAAATGTATTGTATTGACAATCATGAAAGACAGTGTGTTGTTCTTGGACATCAACACAAGTAAACTATGTTGGAAATGGACAAATGTTTTTCACTCATCAGGCAATATTTAAGGTCAAGAGATGGAATTAGAAACAGTTGATTGCTCACACACTAAAAATGAAAGTAAAAGTGTTTTTATATAACCAGAACAAGACTGATATAAAACTGGATTAAGGGCTCAATCTACTTTCCTTTACTGCTGCCATAGTTCAATTGAACATTAAATCAGATATAAAAAGTTTTGATGTTGCAATATGTCAGCAGTTCCCTTTAGATACTGAGTTCTAAACAAATGGTATAAGCTCAGTCTAGTCACTTTCTCACCAGGAACAATGGACATTCGCTGGCATTGTAATGCAAGTTGACATTTAATTTTAAACCATGTTATAACTTTGTTTTCCTTGGAGATGGAGAAAGGACTGCTCAGTTGCAATACGTTTGTCACATCAACTGGAACTGGAAGGTGGGAACAATAAAAAAAATGAAATGTATCTTTAAGTCTATTCATCAACATATTCCATAAAATTACCTCAGTCCTACATGTTTTAAAGGTAAGTATCTTTACATATATTGGCGAGCCTTGATCACTGTATTTAATTATTCAGAAGGGCTAATAAATGCAGCCTCTTTCCTCCTGCAACATCATGAATTTTGGCTTGGTGACAATGACGATATTAAAGTTTTAAGACACAATCACTTGTCCCAAAGGATTTTCTATGGTTGATGTTGAAATGTAGGTGAAATGGAAAAATGTGTTTTCTTCTTTATTGTATTAGAACGTAAATTTCTGAGTTGCCATTTGAACATTGTCATTTTTGCCAGACTGTAATAAAGTTCATCAAACTGTGAGCATCTGATTTCACAGACTACACTGAATTTGTAATAATATTGCACATACATGGAAACAGAAATATTCATGTAAAAATAACTTTACACATATTTTCACACAACAACTTCATAGACAATGTCACTGGCGTTAATTTGTTTTGAAATAAACGAAGTACAAATAGTTTGAGTCATCCAGAACAGTAATGCTAAACGATGTACCGAATTTCAATGATTTGAAGATTTACACATTGAAAAGCACTAAATTTGTTCCCATTGTTTTTCTTATTTATTTGGTCACCACTCTCTCTGAAAGGCAGACGTATCAATTCAAATTGACAGGATTGGGGTACACTGCTCACATTGTCAAAAGAATGTAAGAGTAGTAGTAGGCCACTCAATCCCTCGAGCCTGGTACACATTCTAGATCATGACTACATCATCTAAATCAATGCCATTTTCCTACACTTTCTCAAAACCCCTTGACTTCCTTAACATTTGGAATTCTATCAGTCTCTATCTTGAACATACTCAAAGACAAGGCCTCAACGGCCAGTTGCGGGACAGAAGAATGAAGAAGTTTTGCTTCTTCTGAATCCTAAATTACTTGTCCTTATAGTGAGATTGTATCCTTTGATTCCAGAGTCTCCTAGCCAAAGAAAAATCTTTTCTGCCTCTATTCTGCCAAAACCTGTAAGAATGGCATACCTTCCAATGAAAACCTTTGGCATTCTTCTGAACTCTAGAGAGTATTGGCACAGTCTCCTCCCACCATCCCAGAAATTAGTCTGATGAACTTCTGCTGCACTCTCTCAGAAGAAAGTGTATGCTTCCTTCGGTAAAGGGACCAAAGTTTCACAAAATACTCTGAGAGATTGCACCTAAAGTGGAGCGACACCTCCATTGATGGGTCTAGTGCCACCGGTGAGGCAGTGGACGTCTCCCTTGAGGCTAGGTGCCAGCATGGACTGGGTCGGAAAGACTGATATTCTGAACATTCTACTCCTTTATTTTTCTAATTTATTCCTATGACCTATAATGGTGGATTATTTATTTCTTCACTTTTCTAATTTTTTTTCTGTTTCCTAAGAATTTGATCTTAAGTATCTGTACCTAAGTACCCTTATACCTAAGATGGCTCTGTAATGCGACGACTGTAAACTTTTTACTGTACTCATTTGAGTACATATGACAATAGAGCTAATTCAATTTAATTCAATTCAAATGCAGTCTCACCAAACTTTTAAACTTTTGAAATAAAAGATCTGCACTCCTTTTCTCAAATTATCTTGTGATAAAAGCCAAAATACCATTTGCCTTCCTTATTGCTTGTTTCACCCGCATAGTAGCTTTCAGTAATTTATGCGCAAGGGTACCCAGGACCTTTGGCACATCAACACTTTCCAATATCTCTGCACCTCCATCCTTTCTACCAACACTGATAACCTCATAGAAATCCACATTATATCCCATCTGCCACGTCTTGCTTACTCACTCAGCCTGTCCAAATCCTTCTGATGTGTCTTTACATCACCCTACCAAATACATTCCCACCTAGTTTTGTGCAAACATGGAAATATTACATTTGGTACCCACATCCACATCGTGGATATAAAGGTGAAAGGTAAAATCGTCATAGTCTTATCAGACCAGAGGACTGCTCGTTCATTAGAGAGCGATGACTGGTGGTGGTTTAACCTGAGGGTCACCACATGTCAGGCGAGGGGAGAGGTTAAGAAGGAGGTTCCTTCATGGTAACCTCAGCAGGTGTAAGAATTGAACCCATGCAATTGGTGTCCCTCTGCATCACAAAACCAGCCAACTGGGCTAACATTGATCGGGATTGTGAACAGCTGGAACTAGAGCACTGATCCTTGTGGTAACCTATGAGTCACAGCCTGCCAACATGAAAATGACTCATTTACTCCTAATCTGATTTCTTCCATTATCCAAGGCTCAATAAATGCAAGTATATAAACCCCATCCCATGTGCTCCTCTTTTTATTTACTAACTTCCTGTTTTGGATTATATTGAAGGGCTTCTGAAAATTTAAGTACGCTCTAGTCACTGGTTAGCCTTTTCAGCTTTCCTATTAACACCTTCAAGCATGAAGCATGATTTCCCCTTCTGCATGGACTAGGTCCATCACTAATTTCTATGTGCAGTTTTCATATCCTGTTTTATTTTTTTTCTCTATAACTGATGCCAAGGTAACAAGTCTATAGATCCTCCTTTAACTCTTGTCCCTTTCTTAAACAGTGCAATAACAATCCTCCAATCTGCAGGCACCAGTCCAGAATTTATACGATTATAAAAGATGATGACCAGTACATCCATTATCTACACAGGTACCTCTTTGAATACTCTGGGATGCAGATTATCAGATTCTAGGAAATTAGGCTTACATTCCGTCCTATTAATTTATCCAATGCTACTTTTTCACGACTACTAATTTCTTTCAGTTCCTCATTCTCACTCCCTCTTCGTTCGGTTTAGCTGAAATTCTTTTGTTTTGTTATTTCTGTACTGGCTTATTAACTAGCTTCCAGAACTCAGAGTGAGCTTCCTCTACATGCAACTCAGGGGAGAACAGTGGATGGTACTTCAACTAAAATTTCAAAGGATACCAATAATGGAAACCATGCTGGTACACAAAAGTACTTTAGCCTACCAGCACACACAAGTACTTTCATATATAATTCCAGAAAGGCCAGAGTTGAAATCCAGTCCCTGTATATTCTTGAAATGGGAAAAGACAAACACATCTCTCACCCAGACTGCTGTTCATAGTTTGAACAACTCACAGGAGATTACATTTCAGTTGGTAGTGTTTTATTCTCTTTGAAGCTTCTTTGATATCTTCAGGATTCCTCCCCGGACAGCTGTGTTTACATCCACAGTCATATTTTTCCATATCTTCAGTTCTTAAAAAACAATACACTTTTAAAAGTTCAGGCTGTCCATGGGTGATCTATGATTATGATCCATGGCCGTACATATCGTTATGACCCAATGGGTGATCTATGATTATGATCCATGGCTGTACATATCGTTATGACCCACTGGGTGATCTATGATTATGATCCATGGCTGTACATATCGTTATGACCCCATGCGGACTGCAGGCTTTGGCTATTCACCCTCCACAACAGAATGCTGCCTGTAGCTGCTCTGCAACATCTTTGACTCTGGCACCAGGAAGACCACACAACATCCTGGAGTCACATTTACAGCTGCAGAAATGCCTGTCTGTTCCACTAACTATTGTATCTACGACTATTGCCCTTCGTTCTGCCCACCCGTGCAACTATACCATTTGGTTCATGATGAAATTGATACTCGCATTTTGTATGTGCGGTTAATGATACACCTGTGCAAAAGCATCTACTAGCTAATGTCCAGCTCAACTTCAAACAGTCACTACGACTGTCATTGGAAAATGTAGCAAATGTTGCCAATGAGTTGCGGGGTATTGTGATGGAAGTGGACACCCAAACCTGTCCAACTGAGCTTGGGGAACACCATTTGAGTGAAGGTATTGGGATAACCTCACTCAGGACTTATCCTGAACAGAAGGACTCTAGGTCAGCCCACAGCAGAGTCCAAAAACAAGGCTAAGCTTCAGCCAAACAATTAAAAATTCCTTCAGGATCCGGGCCGGCAAGCCACTGTAGTTGCTGCCGCATGTGGATTGAGACTGTAAAACAGCTCATTAGACCTAAATTGAGTAAGGGAACTCATAGGCTGGTATCCAGAAGAGTGCGCACCCTGGAAAGTCCACCTACATCTGGTTTGGAACAGTTAAATTGCTTAACAACATCTAAATAAGAACCAAACAAAATAAACCCCTGGTTAAATGATCATCTTATTTTAATGGAGATTGATTTTGGTGTAGCCATTTTAGTGATTGCAGAACCAGTCTTTAACAAGATTCACTCTGGACTCCAACCCTTAAATTTGTGCAAGACCTCAGCGAGAATGAGAACCGATATGAGGGAACCTTTACAGATGATGTGTACAATTTCGATTCCAGTTTCTTATGAGAAGCAGCTGGTTCAGTTACCACTGATCGTAGTAAAAGGCTTAGGCCCAAGTTTGATGGGGCAAAATTGGTTGAGAAAGATTCACTGAGATTGCCTCACCATTTTTCGATTAGAAAATGGCTGCCTGAATGAAGTCCTAATTAAATACCCGGAAGGTTTTCAAGAAGGTCTAGGGACTATCAAAGAAGCCAAGGCCACCTTGCATGCTGACCAGGAAGCAATTTCATGATCCTTCAAGGTCTTCCCAGTCCCATTTGCCTTACAGGCAAAAGTAGAGGTAGAAATCAGAAGGCTGGAAAGCGAAGGAATATCACTGCAGTTTGCGGAGTGGGCAATGCTGGCCTTACCAATTGTGAAGCTTAATGAGTTGGTTCAACATTGTGGAGATTTTAAACAAATGATAAACTGCTTTTTGCCTAGAGGATTTATATGGAAAGCTGGCAGGGAGTCCCTATGAAGTTGAATATGAGCCATGCATACTTGCAATTGCAGTTAGATGTGGATTGCCAGAACTACACTACAATTAAAACCCATAAAGGTTTGTACCAATACATGGAACTGCCATTTGGGACATCAAGGCTATGCAATTTTTCAGTGGACGATGGAGAACAATTTACAAATTTTACCCCAGGTCGCCATTTATCTAGATACCGTATTAATAACAGCGAAGACAAATAAGCAGCACTTGAAGGATTTGGACAAATTGCTCCCAGGCAGGCGTATGCCTTAGAAGGGAAGTATGTGTGTTCCAAGCATTCCAAGTGACCTACTTGGACCATGGAGCTGACAAGTCTTGGTAACTCCAATTGTCAAATATAATGAGGGAGATCAAAGGTGCTCCAGCTCCCATGTCTGTACCGGAGCTTAGTGCTTTCCTTGGACTGGTGAATTATTCTGGAAATTTCATACATAACCTGACAGCTTTGCATCAACTCTTAAAAAAGGGTCAGCCTTCGAAATGGTCATGTAGCCAGAGATAACTTCCAATGAAGTGAAGAAACAGCTATCATCCGCATAAAGTTTTCGCACACTATGATCCCAAGCGAGATCTGATATTGACATGCAATACATCCCCATATGGCATCGGGGTAGAAATAGCTTATAGATAGCCCAATGGAGAGGAATGCCCAATAGTGTTTGCATCCAGGACTTTGGATAACACAGAGCGTGAATACGCCCACATAGAGAATGGCAGATTTGATGGTCATATTTGGAGTCAGGAAGTTCCACCAATACCTTTACAGGCATAAATTTGTAATAATAATGGACCTCAAAAACCTGCTAGGTTACTTAAAGACGACAAGGCCGTGCCACCCTTAGCTTCAGGTCAAATTCAACAGTGGGCTCTAAGACTAAGAGCGTACAATTACAAGTTGGAATACCACCTCGGGAGGCCAAGTAGCAAACATGGATGCATTGAGCCGCCTCCAGTAGATACACCATCAGTGGTACTGCCACTGGAAAAGTCCATAATGGTTTTAAATTTTCTGGATGCACTTCCAGTCACAGCTGACAATATCAGACTTTGGACGTAGAAAGATCCGGTCCTGGCAAACCTGAAACAGCTGGTGGTGATGGTAAGTCAAAGGGTCGACACAACCAGGACTGAAACCTTTTTGGACCTGGAGAGACCAGATCACTATAGAGGATGGTATATTATTACGGGGAGCAAAAGAGACTGTCCTGAGCAAAGGTCGCTGCCAGATACTGGCTGATCTCCACCAGGGTCATCCAGGGGTTGCCGAAATGCAAATGTTGGTGAGAAGCTATGTCTGCTAGCAGACATAGCCACATTAGTGGGCAGTGCCCAGAGTGCCAACCTGGACAAAAATTACCACAGCAGCTCCCCACATTCGTGGGAATGGCTGGGTAAACCCTGGACTCAGTTACATGTTAATTATTCAATTCCTTTCACGGGGTCAATATTCTTAGTCATAGTGGACACCCAGTCAAAGTGGTTGGGCATGTATAGAGTTCGTTTGTCAAACATGGGAATGATGATAGAAAAGCTGCACACATCTTTTGCAATACATGGACTCTGAGAAGTGTTGGTTACAGATAATGGGCCATCGTTTCCCAGCAGGGAATTTGAGTATTTCCTCAAGTCAAATGGCATTTGTCATATAAGTACAGCTCCAGGCTATCCATTATCCAATGGTCTGACAGGAAGAGCAGTCCAAACTTTGAAGGCAAGTTTAAAGAAACAGCCTACTGCTTTGCTAGATACCAAATGGTCCTTGTTCCTTTTTGATTATCAAACCATCCCTCGTGCAACTACAGGATAGTTCCAGCAGAGTTGCTCATGGGGAGAAGACTCCACACCATGTTTAATCTGATCATCCTGCTCCTGGAGTTGGGTGAAATGGCATCAGGAATGCCAATACCGGGCACAAGACTCTGATAAGTGAGACACACAGTTTACTTCAGGGGATGACGTTTGGTGTAGGAATTACAGGAATTGCCTTGGGTAAGTGGCACGGTCAACGTGAGGTTAGGTCCAGTGATGTATGCAGCACGGATAGTTTTGAACAAGCACATGGACCGTACGAAAGCTGCAAACTTGCAAACAGGAGCAGGAGGAAAGTGTGCCCAGCTCCTTGGAACAATAGGAAAGGCTGGCACAATGGGTTTTCCCTCTCCATCAAGCATTGAAGATACCTTGGAATCTGAGATGGAGACGGTGGATGCTGCCGGCTTGACACCTTTGCTGCCTGAAGAAAAGAATGAATTTCTTCTGAGATGCATTGGGCGCAAGAGGCGAGCTACTGTGCACTACACACAGCCCATATCCAAGGGAGAGTCAGAGGAGCTGCAAGAAAAAGAACCAGCCTATGTCTTCAGACTCAGAGGGGGAGGGATGCAGTGATTGTAATGAGGTCAGGCAGGTGGACCTTGAAGAATATGAGTGCCTGATTGGTGCTGTTAATTTGGTCCAATCGGGGAGCTCTGGCTGACAGATATAAACAGGCATGTCAGCCATCCTATTCATTCTGTAAGCTGGCTGTGAGGGAGCTAGATTGGTGTCAGGGACTTTTCATATGTAAATAAGGGGTGACTAGGTGACAGGATACCAGCCTCTGTGGAGTTATTTAAATTTTAATACGATTGGATATGATTTGGCCAAAGTGAGCTGAGAGAAGATACTGACAGGTAAATCTGTCAGAGCAGTGGGATGCTTTGAAGAAGGAAATATCAAAAGTATAGGGCCATCACCTACCCATACAGAAAAAGAGTGGGACCATCAAATCCTGTGAACCCTGGATATCAAGAGATAGACAGATCTGGAATATTGTGTTCAATTCTGATTGCCACACTACCAGAAGGATGCGGTGGCTTTGGAGAGGGTACAGAAAAGATTTACCAGGATGTTGCCTGGTATGGTGGGCATTAGCTATGAGGAGAGGTTGGAGAAACTTGTGTTGTTCTCACTGGAATGATGGAGGTTGGGGGATGAGCTGATGGTGGTCTACAAGATTATGAAGGGTGTGAACAGACTGGACAGTCAAGCTTTTTCCCAGGGTTGCAGAGTCTGTGACCAGGGACAATGGGTTTAAGGCACAAGGGGCAAGGTTTAGAGGTGATGTATGAGGCAAGTTTTTTTACATAGAGGGTGCTGGGTGACTGGAACTTGCTGCTGGGAGAGGTAGTGGAAGCAGATACAAAGTGACTTTTAAAGGACGTCTTGACAAATACATTAATAGGATGGGAATAGAGGGATACGGTCCCCGGAAGGGTAGGGGATTTTAGTTGTGACGGGCAGTATGTTAGTGCAGGCTTGGAGGGCTGAAGGGCCTGTTCATGTGCTGTAATTTTCTTTGTTCTTTGTGCTTTGATATTACTTGGGCTGGAGAGTTTCAGTTATGAAGAGAGATTGGAGTTGCTATCCTTGGAGCAGAGGACACTTGGGGTGGGGTGGAAAGGGCATGATTGAGATGTATAAAATTGGCATGAAGACATGAGCAAATTTTCTCCCTTGGTGGGCAGAACAATGACCAGGAGGGATTGATATAAAGTAAAGGGCAGAAGTAGATGTGAGGAAATGCCTTTTCACCCAGAGAGTGGTGGGAATCTGGAACTCCCTGCCTGTAAGGGTGGAAGAGACGGAAACACTCATAGTATTTAAGAAGCATTTAGATGTACACTTGCAATGCCAAGACATAAAAAGCTACGGGCCACATTGTGGGAAATGGGATTAATAGTTAGGTGGCTGTTTTTAACTTAGGTAGATACAATGGGCCAAAGGTACATCTGTTGTAGATCTCTATGAATCTATAATAAGAGACTTGAAATTAGAACCAGTCCCTTGAGCTTTCACTTAATTCATCACAGCCAGGTGATATTTAAAAATATGTTCTATCAGTGGTTGGGAGTTCCACTAGTTAGACCAGCATTTGCTGCCCATGCCCAATTGCTTTTGACAAACTTGAACTACTGCCATGTGGTATCAGTACACAATTCTGTGATGTAAGGCCTTGCTCAGTATCAACACAGTTCTCAATGGATTGGTGCAAAGCATTATTGTTTATTTTAAGTGTGTTAACACTTTTGTTCAGAAAGCATAAAATTTTCTCAACAATGTACTATGTCCATCTCCATGGTTTATACTGTGCTATCTCTGTGTCTCAGGGATGAAGAACAAAATATAGGTGTGGATATTTTGGTGGGGCACATAGAGGGCAGTGATAAAAGGCAAGTTTTGATGGCAGGGTGACAACATCTGCTGTGATTACCTCTCTAGAACTGACCTCAAAGTCAGGATGTTTGGTTTGTATAGATTAACACAGAAATCCTAAAGCTGTAGTCTAACACACCACATCCTGACATGCACTGCATTACTGCCTCACATCTCCAGAGCCAGCAATCATCAAAATTAAAATTGGAGTGTGAACAATTCCACTCAAACAACACTGTTTGAAACTCATTCAAAAATTACATTTGATCAATTAGGTATAGCTGGTGAAGTGATTCATTAAATGAGAAACAAATTCTGTCCTAGCCAATGACACATCCTGTGTAAGAATATTTTAGTTAAAAATAATGAAAAACAGAATTGAACTTGAGAAAGTAATTTCATAATTGTGAAATTGTGGTAACTAATTAAAAGGTATTTGAGGCCAAACTTTTTAGTGGTATTAAAAGACCATAAGACATGGGAGCAGAAATTGGACCATTCGGCCCATCGAGTCTGCTCTGCCATTCAATCATGGCTGATACGTTCCTCAACCCCATTCTCCCGCTTTCTCCCCATAATCCTTGATCCCTTTGATAATGAAGAACCTATCTATCTCAGTCTTAAATGTACTCAATGACCTGGCCTCCATAGCCTTCTGTGGCAGTGAATTCCATAGATTCACCACTCTCTGGCTGAAGAAGTTTCTCCTTATCTCCGTTCTAAAAGGTCTTCCTTTTACTCTAAGGCTGTGCCCTCAGTTCCTAGACTCTCCTACCAATGGAAACATCTTCCCAATGTCCAGGCCATTCAGTATTCTGTAAGTTTCAATTAGGTCCCCCCTCATCCTTCTAAACTCAATGAGTATAGTCCCAGAGTCATCAAACATTCCTCATATGTTAAGCTTTCCATTCTCGTGAGTCTCCTCTGAACCCGTTCCAGGGCCAGTACATCCTTCCTGACATATGGGACCCAAAACTGCACACAATACTCCAAATGTGGCCTGACCAGAGCCTTATAAAGCCTCAGTAGTACATCCCTACTTTTATATTCAAGTCCTCTCAAAATAAATGCCAACATTGCATTTGCCTTCCTGACTACTGATTCAACCTGCAAGTTTACCTTGAGAGAATCCTGAACTAGAACTCCCAAGTCTTTTTGCTCCTCAGATTTCTGAACTTTCTCTCCATTTAGAAAATAGTCCATGCTTTTATTTTTCTTACCAAAGTGCATGACCTCACACTTTCTCACGTTGTATTCCATCTGCCACTTTTTTGCCCACTCTCCTAACCTGTCCAAATCCTTCTGCAGCCTCCCCACCTCCTCAATACTACCTGTCCCTCCACCTATCTTTGTATTGTCTGCAAACTTAGCCAGAATGCCCACAGTTCCTTCATCTAGAATCCCAACACTGACGCTTGCGGAACACCACTTGTCACTGACTACCATCCTGAGAAAGACCCTTTTATCCCCGCTTTCTGCTTTCTGCCAGACAGCCAATCTTCTATCCATGCTAGCACCTTGCCTCTAACACCATGGGCCCTTATCTTACTCAGCAGCCTCCTGTGTGGCACCCTGTCAAAGGCCTTCTTGAAGTCCAGGTAGATAACATCCATTGGCTCTCCTTGGTCTACCCTGCTCATTACTTCCTCAAAGAATTCTAGCAGATTTGTCAGGCATGACCTCCCCTTGATGAAACCATGCTAACTTTGCCCTACTTTGCCATACACTTCCAAATATTCAAAAATCTCATCCTTTACAATGGACTCCAAAATCTTATTCATGACCAAGGTTAGGCTTATCGGTTTGTAATTTTCCGTCTTTTGCCTTACTCCCTTTTTAAACAGGGGTGTCATGTTAGCGATTTTCCAGTCCTCTGGGACTGGGATTATCTTTAAAAAATTTTTTTCACAATACTTTAAGTACTATCTTTGCCTAATTTCTATGCCTTAATTTTCAAATTGCTCTACATAAAATTTTTTGAAGTGACTTTGTTGGGACCAGGGTTCTGGGATTGATGCAGGGGTGTGAAACAATGGGGAAGAGGGCTAGTGAGGGTGGGGCTGTGAATATCCATGAATGTGGTTCATGGTGCTTGGTCAGCCTAATTATATCATGGTAGCTCCTCACAGGGAATGCCTGGTAAAGAAAACTCTAAAAAGTTGCAGTGTTGCTGCGCAGTAAACAAGCAAAATTCCCACCAGAGTGATCACTAGATACGTGAGTGAGAACTATTTCTTAGTGTTGAAGCAAGGGCACCATTCATCAACTGCAAATTATAGCCCATTTAATAACTCTTCTGATGAGAATCCAAATAAAAAGAGATTTTTTCTGGAACCAGCTGTATTTTACCATAGTGTGCTTCCAGGGTATGAAGCCCAAAATACAACATATTCTGCTACTTGATTAGCACGGCACTAAATTTAAATAAAAATTATAAGCACTCCTAGCTATTTATGGATGAGAATTTCTTGATGAGTTTGGTTCCTGTTCAAACTCAGGCAGTTAAGTCCTAATTTCCAATTCCATTGTGAAACCATTTATACCTTTTAACTGTTGTTTACAGCTAATTCCTATCATGAGTATTTCCCTGATAACTACTGTCCATGATTTGGGTGGGTAGGTTAGCATTGCCAACTCACAGGGGAAGAAACTGCTGAGAATATCACCTTCCTCAAAACGGTCTGCTTTGTTTTAATAAATCTTAGCCCTGCTATAAATGTGCCAGTTTTGTTTTAGGGTCTGGGATTTCTCATTTCTCAGTATTTGCTTGTTCCCTTGAGGAGGACATAAGCGAAAAGGGTTCATTTCAATTGTGACAGCAAAATAAATTAAAATAAATAGTTTACCACACTTTACATTTTTAATAGGACATAATAAGGCATACACTTTAAGTGGATAAGTAAACTTTTATGTCAACAGACTATTAAAAGCAACATCCCCTCTATGCTGGGCGGTTATGTGCATATGTAGCTGCTTCAAGGGTCTGCACATAGTGCTCACCATGTCAAAGCTATTCACAGCACTGATTTCCAGTTTGAGAAGCTGCTGTTCCACACAGACCTAGGAGTTCTATGCAGAAGAAAAGAAAGTGAGCAGAAATGCTGATCAAAAGATGTAATAGCACATCTAATCCAATCCATTTTGATGTAATTTGCAATATTCAAGAAATCTAAAAGAGTATCGAAGGACATTTAGGAATAGAATACAAATTCCACCAACATTTAAATTAAAGTCTTAACTTAGAGCTTTGAGTAAGAATATACCTTCCCCAAGCAGGAGAAAAACAATAAAAAGGAACAGGAATAAGATGGCATAATTTAAAACGATTTGCAAAAGGAGCAAAAACGATGTGAGATAAAGGGACTATATTGCCGAGAAGTATGTTGAAGGCAAGTTAAATTGAGGCATTCAAGAGGGTAGTGTACAATTATTTGGATAGAAATAATGTTCAAGGGTAATAAGCAGGAAATTGGCAGTAGGTAATGATACTGATTTGAGGCCAAATGCACCACTTATTGTCAAAACATCTCTGTGATTTTTGGTCATATAAATAATGATCTAAGATTGCTAAGGTTTGACTGCATGTAATTGGGGCAAAACACTGCAATGGATTGAGAACTACTTAGTAAACAGAAAACAGAGAATAGTAATAAATGAATCATTCTGGATTTGCAGGCTGTGACCAGTGAGGTTCAGTACTTTGGCCCCAGCTGTTAAATATTGATGATGTGGGTGTGGAGACCTAGTGTATTATTTCCAGGTTCATGGATGACACAAAACTAGGTCAGGATGTCAGTTGTCAGGATGATGCAAAGGGGTTGCAAAGCGATTTGTACAGGCTATGTAGTGGCATGGACATGGAAAATGGAAAATAATGTGGCTTAATTTGGGGTTATCAACATTGGTAGAAGGAATGGAAATATAGAGTTCAGTAATTGAGCATGTTCAAGGCTAAGATTGATATATTGATTTAAAAAAAAACATGCAAGTATACAAGGATATTGCAGGAAAATGGTGTTGAGGAAGAAGATTCATCATAGTCTGAATGAATGGTGGAGTGGACTTAAAGGGCTACTTGAATGATCTACTCTTGTTCCTACTTCTTAAGTTCTTATGTTTATGTTCTTGTTGTGGGAATAACTGAGCCCATAATCATTGAAAGGAAAAGACATGTGATAGCACACCTAGAAGGACTGCACAAATCCACTCATTCTCCAAAGTGACACCCTTGAATTTGTTTCAGGAATAGTGTATTCATAAATAAAGATTCATCAGTGATATTGGACAGTGTCATGATAGTTTATGCAATCAGACATTGTGAGGGGCACTTTACTGCCATTACTGACTTCCCTCTAGTCCTGAATATTTATTTTTCAGTTTTATTCCAGGCTGTCATATGAGTCAACATTAACGGACCCCCGAAGATCATGCTTGGATATATCAAGCACATTTTTGATGTACTGTAGTCTTTACTTCACAAGTCAGTCAATTAGCTGTGGAGAATTCACAGTACCATCAGTTTGTGTCCTGTTAAGACCTCAATTTGCCATTCCTCTGATCTGAACCATTCCAAATAATAACGAATAACATCCATGTCACAAACAAGCTAGCAAATAATGTGACTCATTCTTGGCATTTCTGGTCAGTTGATTAGTTCATATACTCAAAGTTTGCAGTGGAGTGCTCCAGAAACAACATGATATTCTCTGGACCCACAGCCAATGACAGTGGTGTGCCTATGCTGGAGAAGAGCTGATGTTTGATTCCAAAAGTTAGCCTTTCATTATAAAGTACAGTCTGTGCAAGATTTTCTGTCTTTGGGTCGGAGAATCTTAAACTGTACAACTGGGCGTGCTGAAAATCTCATGTGAGCCTATGCATCTGGATGCTGCCTGACCTATCATCATTACTCTTTCTGTTGTTCCTGCAAATTTCAAGGATCTGAGGGAATTCCCAACAGAAATGCAGTATATCCTCTGCATACTAGAGGAAAGGTCTTTGCAAAGCTGAAGAAAGGACAAAATCACCAAGACTGTCAGTGAAATGAGGTGTTTTTAAATCCTTTTTCTCATGGGATCCTTTAAATTAGTTGCAGCCTTTCCTTTTGTGCCTTGAAAAAAAAAATGCCTGTCTGATCCTGAATTTGAGGTCATTAATAATTGCCTTCTCATTTTACATGAATGCTTCTATTCAATGGAACACTGGAATCATTGTCTTCAAAATAAATGGATGCAATAATGTATAAGTATCCGACATGACCTTTCCCACCTGCATCCTCAGCTGGCTCTTGTTAAAACAAGTCAGATGGAAAAATTTAGAAGATCTAAGCTGGTGAAATGCATAATTTTGGCTGCAAGGAGCTGGGACTTCTGCCTGGGTTGAAGGTGAGTTTAATGTACCATTTATACCAGAAATTAAGCAGTCATCATTCCCACATAGTTTCTACTAAGTGTGTCTGTAGGTGTTTGACGTAAGTCAGGGTCAAATATATGGTAATTGCCACCCACTCTTGATTTAAAGAACCAATTTGAACTAGGTACCAAGTACATTTTACAATTTTCAAAATCCCTCTTGTAAAGAACTGGAAAATTCCTTTCTGGAAACAACTAGAATGGTGCACTACAGAAAACATTGTTGTCTGTTGCAGAATGGTGTTCTATCAATGGCAATGTGGATTTTGTCTATGATCCATGAACATTTTCCGTGGCAGCTTAAGATTGTCGAACAAAAAAATTCTAAGTTATATTCTTTAAGTCTAAATTAATACCATTACAGCCTATCCTGTCTTCTGATTAAAACCTCAGGCCAAGTCAAGAAAGGGACCCAATGAACACCATTGGTAAATCATTGAAGTCGCACAAGCAAGAAGAGGGACTCTATTATAAACACAAATAAGGTTTTAGATATTTTAAAAGATAAAATAAAAAGATATCAAAAGCATCAGGCTGCATAGAACTCTTTGCTGTGGCAAAGCTTGGAATATTGTGTGTGCTTTGGGTCACAACATGTAGTGAGGGTCTGGAAAAGGTACAGATGAAAGAATACAATTTTTAGTTAGTCAAACCAGCTTGTGGAATTAGGGGTAATTTTATTGGAGACCTGCAGGCCTGGGGCAGATTTCTTCTTTTAAAAATGAAGAATGGATTTGCTTTACTTTCATTTGAGGCTTGTATATTTTTCAAATTTCGTTCTGACAGGCATCCACTTGTATTCAAGGAAGGAATGGCAGCTTTTATTTATCAGGATCTAACTTCCGTTAGCACAATGTCCAAACTTTATACATTTATAAGTTAAAGACAAAGCACTCACTCTTATATAAGGCTTTCTCTGGTTTTATAAATGATATTTAGTAATGTAAAGGCCTTTAATAGATTAGGTGATGCACCAGCATCTACTGGAAACAAATTTTGAAACAATTGTGGATTAGTTAGGATTACAATGTTGAAGAAATGTAAAATATAATAAAAATTATGGATGGTCATTGATATATTTTGGCAGGGCAATGTGGGAGCATTGTCAATGGCAACACAGGGAGGGAAAATTGAATGAAATTGCATCTTCCTTGAAGATATGAGAGACAGGTACCAGCCACAGAGCAAAAACCGCTACGGAGCTGAATCACACATATGGATGTAAAATGAGGTATTGACAAGAAATATTTTCCATAGTGTATTAATACGACTGCCCACTCACTGTGGTATTGTAAAGTTTAAACTAATTACATCGAATTGCATTTTACCCAAGACCACAACAATAAAAGGATTATGTTAAAACAACAATTAGGTCAATGTCATGGGAAAATTTTAAGAGGCAGTCTTTTGTCATTCATCACTTGTTAAAACCGTGGCATACCCTTAATTTGAAGAAGATTGAATTATGTTGCTAATCTTATTTCTTGACAGAAAAAGCACTTTTGCTCTCAGTAAGCTTTGTTTAATATACAAAGGAGACTTCTGTCAAAAATGTAGGCTACTCTTTTCTTAAGTAAAAATCTGGAAATGATGGTGCTCAGGTCAAGGAAACAGATTTGTTTGTTCATGATTTTTTAAGATGAGAGCTTTCATTTTTGTGGATGAGATATTTTAAAGTCAATTACAAGGATTATCAGTATTCTAGTCAGACATACATTTTAACACATGTATCCTCTGGTGCTCTACTGCAAGATTTGAGAGATCAATGGCACTGTATGTCAACCAATATCCAACTGTCTCATTAATTATCTGTAAATTTGACAGCATACTTTTAAATGGGTGTGTGTGTGTGTGTGTGGGTGTGTGTGTATATGTATGGTGTTCACTTCAAGCATTGTATTGTTAGATTCCAGCCAATACTGTGAGCTTTCCACATGCATTCATTTTGCAGGATGGAAAAGAAATAAAATTGCAATTCTGGGTTCTCATTATCAGACTAGGCAACTTTTCTATCTTGACCCTTGGCTTCAGTGGTCTTTCTGGGAAATCCTACCTTCAAAGGGGAAAGTCAGCTGAAAGCAATGCTTTGTTACATGCCTTTCAGTGATCTTGTTAATTTGAATATTGTGTTATGATATTTCAGGCTGGCTTTCCGTAGGAGAAATGCAACGTGTATTTTAAAACAAAACTACTGTTGAACTAAACATAGGCCTCAAAAAGTTTAAATTCAGAATTTAAGACAAGCAAGTTTGCATTGGATCTTGGGCAAGGCATCTGAACCAGGATGCTGCAAACAATAATTTGACATTCTAATGTTTGTGGTACTCATTGACTGGTTTTATTTACTTGAGCTCAGAGAGATAACAACAAATACTTACAAAAGGTGAGAGCTTTAAATCCTAGTCACAAGGGGGCATTATTGCTACATCCCTGGGTCATGCCATTGTGCCAGTAGATGTGGGGGCAGCCTAAATCAACTCTCATAAAATGAAGATGCTAGAATTTTAGCAAAGATAGCTGACATGGTTGAGCCCAAGAATGTAATAAAATGTACACCACAAAACTTTTGGAACACAGAGTTTATAGAGGTTTATAAAACCATGAGGGGCATGGATAGGATGAATAGTTAAGGGCTTCTTCCTAGGGTGGGGAACTCCAAAATTAGAGGGCATAGGCTTAAGGTGAGAGGGCAAAGATTTATGAAAGACCTGAGGGGCAATTTTTTCATGCAGAGGATGGTGCATGTGTGGAACGAGCTGCCAGAAGTAGTGATAGAAGCAGGTACAATTACAACATTTAAAAGTCATTGGGACAGACATATGAATAGTAAGGGTTTAGAGGATATGTACACATCCTGGCAAATAGGACTAGGTCAGACTGGGATATCTGGTCAGTGTGGATGAGTTGGACTGAAGAGTCTGTTACCTTTCTGTATGACTCTGTAGGAGCACAAAATAGATCTCTTAACATTGTCAGCTCATTTATATCTCGATATTGCAAGTTGGGTAATTAAAAAATGAGCAAATTAGCTATTTTTGTGGATTTTTTTCATAACTATTGTGTTGACTAATTGTTTGCTTATTGTTTTTATAAATATGTTAGCATATACAATGTAGTTTGATATTTTCTGCATTTTAGATTGCTTGGAAATGTTATATAAATCCCACATAAACTCCAGCATTCAATTTTTAAATAAGCATTCATTGGTAAACCTGGGCTACAGAATAAAATGCAAAACCTAATGGTTCTTGTGGCGCAGTGGAAGTGTCTCTATCTCTGAGCCAGGAGGCCCAGGTTAAAGTCTCATCAGCTCTGGATATGCATGTGATAACATCTCTAAACAGGTTGATTAGAAATATCTAAAATACTAAATCTGCTGATTTCAAATTGTAAAGTTAGTGAGACTATTTGTAGGCTGTTTGTACAAAATGCAACGTGTTAGTAAAATCTCTTGTCCAAATTAGTTTCTCATATACCATCTCACTACCAACAATAAAATGTCCTGCACCAGTAGAATATTTGGTATTGTAGTTGACCAGTCCACCAAAATCTTAACAAGGGTGCTATAATAATTCTGTGTGGAAAATGCTTGGGCTAACATTTGGTGATCAAATCCTGCCTAAAGGACTTGAAGAAAGGACATAACAACTAACTGAAGAGGTAGTGAATGTAGATATCAGCTGATTACTGACTTGGAATCAGTACCAACAGCACTGGCTGCTGTGTCATTGCTTCTTGTTAGAATGCTCATTGATGTTTGCAGCTGGATTGCCTTACAGATGAGTTATAATTGATCTGAAAAACGAGCACTCGAATCCAATCACTGAGATGTGTGAAATCAGTGAAGCTTGTATGATGTGCCTGGATTACCCAGACGAGCTTTGGAAATGATTTGCAGTGACCACAATGAGATGGAGGCTTCTTTGAATCAGCTAATCTAAAATGTATTTGATGCACATTATGGAATTACAATGATAAAATTTAATTGAAATAGCACCAGTTTTATCAAGTTGACAATATTATGATCCTTATTAATGGCACTTTGTCACTTTTACTCCTTTAACTCTGAACACTCCAACTTTCTCTTTTGAAGTTCACTATCATCTTTGTGTACTAGCTGAATTAGTATTACCAGTGGATGAAACACAAACTACATCCAGTTCCATAAGCTATGAAGGATAGATGCAAATGTATCATTGATTGAAACCTCTTCTTTAGAGAAAACAAATCTTTTAGTCAATGTACTACAGAGCTGAATATCTTCTTTAGTTACTTCAAGGAATGCATTATTGAGATCTGGCATCACCACAAGAAAAAAAATACCAATTAAAATATAAGTAGTAAGGTTAGATCACATGGAATCTAGGAAGAGCTGGCCAATTGGACTCAAAATTAGCTTGAAGGTAGGTGACAGAGGGTGGTGGTAGAGGATTGTTTCTTGGACTGGAGGCCTGTGACCAATGAGCAGCACCTCATATTCTGCCTTGGGACCCTACAACCAAATGGTCTCAATGTGGACTTTACTAGCTTCAAAATCTCCCCACCCCCATACCTCATCCTATGACCAACCCTCCCTCTCATCCCTGCCTCCTTGACCTGTCCGTCTTCTCTCCCACCTATCCGCTCCTCCCACCTCACTGACCAATCCCCACCAATACCTATCTGCACTCACCTATCACCATCCCACCTACTTTCCCCAGCCCGACTCCCCTCCTCTATTAATTTCAGAACCCCCTTCTCCTCCTCCATTTCTGAAGAAGGGTTCCGACCTGAAATGTCAACTTTCCTGCTCCTCTGATGCTGCCTGGCCTGCTGTGTTCCTCCAGCTCCACACTGTGTTATCTCAGTGATGGGTCCACTGCTTTTTGTCATTAACGTAAATGACTTGGATGTGAATACAGGAGGTATAGTTAGTAAATTTGCAGCTGACGCTAAAATTGGGGGTGTAGTGAACAGTAGAGAAGGTAATCTCAGAGTACAGTGGGACATTGATCAGGTGGGCCAGGAGTTACAGATGGAGTTTCATTTAGATAAATGTGAGGTACCTCATGTTGGTAAGGCAAATCAGGGCAGGATTTGCAGAGTTAATGGTAGGGCCCTGGGGATTGTTTCTGAACAAAGAAACCTAGGGGTGCATGTGCATAGTTCCTTGAAAGTGGAGTTGCAAGTAGACAGGATGGTGATGAGGGACTTTGGCATGCTTGATTACATTGATCAGTGCATTGAGTATAGCAGTTGGGACATCATGCTGCAGCTGTACAGGACGTTGGTGAGGCCACTTTTAGAATATTGCATTCAGTTCTTCCTGCTATAGGAAAGATGTTGTTAAACTTGAAAGGATTCAGAAAAGATTTATAAGGATGTTGCCAGAATGAACTGTTTGAGGGAGAAGCTGAAGATGCTGGGGCTTTTTTTCTTGGAGCGTCTGAGGTTGAGGGGTGACCTTTATAGAGGTTTATAAAATCATGAGGGGTATGGATAAGCTGAATAGCTAAGGTATTTTTCCTGGGGTGGGGGAGTCAAAAACTCCAGGGCATAGGTTTGAGGTGAGAGGGGAAAGATTTAAAAGGGACCTATGGGGTAACATTTTCACGCAGAGGGTGGTGCATGTGTGGATCAAGCTGTCAGAGGAAGTGGTGAAGGCTGGTACAACTACAACATGTAAAAGGCATCTGGATGGATATATGAACAGGAAGGGTTTAGAGGGAGATAGTAGGAACTGCAGATGCTGGAGAATCTGAGATAACAAGGTGTAGAGCTGGATGAACACAGCAGGCCAAGCAGCATCAGAGGAGCAGGAAGGCTGACATTTCGGGCCTAGACCCTTCTTCAGAAGGGTCAGACTGGGAGAGCTGGTGGGAGTGGACAACTTGGACCGAAGGGTCTGTTTCTGTGCTGTTTAACTCTGACTGTATAAGTTCAGAAGTGGAAGCTATATGAGTTTGGATCTGTACTCTTCCCTCTGGAGGTCAAAAAGCAACCAACTTAGTATTGCAGGATTGTACACTTTGGGAACTCATCAAGCTCAGGTTTCAGTCTTGTGACAAAGGTTGGCTCTTCCAGTGCTGAGAGCACATCTCTGAATGTTAATTGCAGAGTTGGTAAGCTAACTGTAGCTTTATTACTGAGGCACAGAGCTCAACTAAAAACCCTTTGTAGGAGCTTTAGTTGGAATGACTACACAACACGAGGGGATTAAAAGCTTATGAAGATATAATCATGTGGTCAGCCTTGGCCATTGAGTCCAACAAGGTTGTCCATTATTAAAAGTCAAAGACAGAAATATGGATGTGAGTACATACGTGTTTTTATTGGGAAATTCTCTTTGTGTCTTCTAAGTAAAGAAGTAATGTTAAACTGGAAGATTAGTCAGACTATATGTGGAATACAGTGCATTGTTCTGGGCTCCGTATTGTAAAAAAATGATTACAGAATCATTAGTGAAGTTGCCAGTAATAATGAACAGAACTGTGAGGTGATACCTTTTAGGTTTAGCAGGCTGGGATCACACACACAGAAAAGACAAGGGCGACCTAATAGAAGTTTTTAAGTTAGTATAAGAGTTTATAGAGAGGATGTTTCCACTTTCTGGGGTAATGAAAACCAGAATCAATTTCAGTCCTTAATATATTCATTAGGGAGTTCAGGAGGAACCTCATTGACCAGAGGGTAGCTACATCATGAAACTTGCTATCAGAGCAGTAGCATTTTGAATATCCATAATGATCTTTAATTTCATAAATTAGCGTCAAGAGCATATAACAACAGAGTCATCAAAGAAAATTACAAAGGGTTGCATTTTGTGGAATGGATGTGGAGAACTGTGTGGGAGTTCATTTGTCAAACTTCTGGTGGCCAGGAATCTTAGTGATTAAGCAATTGCCAGAGAAGTAACATAATTAGCAACGGAAAACTCTTTGTGTTTAATTGCTCATCTGCATGTGATAATAATTTAACTCCAGGTAACCCTGACCACCTCTTCTACAGTTGCATTTATGTCTGGGTGTCTTGGAATGGGAGCACACCATGTCCATTGCTAATCTCAATGCTTTTAGAAAAAGGTGGACACCAAAGTGGGTGGAGTGCTTTATTTGCCCCTCCAACTCCATTTTGATTAAATTCCGAATCTCTCTCTCCCTCTGCCTCTCCCTCACCTTTGGTGTTATTGCATTGCTCCAAATGGAATTTGCATGTAAATTAATCAGTTGGAAAAAGGGTGCTGTAGTGGTGGTTGTTAATAGATGAAAGGTGCCACAGGTTATTTGTGGTTGCCATTTGGTTGCGTCTGATAACACTTCTGGATATAAAACAAAAGGAGGAGAAAAATATATATAACTCTGACAACTCTGATTTTGCACATGTCTGCTGTGCCTTCAGAACCCTACCCAATGAAAGTTGGCAACTTTTCTGTTGCTTCATTCACTTCCAAGAGTCCTTGGACTTCCAGGGCAGTGAGACACAGGACTGTGCCTTGATTTTGGAGACATTTTCTCTATGTCAAAAATTGGAGTTGACACTCTGGGGGGAGTTCCTCAGGTAGGAAATTTCAAACCTAGGAGTATTGGCTCAGAGTTTAACAGCACACCGCTGAGGTGCAACTCTGTGTAGAGAGAAACATAGCTAAGGGTGGAAAAGTGTTCAAAGTTTTCAGAGGCATAGGGAAGGGGTGGTAAAGTAGGTATGTAATTAGACAGAAAGGTAAAGGGAGGAGATGCCACTGCATTAGGCCAGATAAGGACTACCAAAGGGCTACGTTCTACAATTGGTGAGTTGGGACTCAGCATGCAGGTCATCCATACCGCAAACATTGTTTGGGTTTAGCCTTCAGTCTTGTGGAAGTGGTGTGGGTGAGGGTCCTTGTCCTCATGTTCTGTGTGATTTGAGGGATTTGGCACTGGGAACAATAGTACTAAGGAAAACTTCTCCTTATGTTGAGGTTGTACATGAATTTGGTGAGATCTCTTCTGGAGCCCTGTGTCCAGTTCTGGTCTCCCTGTTACAGGAAGGATCTTATTAAGCTGGAGAGGGTTCAGAAGAGATTTATCAGGATGTTGCTGGGAATGGAGGGTTTGAATTACAAGGAGAGACTGGATAGGCTGGGACATTTTTCACTGGAGTGTAGGAGGTTTAGGGGTGACCTTCTTGAGATTGATAAAATCATGAGAGGCATAGGTATAGTTAATGGTAGGTGTCTTTTCCCTAGGATGGGGGATTTCAAGGAGGCACATTTTTAAGGTGAGAGGAGAAATATTTTAAAAGGTATGAGGGTCATTTTTTTTTTACACAGTGGTTCGTGTGTGGAATGAATTTCTGGAGGAAGTGATGGATATGGGTACAGTTACAAAGTTTAAAAGACATTTGGATAAGTACATGAATAAGAAATGTTTAGAAGGATATGGGCTAGGCACAGGCAGGAAGGAAAGAATAGTTTACTTTGGGATTGTGTTTGGACGTTCTACTGGTTGTACTGACGGGTCTGTTCCCAGGCTGTATAATACTTTGACTCTCCTCTTCCAGCCCCTACCCCTCACCTTCTGCCCTTCACCAGCATTTCCATCTCTGGGAATAACATTCTGTTCTATTTAACTCTCTCCTCAGGGTCCAAGTAGACCCAAGTGCAATACCAGATGTGGCCACTGCTTGTGGTGCTGTTTGACAGCTGCTGGCCTCTGACTGCCTACCACCCCCCCCCCACCCCCCCCCCCCCCCCACTCCCAGGTGAAGGAGACCTTCCATACATGAGATGGGATGGTGGTAAAATGGCTCTGGTGGAGCTGGAAGCCCCGGTGGCAGGGCTCCTGCTTCTCATCAGGCACTTTATTTTGTCTGTGCTCTCAGAGATCGAGTCAGCAGAGGTGCTATCCACCAGTTTAGATGTTAGGAACTCCGCTGCTATTGTTAAATTCTGCCCAAGCTTTCAAAATGAGGAAAGGTCATTGACATGAAATGCTAACTTTTACCTCTCCACAGATCCTCCCAGACCTGTTAAGTACTTTGAGCATTTTGTTTTCCTCCAGGTCTCACACCTTCATTGCCCCTCTCCCCTGCACATGTTCCATCCATGCAATTCCGTGAAACCTAATACTTTGTACCCACCCTCTATTGACCCCAAACCCCAATGCCAACTCTTTATCCACTTCCATCCACACCACCTTTTCCCCCTTCACCTACCATATCAATTCACTGAGTGTTCACAAGAATTTGTGCAAATATGAGAAAATTTCAAACTATTATTTAGATCTATATTGCAGTCTACATTCCAGTTTTAAAAAAATGCACATTAAGTCACAAAGACACATTTTTGACATTTGTTAACATTTCTTGACCATTTTCTGAACCTTCTAGACAGTAGTTTACAGGTCTTGACAAATTAAACAGTTCCAAGGTGTTTTTGCACCTTTTACCCACAATCATCTCCACAAGAACAGTCCGAAAGGATCCCTGATCTCCACCTTGAAGGTGTCCTGGGAACATATCCATGCAGGTACATCTGCTGTCCAAAGGGACATCCTGGATGTCCAAAGCAAAGCAAAGCATTGAGAGTAGACCTGCTGTTAACTGGTTGAATCTCCACTTCCAGTTTTTAGACACTATGGACTTCAAGATCAGCCTTCAATGAAGAGGCACATTTAAATATTCAGCTGCCTTCAGGAACGGCACGTGCACAAGCTTTGGACTGTCCCCATTCCCCCAAGAATTTATGGTGTAATTGTGTTGTGGAATGCATGTTTAAGATTGGTTAAACTACATCTGACAGCATCAAAGCCATGGAATCTCCTCTAAGTGGCTAAAGCTCCGTTGGGGTGTTTAGATGTCCATTTACGTTTGAGTTTTGCATGTCCCTTGCAAGGCATCATCCCGCAAAGTTTAGCGGAAATTAGCCCAAGAGCCACAGAGGAGTTTGCTAAAAAAACAGTTTGTCAGAAATTTCACTTCCAGATTACACATGGATTTGTATACCATATAGATTTCAGCAACCCTGGTGTTTTTCTTCTTAATCTTTTTCATGTTGCATTTCAAGTAGGGCCCTGTACCTGTTTGAATCAGGTGCACAAAGTGGCTGCCTATATACTTGATGGTTGCCATAGATGGCAGCTTTATTCTTGTTGATTTTCATATTACACCTAAGAATTTTCCTCTGTCTGATATCTTCCCTATTTCTAGTTTCTCCAGTTTAGAACCCTGCAGTGACTGTCATGTATTGCTAAACACATGTCCCCCGGGTAAAAGTGGCTTGGCCACCAGCTCAGAGGGCAACATCTTGCTTGTTGTTGTGCATTGAATCATCCAATAATGCAGAAAGGGAGCAAACCACTTTGCCTGAAAGATCAAGTTAGACTCCTTATACTTGCTCAATCAGACTTTAGCTGTTTATTGTGATCTGTAGCTCTTGAACAGTGTGCCTTCTACACTTTGTATTTTGCACAGAAAAGGTGCTCTGCGTAGCTATATTAGATCACTATTAGCATTGTTAGATTGGTCAAGTAGCTGTTTTTATGGTTATTATTACAAACATCTCATAACTATGTCCCAAAATGTTTGCAATCAATCATCTAGAGGAACATTGCTGAAACTGGTAACATAAGAGAGAAAAAGAAAATCAGTTCTACTGAGAATGTCATCAGTCATATCTGCATGTGTGGTTCCAGACATTGACACATTTCCAAGGTGGTATACATTAGAAAGTATAGGTCTATGTTTAGATCCAAGTTGGTGACACTTTGATGGTGTGCAGCTTTTAAGTTTTATATGTCTTTACTGATGTGTTCCAAGAGGTTGTTGGTTGTGTTCTACTTCTCTTGTTGCTCCTCATTCTTTAAGTGTCTTACACTGTCACACTTGTTGCTAAGATTTATCATGCTCCAGGTCCTTTAAATATTGGGACAAAATATTTTTGTTGCTTCATCAGGGAGTTTTGTTGGTTTGGAGGTAGAAGCTTACTGCAACACGCTTTAGATACCTGCCCTTTAGTAGGATTGAAACTGCATTAAAAAAGGGTCAGAGTGATGGATCATCAATGGAAAATGTTGGTCTTTAAAACAACATGGTTGTCATCTTTCAAGATGGATCCTGAGCTGTGACCCACTTCTGCTGGGTTTGCAACTTGTAATAATTTTTAGGGATAAGCAATAAATGATGACCTAGCCAGTGATGTCCACATTCCATGTAAGAATAAAATGTAATAGCACTGTTAGTACATATTCTGATCTGAGGCTATCTCCAAGTATATATGTTGATGGTGTTCAGAGTGATTGCTTCCTCTGAGTGTTTTCAAAATCATTCAGTCTGCTGTGCTGTTGACAGCTTTAGAGTTGTGAGGCAAATAGGCTATATTTGCACCCATTAGCAAGAAGAGGAACAGGATTTTCATTGAGAGGTGATTTTAATTAAGGTGGTGAGAAGATTATGTAGAGCCAAAGAAAAGTGAAGGGGGAAAAGAAAGTGAAGCATCAGATTAGGAAATGTGTTCTACAAGGTATTACCTTTCTTCCAAAGATATTGCAGGCAACATAGATCTCACAAACAGTTCCACAGCATCTCTGTATGACAAAGATTGTGTCACCTAATAGACAATAGGACTACGGACCTGCCAAATGCCTGCAAAACCAAAGTCAAGATGATCATAATCATCAGTTCTGAGGAAGGGTCACTGGATCCAAAATGTCAACTCCGATTTTTCTTCACAGCTGCTGCCTGCTGAACTTTTCCGGCAATTTCTGTTTTTGTTCCTGATCGTGACTTCATTGACTATGACTGTGGTGGTAACAACCACACTCAACCATTTTGTCACCAGGTCACTTCAAGTAGCCACAGGAAACCCGCTTGATGTCTCCCAGGCTGTAGTTAGCCACATGTTATCTAATTAAACTGACACAAGTATTTTGTGCATTGAGCAACAGAGAATGGTAACACAGGCTAAATGCCCAGATTGTGCAGGGCAAAATGTTAAGAATCTGTCGTAGAAATGCAACATTTGCTGGAATCTGCCAAAGTGCATACAACCTCTGGAATTCTATGCTCACTGAGTTCTGAAAAGAAGATTGTCAGATGCACGGATGGTTTGTCAGGGACATGGAGTACCTGTTGCTGCTACAGGAATGAACCTCGAAGCGTTGCCTGAACAGCAGCTGAGGATCATGACAATGAGGTTGGTACGTCTACCAGAATGGTCACTGAGAGATTCATAGTTCGCCTAATGAGATACTTTCAATGCTCTGATAAACCAGGAAGATATAAAGGAAGAAGTAAAATATCTCCAGAAACACCACTACAAATTTTAACTTCTTTTTTTTTGCCAGACCAAAGTGCTCAGATTTGGAGATTCCTGGGGAGTTGACTTTGTTCTGTCTATATAGGGAATAGATTATAGAGTGGAGAATCAGGAAGACTCAGAGGACTTCTCATTGATAGCTACAAGTAAGCATCACAACAATGAAGTGTCTTCTGTATAACAGACTCCCTTCATCACCACTTCAAACACAACTTGTCCACATTTACATAGGAAGTAAATGCTTCAATTCAGTCTCCATTCTATAGCATCACACCACATGATTGTGCAAGTTGAAATATTGTGAATGAACAAGTGGAGCACTAACAGTATGATCCCCACCATTTTTATAAGTAACTGAGCCAATCTAAGTGAGTGCACATTTTGTGTCCTGGACTTCCAAAGGGCATAGAAGTCATCCTAATTTTTCCTCACATGCTGTTGCTAAATGCCATCTAAACATGTCTGTCTTGTGCTTATCTTTGTCTCTAATACCCAGTGTTGCAAGGTATGATTATTTGCTTCTGTGCCATAAAATGTCCCTGAGATGAAAATTGCATTCTTGCATAGCAGCAGGAGTCACTGCTGACTGCAGTGTTTGGGCATATGCCTGGGAAAACTGATGAGCATCATTCATGTCACATGTGTGGTGTTCTGGATGCCTGCTGTGTATTGTGGAGGGCAGCCTCAAACAGATTGAGTCCAGCTATAGCTATGAGACACAAACTTATCCTGGTCTGCATCCAGCAGCCTGCCACTTGCTCGGTCTCATCAATTGACTTCTCGAACTGAGAATTTTTCCACCAAATGTACAGCTTGTTTTTTGGAGAAGGGGTTGAGTTCTGTGATATGGGAGCTTCTTCGTCATTCATCAACATTGTGCGCAAGTTTCTCTTGTAACGAGGTAGTATTTGTTTTTTTATGAAAAATGATATTCTCTGACAGGTCTTAAGTTGATCTGATGGTATTATCCAGTTGAAGAGGATAAACTGTAAAGCTCTGCCTTCAAATGATTTTTGGAAGGCAGCAATAAAGCACATTGTTAGATATAGAGCATAGTGCACTATAGTTCAGACATTCCCTTGCCCTGTGTGAATGGTTATTTGTGCAATTCACTTTTAGAGGGAGAAACATTTTATGGATAGAAAATGGGATTAGCATAATTAAGTGATTGAGTCTGCACTGATCATAAACAATGGGCCAAAGAGCCTTCATATTTGCTGTAGACCTCATGACTTTGACTCTCACAGCATGGATGCCCAAGGAAGACAGGGAGACTGGTTGATGCAGGTATTAGTGTAAATTCCCTTTGTTATGGTTAACTTGTCTTCCATTGTCAGATTGTTATCATCCTTTAGGACCGGTCTGCAGATGTAGGGATGGGAAAGTGAATACATGCTGACAGTGTCACACTTTCAATATGCCACTGAAGATACCTATTCGAGGTTTCTTTGCATGTAGATCAAACAGTCTTTCCCTCCTGTTATACAATCAGTCATTTAACATTAATCTCATCAATATTATGTACTTACCTTTTCTGTCACTTTCCAATGTTGAGCACCCTTCTTTGGGTGTCTCTCCCCATTCCTCCACTTGCAGATGTTTTTGAAATTTGCCACAGAACCTCGCAACTATTACAGCTGCCTAATGGTCTGTTCAGGAGATAATAAACTCTGCTTATCTCACAACCCGCTGCTGCTGTTTCAGCTATTGCTGGCCTTTTAAAACTTGGACTAAAGGATTTTCAACTCTTGCACCATTATAATCCTGTATTATATTGTTCTTAGCCAATTTTAATGCATATTTAATGAAAATAGAAAGTGCAGAGGATACTCAACACATCAAGCAACATTTTGGAGAGAGAAGTATTGTATATGGATCTGAAAGGGTTAGTACCAAGGAGTGCTCTAAACACCACCCACTATGATAATGAATCAGACTAATGGGGCTTTGGTTCTCAAAGGAGTGAGACAGAATATCTATGACTTCAGGAAATGGTTTTCTTCTACCACACTAGACCAAGAAGATAGCTTCCTACATGTAAGGGAATGGTGGCGACCTTCATCATGAGCAGCAGCTCACACAGTGTAGTGAATTGGGATGCCCTCCCAATGTAGAGTCTAATTTGCAGCTTGGTGATGTATCACAGAACTAGAGAACGTTTGAGAAGTGATAGTTTTAAGCAAATAATGTGGCAAAGAAAGGGGTAGGAGAAGAACAGAAGGTACAACCTTCAACGGGCTAGAGGGCAGAAGTGATAGAGAATAAGAGAAATGCTAAAAAGAAACGAATATAGTACAAATAAAGCAGCTTGTATGCTTTGAATACTAATTGCCAGTCATCAGTCTAATCTCGTATGTTGTCCAGATTTTGCTGTATTTGGAGAGGGGACTTCTTCAGCAACTGAGGAACTGTGAATAGTGCTGAACATTGATGACACAATGCTCCGCTAACCCTATGATGGATTTGCTTTCTATCCCTAACTTTCTATCCCCTGGACTGACTGGCATGCTCGGCCATTTCAGATGGCAGTTAAGAATCAACTGCATTGATACAGGTCTGCAATCATATGTAGACCGGATTTAGAAAGGATGGCACATTTCCTTCCCAAAAAGATATCAGTGAACCAAGTGGGTTTCTATAACAATCGTGATAGTTTCATGCTCAGCATTACTGAGAGTAGCTTAGTAAAACTGTAATATAAATTAAACCCAAATTCAATATGATCCAGAGTTTTTGTCTGGCAGTTGAATTAGTAGCCCACTGACATTACAACTATTACACGCCTCCCCTTGAGACTCACCTTGAACAGTGTAGCTGGCCAAGCACAGTGGGGTCAGAGTGGGAGGCAGAATTCAAGTGGGAGGTGACTGGAAACTCTGGCTTGCAGTTGCAGACTGAATAAATGTGTTCGAAGGAGCAATAAATGCTTACTCTCCAGTTCAGAGGAAAGCATATCACACTCAGTCAATTCACCTAGATTCTAAAATGGAAGAAATTGCTAGGCATTTTGTGGGGAGCATAAAGGGCAAATGGTAAATGTCAGGCACTTGCTTGAAAATGGGAAATGAATTAAATCTGAGCAGATGAGAGAAGGGTCATGAGAATCATGAAGCGAATGGTTCGTTCAGAATACTGAGAAAAGAGTCTGCATTTAATGGTTGTGCTGGAAATGGCAGAGAATGATCCACTGAATACAAAGATTGGGTAAATTTATGTGATGAGGAAGTTAATAGTGAGCACGGATTGTTTATCTCATCTCTGTCAGGTAGATAAGTGGTTAATGTGTGAAATGAATGCCAGAGAAAGTGGTAGATGCAGGTACAATTACATCATTCCAAAGACATTTGGATAAGAACATGAATGGGAAAGGTTTGGAGGGATAGGACCTAAACATTGGCATGTGGGACTAATTTAGTTGGGAACATGGTCAGTGTGGACTAATTGTACCGAATTGTTTCCATGCTGTATGACTCTATGACTCTAGATAGGCCCGATGGGAAACCTCACTGGTTTCAAAAAGGAAGACCCATGCCTGGTAAAGCTGATACAGTTTATTAATAAATCACAGAAAGGTGCATTCAGCAGATTCCATAGATTCTGGATTTCCAAAAAACTTATGACAAAATACCTCTTGCAGAATGGTGTACCTTAGATTAGATTCATGGCGAAAATGGCATGAAAAGAAACTTGATAAAGGGCTACAATTGAATACATGGGATTTGTTTTACTCAAAGTTTTTAAATTGTCCATCTAAATCCATTTGCTTCCTTGTTTTTAATTATTGTGGAAAAGGAATGAATTGTATGAGGTTAATGTGCATAATGTACTTTCTCAACCGAAGATTACCAAAGTAGCTCGTCATCAAGAAGCACAAATCAGTTGAATTAATAATTGATATGGATAGATGAAAGTCAGCATGCTATATTGGCTTTGTAAAATGTGGATGAAACCTTAACATTATATTGATTTATTCCCAATGGAGAACCCGAGTATTTAAAGGAAAAGATGTTAGTATGACTGCTCGGAAACATGCAGGTGCAATGAATGAAACCATTGGCATTCCTTTTATTCTGACAGAGGAAACATTTATTTACACAAAGATCTGCTTTGACAGTCCGAGCTGAAATATGTCGCAACATTCCAGGGAAGAATTGTTCAATGAATTGAGACCTGACTGATGATATTACATGAGATTTAACTCTACAAATCTCCTTTATTATTGATTAGGCTTTAGCTTGGAGCTTTGGAGACTTTGGAAGATGGCACTAGAAAAAACAAACAGCCATAAACCATATTGTGTGCCTTGGCCATCATATTGTTGGTAGCGTTCTTGCCTCTGAATCAGAGTTGAAGTTCCACTCCAGGACTTGAGCAAAAAATTCAAAGCTGACGCTTCAGTGCAGTACATTAAAACATGAAAAATAGGAGCAGGATTAGGCCATTCGGCCCTTTTGAGCCTGCTGCACCATGCAATTTTATCATGGCTGATTGTCAAATTCGCTGATCTCACTTTTTCCCCTCAGTACCTTTTTTGATTTCTTTCATAGAATCATAGAATCCCTACAGTGTGGAAGCAGGCCATTTGGTCTAACAAGTCCACATTGACCCTCCAAAAGCATCCCACCCAGACCCACCCCCTACACTATCCCTGTAACCCTGCATTTCCTATGGCTAACCCGTCTAGCTTGCACATCTCTTGACATTATGGGCAATTTAGCATGGCCAATCCAACCAACTTGCACATTTTTGGACTGTGGGAGGAAACTGGAGCACCCAGAAGAAATTCACACAGAGGTGGGGAGAATGTGCAAAGTCTACACAGACAGTGGCCCGAGGATGGAATCGAACCTTGGTCCTTGGCACCGTGAGATAACAGTACCAACCACTGATCGACCATGCTGCCTTTTAGCTCTAAGCACTTCAATGAATTGGCCTCAACCGCTTTCTGTGACAGTGAATTCCATAGTCTCACCACTCTCTGGGTGAAGAAATTTCTCCTCATCTCAGTCCTGAATGGGCTACTCTGTACCCTTAGACTATCACCCCTAGTTCTGTACTCCCCAGTCATCGGGAACATCTTTCCTGCATTTACCCTGTCCAGAAATTTCTATCGGAACTCCCCTCATTCCAGTGAATCTAGTTCTAATCGATCCAGCCTCACTTCATACATAATACATTTTACTATCATCCATGTGCCTATCCAAGAATTGCTTAAATGTCCCTAATGTATCTGACTCTGCTAGCACTGCCGGCAGCGCATTCCACACACCCACCACTCTCTGTGTAAAGAACCTACCTCTGACATCTCCCCTATACTTTCCTTCAATCACCTTAAAATTATGTCCCCTCATAATAGTCATTTCTGTCCTGGGAAAGAGACTCTAGCTATCTACTCTATCTATACCTCTCATCATCTTGTACACCTCATTCAAGTCACCTCTCATCCTTCTTCGCTCCAATGAGAAAAGCCCTAGCTCCCTCAACCTTTCCTCATAAGACCTGCCCTCCAGTCGAGGCAGCATCCTGGTACATCTCCTCTGCACCCTCTCGAAAGCTTCCACAACCTTCCTATAATGAGGTGACCAGAACTGAACACAATATTCCAAGTATGGTCTAACCAAGGTTTTATAGAGCTGCAGCATAACCTTGTGGCTCTTAGACTCAATCCCCTGCCAATGAAAGCCAACACACCATATGCCTTCTTAACAGGCCTATCAACTTGAGTGGCAACTTTGAGGGGTCTATGGACGTAGACCCCAAGATCCCTCTGTTCCTCCATACTGCCAAGAATCCTGTCATTAACCCTGTATTCTGCATTCAAATTTGACCTTCCAAAATGAATCACTTCACACTTTTCTGGGTTGACTTCCATCTGCCACTTCTTTGCCCAGATCTGCATCCTGTCAATGTCCTGTTGCAACCTACAACAGCCCTCCACGCTGTCCACAACTCCACCAACCTTCGTGTCATCGGCAAACTTACTAACCCACCCTTCCACTTCCTCATTCAAGTCATTTATAGAGATCACAAAGAGCAGATGTCCCAGAACAGATCCCTTTGGAATGCCTCTGGTTACCTAGCTCCAGGCTGAATACTTACCATCTATTACCACCTTCTGTCCTCTATTGGGCAGCCAATTCTGTATCCAGAATCCACATCAGTTGTGCCATCTCAGGAGTCAGTCTGGTAAATCTTCAATGCACTCCACCCTTAGCCGGAACATCCTTTCTTAAATAAGGAATCCAAAGACACAATACTCCAGGTGTGGTCTCAAGGCCCTGTACAATTGCAGCACGATGGCTTTGGTCCTGTACTCAAATCTTCTCGCTATGAAGGCCAACATACTATTTGCCTTATTCACTATCTTCTGCACCTGCATGCTCATTTTCAATGACACATATACAATAGTAGCCATGTCTCATTGCACCTCCCCCTTCCCAATCTATTACAATTCAGATAATACTGTAGCTTCTTGTTTTTGCAACCAAGGTGGATAATTTTACATTTATTCACATTGGGGAAAATTCATGGCAGATGAATTACATTCTCTAAGCTTGTCCAAATCACACTGAAGTATCTCTACATCCTCCTTACAGCTCACTGTCTCACTCAATCATGTATCATTTGGTTTAGTTCCCTCATCAAATCACTAATATATATTGTGAATAGCTGGGTTTCAAGCACTGATGCCTGTGGAGCCCCACTTGTCATGCCTGACACTTAGAAAAAGACTCGTTTATTCCTACGCTTTGTTTCCTGTCAGACAACCAGTTCTCTATCAATGTAAGTACATTACCCCAAAGCATTGTGCTTTAGTATTATATGCTAATTTGTTTTATGGGACACATCAAAAGACTTCTGAAACTCCAAGTAATTGCATCCACTGCCACCTCCCCCCTTCTCCCTGCCACCACCACCCCCTTCCCCATATTAACTCTGCGAGAAAAATTTCAGGAGATTCTTCATACATGATTTCCCTTTTGTAAATCCACGGTGACTGTCCAACTCTGTCACTGTTTTCCAAGTTCCCTGTTATTACATCTTTTCTCATCGTCTCCAACATTTTCCCTGCTAGGTGACATGGTGGCTCAGTGGTTAGTACTGCTGCCTCATGGTACCAGGGACTGAGTTCAATTCCACTCTTGGGTGACAGAATGGCATTTGCACATTGTCCCCGTGTCTGTGTGGGTTTCCTCCCACAGTCTAAAGATGTGCAGGTTAGATGGATTGGCCATGCTAAATTGCCCGTAGTGTGCAGGGATGTGCAGGCTAACTGGGTTAGCCATGGGAAATTGCAGGGTCACAGGAACAGGATAGGGGCAATGGGTCTGGATAGGATGCCCTTCGGACAGACAGTGTGGACTCAATGGGCTGAATGGTCTGCTTCCACGCCATTGGGATTCTGTTCTATGATTCTACTACTGATGTCAAGCTTAACTGGCCTATAATTCCCTGTTTTCTCTCTACCTGCTTTTCTAAATAGTTAGGGTTACATTAGAATCCCTTTAATCAATAGGAATCATTCTAACATCTGTAGAAGCATGAAAGATGATCACCAATGCATCCATCCACTTCCAAAAGTACTCTGGGATGAATATTTATCGGGCCCCTGGAAGTTATTGGCCTTTAATCTGATCAATTTCTCCAAAACCACTCCCCTACTAATACTGATTTCCTTTAGTTCTTCCCTCTCATGCGACTCTGTCTTTCCCAACAGTTTTGGGATGTTAATTGTGTGAAGACAGAATGGTATGGATTTAATTGTCCTGCCATCTGTTTCCTCTCCATAATAACTTGTCCTGTTTTTGGCTGTAAGGGACGTACATTTATATTAGCTCATCTTCTCGTCACATAGAAGCTTTTGCTATCAATTTGTATGTTCTCTGCAATATTACTGTCATGCTGTATTTCCCCCATTCTTAATTAATCACATTGTCTTCCTTTGCTGAAATCTAAACTGCTCCCAATCCTCAGGCCTGCTTTGTTGGTTAATTTGTATGCCCCTTCCTTTGATCTGACGATATCCGTAATTTCCCTTGTTAGCCATGGTTGAACCACTTTTCCTGTTTTATGTACAAATAGTTTCCTTATATGAAATGTTACATTGAGCCCTTTTGACCTTTTCGGAGGGGCAAAGATCTCAAGGCACTACTTTGAAGAACAGCAAAGCCAGTATGCCTGTTATCCTTCTGATTGTATATTGCTCAATCAACATTGTAAAGACAGATCTGATTGTACAGAGAGACAGTAGTGTCATGGTAATGTCATTAGGCAAGTAATTTGAAGGTCCTGGTTAATAGGTTCAAATCCCACCACAGTAGCTGCTGAAATTTAAATTAATTATTGTGGAGTTTCAAAACAACCTAGTCGTAGTAACAATGACCATGAAACCATTAATAATTGTCATAAAAACCTATCTGGCTCACTAATGATTTTACACAAGGAAAGCTAGTACCTTTCAGAGATAGTAGGAACTGCCGATGTTGGAGTCTGAGATAGCAAGGCGTAGAGCTGGATGAACACAGCAGGCCAGGCAGCATCAGAGGAACAGGAAAGCTGACGTTTCGGGTCTGGACTCTTCTTTAGCAAACTGGACAACTTATTTTTAAACAGGTGCCTTTTCCCTAGGATGGGGGATCACATTTTAAATTCTCCTACAAAAATGAACATCCACTCTGCAACAAGTCTGTCAATACCTCTCAGGATCTTGTGTGTTGCATTCAAGTTGCCTCTTTTTCTTTTAAACTTAAATGAATACAAGCCTACCTCTTTCAACATTTCCTCAGAAGGTAATCTTCTCATTCCAGATATTAGTCTCATAAACTTTCCTTGAACTGTCTCCAGCACGTTTACATCCTTCTTTAATAAGGTGATCAATTCTGTCCCCATTACTCTGGATATGATTTCACCAGTGCCCTGCATAATTGATGTATAACCTCCCTACTTTTATATTCAGTCACCCCATGATAAATTTTATTTTTTTTTATTAATTTTCCTAATTACTTGCATAGAGTTATAGAATTATGAAGTCGTAGAGTCATACAGAATGGAAACAGACACTTCAGTCTAACCATTCCATGCTGACTATGTTCCCAAACTAAACCAGTCCAACATACCTGTACCTGGTTCATATCCCTACAAATATTTCTTATTTCTGTACTTATCCAAATGCCTTTTCAATGTTATAATTGTACCCGCATCCACCACTTCTCCTGGAATTTCATTCCACACACGGAACACTGTGTAAAATAAAAGTTGCCCCCATGTATTTTTCAAATCTTTCTCCTATCAACTTAAAAACGTGCCCCCTAGTCTTGAAATCTCCCACCCTAGGGAAGAAACACCTACCATTCACCTTATCCATTCCCTTCATGATTTTATAAACCTCTGTCAGGCCACCCCTCAACCTCCCCTGCTTCAATGGAAGAAGTCCCAGCCGATCTAGCCTCTCTTTATAATTCAAACCCTCCATTGCCTGGCAAAATGCTGGTAAATCTTTTCTGAACCTTCTCCAGCTTAATAATATCCTTCCTATAACAGGGCAACCAGAACTGGACACGGTATGACCTCAACATGATGTCCCAACTTCTATACTGAAAGGTCTGAGCAATGAAGGCAAGCATGCTCAATGCCTTCTTAACCACTCTGCCTAATTGTGACGCAAATTTAGAGATAATAAGAACTGCCGATGCTGGAGTCAGAGGGGAGACGTTGTGGTATGGCGCACTGACCTTTACATAGCTGAGGCCAGGCGCCAACTCTCTGACACCTCCTCCTATCACGCCCTCGATCGTGACCCCACCCTGACAACCAAAACATCATCTCCCAGACCATCCATAATCTCATCACCTCAGGTGACCTCCCACCCGCAGCCTTCAACCTCATTGTTCCCCAACCCCACACCGCCCGTTTCTATCTCCTTCCCAAAATCCACAAACCCGACTGCCCCAACTGACCCATTGTCTCTGCCTACTCCTGCCCCACTGAACTTATCTCCGCTTACCTTGACTCTGTTTTCTCCCTCTGGTCCAGGAACTCCCCGCCTACGTCTGGGACACCACCCACGCCCTCCACCTCCTCCAAGACTTCCTAATTCACTGGCCACCAACACCTCATCCAATCCCTGTATACTTGCATTCCCCATGCAGATGGCCAAAAAGCCCTCCGCTTCTTCCTCTCCCGCAGGCCCAACCAGTCTCCGTCCACTGACACCCTCATCCGCTTAACCAAGCTCGTCCTTACCCTTAACAATTTCTCCTTCAACTCCTCCCACTTCCTACAGACAAAAGGGGTGGCCATGGGTACCCGCATGGGCCCAAGCTATGCCTGCCTCTTTGTAGGATATGTGGAACAGTCCCTCTTCCGCAGGTACACTGGTCTTATCCCCCACCTCTTCCTTCGCTACATTGATGACTGTATCGGCGCTGCCTTGTGCTCCCACGAGGAGTTTGAACAGTTCATCAACTTTACTAAAACCTTTCATCCCAACCTTAAGTTCACCTGGACCATCTCTGATACCTCTCTCTCCTTCCTGGACCTCTCTGTCTCCATCTCTGGTAACCACCTTGAAACCGACATATATTTCAAGCCCACCAACTCTCACAGCTACCTAGACTACACCTCCTCTCAACCACCTTCCGACAAGAATACGATCCCCTACTCCCAATTCTTCCACCGCGTCTGATCCCAAGATGGGACGTTCCACTCCTGAACATCCCAGATGTCCTCTTACTTCAAGGACCACAACGTCCCCCCTTTAGTGGTGGAAAATGCTCTCGATTACATCTCTTGCATTTCCCACTCCTCTGCCCTCACACCCCTTTCCTGCAACAAAACCAAGGACAGAATCCCCCTTGTCCTCACGTATCACCCCACTAACCTCCGTATCTAATGTATCATTCTCCGCCACTTCCACCACCTGCAATCTGACCCCACAACCAAAGATATATTTCTCTCCCCACCACTATCTGCCTTCTGAGGGACTGCTCTCTCTGCGACTCCCTTGTCCGCTCCACACTCCCCACTAGCCCCACCACCCCCGGCACCTTTCCCTGCAACCGCAGGAATTGCTACACCTGCCCCTATACCTCCCCCCTCACCCCCATCCAAGGAACCAAGAAAACCTTTCACATCAGACAGAGGTTCACCTGCACATCTGCCAATGTGGTCAATTGCATACGCTACTCCCAATGTGGCCACCTCTACATCGGTGAGACCATATGGAGTCTCATAGACTGTTTTGTAGAACACCTGCGCTCTGTTCACGACAAACGACAACACCTTCCAATCACGAACCATTTCAACTCCCCCTTCCCCTCCCTGGGTGACATGTCCATCCTGGGCCTCCTTCAGTGTCACAATGATGCCACCTGGAAACTGGAGGAGCAGCACCTCATATTCTGCCTTGGGAGCCTACAGCCCGATGGTCTAAATGTGGACTTTACCAGTTTCAAAATCTCCCTACCCCTGGCCTCATCCCACGACCAACCCTCCCTCTCATCCCCGTCTCCTTGACCTGATACAACCTGTCCATCTTCTCTCCCACCTATCCGCTCCTCCCAACTCACTGACCAACCCCCACTACTGCCTTCCTGCACTCACCTATCACCATCCCACCCACCTTCTCCAGCCCCACCCCTCCTCTCTATTTATTTCAAAGCTCCCTTCTCCTGCTCCCATTTCTGAAGAAGGGTCCCGACCCGAAATGTCAGCTTTCCTGCTCCTCTGATGCTGCCTGGCCTGCTGTGCTCCTACAGCTCCACACTGCGATGCAAACTTGACCTTTTGTGATTAATGCACGAAGTCACTTAGATTCCTCTACATCTTAAAGCTATGCAATCTCTCTCCATTTAGTTCATGTGCTTCTTTTTATTCTTCATGCCAAAATTGATAATTTCACATTTTCCTCCATTATCCTCTCTTTGCCATATATTTTCCCACACACTTGACATATCCACATCTTTTAGTAGCATCCCTATCATCCTGACAACTTAATTTTCTACCTTTCTTTGCGTCCTCAGCACATTTGGCAATAATGCCTCCATTTCCTTCATCCAAGTTATTGATATAAATTGTAAACAATTGAGGTTCTAGTATTGATCCCGATGGCACACCACATGTTACATCTTCCTAACCTTAAAACAAACTCATTGCATGCTTACACTCTGCTCTCTGTTGGCCAGCTAATCTTCTGAAAATGCTAATATGCTACCCTCTATACCATGAACATTTATTTTCTCCAATAACCTTTTGATGTGATACATAATCAAATGCTTAAAGAAGGCCACCTACTCAATTGCAATTTAGGATGGGCAATAAGTGCTAGCCACAACTCAATGTCCACAACTGTGAAAAAGTAAATTTAAAATATTATCATGTTGTTGTTATTGGCAGCCTGTTGTACAAATATTGGCTGCTGTGTTTCCTATATTAAAATGGTGATTACCTTTCAAAATAATACTTCATTGCTTGTAATGTCCTTTAGGATTTCCTATGGTTTTAAAATACTGTTTCATAAATGTAAGTTTTTTATTCTTCTACTTTCCCAGAACACAAATTAACCTTTTACTTAATCGTGTAACGTGTTCTGTTCCCAAAAGAAATTGAACAAATGTTGACAGTATCAATTTAATATTGCACTGTATGCTTGATAATGACTAATTGTTTTACATCAACAATCAGAATTCAAATCCTTAGGAAAAACTGGTCGAATAAACTTGCAAAACTGCAGGAAGCATCTGAATCTGATGAGGTAGGTGAAGATCTAATGCTATTCCTTTCTAATCCTTTTCCTATTTTGTTGAATGTAGCTATTACTTATTAATGAAGTAGTGAAGTACCTTTTGTCTGACCAATAAGTGTTGCCATGATAGTTCTGTAAGCATTACGTTAATAAAAATTATGAATAGTGTATAGTTCCTGTATTTATAGGTCTAATGTCAAAATTGCCAAATAAACATAAAGCAATTGTTGCTTACAGCAGAAGCTAGACTTTGATAGCATCAACGTGTAAGTATGTGGGTGAATGGTAATACTGGGGTCTTGAATTGGGCTTGGATTGTTGGTGTCCTGAATAGTCATGTTTTGGGCACCAGGAGGCATTCATCAGGGAGTGCTTGATCTGAGATGTCAGGCAGAGGGAAGACTTCAAGTGCTAGTGAGATTTAGGGTGGAATTTCATCACTCTCCACTCCCACCCCCAACCTTGCCACCCCAGATGAGTTTGGAGATTGGGAAGCATTTAACTGTGCAAGTGAATGCCAGATGAGGACCCAGCCACCATCCTACCTCTACCCTGATGAGATGTGGGGCAGGAAAGTTCATCAGTGGATGCCCTGCTCCAAATGCCAATCAAGATCCTTAAATGGGCAATTCATGCAGGAACCTGGAAAGTAATTCCTCCTGTCTTTAGTTGTTGATTCCCAGGGTCCATCATTGTTAGACACTCAGTATCTATTCAAGGGATCCAGCATCAGGAAGAATGGGGGCTCACTGATAGCTGGGACACTGTCCTTTCTTCCGATTTCCTGCCACCTACAGCCAGGTAACCCAGCCCCAACATGACTCCCATCCTAACCTGATCTCTCTCACCTCACCTATGGTCCAGGTCCAGATCCCTTGCTGATCTTGCATGCCTGATTTGTGCATTACCAGCAGCTAGCATAACTTCCCTGATGGGCCTGATGACAATGGAGAGTTGCCACTCTATGAATGTCTGGCAGATCACAAGGGCAGGATCTCCAGCCCTGCCCATGTTCTTGTTACCAGGGATGGTCTGTCACTTGCCACTTAAGTGCCTGGCGAGCACTGAATTACCAAAGGAGGTGATGTAGAACTCTTGCCACTGCCTCAGTCGACAAGGATTGTTACCTGGATTAAATGCTACCCTGAGTATGAAGTGACTGATGATGTTTCAGAATATTTACTGTACAAATACAATTGTGCTTTTACATTTGCACCACTCACTGCAACTCCAATATTCACCCAGCAATCTGTCTTCCTACAAGTCAGGCATATTCCTTTCTCCAAGTGGAAACTGTGGCCTGGAGTCCTTAGATTATGTGATCAAGTAGATCTTGACCCCACAAGGTACTGAACTACTGATAAAATGCTCTTACTATACTTTAAAAGGCACTTGCATTTGTCCAGACTGAGTGGGAATCCACTCAGGACCATTGTTAGCAATTTATTGCCACAAAGGATGTAGACATCAAAGCTTAGGACAAAAGCACAGACCTTGGGAGGGGAACAGCACAGATTTACTACAATTATACACATGGACTAAAATACTTGATTGTGATGACAGGTTGCAAACATTTGTTTCTTCTGGTGGTTAAAAAACAAAACAAGTGGAAATCACCTTTGAAATTAGCATTTGGAGACACGTGAAGGCAATCATGAAATTCACACAAAGGGTAGGGGGAAATATAAAGGGTACTCTGCCGAATAAGTTGTGGATGCTGTGGCAATGGAAACTTTCATGACTGAGATTGATTGATTTTTCTTCAGAGAATGTATCAAGGGATGCAGAACAAAGGCACGTAAATGGAGTTGAGGTTGTATCAGTCAATATCTAATTGAATGGTAGAAGAGGCTTGAGATGCTAAATTTTCAACTTGTGCTTTGACGTTAATGTTCAGAATGGACTTCTGGGGAAGGCAGGGGAGGTGAAACCTCTGAGCTATTGGAGGCATCATTTGTTGTTGTGATTGAGGGGATTGTAAATTTTTCTAGATGGGTAAATTAGCATGTGTAGCTTTCTCCATTCACCCATATCTTGTAAAGCACTGCTACTATTCATCTGTAAGCAATATTACTGGTGGTATTAGGTTCCACAGAATATGTATTCATCTCTGGCTGCACGACTCAAAATAACCTCCGATTGTATTCTTTAAGCTTCATTGTCTCTTTGTATAAAAGAATTAATTAATAAATTAGAAATGAGAAGAAATTGGACTGTAAATCAGCAAAGCAATTGGCCTCAGGCCTGGCCTAAAGTGTAGATTGACCTAACTTACTTTGAGCCAACAAGCAGCAGGAGTTGGCCAGACATCCATTGAACCATGAAGAAGTTACAGCACAGGAAGAGGTCATTCAGACCATTGTGTCTACGTTGGCTCAATGAACTAATAATGAACTGAATGAATAACGGATACTGTTCCCCTTCAAGATCTGATTAATTATGGCTAGCTCAGATGTTGAACCTTCCAGCAGCTAGGCCCAAAGATGGAGAGAGGTGAAACAGTGTTAACCAGGACCGTGGGTTGGACAGAGGTGAAACACAGAATGTGAACCAGGATCATGGGGACGGATGGGCAGAAGTGAAATAGAGGCTTGTAATACCTTTGTGGAATCAAAGGGGTGGCTCCTGTTCCACGTGGCTTCAGAGAAGGGTAACTTAAAAGAAATTGAGATCATTTCCTGAACAGATGGTCTGAGCCTGGTATGATACTGTGGAGTTTACATGACATGAACTTTGCCCACTCGTACCTGAAGTTTACATTCCATTCTACCCTGATTTGCATGTGCAAATGCTGTTCCAACTAAGAGCTGAGACCCTGTTCCAATATATTGCTTTCCAGTTTGCAGCTCAGATCGGGCACAGGATTGAGCTGAAATTCATCCCCCAACACATCTTAACTGCAACTCAGCAGAGCAGAGTTGATTGTTTCTCCCAATGACTTTTACTGACAGTTATTACCCCAACTTGGCAAAAGACTTACTTCTCATTTCTCATCTTGCTTGAGGGTTGTTAATTTTTATTTGTTGCTTCCGCTATAACAGCCGAAGATAAAGTGCCTGCTTGTGCTTAAATTATGCTTGCCTCCCAGCATTTTAAACATCTGTATCATGCCCATTTAAGTTTTGCATACTGCAGTTCAAAATTTCAATTCTCTGATTCCTCAAAGTCTGAATTGATGTTCTGGTTTGAATTATTTATTGGAAAAGGCTCATGTAATACAATGTAATTATTACCTTTCACAATAGGAGAGCTCAAAATTCTACCCTGTATTGTACTTACCACGCGCGCACACTTCTCGTGCAGGCAGTGTCAGTTAGTATTTTGTTGAGGACGTCAGTGCTAGAAGTATATAGAATAGGCAGATTATGATATCCATTGGCATGGAACCCTGAGTTAATTGCACTACTGCTATTTTCAAACACAAACGGTGGCTCAGTGGTTAGCACTGCAGGCTCAGAATGCCAGGGACCTGGGTGACTGTCTGTGGAGTTTGCACATTCTCCACATGACTGCGTGGGTTCCTCCGGGTGCTCTGGTTTCCTCCCAAAGTCCAAAGATGTGCAAGCTAGGTGGATCGACCATGCTAAATTGCCTGTAGTGTTCAGGGATGTGTGGATTGGGTGGGTTATAGGGGGATGGGTCTAGATGGGATGCTCCAAGAGTCGGTGTGGACTTGTTGCACCGAAGGGCCTGTTTCCACACTGTAGGGATTCTATGATCTATGATCTATGATCTAAATGCTCTGGTTCACACCCTGACTTAACCTCCCATTGCTGAAAATGTATTTAGCAGCAAGAAGGACCCTAACTATGTTTCTGTTCTTTCTTCTGAATATTGGAAAGTGCTATCACAAACAACTGAATGGTTTTCCCACTACCAAATCACCCGTGGCAATTTTCACCTATTAGTAACCACTATTAATGCACTGAGATAACAAGGTGTAGAGCTAGGATGAACGCAGCAGGCCAAGCAGCATCAGAGGAGCAGGAAAGTTGACGTTTCGGGCCTAGACCCTTCTTCAGAAATGGGGGAGTGGAAGGGGATTCTGAAATAAATAGGGAGAGAGGGGGAGGCGGATAGAAGATGGATAGCAGTTTGAGGGCCGAAGAGATTACAAAAGAGTTGCAGAGGGAGAGAGATCCACTGAGGTCTTTCCGGAGGGAGGAGGGTGACTTCTTCAAGGTAGGCATCCTTGGAAGAGGCTTCGCAGTGGGGTTAAAATTGTTTCAGAGATAGTAGGTACACATTTTTAACCCCACTGCGAAGCCTCTTCTAAGGATGCCTACCTTGAAGAAGTTACCCTCCTCCCTCCGGAAAGACCTCAGTGGATCTCTCTCCCACTGTAACTCTTTCGTAATCTCTTCGGCCCTCAAACTGCTATCCATCCTTTATCCGCCTCCCCCTCTCTCCCTATTTATTTCAGAATCCCCTTCCCCTCCCCCATTTCTGAAGAAGGGTCTAGGCCCGAAACGTCAGCTTTCCTGCTCCTCTGATGCCGCTTGGCCTGCTGCGTTCATCCAGCTCTACACCTTGTTATCTCAGATTCTCCAGCATCTGCAGTTCCTACTATCTCTGAAACTATTAATTCACTCATGTTTTTTCAATTGATTAATTTATGTGCAAAGGCTGTTAGGGGCAATGCAGACCACTAAAGCTGAGGGAAGGGGCAAAATCAAAGTGAAGTTGAAGGGGAGGTCAAGCACTCAATCCCCTTCAGTGCCTACTGAATAGCAATATTTAAAGGGGTCCTTCGACTACTTTCAGGTTAGTGTTGAGTGGTATCTTTTGGCTGTCACTCAGTGAATAGAAAGTATTTGCTTGTTTGTCCTGTTAAAGTTGATGAGGTCTGTAGGAAGGTGTGAGGGACATGAGGAAAGCCTTGGCTCTCAATTCAAGCGCTCCACTCGGACTACTTTCTCTCATTCGTAGGTTTTGGACCCTCCATCACCCTTCAACCTGCAGCACATCAATAATGTTCAGCAAAGGTGATAGTCAGCAGGACAATGCTTGAAAAATGACGGAGAGGAGTCCTCTGGGAAGGCCGCCATATCCTCTCAGAGTCTTCACCGAGTCATTCTCTTGCCGCAAGATCAGGGAGGAACAGTGACATGTCTATTTTACAAAGGAGGGGTGGGCTCAGTGAAATCTGAAACCTGCCTTAGTCTCAAAGCAGGTTAAGGATGACACTATCAATGGCTTTGAAGGTGATATGGCCATGAAACTCTTTGCAGCAGGATTGTTGCAGGCTGGAGTAGATAACATCTCTCTCATCACAGTTTGTTGTCCATTTGCTTTTTAAAGGAAATGAGGGAACCACACCACGTTCCCATTTGCAGACAAGAGTCAGGTAAAGCACTCATCTAGCTTTGTCAGGATAGTAGGTTTCCCTGTGCTGCAGGGTAACATTGACTGTGGAGAAGTTACTTTGCTGGTGACATTCAAATGCAACTCCAAATGATTCTGCTCACTGTGTGTGCACTGTCTGACTAAGGTTTTAGCGAAGATCTGTAGCTTGGATTGTAGGTGAGGTTGTTGACTTGCTCGCTGAGCTGGCTTGTTCTTGTTCAGACGATTCATCACCATGCTAGGGGACATCATCAGTGAGGTGTCTGATGAAGTGAAGTTGTTTTTTCTCTGCTTGGAATGTATACTGTCCAGTCCATTACGGTGAGTACTGTCATTTCTGATTTTGTTCTGCGTGGGTTTGTACATGGGGTCCAATTCTATATGTTTGTTGATTGCACTACGGGTGGAGAACCATGCTTCTAGGAATTCCTGTGTGTGTCTATGTTTGGCTTGGGCTACTATGGTTACCATTTCCCAGTTAAACTGATGGCCTTCACTGTCTGAGTGTATCGATATTAACGAAAGTTCATTGTGTCATTTTACTGCTAGTCATGTATTCTGATGGTTAGTTTCCTTCCTGTCTGACTGATGTAATGTTTGTGGCAGTCGTTGCATGGTGTTTTGTACGTTAGTTCTGCATGCTGTGGGAATGGAGTCTTTAATCCTTGTGAGTGTTTGTCGTAGAGTGGCTCTGGGCTTGTCTGCTACCATTGATTGCTAGTGGTCTTAGGATTCCTGTTGTCGGTTCTGATATATTCTTGATGTCGGGCAGTATGGCCAATGTGTTAGGGCATATTGCGTACTCTTGTTGTTGTCTATTTTAGCAGGCACCTGTGAATGAAGTTGCGGGGCTATCTGTTTTTATAGGTGTTCTTCCTCTTTCTTGTGTAGTTCTGGGGTGTTGCAGTGTGTGGTGGCCCATTTAAATAGTGTCCTAATGCAGCTTTGTTTGTGGACATTGGGTGGTTGCTGTGGAAGTTGAAAATTTGGTCAATGTGGGTTGCTTTCCTGTATACTGAGGTTTGGAACTCCCCATTTCTCATATGTTCAACCCTGACGTCCAGAAACGGAAGCTAATTGTTGTTTCCTTCTTCTCTTGAGAATGTAATCCCTGTGAATATGTTGTTGACAAGGTGGTAGGTTTCTTCTAGTTTGGCACGTTTAATGATGACAAATGTGTCATCCATGTACCGGATCCACAGTTGAGGTTGAGTGAGGGGGAGAGTAGTGTGTTCTAGTCTTTGCATAACTGCCTCTGCGATGATTCCTGAAATGGTTGACCCCATGGGTGTGCCATTGATCCGTTTGTATACTTGACCATTAAAGACAAAGTGTGTGGTGAGGCACAAATCTACTGGTTTGAGTATGAATTCCGAGAGGCATTGTTCTCCACCCATGATACAAACATGGAGAATTGGACCCCATGTACAAACCCAACAGAACAAAACCGGAAATGACACTACTCACTATAACGGATCGGACAGTATAAATTCCAAGCAGAGAAAAAACAACTTCGCTTCATTGGAACCTCACTGATGATGTTACCTGGCATGGTGACGAAATGTCTGAACGAAAGCAAGCCAGCTTGGCGAGCAAGTCAACAACCTCACTGTCTGATTAACCAGGTGAATGCCTATATCTGGAGATAGTCATAGTTCCATTATGGGGGAGGCAATGGCCGAGTGGTATTATCGCTGGACTGTTAATCCAGAGACCCAGATAATGTTCTGGGGACATTCTGGGGAATTTTGCCATGACAGCTGGTGGAATTTGACTTCAATAAATATCTGGAATTAAGAGACTAATGATGACCATGAATCCATTGCCAGTTGTCGGAAAAAAGGCCTCCTACCTTCCCTCGACCTCTTCATCACCAACTGCCATCGTGACATCAATCGTCTCAACTTCTCCACCCCTCTCACCCACTCCAACCTCTCCCCCCACAGAAAGTGCAGCCCTCTGCTCCAACCCTAAACTCACGATAAAACCCGCGGACAAGGGAGGCGCAGTTGTAGTATGGCGCACTGACATCTACATCGTCGAGGCCGGGCGCCAACTCTCTGACGCCTCCTCCTACCGCCTCCTTGATCATGACCCCAACCCCCACCACCAAAACATCATCTCCCAGACCATCCACAACCTCATCACCTCAGGTGACCTCCCACCCAGAGCCTCCAACCTTATCGTTCCTCAACCCTGCACCGCCTTGTTTCTATCTCCTTCCCAAAATCCATAAACCTGATTGTCCTGGTCAACTCATTGCCTCTGCCTGCTCCTGCCCCACCGAACCTATCTCCACTTATCTCGACTCCATTTTCTCCCCCCTGGCCCAGGAACTCCCCAACTATGTCAGTAACACCACCCACACCCTCCACCTCCTCAATAACTTCCGATTCCCTGGCCTTCAACACTTCATCTTCACCATGGATGTCCAGTCCCTATATACTTGCATTCCCCATGCAGATGGCCTAAAAGCCCTCTGCTTCTTCCTCTCCTGCAGGCCCGACCAGTCCCCCTCCATCGACACCCTTATCAGCCTAACCGAACTCGTCCTTACCATTAACAACTTCTCCTTCAACTCCTCCCACTTCCTACAGACAAAAGGGGTAGCTATGGGTACCTGCATGGGCCCAAGCTATGCCTGCCTCTTTGTAGGATACGTGGAACAATCTCTCTTCTGCAGCTAGACTGGCCCCATCCCCCACCTCTTTGTCCGTTATATCGCTGATTGTATTGGCACCGCTTTGTGCTCCCACGAGGAGCTTGAACAGTTCATCAACTTTACTAACACCTTCCACCCCAACGTTAAGTTCACCTGGACCATCTCTGATACCTCTCTCTCCTTCCTGGACCTCTCTGTCTCCATCTCTGGTAACCAACAGGAAACTGATATCTATTTCAAGCCCACCAGCTCCCACAGCTACCTAGCCTACACTCCTCTCACCCACCTTCCTGCAAGAATGTGATCCCCTACTCCCAATTCCTTTGCCTCTGCCGCATCTGCTCCCAAAATGAGGCGTTCCACTCCAGGACATCCTAGATGTCCTTATTTTTCAAGGACCGCAATTTGTGGTCGAAAACGCCCTCGACTGCATCTCTCGCGCTTCCCACACCCCAGCCCTCACACCTGCTCCCTGCAATAACAACAAAGACAGAATTCCCCTTGTCCTCATGTATCACCCCATCAACCTCCGGATTCAACGCATCATTCTCTGCCACTTCCGCCACCTGCAATCTGACCCCACTACCAAGGGTATGTTTCCCTCCCTACCCTTATCTGCCTTCCAGAGGGACTGGTCTCTCCGTGACTCCCTCGTCTGTTCCACACTCACCACTAGCCCCACCACATGCGGCACTTTTCTCTGCAACTGCAAGAAGTGCTACACCTGCCCCTACACCTCCCCCCTCACCCCCAACCCAGGGCCCAAGAAAACCTTCCACATTAAACAGATGTTCACCTGCACATCCGCTAATGTGGTGTATTGTATCCGCTGCTCCTGATGTGGCCTCCTCTACATCGGGGAAACCAAGTGGAGGCTTGGAGACCGCTTTGTGGAGCACCTACGCTCGGTTCATGACAAACGACAACACCTCCCAGTTGTGAATCACTTCAACTCCCCCTCCCACTTCTTGGACGACATGTCCATCCTGGGCTTCCTCCAGTGCCACAACAATGCCACCCGAAGGCTGGAGGAACAGCACCTCACGTTCTGCCTGGGAACCCTGCAGTCCGATGGTCTCAATGTGGACTTTACAAGCTTCAAAATCTTCCCACCCCCAACCTCATCCCAAGACCAGCCCATCTTGTCCCTGCATCCTTGATCTGTCTGTCTTTTCTCCCACCTATCCGCTCCTCCCACCTCACTGACCAAACCCCACCCCCACTTCCTACCTATACTCACCTTTACTGGCTTCATCTCCGCCTCCTTGACCTGTCCGTCTACTCTCCACCTATCTGCTCCTCTGTCCACCTCCTATCACTGCCTCCCCACTCTCTATTTATTTCAGAGCCCCTTTCCCCTCCCCCATTTCTGAAGAAGGTTCCAGACCCGAAACGTCAGCTTTCCTGCTCCTCTGATGCTGCCTGTCCTGCTGTGTTCATCCAGCTCTGCACCTTGTTATCTCTGGTTTGTTCATGTCCTTATATGGAACAAAACTGCCATCTTTACCTGGTCTGGCCTACATGTGACTCCAGAGTCACAGCAATGTGGGTGACTCATAAATGCCCTCTGGACTTTAGGAATGGGCAATAAATGCTGACCAACCAGCAATGCCCTCATCTCATGAAAGAATAAAGAAAAACAAGTATACATTGTGCCAGTTCAGAGAAATCATGTCAGTATTTGTGTCAAATGCTGGGGTGCTCAAGAAATACTTCCATTGGCTGAACTACTCTGGGAGAGCAGTGAAGCATGTGCTCTAAAATGATTTATGGTTTGTCCTGGTCTGCTGCATCATGAGAACATGACCCTTGCCAATAGATATTTGGTAAGCAGCTAAGGAGGTCATAGAATGTAGGTGGCTCTCTCTGGTCATTCAACAATGATAGTGATGAATCCAGCTTTAATTCTTTAATCAATAAAAGTCCCAAACTTTCTGTTCCCCAGAACATCACAACATGCACTTGGCCACAGTATGACTGATGTGAAAGCCAACACAAAATAAATATACCAAACCAACTTGATTAAACTAACCATTTAGTATTCCATATAAAAGGCAACTCATTTTCCTCATATATTTACTTAATGTTTGTCCTTTGTTTGTCTTTGCCTGGAAAAGGGCTATCGCCTACCTGCAGCATGTTGGGTGGAGACTGCTGACTAAGAGTAGAGAAGAGTCCAAATGAACTTTCAGGATGCTCAAGGACAGTTGCTGGACATTAAAAAAAAATGTAGCTCTGGTTGGCATTTCAACAGCAATCTGATCTGGCTGACTGACTGGCAACAGCAAGGATTATGCTGTGTTGAGTCACTGCCACTTCCTTGTGGAAGTGCATTCCTCAGCAATTGCAGTAGAGGATTGGAGAGTAAATTGCTGGACTGCATTGAAACTGTGCAAGTCACTTTAACCACTGCCATCTGAGCTACAACAAGAGCATTCTGAGCCTGCATGTCAGTAAAGTGGGATCAGAGGACACCATACTGAGGTTCTGTAACTCCACTGCAGCTTTTTTTTTTGAGTGGTTCCCATTTGTGCTGCAATGAAACAATACCATTGTCTCATGCTCAGGCCTACAAGGGTCTTTGTGAAGTTAACCATCAGTTCCAATATATCAAGGGTGGACTCCAAGCTTCCTGGCAATGTCCTTTGGCAGTAGATGCCAAACTTCTACATGCACCTTGGCAGTGATCACAGACATTGTGGCAATATGACTGTATCAGACATTTAAGATCATAAAATGTAGGAGTGCAATAGGCCATTCAGTCAATTGAGTCTGCTCTGCCATTAGATGAGATCATGCTTGATCTGATAATTCTCAAATCCACTTTCCTGCCTTTTCCTTACAATCTTTGATTCTCTTCCTGATTAAAAATCTGTATATCTCAGCCTTGAATAGTTTTAATGAACTAGCCTTGATAGCTTTCTGCAGCAAAAAAATTCCACAGATTCACTACCCCTATCTGTTGAAATTTCTTTTTATCTGTGTCTTAAATGGGTCACCCCTTATTCTGAGATTATGCCCTCTGGTCCTGGACTCCCCAACTAGAGGAAACAACATGTTCACATCTAACCTGTGAAGTCCATTTAGAATCTTGTATGTTTCAATAAGGTCAGATAGCCTGCTCCTAAGTCCTATGCTCCATTGATTATGGAAATGTCAGAAAGAGATTAGGCATGAGCAGATCATCATTTTTGATTTTTTCAGCCTTACTGGTACCATGCCCAGTCCATTGATGGTGAGCATTGTTTCCTCCCTCAGCGTGAGAATGCGTCATAGTTTTTGTCTCCCATCATTTGGCTGCTGGTGCTTCTATTTGTGTGCCATCTTGTCACATAAGAGAGAGAAAGAGGAAAGTGTGTCTGAGAGTCTGATGCAATGGGTCTGTCATAGTTGAATATTTGGCAGTGCGTGCAGGGTGTGAATGTAATTTTGAGACTTGCGTTAAGTGTGTGAAGGCAATGTGAACCTAAGCATGCTTTGTAAATATTGTGATGATGGAGATTATTTGTGGGTGAAGAATAAGGATATCATGCATTGAGCTATGTAGAAAGATTGAGGTGCACGTGGCAGAATGAGACATGTTAAGAGGCATTCGCTAATGTTGACTATGCCTGTGACATTGAACTTCCATCACTGTTTCAGGTGCTCAGAGTGACACTGCTGGCAATGACCTGTACAACCATCAGTTCCCATTACCTTCTCAGAGTTTATCTGGAGTGCTTTCTTGCTCCCTGTGGCTATTGGACACCTTTCTTCCTATCGACATCTTGCACCAAGTACTGAGTCACAGGACTTTGGAGCCAGATGTCTGCTATGTTACACATTTCTGTACCTTCAAGTCAAAATCGTGTGTGGAATGAATTCAAACACCTTCTCCAGTAGAAATATGCCTCTCACTTAAGCGATGTAAACCAGTTTAAAGTAGTACAAACTACCTTGAACTCGTGCTAGCCTCTCAAGAATTTGTGCCTCTTACCTAGACCAGCAGCCTCTCAATAATGCCCTCAGCACTGGCTGCATATTGCAATTGCACAAACAGGCAGCACAAATTTGGCAGAAAGGAATGGGCATGTGTTAACCATGATCTTTGTAGGAAGCCTGGCTTAGTGATTTGGTTTTCCCTGTATTTGTGGCTAATCCTAATATCACTGTATTTATAATCATGTAAATTACCCACACATGCATCATGTGCTTATTTTTGTGCCTGATACAAATCTCCCCAGCATTTTTTGATTATTGTCTAATGCATGTCTCTGGGACTGAACATTGAGAGAAATAAGTTGCACCTAATATTTCACACTTGATCTTAGAACTGAAGTGGAATATTGGGTTAAAATAGCATGTTTTGGATTGTAATGAACTGCCCTCAAGATTCATCAAGATTCGTGATTCTTTAGGTTCGCACTGAAAATAGCTTCAAATTACTTCAGTGATTGGTTGGTAATGATATCCAACTTGTTTCTCTCTCTCTCTCCTCTCTCTTATTGCTTTTCTACTTCTTACTGGTGGAGGTCCATTCTCACCTCAGTGGCAGTGTCCCTACTCCGGGTTGCAAGGCCCAACTTCAAGTTCTATCTGCTCCTGTGTCATACAATATCATCTCTGAACAGGTTGATTAGAAATTATCTGTGCCTGTCTGATTTGTGTAATCCTTGTCGGGAGCCTGGCTTAGTGATGCTGCTTTCCCTGTAATACAAGAGAGGTATTTTTGGCTAATCCTGATATCACTGTATTTATAGTATGTCAATTACCCATGTGTGACATTATGTTTCTGTCAATATTAAAATGTATTCATTGGTCAGACAATCTAATTATCCATACCTCTGGGAATTGTAAACATTTCCTCTAAATTGGACATCTGGCTACTTATTCTAGCATGAAGAGAAAATTCTATTGTATTGGGACAAATACCCATTTCCAATCCTTACCTAATTCACTTTTTTTTTATATAAATGACAAATAGCTGGGAAAATATCCCTGGTGAAATTTGTAAAATGATCCCTAATTTATTTTGTCTGTTGTCTTTTGCATATCTGGAGCTTGCAATTGGTATGGTAATTTTTGTTTGGGTGGGGAGGGGAATTGAATCTTTTGGCCAAAACTGTTTCTGCTGGTCAATCCTGATATCAATCTCAAAATCAATCTTGAAAAACTGTTGAGACTTTCAAAGGCTTTTGTTTCTAAGATGATAGAGATTGGTGAAAATGGATAGGAGGAAGTTAATGTGCAGCATAAACTTGGAGAGAAACCAGTGGACTGAATGGGTTTTTACTGTGTTATAAATAAGTCATAGCTTTGTAACCCATCAATTCCTCTCCTTATGATCTCTGGGCTCTTTAGGTGAACACCAGTGAAATTCTGTGAAACATTTTATGTATTTTTCTCACTAAAAACACCAGATCAACAACCCTATCATTTTTATTTTTTTTTAGCTTGAGATTTCTTTTAACTGCTGTCATTCTTTCTTTGGATCCTAGCCTGCTGTAATTTTAAAAAAGTCTTCAAGAACCTCGCTACTTTTGTGAGGATCCTGGAGTGTGTTGTCTGCCTAATTCCTGATAGGAAGAAAATTGTTCTTTGGCTGGAGATGCTGCTTTAATTCATTTTCCAGTCCTCTGAATCTTCCAGCCTATGTTTATTTAAGTAGAAACAATTTTCTACCCAGTCAATAATGCATTATACCAGGTTTTCCCCATTATAAATAATTATCACATTAAACTACTGACTCTTGCTTAAATTCCCCAACATAAATCTTTAATGGCACAATTATACCCCTGCACTTTTGGCAATAAGCATTTTTGCAAACGTGCATGAGAAAAATTATGGTTCGAACAAATAATTTATTTGTATAGCTTCACAATCCAACCAGACACTAAATTCATTTGTTGGATGAAGAGAGAGCGCACACAATATTGGAGAAGGGCTTTGCAGATATTTCTAGAGAATATTCAATTCTTTCACATCTGTTCCCTGAATGTAAGATGTAACAGAAAGATGGTTACAGCGTAGAAAAAAAAACTGTATAGGATAAAAGATCAACAGACAGCTTTTACAAACTAATTAAGATGGGAGTTTTCATAGGTGATTACAGGAGTTAAAAGCTGATTGTATGTTTCTACTCATGCTTGAGATGTGGGCATTGCTGACAAGGCTGCTTCCTGTCTCTAACTACTACTTGGGTTGCCTCTCAACTGACGATGAAGTGTCATTGAGTTCCCTATCATTAACATGTATGGCATCCCCACTGATGAGCAGTTTAATTGGATAAGCCATGTCAACAATAAAAAGACAAGAGCAGAACAGAAGCATTCTTTAAAGACCTACTCCTGACATTTATGACTGTTTTAAAAAAATAACTGTGAAATGTGGCATCATTGGCTGGGCCGTCATTTATTGCCTGTTCCTAGTTGCCCTTGAGAAGATGGTGGGGAGCTCTCTCCTTAACCCGCTGCAGTCCACCTGCTGTGGGTTGAGCCACAGTGCTGTTTTGAAGGGAATTCCAGGATTTTGACCCAATGACACTGAAGGAATAGTGATTATATTGCCAATTCAGGATGGTAAGTGGCTTGGAGGAAAACTTGCAGGTAGTTGTGTTCCCATGTGACCACTGCCCTTGTCCTACCAGATGGATGTGGTTGTGTCATCTAGAAGGTGTTTTCTGAGGATCTTTGGTGAATTTCTGCAGTGCACCTTGTAGATAGTATACAATGCTGCTATTGTGTGTTGATGGTGGAGGGAGTGGATGATTGTGAATGTGGTGCCAATGAAGCAGGCTGCTTTGCCTTGAATGGTGTTGAGTTTCTTGAGTATTGTTGGAGCTGTACCCTTCCAAGCAAGTGGGGAGTACTCCATCTCATCCTGACTTGTGCCTTGTAGATGGTGTACAGGCTTTGATAGTCAGCAATGCTACTTGCCGTACTATTCCCAGCCTCTGACGTGCTCTTGTAGCCATTGTGTTGAAGTGGTGAGTCTAGTTGAGTTTCTGGTCAATGGTAACCCCCAGGATGTTGATAGTGGGGGACGTAGTGATAGTAACACCATTGAAAATGAAGGATGGTGATTAGATTTGGTGTCTCTTATTGGTGATGGTCATAGGTTGGCATTTATGTGATATGAATGTTACTTGCTGCTTGTCAGCCGAAGCCTGGATATTGTCCAGATCTTGCTGCATTTGAACATGGGCTGCTTCAGTAACATTTTCACCATGCAGGTGTCCCATGTGAGGAGTTTGATGAAGGACTCACATGGGTGAGTATCTCTAGAAGTTCAACCTCATTCAGGACAGTCAAGTCTGCTTGATTAATGTATTTGACAATGAACTTTCCAGCCCCTCAATCACTGGGTTGCTATCGCTGTTGTATGTACTGTCTACAGGGTGCACTGCAGCAAGTCAACAAACTTTGACAGCTTCTCCCAGCCCTGATCACTGCCACCATTTACCTTTCAACTTCCCCTATAAATCAGACAATATATCAGTTTGGAAATAGACTGCAGTCCCTTTAACATTCCTGGCTATTCATTGAAACATCACCTCAAGGATGATAGAAATTCAAAGCGGAAGCTCATTTCCACATTCTCAGGGTTCAGAGAGATGGGTTAGAGATGTGGCTTTTGCATTATCACCTGCACGTTGAGAATTTGAAGGAAATCTAGTTGGATTACAATCTTTGGGAATTAATTGTTTAGTTATATACTTCAGCTTATCAAATATATCAATTGCCACAAATTGGCATTGAAACAAAGAGGAAATGAAGATTGAAGTATTCCTTACTTAAAATGATTCCACGTTACCGTGAAGTGGAAGTGTATTCGGTGGATTGTTATCCTGCACTTCCCAGAGTATCAGTCACCCCTTGTTACTCTGGCTAGAGGGAATCTAGAAGCAATGCAACATTATTTTAATTTTTTAGAGGCATCAGAATCAATTGCCACTATCATTAATTTACACTTTGACAGAAGGTGTTTAAATAGAGCTGATCTTCACATAATATAAAGATTTTCTGATTCAGTCACATTCTAGATGGGCATGGTGCACAGAATATCTAATAAAGAGGAGTGGAACTAAAAATACACATTTTCAGGAGGCTTCCAGCCAAACTTTCCAATAAAAGTAAGACAGTTTTTAGAGAAACACCAGATACGCAGAGCCAACCTCTTTCTTTTTTTAAACAGCCAGATATTCCGCTCATTGAACATGAATATTTAAAGATTGCAACAATTGTGGGGTAAATCAGTAATCTTTACTTTCCCAAGATGATATACAACAATTGGAGCTTCATTGTGACTGTGCTGTGTCTTAGAAATAGCTGTCCAATTAATTCTGCTCTCGTACACTTTTGCTGTAGCATTGCAAATTTTGACTTTTCAAGTATTCATTCAAGCCACTTTGAAAATTATTATTGATTTTTTTCTCCCAGCTTTTAAAGACACAGTAAAGGTTACACCTTTTACGTGTTTTAAATTTTGGCTTGTGGACCAAAATGGAAAAAAAAAGGACTGTTTTAGATCAAGGACTGTGGCAGGAAATGCTGTACATTTGAAAACACATTTCTAGAAGTTATTGTGAGATGTTCTTGGAGTGTTGCCTTGTTTCAACTGTAGGGGAGAAGATCTAAGACAGTACAGCACCAAGTGATAGAATCCAGTCACAGAATGCTGATACAGCTTTGTGCAGTTGGAACCAACTGTTGATGCCAGAATGTACCAGTATGACGACAACTCTTTGATTCACTCTTTGGCTGGTGAATAGTTTGCGTGTTTACAAAACAGAAGAAGTATCCAGAAAGGACAAAGTTTCTCTCTGTAGTGAAGCCATCAAAGCCTGGAAGACGGCTAGTTATTCTCTCCCACCAGCTGTTGTAATCTAAAGACTTTACAATAAGCTTGCCAACTGTCCTTGGCTTCCACAAAGTGTTGCAAAAATCTGGGGTTGGTTTAAACTAGCTTGTCAGGGGGATAGGAACCTGAGGGACAAACCAAACTGGAAGGGAATCGAGTTGGTAACAGCAAGTAGAAAAGCTGTGGGGGAGACTGGAAGATGAGAGAAATGAAGCCAAGCTTCAAATATGCTTCAAATGAGAAATGACAACGTTCAGGGCATTCAACCTGAATGCACGGAGCATTCTCAACAAGATAGATGATCTAAAAGATACAAAGAGGGTGAAGTGATCATGATATAATTGCTATGACAGAAACATGGCTGCACAGTAACCAGGACTGGCAACTGAATATACAAGAATATCCACCTTTTAGGAAAGACAACGAGAAGGAAAATGAGATGGAGTTGCACTGATAAAACAAATTGTAATCAACACGTTAGTAAGGGAGGATCTCAGATCTGAAGAACAAAACTAGGAATTTGTTTCAGTGGAACTAATAAAGAGCAAGGGACAGAACATATTGGTTGGAATTATTTAAAGATCACCAAACACTGGTGGCAGTTCAGGGTATGGTATAAATCAGGAGAAGAGAGAAATTTTTAACATTTACAACACTGTAATAATGGGCGACTTCAATCTGCATATAGACTGCGTAAACAAATTGAGCACTGAAGCTGTGGAGAATACATTGAGAAAGAGCTAATTAATAACCTTGTTGTAAAGGAAATTTTTGGAATGAGTGACCATGATATTATAGAATTTTACATTATCCTTGAAAGTGAGACAGTTCAATCGGAAGCAAGGCTGTTAAATTTGAATAAGGGAAATCACAAAAGCAAGAGGCCTAGTTAGCTGAACTGAATTGGGAAAATACATTAAAATGCCTGATTGTACATTAGCAATAGGCAGTAATTAGATCATGCTTGGAATATTGTGTTCAGTTCTGGTTGCCTCATTATAGGGAGGATGTGAAAGCTTTAGAGAGGGGGTAGAGGAGATGCACCAGGATGTTGCCTGGACTGGAGGGCAAGTCTTATGAGGAAAGGTTGAGGGAGCTAGGGCTTTTCTCATTGGAGCGAAGAAGGATGAGAGGTGACTTGAATGAGGTGTACAAGATGATGAGAGCCATAGATAGAGTGGATAGCCAGAGAGTTTTTCCGAGGGCGGAAATGACTATTACGAGGGGACATAATTTTAAGGTGATTGGAAGAAGGTATAGGGTAGATGTTAGAGGTACGTTCTTCACAGAGAGAGCGGTGGGCGTGTGGAATGCGCTGCCAGCAGTGGCAGTGGAGTCAGATACTTTAGAGACTTTTCAGCAACTTTTGGATAGGCACATGAAGAATAGTAAAGTGTAGGGTCTGCAGGGTAGATTGACCTTAGTAGGATAATAGGTCGGCACTACATCATGAGCCGAAGGGCCTGTACTCTGCTGTACTGTTCTATGTTCTATGTTTAACTACTACTTAGCTTACAGCTACTATACATTCCTTAAAAATGCAACGTCTCAACAAAGATCAGTCAACCTTCAGTCAAAGGAAGTTAAGAATTGTATAAGGTTAAAAGAAAAGCCAGATAAAATTCAATAAAATAAAAGCCACATTAAATCTGAGGATTTTGGAAGTTGTTAGAATGCAGCAAAGGAACACAAAGAAACTGGTAAGGAAAGGAAGAATAGAATATGAATACAATTTAGTAGAAATATAAGGAATGGGGTGTAAAAGTTTCTTGAGGTATGTAAAAAAGAAATATTTGGCTAAACTGAATTTAGGTCCCTTAAGTGGACAGTCAGGAGAATTTATAATGCAGAAAAGAAATGGCAGAAAAGCTAAAGGATACTGTAGTGATTGGAACAGGGTTAGCCAGGTAGACCTCATAGGATGAGTTCCCTGTTTGGGGTTGTTAACCTGGTCCAATCAGGAGTTTTGGTTAACAGATATAAACAGAAATATCAGAGGTCCCATTGACTCTAGGAGCTGATTCTGAGCTAGCTAGTCAGTTTCATGTACAATGCATGTGTAAATAAAGGGTGATGTTGTGACAGGATACCAACCTTTGCAGAGTTGTTTCAAATACTTTATATCTGTTTTCATCAAGGATGATACCAGAACCATCACAGAAATAGGGATATAAGTGACCTGGGAGAATGAAAAGTTGAATGAAATTTGTAATAGTAAGGAGATTGTGCTGGCAAAATTAATGGGGCTGAAAGTTGATAAATCTCTGGAACTTCATTGTTTACATCCCAGAGTATTAAAGGAGGTGACTGTAGAGATGGTTGAGATATTGCTAATCATTTTCCAAAATTCTCTAGATTCTGGAAAGATTCATGCTGATATATATTTATAAATGTCACCCCACTGTTTAAGAAAGGAACAAGGGAAAAATTAATGAATGACAAATATTTAAGCCTTATATCAGTTGTCGGGAAATTGTTAGAATCGATCATAAAAGATGTGATAAATGGATAAAAATAATCTACATGGATCTGCAAATGGAAAATAGTGATCAACAAAGTTGTTGGAATTTTTGAGGATGTTAGTTATGAAATAGATAAGGGGAGTCTTTGGATATGGTATATTTAGATATTCAGAAGGCTTTTGATAAGGTCCCTCACAGGAGGGTGGGTAGCAGTCTTAAAATGCATCATAGAATATAACATACTGGCATGGATTAAAGATTGACTAATAGACAGAAAACAGAGAGAAGGAATAAATGGGTAATTCTCATGCTGGCAGACAATGATTTGTGGGGTACTGCAAGGTCATTTGAAAATGGGGACCAAATGAAACAGAGAAAACCTTTTATTAACTGACACCTATGGGACCAGGAATGTGCCAGTTCGTCAAATATTCCAGATAATCAAGGGTGCACATAACTGCAGTAAACCCTGACAAAGCACAGCTTCAAGACATCAACATCCCTCAAACTAATCTATGTAAAAACATCAGCACACCTCCTAGAATCAATGTAAAAATGCACAGTAATTAATAGAAACATAATGCAGGGGCTATACCCATCACTGTTATTTATTTACAGAATAAATACTCAGACATTGCAGTAGATTGCAGGCATTTGAGGTATATATAATTTTTGTTTGGTAACCAAGATAAGGTGCCAGTTTAAACAAAGTTAGCTGTATTTCCAAACTGTCAAATGAGACCAAGCTCAGCAGAAATGTGCATTGTAAGGAAGATGTAAAAACATTTCCAGGAGGATTTGGACAGTAATTAGGCAAGAACAAGGCAGATTAAATATAATGTGGAAAAAAATCACAAGGTGGGAAGAACAGATGCGCAGAGTATTTCTTAAATGGTAAGAGGCTGGAAAATGTAGATATGCAAGGGAACCTTGGTGTCCTTGCTAACAAGTTACTGAAAGCTAGCATGCTGATGAAGCAAGCTATTAGGAAAGCTAAGAGATTGTTAGCCTTTATTGTCAGAGGATTTGCATATAGGAGCAGTGAAGTCTTGCTTGAATTGTATAGGAGCTTGGTTAGATCATACCTGGAGTACTGTGTGCAGTTTTAGCCCCCTTATCTCTGGAAAAATATTATTGCCACAAAGGGAATGGAAGGTAGGTTCACAAAATTTGTTCCTGGGGTGACAAAACTCTCCTATGAAGAGAATTTGGCAAACTGGGCCTGCACTCTCTGGAGTTTCTGATTGAAACCTACAAAATACTTAAAGGGATAGATGAAAAATGCAAGTAACATGTTTGCCCTGGTTGGAGAGCATAGAACAATAGAGCACAATTTAAAAATAAAGAGGATACCAGTTAGGACCAAGATGGGCAGAAATTATTTTACTAAGAGGGTAGAATTCGTTACCCTAGAAGGCTATGAATGTTCAGTCTTATATTTAAAGTTGAAGTTGATTAAATTTTTGATTATCAATGATTTAGGGTTATGGGATGGTGTGGGTAAAATCATTAATGTGTTCAATCAGCCATAATTGTGTTAAATGGCAGAATAGGCTCGATGGCCTGAATGACCTATATTCTCCAAAAGCAATGTTAGACTGATTGGCCAATAGTCGCTAGATTTATCCCTTTCCCCATTTTTAAGTGGTATACAGCTGGAATCATAACAATAGGAATTTAACATTTGTAATCCTGTAATCCTCTGGCACCATTCCCATATTTTAAAAAAATTGGAAAATTGTGTCCAAAATTTCTACAGTCTCTATCCATCAGTGACCTAGGATACATTCCAACTGGCCTAGGAGACAGTCTACATTGAACATAGTCAAAACCTGTGAATAATGTAGCATTATTCATTGTGGATTTTAACAGCTGTTCTCGAATCTTCCAAATATGTTTTTTTTCACAAACTCAGCAACTCAGCAAGTTGTTAATGACCCTTTTAAATACTTCTAGTGGTGGATTGGAGGATCCCATGTCATAGAGTCATAGAACTGTACAGCATGGAAACAGACCCTTCCATCCAGCTCATCCATGCTGACCAGATATCCTAAATTAATCTAGTCCCATTTGCCAGTATTTGGTCCATAACCCTCTAAACCCTTCCTATTCATGTACCCGTCTGGATGCCTTTTAAGTGTTGTAATTGTACCAGCCTCCTCCACTTCCTCTGATGGCTCACTCCATACACGCACTACCCTCTGCATGAAAAAGTTGTCCCTTAGGTCTCTTTTAAATCTTTCCCCTCTCACCTTAAACCTGGGAAAAAGACCTTGGCTAGTGCTGCTGGCATGTGTTCAGGTATGTGCATTTAAAGGAGGACATTAACTAAAACAGTGAAAAATGCAGGTCGAATCTTTAGTCAGCATTAGACATTGACTGACATCAAGGTCTGCCTCGGTATTGTGAGACTGAAAGTACCTAATGGTTTCTTTAAAGTCTGATTTTAAAATGATTACAAGACACATGCAATTCAATATGTAACTCATTTGTTATGATAAAATACTTGGTACACATATCTGTTGGCGACTTTGGCAATGGTAACACTTGGAGTTCAATCTCCGATTCCAAGGAACCGATCATGTGAACCCTAGATGTGAAGTTCCATGAGTGGGGCAAAATCCCACCTATTAGTACTATTCTGAATCTAAGGTTCCACGCTGAATCCCCATTTCATAAAGACAGCAGTACTTTTCCACCCTCAAAAATAGGTGCAAAAACAAATCCAGGTGGCCTCTTGTAGACCACACAAGTTGACAGTTCCCATCAAGGGAGCCTTCCCTCTTCACCTCCCCCCACCCCAAGCGCAGTCAAAAACGGACTGTTTTTGCACTCAGACTGTTTCTCATCTACTTTTCCACTTTATTTCAATAGTTCATTGTCATGTTCAATTAACGATTAAGCCTTAATGCTCTGGCTTGAAGATATCATTTTGCAGCTCAAATCTACAGCCTACTTTGCATTTTCCAGTCGACATACATAATGGCCCTGCACATCCCATACCAAGATGGCGCCTGGTACATGTCACACTGGGAGTTGGTGGGCACGACACAGACACAATTTTCCTACTGAACTGGCATTCATAACTGTTAAACTATCTGCAGGCTGAGCCAAATGATGTGGTTTTCCTTCATGTCTTTGTGTCTGTCTACCTGTGAGAGTTTACATCCACAAGTTCTGCCTGTAGTTTAGTGTCTAATGAGGAGATAATTGCACAGTAATGTCACTGGACTGGTAAGCCAGAGTCCCTGGGGACAAGGGTTGAAATCCCGTCATAGCAGCTGGTGAATTTTAGGTTAAATCCATTACTTAATCTGGAATTGAAAGCTGTCTCAGTAATGGTGACCGTGACAACTATTATCAATTGTTGTGAAAACACGGCTGGTTCACTTTTGCCTATTAGAGAAGGAACTCAACCATCCATACCTGGTCTGGTCAATGTGTGACTCCAGTTTCATAGCAATGTGATTGACTCTTGATCACCTTCTGAAATGGCCAAGCACGCCTCTCAGTTCAAGGGCAGTTAGACATAGGCAGCAAATGCCTTTCTACTGACAACCACATCCCATGGAGAGTTTAAGATTGAAAAAGTCAGCTTTGAGGAATTTGTTTCAGAGATAGTAGGAACTGCAGGTGCTGGAGAATCTGAGATAAAAAGGTGTAGACCTGGATGAACACAGCAGGTCAAGCAGCATCAGAGGAGCAGGAAAGCTGACATTTCGGGCCCAGAATTTGAAGAATTTGATTGGTTTTGATTACTCACACAAAAATTATTTTACTTATACAAAGCTTTCCATAACTGAGGATTTTCCAAAAGCTTCACAGTGGATGAAATCCCTATGAAGAAAGTAATGTAGGAAATGCAATAGCTACTTGTGGATAAATAGCAATGAGATGAATGACTTAG
>NC_063336.1:93742432-93763880 GCF_021869965.1 Rhincodon typus | reverse complement strand
TCATCCAGCCCTGCACCTTGAGATGAATGACTTGGTGTTTTAGTGTTTGCAATGCACAAATCACTTGCAAGAATCATCTCCTTCAAACAGTGCCATGAGATCTTTGGTCACTTGAGAGGGTAGATTGTCTCCTAGTTCAATATCTTACAATACTGTACTGAAGTGTTCATCTGGATTATGTGCTGAAGGCAATCGAGCATGACTTGAACCCATTACAACATGACTCGGAGGCAAGAGTGCTCCCACTCAGCCTGTACTTCTGGACCTTTGTGTTGACTATATGTAAGTCAGAAATAGCAATATCAATAGCAGGCCATCGAAGCATATTCATGCCAAGAAGGTCATTATTTCTGAAATGCTGGACAGACCTCATTGCTAATCCATCAGGGAAACAATATGCTTCAGCTGTAATTTCCCCCAGCCAGGTCCTTCTGTTTCTTTTGGCACTGGTTCGAAAATTTAAGTGCCTGAGAAAGAAAACTTAAGCAAACAGTTTCTAATGTAGGGATTGCCTTGCAGGGAACCTCCTGGGAAAGGAGGTTGATTGACAGCTTCATGCAATGCAAGAAAATATGCTCTAGCTTTTTTCCACTTTGGTTGTTCATTCTTTTTGTGGAAAGGGATACAATAAGATTTCACATGGTGGACTGAACCATTGGCTGAGATTTATGTTATCAACTCTTCTTCAGTTTCAGTGTTCTCAGGAGAATGAGTACAGTATGAGTACAGTTTCTTTTATACAAACAAGTATAGAGAATGCTGGAGAAACTCAGCAGGTCCAGCAAGTATTTGTGGAGAGAGAAATAGTGGTAACATTTTGTGTCCAATATGGTTCTGGTCTGGCATCCTACTGGACTTAAAATGCTAATTCTGTTTCTCTCTTGATAGATGCTGCTAGACCTGCTGAATTTTTCCAGCATTCTGTTTGTTTCGGCTTTCTAGCAGCTGTGTTAAGTTACTTTTATTTGAGTGCATCTTTTACAGTTTTGTAACCAGGCATTACAAATCAATGTTGAAGTTAAAGGAATTTTATTACTACCATTTTAAACTTTTTCTTTAATAAGAGAGAGAGGGGTCGAATGGCCTACTTGTGTTTCAAAGTTCTGTAATCAACCCGATTTCATGGATTTTTGTTAAAAATTCAACTTCAAGACCATATAATTCTGTCATTTTTAGAAAGGAGAATATGAGAGAATACATAGACTTTCCTATCAGGATATCAGAGCAACATAGGTGCTCTATTCAACACATGACAAAGATAATTTGCCAGATGCTCTTCAAATGAAGTTATAGTTTGTGTCTTAGGGAAGTCTTAATGGTCTCAGGTTTAGATATGCTGAACAAGGTTAATTTTCTTTTTGTGAACTGACCTCTTTGAATGAGATGATAAAACACTATCACCACCTCCCTATTCAACCGTTTTTTAGACCCAGGAGTAGCAGTGTGTACTCCCTACAAGGTGCAGAAGTTCACCGAAGATCATTAGACAACATCTGCCAAACCCACAACCATGTCCATTTATAAGGACAAGGGCAGGAGTTACTTGGGAACACCATGACCTGTGAGATTCCCTCCAAGCCATATCACCATCCCATCTTGGAAATATATTGCAATTTCTTCACTTGTTGCTGGGTCAAAATCCTGGAATTCCCTCCCTTAGGGCATTGTAGATCTACATATAGCACACGGATTGCAGCGCTTTAAGAAGACAGCTCACCACCATCTATTCAAGGGCAACTAGGGATGGGCAATAGATGCTGGCCCAGCCAGCGATGCCTATGTCCCATGAGGGAATTTCTTTTTAAGTCAGTTTGTACTGTTCTTGGGTTACTGCTATGATGGACTGACTGCATAGCAGAGTTGTGGGACTGAACATTATCTCACCTGATTTCAAAGGCAACACTTTTCTGTATTTGCTGTTTCTGATTGGTAAGGTCCACTAAAACAGTGAGTGCAGCTCCTAGAGTTTGTGACATCTAACACATGGAAAGAAAATGAGCAGAAGGTTGACTTTGACAACAGCTTTTTGCCTAGATGCTTTCCATTTGCACTTGTGTTGTGACAGGAAGCAGTGAACAAGTGATAGCTGAATATTACAATAGGATTGCTTCATTTCCAATTATCAAAAATACCAAGTCAATTGACCTGCTAGTGAAATTGAGTGTTTTAGTGTTGAACACAAATGCTTCAGTTCACAACTTTGCAACATCAGGGAAGTATGCAAAAAATATAATGCACTCTCTTCCATTGCTAACTATTCAAAGACTTGCAACCACAATTGATCTTAAAACATCAACATTTGCATTTCCATAATAATGAGGAATATATCCTGAGACATAGAGCATAATCAGGCAAAAATTGAGACATTAAGGAGACCTTAACTGTTAGGCATTCCAGTTGTCAGAAAACCAATTGCTTTATCAAAAAGTTATTTTTTACATTATACCTTAGAAGGTGAGAGAAATGGGAAGGCAAAGAGATTTGAGAAAGAGAATTCCAGAGCGATGAATTGAGGAAATGAAAGCATAACAGAGAATGTTAAGCCAAAAGAAGTGGTGACAGTAGAAAAGGCACAAGCTGGAGCTAGACAGAGTTAAGAGGGTTGTAAAACTGCAATAGGTTACAGAAATAAGAAAGTGGTGAGGACCAGACAAGAGCACGGGAATTTTAAAATTAGGTCATTGGCAGTACATCAACCGGTGGTGGTCAGTGAACATGTGGGTGATATTCTCACATTTACAGTCGACTTGTTGTTATTGTTCTCAAGTTACTACATTGGAATACTATACAATAAAATTGAGTTCTAGAAAGTGGAAGACGTTAGCTTTGGAGAAACCCTACATTTTCAATCAGAAGCTCTATCAGTTCTGAAAATCCAAGTTCTCAATTGGCAATTGTTTTAGACTATCAATCTTTGTTCCTTTGAGTTGCGTGACCCAAGTGAACTTTGAGTAGGTTTCATACTTCTGGCAAAAATGAATTGTAGTCTTATAGAAATGTGAAACCAACAACGGAAATGTTCTGCACTCAAGGTGTTTTTGGCATTTAAAGTGATGAAGATGTTAGGCAAGTTTACAAGCATGCCTAAACTTAGAAAGAGAAGATTGAGAAGGCAAGCTGATAGAGGTTTGTAAGATTGTGAAAGAAATTTAATTGGATAGAATTATGAGAGGATTTCTTAATTTGTGGGAGAGACCAAAAATAAGGGCCATCATTATCTGACAGTCATTAAAACATCCAAAGGAAATTCAGGATAAACTTCTTTATCCACAGAGTGATCGTAATGTGGCACTCAAAGTCACTAGGAATAGTGAAGGCATTATTATTGCACTTAAGGGGAAGCCTGATAAACACAAAGATACAAAAGGTATAGAAGGCTATGCTAATTGGATGAGATGAACAGGGATGGGTGGAGGCTTGTGCCAAGGATAAACAAGTTGACTTTATTAATGGTCTGTTTCTAGACTGTACAGTACATGTTAATATGCCCCAGATCCACTCAGAAAGGTCATCACATCAATCATTCCCTTCTGCAGTTACTGTATTCGTACTGATGTAAACATTTCACAAAATTCAGAGAGCATCTGAAATTGATTTTTATTCCTTGTGCATATTTTTCTATGTCTAAAGCTAAATCATAGAATCATACCCTAAAGAAACACCCTTCAATCCAACTCCTTCGTGCCGACCAGACATCCTAATCTGACATATTTCTGTTTGCCAGAATTTGGCCCATATGCCTCTAAACCCTTCCTATTCATGTACTCATCCACATTTTTTTTCCTTTATTCATTAATGGGAGGAGGACGTTGCTGGCTAGGCAGCATTTATTGTCCATCCCTAACTGCCTGGAGAGCAGTTCAGAGTCAACCACATTGCTGTGGGTCTGGAGTCACATGTAGGTCAGACTAGGTAAGATGGCAGTTTCCTTCCCTAAAGGGCATTAGTGAATCAGATGGGTTTTTCCTGACAACTGACAATGGATTCATGGTCTTTATTAGATTCTTAATTCCAGATTTTTTTTTTCTTGAATTCAAATTCCACCATCTGCCACGGCGGGATTCAAACCCAAGTCCCCAGAATGTTATCCAGGTGTCTGAATTAACAGTCCAGCGATAATACCACAAGGCCATTGTCTCCCCTGGCAAAATGTTGCAATTCACTTGCCTCCGCCACTTCCTCTGGCAGCTTGTTCCAGACATGCACTACCTTCGGCGTGAAAAAGTTACCCCTCACGTGCCTTTTTAAATCTTTACCCTCTCACCTTAAACCTATGCCCTCTAGTTTTGGATTCCCCCACCTGAGGAAAAAGACTTTGGATATTCATCCTATCCATGCCCCTCATGAAGTTATAAACCTCTATAAAGTCATCCCTCAGTCTCCGAAGCTCCAGAGAAGAAAGCCCCAACCTATTCAGCTTCCTGTAGTTGAAACCCTCCAATCCCAGCAACATCCTTGTAAATCTTTTCTGTATCCTCTCGACCTTAACACTATCTCTCCTACAGCAGGTAGACCAGAATTGAATGCAGTATTCTAAAAGTGGCCTCACCAAAGTCCTGTACAGCCACAATGTGATGTCCCAACTCCAATACTCAATCCTCTGACCAATGAAGGCAAGCGTGCCAAATGCCTTCTTCACTACCTAAGAAACTTGCCTGGGGGCCACTTGGCAGCTTTGAATGGGCTGATTCATGCATGAAACAGGAAGTTATCTTAGTTCTGGGGGGTGGCAAGTTAGATGCCAGCTCCACACTGTCCGAAAATTGCATCCAAATTTTTCTTGTACACTGCATGAGACAAAACAGCTGCTTAACTCAATCTGCAAAGAAAGCCTGCTGACGTGGCTTAGTTTATGTTGCTGACATGGTTACCAAGGATTTGTGTCATCTGAGGCTTGGCAAGCAGACTGGAACTTAATTCAGTGATAATATAGAGATAGTAGGAACTGCAGATGCTGGAGAATCCGAGACAACAAGGTGCAGAGCTGAATGAACACAGCAGGCCAAGCAGCATATCCTATGATGCTGCTTGGCCTGCTGTGTTCATCCAGCTCTGCACCTTGTTGTGTCGGTGATAATATAGTTTTCTTGTGCCTTGGTGAATTGTATCTGCCCAACTGTGTGTAGGATTTTACTAAAATGCCACTTAAAAAGAATTTATTGGAGTTTGTGACTGTATTATCTGTATCGTTAGGATCAGCAAAAGAAATATTCTGCGTGACAATAACATTAGCTTTTCAGAGACAGGAAAAGTGATACTCCTCACTTGTATAACTCATTAGTAAAGCAACCTGGTTGACAAGTTGCATTTTTGGGCTTCTTTTTTGTGTTGCTGTTTATAGATGTTATCAGCACAATTTAACAGAAATGAACATTGGGATCAGTATTTCTGACCACTACTTGAAGATGAATTGAACCAAATGATATCTCTGGAATCAGATAACTAAAATATGATATTTTGCTATGTGTAAATTAGCATTTAGCTGTTACAATAGGAAATGGGATGTGTGTAAAATATGATGTTTGGGCATTGAAATTAGAGTGAACATTGTTTCCAATTTAGCCTTTGTGTCCTTCTGACGCAAACAGTGGACCAATCTACCAAGTAATTTTCAAATTACGATTGTGTTTAAAAAAAAATCAAGCACACTCACTTGAGGAATGCATCTTAGTGAAACCTGAATGATGTGGATGCCTCACTGCCAATTCCATGAACTTTGCTTGCTCAGTACCCACTGGATGCATTCTCATGCTAACACTGAGAGACGTCTGCTTTGCCCTCAGTTTCTAGTTGGTGGTACAAATACTGAGAGGAGACATCTTCCTTAGGTAGGAACTCATTGTTTACTGATGTCATAGTTTGTTGAAAGTGGAATTGCAGGGAGCTAGAATAGTGAGGAAGGCGTTTGGTATGCCTGCCTTTATTGGTTAGTACATTGAGAAGAGGAGTTGGGAGGTCATGTTGCAGCTGTACAGGACATTGCTTCGGTCACTTTTGGAGGATTGTATGTAATTCTGGTCTCCCTCCTACAGGAAGGATTTTGTGAAACTAGAAAGGGTTCAGAAAAGATTTACAAAGATTTTGCCAGGGTTGGAGGGTTTGAGCTATAGGGAGAGGCTGAATGGGCTGGGGCTATTTTTCCTGGAGTGTCAGAGGCTGAGGGGCGACCTTGTAGAGGTTTATAAAATCATGAAGGGCATGGATAGGTAAATAGGCAAGGTCTTTTCTCTGGTGTAGGGGAGTCCAAAATTAGAGGGCATAGGTTTAAGGTGAGATGGGAAAGATATAAAAGGGACCTAAGAGGCAACATTTTCATACAGAGGGTGGTGCATGGAATAATCTGCCAGAGGAAGTGGTGGAGGCTGGTATGATTACAACATTTAATAGGCATCTGGATGGGTATATAAATAGGAAGGGCTTGGAAGGATATGGGCCAAGTGCTGGCAAATGAGACTAGATTTATATAGGATGTCTGATTGGCATGGACGAGATGGACCCAAGAGTCTGTTTCCGTGCTGTATATCTCTATGTAATTTTCCTCAAAATAATTTGTAGAAATGCAAACTTTAAAAAGTACTTGAATGTCATGAGGCCATCTTTCGTTTTCTGTTCATTGTTGAAGCAAATGTCAGGAACTAGGACAGAGTTGGGAGTCTATGGACCAGTGGTTTGTCCTGCCATCAAAGTTGAGGCAGGCATTACATTGGTTAGAATTTCACCCTGGGAAAGTGACAAGACAATCAAAACAAGTAAGAAATAAATGCAAATGTTAAATAGACAAATTGCTTGAGAAGTAACGTATACTAAAAGGTTTAGTAGTGGAAATGAAAGGAGGATCAGACAAATTAGATACAAAGAGCTAAAGAAAATTAATATTTAACAGTAGGTCATTAATTTGCGTTATTGGACAAAACACTGTATTTGAGGTCAAACCAGCGTTTTATAATTGTTGAATAAGTTTCCGATTTTCATACTCAATGCCTCTATAACGTTCGGGATATCCCGTCTTATTAATCACTTCCTCTACATGCCCTGCCACCTTCAATAATGTCTGCATGTATCTATAAGACATAGGCTGAATGGCCTACATCTGCTCCTATCAAGTCTGTTCTGCTGTTCAATGAGATCATGACTGATCTGATAATCTTCAACTCCGTTTTCTGCTTTTCTTCATAATCCTCCACTCCCTTACTTAAAAATCTGCCTATTTCAGCCTTGAATATGCTTAGTGACCCAATCGTGTCAGCCCTCTGTGGTAAAGAATGACACAGACTAACGACCCTCAGAGAAGAAATTCTTCCTCGTCTCTATTTTATTCTGAGGTTATGCCCTTTGGTTCTAGACTATCCCACAAGTACCTTGTCAATTCCTCTAAGAATCTTCTATGTTTCAAAAAGGTTGCCACTCATTCTTTTCTATCCCAATGAATACAGGCTTAACTCTATTCAATCTCTCCTTTATAAGACAGTCCCTCCGTAGCTGGTAGCAGCCTTGTGAACCTTCTCTGGACTGCCTCCAATACTAATGTATCTTTCTTTAGAGAAGGAGTCCAAAGCTGTTCAGTGTTCCAGCTGTGGACTAAATAGTGCCTTGTATATTTTTAACAAAACCTTCCTACTTCTATCCTCCATTCCCCTTGAAATAAAGGCCAACATTCATTTGCCTTCTGTGTTACCTGCTGAACTTGGCTGCTGGCTTTTTGATTATTCATAGCTGAGGACTCCTAAGTCTCTCAGTTCTATAGCTTTCTGCAGTCTTTCTATATTTAAAAAATATTCAACTCCTCTATTCTTCTTGCCAAAGTGCACAACCTCACATTCCCCCACTCACTTAATCTCTCCATCGCCCTCTGCAGACTCTTTGTGTCATCCTCATCACTTGCTTTCCCACATTTCTTTGTGTCATCCACAAACTTTGCTATAGTACATTCATTTTCCTCACTCAAGTCATGAATATAGAATGTAAATAATTATGACCCCAGTACTGACCCCTGTGGTACACCACGAGTTAACAGATTTCAATCCAGTAAATACTCCCTTTATCCCAACAATGTCTTCTATTATTTAGCCAGTCTTCTATCCATACTAGTTTACTGTGTATGGCATTTTATCAAATGTCTTCTGAAAATCCAAATATATTGTACTGATTGCTTTCACTTTATCTGACCTGCATGTTACCTCCCCAAAGAATTCCAGTACGTTTGCCAGGCATGATTTCCCTTACCTTTTCTAACAAACAGAAGAGAGATCCTCACTTTTTTGGAAGAAGGTGGTTGTTATCTTATTTCTTTCTATGTAACATTGACATTTCTGGCCCTTCATAGTCCAAAACATATTGCACTTCCTTCTGCACATTTTTTTCAACTTCTTAAAAAAATGCTTCTTTATCGTGGACCTTAATAAATCCTCCTGCTGAAATTGTGATTTAAGTTATGAGTGTCCTGATTTTCTAAAAGTCTTGAAAATTCTTCTGAAATTCTTCTTCCTTTAGACTCTTTCTTTCAAATCTTTTAAATTGATATTTTTGACCTTAAGGCAAACTCAGTGATTTTTCTGATACTGTGACCTCAGTATTAATCAGATTTCTGGCCATAAGACCATAAGACCATAAGAAATAGGAACAGGGGTAGGCTGTTCGGCCCCTTGAGTCTGCTTCACCATTCAATACAATCATGGCTGATCTGACCTTCCTCACATGCACTATCCTGCCATTTCCCCGTAAACCTTGATTTCCCTACTGATCAAGAATCTATTTATTTCAGCCTTAAATATACATAAGGACTCTACCCCAACAGCTCTTTGTGGCAAGGAGTTCCAAAGACTCACAACCCTCAGAGAAGAAATTTCCCCTCATCTCATCTCCGCTCTGGTCGCAGAGTCTCCCATGAAGGAAAACATCCTCTCAGCGTTTACCCTGTCAAGCCTCTTAAGAATCCTGTATGTTTCAATGAGATTACCTCTCATTCTTCTATATTCCAGTGAGTAGAGCATCAGTTTGTTTAGTCTTTACTCATTAGACAATGCATCCATACCAGGGAATATCCTAGAGAACCTTCTTTGAACTGCTGCCAATGGAATGATATATTTCCTTAAATAAGGGGACCAAAACTGCTCACAATACTCCAGATCTGGTCTCACCAGCACCTTACAGAGTTGCAGTAAGAGTTCCCTACTCTTATACTTCAACCCCCTTGAAATAAGGGCCAACATTCCATTAAGGGCCTTCCTGATTACCTGCTGCATCTATACGCTAGCTTTCTATTTTTGGGCACAAGTACCTACAAGTACCCTTTCTACTGTAGCTTTCTGCAGTTTTTCTCTATTCAAATAATTTTCTGTTCTTTGCTTCACCCTTCTAAAATGAACAACTTTGCACTTTCCCACATTATACTTATGGTGCACTGTTACATTTCACTTGGAGCCTACTTCTGATGGCAGCAAAACACATTCTGAAAGGTAAGTGCTTCCTTTGACCTTTGCTCCTTCTCAGCCTAGACTTTTGCACTTTATTTTCCTCCCAGAGATTCTAATCGGTCCAATAGAATCTTCTTTCCTCATGTCTTTGTCACTTCACAGGGTGCTTAGCTTTTACTCTTTTCCTAGTCCACATTGCTTCCCCATACCCCTTATCAGCTCTGAGGTAAAGGCTTTCTTCAGGGGTGCTGCTTGTGCTGTGCTGCTGCTTATCAGTCATTGCATTTAAGCTGCTAACTGACTGTCTGTGATTTCTTAAAGTAGTAACATTCTGAAAGTGGTAAACTCACTTGTCTTCGATATTTGGATGGATTCTCTCAACTGTCTTTACCATACAGAATTTCTGCAATAATATCCTTGATCAGATGCTTATTGAGCTCGGGTACTAACCACTGGTTGCTGCTGGCTGGGGTAGTTCTAGTTATCATTGGTAGAGGATAGACCACTAGAAAATGTTGACAAGAAGAGGCACTTGTCTTATATAACAAGGTATAGCTGATTGCATGATAGCAATAAATACAGTTCACGTTATTTAGTTAGGTGCAATTATAACTATTAGGAGCCAGGAATGTCACATGTGTCTCCATTGGGACCTTGTGCAAAATGAATTGATCGTCTGCTCAAAGACAATGGGACATCATCAAGCTGGATGGAGCTAATGCAACATCAACATTAACTCTTTCAGAACCATTACCTATGTAACTCTATTTACATGTAAGTACAGAGAAGTTACAGCATGGAACAGACCATTTGTTCCAAATCGTTTATGCTAGCATTTTATACTCAATATGAACCTCGTCCAGTCTCACTTCATCTTCATGCAGAATTTGTCTCAGGAGAAGGCATAGGATTCTTCTGAACCACTCCTTTTGGAGATTTTTTTTTTTCTTTTTGGTGTGTTAGCAGCACGTACCAATAAGTAATGCTCTGAACTGACATCAAAAGCCAAGATTGATTTATGTACAAACACACTGCAGTCCTTTCTTCAATGAATATGCACTTTGTGTGTAAATCATGATAATTCTTATAGTTTCGCATCATAATTCATCCAAAACATCATCTACCAATTGATTTCTAGATTTTATTTCACTTTAATATGCATTCACAAAAGATGTCATTACCTCTGGAGTGCTGCCTTGCCAAAGGCCATAGTTTTAGCTGAAGAATGAATTTCATCAACTTAACAGAAGATTTAAGTTTGAACATACATCACTCTGGATGTGATTCCTCGCTTCTTAGTTTGCCTGTTTTACCTTAAATCAAGAAACACCAAATTAAAAGAAAATAGCCTTCGTTTGCATCATCATAAAATGGTTCCTTAGAGAGCCAGTTCCTGATTCAAATGACAAGTACATTCTTGGAATAACTTCTGTATTTATCAAAAGAGAACCACAGTGTGTTGCTAAACACTTTATTTGCAATTAAAGAATTTTAAAATATAGTTACTGTAGGAAATATGGCAACCAATTTGTACACTACACGCTCCCTCAAACAGCAGTGAGATAATGACCAGATAATTTGTTTTTGATGTTGGTTGAAGGATATATATTGTCCAGGAGAGCATGTGAACTCTGAAATTCTTGTCTTAAAAATGACATGGTATATTTTATATCCAGTGAAGAGAGTAAATGGGGGCAAAGTTGAATGTTGCCTCTGAAAGATGGCTCGAACAATGGAACAGCATTCTACCCACATGTCAGACTAAACTATGTGTTTAGTCCCTGAAATGGGGCTTGAATGTTTAACATCCTGACTCACATGCTACCACTAAATCTAGACGACACGTCAAACGAAGTCTTCTAACATTCCAAGTTTTTTGCACATGAAATAAGTCCTAAACTGGTCGAATATTTCTAAGCATCAAGAAAACATGGTTTTCAGAGGATTTTTCTCATTTAAAACATTCCCATTAAATTTATATGAGAAGCTTGATTGTCACAGTAATTTTATTTTTATTTGATTTGATTTATTATTGACACGTACCGAGGTGCAGTGAAAAATTTTGTCTTGCTTGCAGTCCATGCAAAGTGCACTAGGCTAATAGAACAGAATGAAGAATGCAATGTTATGGTTGCAAAGAAGGCACACAATGAGCAAGGTCAACATTAAATTTAAAATTTGGGAGGTCCATTCAGAAGTCTAATAAGAGCAGGGAAGAAGCAATTTTTGAATCTGTTGGTAAGTGTGTTTAAGCTTTTGTACCTTCTACCTGACGGAAGAGGTTGGTAGAGATTATGATCAGGGTGGGAGGAGTTAATGATTAATACTGGCTGCCTTCCTGAGGCAGTGAGAAATGTAGGTGGAGTCAATAGATGGAAGGTCGGCTTGTGTGATGGACAGGGCTGTGTTCACAGCTCTCTGAAGTTTCTTATGGTCCTGGGCAGAGCAGCTGCCATGACAAGCGTGATGCATCTGGACAGAATGCTTTGGCAGCGTCCTGAGGTGGCCTCCCAGCATGGTGTAGTGCCATGTCCCCCACCTGGCAGTGGCATGGCAGCACCCCCCTACAGTGTGGCATCTTCATGGCCTGGCATGGCAGTATCTCAGCCTGGCATTGCCTCAGTATGGTCTCCTTGTCTAGAGGTGATTCCAGATTGATCTCCCAGCCTCATTCACCTTGAGATGAAGCCTAGTGTGGTCTGGAGCCAAGGTCCTGTGCATACTGAAGGTTAGATGCCAGTGTGGTCTGGGTTGGAAGGACTGTTATTCTGAACTTTTAGTTCTGCAATACTGGATTTCTGTATTTTCTAAGACCTTGTAACTAAAGAAGTTGTACCTAGGTAACATGTACCTAAGATGGCACTGTAAGTGCCAACGTATAAACTTTTCACTGTGCTCATTTGAGGACAATAAAGCTAATTCAATTCAGTTCAATACAGAATGCTTTCTGTGGTGCATCAATAAGCTTTAGTTGTAAGCTTAGCTCTTACAACTGCTTGCAGTTATGAAATCTAAATCACAGAACATTATTTTGGAAAATATTGATCTTTAAAAAATTGGAAGGAAGATATCACTTGGATGCAATTTAGCTGTTTATTTGTCATTGGTAGAAAGAGCCACATAGTGTGAGGTGAAAGTTAGAGATGTGAAGCTACTCTACATCATCCTAGGCAATGGTTCTGTGGAATGTACGCTATCAGAAAGTTGTTGGTGTTATCTCAATTAACACCTGATCAAAATAGATAAATAGATAGCAAAAAAGAAGCTTCTGAGGGTGGATTTTCAATGTTAACACTGTGTAAAATCTACTCCATTTGGTTAAAATGTGCAAGTCGAGCTATGGAGTTGGAGTTTCAATTTGCCATGTAGGTGGAAACCAATAATTATAGATCATTTGTCTGAAATAGAAACTGCACCACCCTTCATTTACGTTGAAATTAAATTCAAAATTGACAGACAATCCAAAAAGATGCCAGTTTTATGAGGTTGCAGACACGCTTGCTGAGCAAGTGGGTTTGGATGCAAACGTTTCATCACTCTGCTAGGTAACATTGTCTGTGTGCCTCCGATGAAGCGTCAGTGTTCTGTCCCGCATGTTATTTATATGCCTTGTTTTGTTGAGGTGGTTGGTATTACTTCCAGTTCTACTTCTCAGTGATTTGGACAGAGGGTCTAATTCAATGTGTTTGTTGATGGAGTTCCGGTTGGAATACCAGGCCTCCAGGAATTCACTGGCATGTCACTGTTTGGCTTGTATGATTATGGATTTGTTGTCCCTGTCGATCTTATAGTCTCAGTTGTAATCTTACCAGCTGACAGAGGTCACATGACAGTAATCCTCAAAAGAACCCAATAAGTCGAGAAAGCGAATGCACTACTAACAGATACCGACACCTACCAACAGATGGCGATAGACCCGACACCACAGTTCGGGAACCAGATTACAACAACCCTGAAGAAATTACACAACTCAGGAGACGTCAAAAAGACTGATGACCAAAAAGATGAAACCAGAGGGATCCAACACACTCCGATTCTACAGACTGCCCAAGGTATACAAACCGGGGGTCCCTCTCAGACCCATTGTCTCACTGCAACGCACACCAACATATAGACTAGCCAAAGAACTATAACAGAAATTGAAATACTTAATGGACAACACTCCCCACTCTATCCAATCATCCCAAGAATTCCTCAACATCATCAAGTACACCAGGATAGAAGAGGACGAGATGATGATACCCTATTTACATCCATAAACATTGACCTAGCCAAATAAACAATTGTCACACTATTGGATGAATCGAGTAGGCAGGCAACCCAGGACACCAACATCATCAATACAGCTGTGTCTCACGACTCACTTCACCTTCAACGACTGCATATGCAAACAAATCAATGGAACACCAATGGGATCCGTAATATCAGGACTGATTGCAGAAGCAGTAATGCAAAGGTTAGAACAGTCAGTGCTCCTCTCTATGCAACCCAAACTCTGGGTCCAACGTGTAGACGACACCTTCGCGATTATTAAAAGCACAAAACTAGAAGAAACCCACCAAAACACAAACAACGTTCTTACTGGGATAAAATTCATGAAAGAAGAAGAGAACAGCAACTGACTACTCTTCCTGGACATAATGGTAGAACGCAAAAACAATGGGAAACTTCAGACTAGCGTATATAGAAATCCACACATATGGATGAGATATTCAATTACAGTAACAATCACCCCAACACCCACAAACAGAGCTGCATCAGGACACTATTTAAATGAACCACAACACATTGCAGCAACCTGGAACTACGCAAAGCAGAACAGGAGCACCGAAACTGAGTCTTCAAGAGGAATGGATACCCGAAAAGCACAATACACCCTTACCTCCGAGACAGACCACAACAGGAAGACACAACACAACCAGACTTACTAATCATTCTACCATCCATCAAGGACATTTCAGAGATAACCACAAGACTACTCAGACTCCTAGGTATCAGAGTAGTCCACAAACCGACAACCACCCAACGACAGCTACTGACAAACATAAAGGATCCCATACCCAAAACCAGCAAAACTGGGGTAATATACAGAATACCATGCAAGGCCTGTGAGAAACACTACATAGGCCAAACCAGAAGAAAACTGACAATATGGATGCATGAACACCAACTAGCCACCAAGAGACACGACCAATTTGCACTTGTCTCACTACATACGGAAAACAAGGGCCACGAATTTGACTGGTACAACACATCCATAATCACACTAGCCAAACAGAGACACGGCAGGGAATTCCTGGAGGCCTGGTATTCCAACCAGAGCTCCATCAACAAACACATTAAATTAGACCCTGTGTACAAATCACTGAGAAGCAGAACCAGAAGAAATACCAACCCCTAGCAACCCCAGGCATATAAATAACAAGTGGGACAGAACAACGCTTTACCAGAGGCCCACTGACGATGTTACCTATGAGGGTGATGAAACATTTGCATCCAAATCCATTGACTTGGCGAACATGACTACAACCTCATCCACTACCTGAGCTACAAATCTTCTCGAAAACTTTAAATGCCAGTTTTCTGTTCCAGTGACAAATTGAAAATCAGTTCCATATTTTGAAATAGGCTGATGATTATAAGGATAGATATACACTGAGTAAGTCTATGGAACATGGCTTATGAGCTGCTTTTGGCATGAAAACATCATGCCAAGGCAAACAACCAAAGATAACGAACGTCTAAAACAATATCAGACAGATAAAAGTTTTGCTCCGGAATTCCAGGAGGTAGGTAAATTCTGAGACAACATGGAATGCTACAAGTTTAGGCACTGAGTTTAATGATCAGTGCTTTTTTTCCACATCTTGTCATCAGAAAAGTTAGTTACATTAAATGGATTGCAGACTTCTCTGGAAGCACTGGTCAAAATTTACTCAAGGGGAAACATATGAAAAATGAAACACAGGGCATAGCACAATGTATATATTAGTGTCTACTCTAATTTTATTTAATTTCCTGAATGTTTTAGTCTCAAAGGAATGAATAATTGTTATCTTCTTAGCATGAATTTAATTCAGAGTAATTATTTTGTTGCAAAGAAGACTTTCATACTCTAGGAATGAAATCTTTTTTCACCCTGCATCAGTTATTATGCATGGAGTGGCATTACATCCTTATTAATTTTTCATTTTAACTATATCTCTGTCAAGCACCTGGTGGTAATTTTTTTTTGGTATCCAAAAATTCTTAACAGTGGAGATTCTGCTCTTCCTGCTCAGAATCTAAATCAGATTTCTGAGTGAATTCCAAACTTGTTTGCTTTTAATGTGGAATATGCAGTGCGCAAACAGGTCATTTGACACAACTATTCCGTATGATATTTATAGTCCATTCAAGCGTCCTCCCATCCTCTTCCAGATCAATTTATCCCTCTATTCCCTCTATTCTCCTTCATGTGCTTATCGAACTTCTATCAAATGGATCTAGACCACTTACTTCAATCATTCACTTTGGTATTGAAATCCAAATAATCAACTCTTCCATGCCAATGCATGCCCCTCTGTCCATGCCCTATGGCCCCTCATAGCCCCTATGCCAAATCAATGCCAATTTAAGCCAACTCATCCCTGCTCACTGTACTTTGCCTTTACACCTACCATGCCACCATGCCAACTCACCTCAAATTTACCATGCGCAAACCTCAGAACTTTTGCAGAGATGGACCATAATGAAACTCTCCAAGTAAAGTTCTAAGTATCTCTTGCAGACTTCATCATAATGAAAAAGAGTGCTCACAGTCATGAAAACCGATTTACTACATCTACATTTTTCAAATAAATAAAGCTGCGTGCCACCAAACAAAATCAAGTGCACAATCCCTTATGGCAACAAGCATTGAAATTCATAAGCCCACTTGGAGAAGTTAATCAAATTGTGAAATGATTCTGGTTTCATTGCAGTTGGGAAATGCAGGAATCCTCCGCTGAAGTTGTCAAAGGTGGGAAAACTTCCATAATAGCTGTGAAATGGTTATTAAGTCAGTTATGCAACAATAATCCAGTAATGTAAACTCTTGGATTTATGTCTATAAATGGAGTGAACACCAATAATATTTTGTTCACACTGGTTCTGAGACATAAAGGGCAGGATTTCTAAGACCTTGATAATTCAAAATGTTCCTTTTGGCGGGTTCTTCTGAAAGCTTTGACAATTGATTTTAACAGGTCTATTGACAGTTCCAATAAGCTTGACAATATTGGTTTTCTTTTCTTTTAATTCATCTTTACACCTTCTTTTAACAATTCTGCTGGGCACATTATCTGGAAAACAGAGGAGAACTGCCATTAATGCAAAATAAAAATCTTTAAAGAAAATAACAACCTGATCACAACAGGAAGCCTTGGCATAAAAAATAATCTTGCTAGGAAGATTTAATTTCAAATGAATCATAAAATAGGACATCCTAGAGAAAACAGTTCTTGAGCTGCAGGATAGCTTCAAAACTGGGTATTAAGTCAAATTGAACAAAGAAGTACACTTCTGCACACATTTGGGAGTAAGGTAAATGGTGTCATTGCTTATGAAAGAGTATAAGAAGCAACAGTCACACTTGAGCAGGTATTGAATATTTTTGGCAATTATTTCAACCTGAGAAGTCAGAAAATTCTGAAAAAGGCAAGATTTAACAGAAGAATGCAGCATCCAGCAGGATCTAAAGATGATTTTGTTCATGATTTCAACAGACATGAGAAAAGATACGACGATGCAGATATAAAGTCAGAATTAATACAAGATCACATTACTGCAAGCATTATTGATAAGTCTGTGTCAGATTCGTTACAGTTCAGAGGAGACCTGACTGTAGAGAAAACAGTTCAGGTGGTGAATGAAAAAGAGGTCTTGAAGCGATACATCAATCCTAAGGAGAGAAGATCAAACTTCACAGTGGAGATCTTTGGAATCTATTCAAATTTTAAGGTACACAACTACAAAAGATACACATGATACAGTAATCATGGGATAGACAACAGTTGTAAAAAGTACTTGCCAACACTATTAAGCAAATATATCTTACAGCTGCAAGCAGTACTCTTAAAATGAAACGCTTTTATTGTAAAATAGTAAGTCACAGATAAGAAGAAGGCCACAGAACTACTCACACAAAGAAATAATTGATGTAAAACAATCTTCAGTAGAAGAGTCCCCAGGGGAAATCAATGACCAGACCAAATATTTTGACAAGTTGATATTTATGTCAATGGATCTTTCACAAATTTCAAGTTAGACATGGGAGTGAGTGTCATGATGTCTTCAGAAAGTGAGCTGTAATTGACAAAACATTGTTTACAGCCAACAGAACTTCAACTATATGATTCAGGAAGCATTGCACTTAGCATTACAGGTATAATGCAAGCAACTCTTTTGACATAGTGGACACCATACATTGAAAAACCTAAATGTACTTTGCAACCAGGAATTTACACTCCTGAGTGGAAAAGAGTGTCTTGACCTCAATCTTAGTTAAAAACTAAACAAACAGAAAGGCCTCCCCAAAACATTTTTACATGAAACCTTTCAAAATAAGCTGAATGAGATGAAAAATAATTGTAAGGTTGCTGACAACTGCCCAATTGATCAATCTTGGTTTAACTGAATTGCAATAATGGAGCAGGTTTCCAAATACCTGTGCTGAGCGAGGCAATTGAATTGGTCTCTCACTGTCTCTTCTTTTTTCCTCCACTTTGCTCCAGTTGTCTCCAAGCTTCTTGCAGACTAATCATTATTTCATCACTCATGGTCTGGCATTGATTCACTGCAGGAGTTACATCTTTGGATATCAAAACAAGGAATTACATTCACCATTTAATCAGGCCCTTGTTACCCATTCACATTATGTTTTTAAGCACAAACATTTGAATAATGGGTAAAATATTTCCTTTGTCAATGATTGTGATGTTAGAATCATAAAATTACACAGCAGAAAGGGAGGCCATTCAGACTACCATCCATACTATCAAACTGTGTGGGATCTTTAGGGGCTTATATGGTGTTGTGTGTACAAGCATAGTTACCTTTTGTTCTAATGAGAAAAGTCATGTTGAGTAGAAAGATGCAGTTTCTTGTATCTCCACCATTATTTACAGGTTGTAAAATATACTCTGCAGTACTACAAAGGCTATTGGTTGGGGCTAGCTGTAGGTGTGTCTCTCATGAGATCCGACTTTTGTGTCTCCACAATTCCCCATGACATCAACACATTGGATGATGCTTAGTGGACCAAATCATGTACTAATGATTTCAGAACCTTCAGGCCTTTACAAAACATCTCCCCCAAGCTTCTCTTATCACTTTGGTTGTTATACATTTGTTTATATGATTAAATTTACTGTGACTCCCCATTTTTTTGACTTTACATCTTGAGGTTTCACTATTTTCCCAAAAGTGATCTCTTGAGATTTGAAAGAATGATGTATTGTTGAGTACAGCATTATAGTCTTGGACTGTTTTCTGAACAGTCTGAGATCTAAGGTTCTGTTCTACATTAGAGATCTATAGAGCTTTGTGGATAATATCATCTCTCTGAGAGCAGGAATTTGTTTCTCTGTAGTATCTTGCATCCTTAGACATTACCTGTCTTTTCCTAGTGGTGTCTTTGATGGAGTTGTAGGCACCACATGTTCAATTTGTGCGAGTGGATTTTTGTTCTCAATCTGCCTGTAGCACTGTGCTAAAGTATGTAGACTGTTTACTTTAACTTAATGATTCGTTTCACTTTCTCATTTGCCTTCAATGATTAAATTTTTGGTCAAAACAGCTACATCACTTCCTCAATGGTGCTAATTAAAGATTGCTTGATGTGATATCCATTATAATAGTTGAAGACTCTTCTTTTGAAGATATAGAGATCAGATATTTTGCTTGTACCTGTCACTTCTAAGTCACCATATTAGCAGTGCCTAATGTATGACTTGATTTGTCATAACAAGTGCTTGTATTGTAATCTGAATCAATTCAGTTGAAGACGTTTCAGTTGTCTTGATGGGGTATACTGTTCAGTCACTCACTGCCTCTTAGTTTTCCTTCTCAAGTTTTTTGGCACTTGGAACCTGACATCTCTTCAGTACTCATAGTAGCGAAAAGCATTTCTATAGACCAGTACAGCCGTAGTTTTCCAACTCATTGATGGTACAAAATAAACAGCTTATTACAATATAATGAATCTCAGGGGATTCTGCTTTTTGTTCAGATTCTGCCTTCAGCTTACAGAATCCTAAAAATCCTGCCACAAGTTATTCCTTGACCAACAGTCCCTTGAAACAGCTCTAGGACATCTCTGCAGGAGTTTCTCGGTAGCATCTTTGACCCAATCATCTTCAACTGCTTATCAATGACCTTCACTCCATTAGGAGGTCAAAAGTGGTAATGTTTACGCAAAGTTCAGCACCATTCATGACTCCACAAATATTGAAGTAGTCCGTGTCAATGTGCAGCAAGACCTTGACGATATCCAAGTTTGGGTTGACAAGTGGCATGTAATATTGGCACCACACAACTGCCAGGCAATGACGATCTCCAACAAGAGGAAATCTAACCATCACTCTTTGACATTCAATGGCATCACCATAACTGAATTCCCCCCTGTTCACATGCTGCAAGTTACCAGTGATCAGAAATTGAACAGGACTAGCCATAAAGTACTATGGTTACGGGAGCAGGTCAAACATGATATATTTTTACAGTAAATAATTCACCTTCTTTATGGGTAGCACAGTGGCTAAGTGGTCAGCACTGCTGTTTTACGGTGGCAGAGATCCGGGTTTGACTCCAGACTCAGGTGACTGTGGAAATTCCAAACAGACATTCTCCCTGTATCTGCATGGGTTTCCTCCTGGTGCTCCGGTTTCCTCCCATGGTCCAGAGATGTGCAGTTTCGGTGGATTCGCTGTGCTAAATTGCCCATAGTGTCCAGGGATATGTAGGTCACATTGATTTATCATGGGAAATGCAGAGTTACAGATATAGGGTAAGGGATGTGCCTGGGTGGGATACTTTTTGGAGGGTCAGTATGGACTCGATGGGCAGAATGGCCTTCTTACACACAGTAGGGATTCTATATTGACATTGGTGCTGTCAAAGTGTCTTGTTTTATAATTGACATGTCATATCATTATCTGTGCCAATGAATGGCCTCTCATGTGTCTTTTTCTTTCAAGGTTTACTGTATGACTTTTGCCATGGATAAAGTCTCTTTAAACTGTTATTTACTTACCCATCTCATTTTGATTTTTGAGTACTACCCATTTATCCACCTGTTCTTTGGTTTTAAAGATTATACTCAATATTTCTTCATCGTTATCTTCTTATTTGCCTCATGCACTATCATATTTTTTTCTTCTGTAATCGAGTTCTGCACAAATGACCTGGAAAGAAGCATCCTTGACTGTTGTGTGCATCAGAAATTCATGTGCAAACACCATTGCATTTAAAATTGCACTGCTTTATTGTGAATTGTGGAGAATTTCATCTAAATATAAAAACAGCATTATCTGAATACAAACATCAATATTTCAAATTCAATCGTTCTACTATTTAATAAAATTACAATTGTTTTTGGTGTTAAAGAATAGTGAACTTAATAAAATGTGCAGACTTTGCTCCTCTTTTATTCATTCTTCCTCATGTTAGATCTGATGTTTAAATATGTCCCAGAATGATTGCTTTAAAGTGGAGAAAATTTATTTTCATTACATACTCTCAAGCTCTTCCAGTGACAGCTTAAGCAGCTCTCAGTGCAGATTCAGCATGTACAGTTTAAAAAAAGATAATCCATAAAATGATAAAGTGATGTTTTGCGAAAGTGCTAAACAAGTAATAGTGCATCAGTGACTTGATTCCCTTGTTTATCGGATATATCAGCTGTAGCTCTTGCTGTTATCAGAAGCTCGTGGGTTCTACTGCTACATCACAGACTGACAGTGCAGTGCAGTGCAGTACTGAGGTAGTAGTGCAGTGCAGTGCAGTACTGAGGTAGT
>NC_063336.1:93660606-93742422 GCF_021869965.1 Rhincodon typus | reverse complement strand
GTGCAGTACTGAGGTAGTAGTGCAGTGCAGTGCAGTACTGAGGTAGTGCTGCACTGTCAACAATGCTGCCTTTTGCATCAGATGTTAATTTGTCCTCTCAGATATCCTATGGTACTATTTTTTCCCCGAGTTAGCCGATATTTACCCCTCGAACAACATCAATTAACAGATTACCTGATCACTATCACTATCCAATTGTTGGACTTTGTCATGTATGAATTGGCTAATGCATTTCTTAAACTATGACATTTCGAGGGTAGTTCAGTCAGTGTCAAGAGCTCCAGGAATGTACTGAGATTGTGACAGGATAAAGAAAATGAGTCCAGGTGTAACCCAGGCTGCCAATTCATTCTTGCCTGTTTCTTACTTTGTAGAAAATCAATTTCACCTTGTAGGACTCAGTGCAGTGAGGTTCCTTGGCCTTTGGAGTCGTCATTTTTGAACATTACATGGAAGTATTGAGGATCAGACAGGAAGAATGTACGAGATAACAAGGTGTAGAGCTGGATGAACACAGCAGGCCAAGCAGCATCATAAGAGCAGGAAGGCTGACGTTTCGGGCATAGACCCTTCATCAGAAATGGGGGAGGGGAAGGGGGTTCTGAAATAAATAGGGAGAGAGGGGGAGGCGGATAGAAGATGGATAGAGGAGAAGATAGGTGGAGAGGAAACAAACAGATCAAAGAGGCGGGATGGAGCCAGTAAAGGTGAGTGTAGGTGGGGAGGTAGGGAGGAGATAGGTCAGTCCAGGGAGGACGGACAGGTCAAGGGGGCGGGATGAGGTTAGTAGGTAGGAAATGGGGGTGGGGCTTGAGGTGGGAGGAGGGGATAGGTGGGAGGAAGAACAGGTTAGGGAGGTGGTAGGGGGAGGGGAGATTTTGAAGCTTGTGAAATCCACATTGATACCATTGGGCTTCAGGGTTCCCAAGCGGAATATGAGTTGCTGTTCCTGCAACCTTCGGGTGGCATCGTTGTGGCACTGCAGGAGGCCCAGAATGGACATGTCGTCTGAGGAATGGGAGGGGGAGTTGAAATGGTTCACGACTGGGAGGTGCAGTTGTTTATTGCGAACCGAGTGTAGGTGTTCTGCAAAGCGGTCCCCAAGCCTCCGCTTGGTTTCCCCGATGTAGAGGAGGCCACAACGGGTACAGCGGATGCAGTATACCACATTAGCAGATGTGCAGGTGAACATCTGCTTGATGTGGAAAGTCTTCTTGGGGCCTGGGATGGAGGTGAGGGAGGAGGTGTAGGGGCAGGTGTAGCACTTCCTGCGGTTGCAGGGAAAAGTGCCGGGTGTGGTGGGGCTGGAGGGGAGTGTGGAGCGGACAAGGGAGTCATGGAGAGAGTGGTCCCTCTGGAAAGCAGATAAGGGTGGGGAGGGAAAAATGTCTTTGGTAGTGAGGTCAGATTGCAAATGGCGGAAGTGTCGGAGGATGATGCATTGGATCCGGAGGTTGGTGGAGTGGTACGTGAGGATGAGGGGGATTCTGTTTTGGTTGTTATTGCGGGAGGGGGTGCGAGGGATGAGTTGCGGGAAATGCGGGAGACACGGTCGAGGGCGTTCTCGACCACTGAGAGGGGGAAGTTGCGGTCCTTGAAAAACGAGGACATCTGAGATGTATGGGAGTGGAATGCCTCATCCTGGGAGCAGATGCGGCGGAGGCGAAGGAATTGGGAATAGGGGATGGCATTTTTGCAGGAAGGTGGGTGGGAGGAGGTGTATTCTAGGTAGCTTTGGGAGTCGGTGGGCTTGAAATGGATATCGGTTTCTAGGTGGTTGCCCGAGATGGAGACAGAGAGGTCCAGGAAGGTGAGAGAGGTGTTAGAGATGGTCCAGGTGAACTTAAGGTTGGGGTGGAAGGTGTTGGTGAAGTGGATGAACTGTTCGAGCTCCTCGTGGGAGCGCGAGGCGGCACCGATACAGTCATCAATGTAACGGAGGAAAAGGTGGGGTTTAGGGCCAGTGTAGGTATGGAAGAGGGATTGTTCCACGTAACCTACAATGAGGCAGGCATAGCTTGGGCCCATGCGGGTACCCATGGCCACCCCCTTTGTCTGTAGGAAGTGGGAGGAATTGAAAGAGAAGTTGTTGAGGGTGAGGACGAGTTTGGCTAAGCGGATGAGGGTTCAGTGGAGGGGGACTGGTCGTCCATGGTAAAGATGAGGTGTTGGGGACTGGGGAATTGGAGTTCTGGAGGAGGTGGAGGGCGTGGGTGGTGTCATGGACGTAGGTAGGGAGTTCCTGGACCAAGGGGTAGAAAATTGAGTCGAGATAGGTGGAGATAAGTTCGGTGGGGCAGGAGCAGGTGGAGACAATGGGTCGACCAGGGCAGTCAGGTTTGTGGATTTTGGGAAGGAGATAGAAGCGGGCGGTGCGGGGTTGGGGAACGATGAGGTTGGAGGCCGTGGGTGGGACGTCACCTGAGGTGATGAGGTTGTGGATTGTTTGGGAGATGATGGTTTGGTGCTCGGGGGTGGGGTCATGATCAAGGGGACGGTAGGAGGAGTTGTCGGAGAGTTGGCGCCTGGCCTCGGCGATGTAGAGGTCAGTGTGCCATACTACAACTGCGTCTCCCTTGTCTGCGGTTTTTGTGGTGAGGTTGGGATTGGAGCGGAGGGAGCGGAATTGATTTCTTTTCCTTCATTTTTAATGAGTCCTCACGTTCCCTACCAGTGTGAGGGAGATCACTCGCAGAATTTCACTGCCTAATCGTGAGGTTGTGTATGGCTGAAAGGTGCAGCAGTGCAATTTATTCTACCTTTAAAATATTTATTGCTGATTAATTGCATACTTTGCTTGAATAGGTTTTGCTGCAAGAGGACTTATCCCGACGTAATAATGTTCCAGCAGATTTTACTTCAAGTGCGCAAGGCTGTAGAAAAAAGTCAAAATAATTGATTGAGTAAAATAAAATGAGATGAATACAGTGGCTCCAAGTTTTTCAGGCGGAGAGAGTAATGGCAGATGTTCCCAATGTAAAAGAAACAGAAATGCTCCCCTGATATTCCACTGACTTCGCCAGAACCGAAAACATTCTGTGGGAAGAGTGTGGTGGGCTGAAGAGGACCTATCAACATCCCTTCCATCTCTTCCACCCACATGTCATGGCATCATGTTAGACGGGGCAGATGGGCAGGAGTTCCTTGGAAATTGCTCCCTTTACACTATAAAGAGTCTTAGTGGATCTCACATCAGTTAATGTTATTTGAGGTTTTCTAACGTGTGATCGCTTCTTGGGTTTAAGTAACTGTCTGGGGACTGAAGGGTTTAAAATAAAATAGTCTTCAGTCATAGAATCCTTACAGTGTGGAAGCAAGCCATTTGGCCCATCAAGTCCACGCTGAGCATCCAAAGGGCATCCTCCCCAGACTCACCCCATCCCTGTAACCCTGTATCTCCCATGGCTAATCCACCTAGCCTGCACATCTTTGGACTGTGGGAGGAAACCAGAGCACCTGAGACACAGGGAGAATATGCAAACTCCACACAGACAGTTGCCCAAGGCAGGAATTGAATTCAGGTCCCTGGCGCTGTGAGGCAACAGTGTTAACCTTGGGCCACTGTGCCACTGTCAATTTGGATAATGGGCTGAATCTGCTCTATTTGGGAAAGGATGCTGGAATCAAACCAGGGTGGCTGCTATTTAATGTACCTTGCAACTGTTACCTTCTCTGTGTGAACACTCCCATCCTTGGAATTTTTGAATCTAGCATGGATCTTGAGGGAGGGTGTTCCATGCCATCTCACAGTTGTCAAAAGACCTGACCCCTAAGGATTTCCAGCTCAAGTAGTTCTACTGTTGGGGGACATGACTGCTCATACACTTTCGTTGAGTAGACAAAAAAGATAACTAGTCAAAGGTCACTCAAGATAACATTGCTGCAATGAGCCAAAAATAATTTTCTTTTTCTTTCCTGTTTCTTCTGCCTGAGGCTAATTGGCAAATGTGGTGAGATTGGAGGATTGAACTAATTCCAGGGATTCCCATTTAATACCCAATATGTCTGTCTGTGACTTCTTACCTCAGCCCTGAGGATTCCCATCCAATCCATGGCAACAGGCATGAGTGGGCCCATATAACATGATCTCAATTACTGTATTTAAAGCAACCATCCAATCACTCAGTGCTCATTCTCAAGCCCATTCCAGCACAGCACTCTTCACACCCACTTGTCCAGTGCAAGCACCTATCTTTCATTTTCTGTGCATTTCCTCACATTTCCATCTATCCAAACACTATTTGCATTCACCCTTATCCTTCTCCAATTTTTATACCTCTGTCTTATAGTCACCTTGAATCAACACTGGATCCATGTCATTGCATTTACCAGACGGTTCTTTGTTCCCTTCTTACAGACAAAGGAAGTTCTAAGGAGAGGAAGAGACTCAATGGTGGCCATCCAGAGAATTCTCAGTCGACAACTGAAAAAGGAGCAGTCACTGGAAATTAGTGGAGTTTTGGGATTGATGGGTGTTAGAAATGGGAAGTCAATGAAATTTCAGCTTCCTGATGACTCGATCAAATAAAAACTACCTCACACTATACTACAGTCACTCGTACTGACTTGGTTTCAACAGTGATTGCAACATGATCACTCTTATAACAGTTTGATTAATCTTAACAAAATCAGAATGTTGCAATGTCTTTTCTCTCCCACAGGCCTTCTGGTATGTATCAGAAGTCAATGGAGATGGCCAATGACAGATCCAGAGAGAAGCTGAGGGTGCACTGACACAGGACTCATTCAGAACATGTACTGGGTTCAGATATTCACACTCAGTTGACCTTGTGGATATATAGTTGAATTTCAGCTGGTAACTTGTGCTTGGTAATTAAGGAAGAACAGAGAGTATCGGCAGGGGTAAAAGTGAAGAGTCCCTGTTGGACGGAACAGTCCTGTCCAAACTCTGCTCAACTGGACCTCGATGTTTGGGACAGGTGATGAAATGGAGAGCAAAATCAGATACTGTGTGATGCTTTGATAGGACTTCCAATTCATTCACCACAATTTCAGTGGAGGATGCAGGCACCCACGGTAAGAACACATGATTTGGTATTGTAGGCCATTGAGTTCATGCATTCTTCCAGGGAAGAGTCCCCAAAACCCAAGAATATCAAACTCTCCAAACAAATGAGTCCATATATACCTTGACCATAATTGTGCACACTCTAGAAACCAAGAAGTCTGCCATTGGATGCCTTGCCTTAACCTGTTCAGAAGTGCTCTCCTGTACAGTTGTAGTGGTGACGTATGGCTGGCTTATGAGAGGGATGACGGCAACAGGTGACACAGAAGTGGAACCTTCATTCAGAGTGTCTCTTCTTACATGCTACCCGACTTAGCCTGTATCCCACATCTGCTGATGGCCGAGTCTTCCCCTGTATAGTGCACGTAGCAGAAACCTCATGGGTTTCAAAGCCCACAGGATGATGGCCTCTTAATAATTTGGACAGGTATCCGAGCAGCCTACCTGTTGAAACCAGAAGCATTCAACCTGAAACAAGTAGTGAAAGAAGATAAAAAGCTTTGTAGTTCCACAAGGATTATCATGTGAATGGCTTTGAGAATATGGTTTTATTAAGGTTGTCTTGTTTATTCAGGTCACATTTTCATGTTTTCCTGTCTTGTCCATTTTCGGATGCTGGATTATAAACGACCTTTTGACGGATGGCAAGACATGAACTGATTGGGATTAATTAGGGAATGGGGAACATGTTCAAGGTAAGTTAGACGCAGGACTGTCTTGCAACAGTAGTATTCGGTTAGTAGACAGGAAGAATGGTTGACGTGTTTGTGAAATCTACTGTGAAATTGTGGACTTTACGTTAAATTGAAAAGTCTGTAAACATTACTCGAATTGAGCAATTGACATATTAATCGACAAGCCACCCTTTCCTGAGATAGTTGCACAGAAGCAATGAAATCAAAAAATAGGCAAATTGGAGTCAACTTCCCAATATATTTCCCCATCCTCAACTCATTCCACATGAGCACCGAACCACTCCAAAACTGACACATCCCACCTTGTTAATATTCAGATGTCTGTGTCTGGTTCTGTACAGAAATGAAACTCAATTCATAAGAGATTGAATGGGACAGGCCTTCAAATACATTCAGATCACTATATTTGGCATTCCTTTGCAGCTCAACAACGCTCAGTCACGGTCTGCCAGTACCCAATGCTGCATTCGTATTTGGAAAGTTGCTGTAACATTTCTCACAAATTCCTGGTCAGGATACTTTAAAAAAAAACATCTTTCATCAGAGATCTTTCTGTCACTTCTCACATTCCATTCTCCCAATGTGTTCTAGCCTTTATTTTGTTGACATAACTCTAGATAACAAGTCTTTTAAAATGACCCTCCTTATCCAAAGCTCAATGTACAGCTTTCTACAAGTCTGTCCTCCACCTTTTATCCTTTAAACTGGAATCAATGAACTTCTCCAGTTCTTTTCCAGGATGAGAGTATAACATTCTTTTTCTCCAAAAAAAAATCACACAAATCAGATGGTGGCATAATCCCATCACTACTTGAGTTATCTGGTCTTAATTCTTGCCTAAATTATTACCCTTGGCCCTTCACTTAGACTTCTCATTGACAAAAAATTTTCATATGTGTATTTCATTTTTTAACTTCATTTTGCCAGATATTAGAACAATTCTCTTAACATCATGAGACTGAAATATATTTACCTTTGACATTTTTTTTTTATTTTTACTGCTTGCCTGTGATAAAATTTTGTCCACTGCTGTGCATTTATTGCTGGACTGTACAATTTGGATATGAATCCCCTCAATCAAGAGTATTGCTCCATAAGCAAAGTGAGGGAACTTATAGAAACAATGATACCTCTAAAGCCCCAATTAAAAACGACGTAGATAGCACAAGTAAACATCTCTCAACATAGGAACGTAGAACTTGAGACCTGAAGAAGGCCATTTGGCTTCTTGAGCCTGCTCAACCATTCATTAAATCAGGGCTGATCTGATTTTGGTCTCCACTTGACTTTCCTGCCCGATTCTCAAAGCATTTAACTCCCTTATCTATCAAAATTCCCCTACTAAACAGGTTCTGCACCAGCTAAATTGGCCATCAGTAGAGACCAGGAAGAGTGAGTGCTGACCACAACTCCCCAGCTGACTAAACCCCATGCATATGCAACTGTAGTGGCTGTAGCGAGATCAGGCAGGTGGACGTCATAGAATATGAGTTCCCTGATTGATGCAGTTAATCTGGTCCAATGAGGAGGCCCTGGCTGACAGATATAAACAGGAGAGTCAGAGGTTCTGTTCACTCTGAGAGTTGGCTCTGAGGGAGCTGGAACAGTGACAAGGACTCGCCATGCCTAAATAAGGAGTGGCATGGTGACAGAATATTGGCCTCTGTGGAGTTATTTCAGTGGCAATGAGACAAAAGCATGCTTCTGAAGAAATTCACCCACAAAATTGTCTTTGAATTGGGAGAAACATTTCTGGCATCATGCCATTATTTGGGAAGCTTGACTCATTCAGTTCTGCCATCGAAGACTGGGCCAGTATGTGGAAAGAATGCATTATTTTTTCTGGGCAAATGACACTGAGGCAGATGAAAAGCAATCAGTAATTTTTCTGACAGCTTGTGGACCCTTGGATTTTTGGTTATTAGGAGACTGATTAAGGTTTTTGCAAAGATCTGTAGCTCGGGTTGTGGATAAGGTTGTTGGCTTGCTTGCTGAGCTGGTTTCTTTTCGTTCAGATGTTTCATTACCATGCTAGGTAACATCATCAGTGAGGCCTCTGAGGAGGTGATGTTGTTCTATTCCACTTGGAATTTATACTGTTCAGTCTGTTATGGTGAGTTGTGTCATTTCTGGTTCTGTTCTGTATGGGTTTGCACATGGGATCCAATTCTATATATTTGTTGATTGCATTATGGGATGAGATCATGCCTCTCGGAATTCCTGTGTGTGTCTATGTTTGGCTTGAGCTACTATGGTTACATTGTCCTAGTTAAACTGATGGCCTTCATTGTCCGAGTGTGCTGATATTAGGGAAAGTTCATCGTGTCGTTTTGCTGCTAGCTGATGTTCATGTATTCTGATGACTAGTTTCCTTCCTGTCTGTCTGATGTAATGTTTGTGGCAGTCATTGCATGGTGTTTTATAAACTACATGCCGTGGGTATAGGGCCATTAATCCTTGTGAATGTTTGTTGTATTGTGGCTGTGGGCTTTTGTGCTACCATGATTCCTAGTGGTCATCTTCAAAGGTGTTGCCACACTATCATCCCATTCTCTGCTTATAAACCAAAGTTTTCCCAGCTACCATCTGTTAGGAGGAAGAGTCACCAGATTTGAAACTTTAACTCTGATGTTTTCTTCATGGATGCTGCCAGACCTGTTGAGCTTTTCCAGCAACTTCTGCTTTTTTCTCTGATTTACAGCATCCGCAGTTCTTTCGGTTTTTATTTAGTATTTAACTCACTGGCACATCTCTTCTGGGCATGCCCACCTTGAAGAAGTTCTGCTCCTCTCTCCAACGGGATTTACGTTCCAATCTTTCTTCTTGTCCACTGACATTAATTTCACTGTCACTCCTAATGTTTGACCAAGTATTTGCTGAAAACTTGTTTCCACAGCCATATCACATTCCTCAGTGACTGCCTCTGTCTCACACTCACCCTGCGTGGATTCCAACTGAAGTTTCATCCCTCACGTTTTGAACCCTTCCAGGATCACAGATATCTCCGTGATGTTCAACGTTCCATGGACAGCTGCTCTCGCCACATCCTGAGATCCACACTCAGTGCCATGAAGCGTTACATGCGCACTCTCAATTTTTCTCTCCAACAGCATCGCAACGTGCTGGCTCAGGGTTGCACCACTCCACAGTTCCACTTCATCCTCCAGCTCATTCGTCGAGCTAACAAGAAACTTTTTCTTTTCCTTCCAGGCATCAAGGCCCACAAGATGCAACAACTCAAAGATACCCATGGCCCTCTGGAAACTTCCTCTCCTTTCCTTCTCTCTGACTCCATCCCCACCCCCAACCCCTCTATCTCCTGTCGGGTATTCACCATCCCTCCTGACTTTCTGCTCTCTGATGCTGAACACTCCATACTCAGCAAAGGCCTCGGCTTTATTCCTCTGCGTCCCACCTTAATGAATTTTGGGCATGACATGACATTGAACTCTTCTTCCACCATCTTCGCCTCCGTGCCCGTTTCTTTGAACACGAGTCATCTCCCCATCCCACAGACCATTTCACACCAGTTCTAACACTGTCCCACCACCTGGGCTCCTCCCTCTGGCTTTTTACCTGCACTCAATCTATTCATTGAGCACTGTCGACGTGATATTGGTCGCCTCAATTTCTTTGCCCCCCTCACCAAATCCAACCTATCTCCCTCCGAACTGACTGCAATCCGTGCACTGAAATCTAACCCGGACTTTGTTATTAAGCCTGCCGACAAGGGTGGTGCTGTTGTAGTCTAGTGTACTGACTTCTACCTTGAAGAGGCTGAGTGGCAACTCTTAGATATCTCCTGCTGCCTTCCCCTGAACCATGACCCCACCATGGCACATCAGGCCATTGTATCTACTAGAGTAACTGATCTCATTTCATCTGGTGACCTCCCCCACCCACTGCCTCCAAGCTGATAGTCCCCCAGCCCCGCACAGTTCTCTTCTACGTCCTTCCAAAAATCCACAAACAGGACTGTCTGGGCAGACCCATTGTTTCAGTCTGCTCCTGCCCCACAGAACTCATCTCTTCCTACCTTGACTCAGGCTTCTCTCCCCTGGTCCAATCCCTGACCACATACGTCTGTGATTACTCAGACTCTTTACACCAGTTTCAAATCATTCAGTTTGCAGGTTTTAGCCACCTCCTCTTTACCATGGATGTGCAATCCCTTTACATGTCCATTCCCCCGCAGGAGAGTCCTAGGGCTCTCCGCTTCTTCCTGGAGCAAAGACCTGAACGATCCCCACCCACCACCACCCTCCGCCGCTTGGCTGAGCTTGTCCTCACCCTCAACAACTTCTCTTTCAACTCCTCTCATTTTCTTCAGGTCAGAGGGCTGGCCATGGGTACCTGCATGGCCCTCAGTTATGCCTGTCTCTTTGTGGGGTACATAGAACATTTCTTGTTCCAGTGCTATTCCGGCCCCCGCCTACAACTCTTTCTCCGATACATTGATGATATCATCGGTGCTGCTTCCCTCTCTCTTCTGGAACTGGAAAAGTTCATCGATATCGCTTCCAATTTCACCTGCCCTCACTTTCACCTTGTCCATCTCTGAGTCCTCCCTTCCATTCCTCGACATCTCTGTTTCCATTTCTGGGGATAGACTGGACGCTAATATCCACTATAAACCCACTGACTCTCACAGCTACCTGGACTATACATCCTCACACGCTGCTTCCTATAAAGATTCCATCCCATTCTCTCAGTTCCTCCGTCTCCATCGTATATGTTCAGATGAGACCAACTTCAACAAGGGAGCCCCCAACATGTCCGCCTTCTTTCTCAACTGAGGATTCCCCAGCACCGTTGTCGACAGGGCCCTCTATGGGGTCCGACCCATCTCCCGCACTTCCGCCCTCAACCCTTCTCTTCCCTCCTGCAATAGCGATAGGGTTCCCCTATCCTCACCTACCATCCCGCAAGCATTCATATTGAGAAGATCATCAGACTCCATTTCCACCACCTCCAGCAAGATGCCATCACCAGACACATTCCCCTCGCCTCCCTCGTCTGCCTTCCACAGGGACCATTCCCGTTCCCTCCGGCACATCCGGATCCTCTCTTCCTTCACCCCCTACAGCCCATCACTCACAGCCCTACGGCACCTTCCCCTGCAACCAGCAAAGGTGCAACACCTGCCCATTTACCTCCTCCCTTCCCAGTATCCAAGGGCCCAAACCTACCTTCCAGGTGAAGCAACACTTCACTTGCACTTCCCAGAATCTAGTCTACTGCATTCACTGCTCACAATGTGGTCTCCTCTACATTCGGAAAATGAAGCGTAGACTGGGTGACCGCTTTGCAGAACGTTTACGTTCTGCTCGTAAAAAAGACCCTGAGCTACCCATTACCTGCCACTTTAACACGCCACCCTGTTCCTTGGCCAACATCTCTGTCTCTGGCTTGCTGCAGTGATATAGCGAAGCTCAGCGTAAGCTGGAAGAACAACACCTCATTTTCTGTTTGGGGACCCCGCAGCTCTCCAGACTCAAAATTGAGTTCAACTATTTTAGGGCCTAAACTCTCCCCTGTCCCACACTCCAGGCCTTGTTATCACATAGCCTGCCATTACGGCTCTTGAAAAACAATGATATCTGGAATCCCTATGCTGTGGAAACAGGCCCTTCAGCCCAAATTGACCCTCAGAGCATCCCACCCAGACCCATCCCCCTGTAACCCACCTAATCTACACATCCCTGAACACTATGAGCAATTTAGTGTGGCCAATCCACCTCACCTGCACATCTTTGGACTGTGGGAGGAAACCAGAGCATCTGGAGAAAACCCATGCAGACGCAGGGAGAATGTGTAAACTCCACAGACAGTTGCCTGAGGGTGGAATTGAACCCAGGTCCCTGGTGCTGTAAGGCAGCAGTGCTAACCACTGAGCCATCATGCTGCCTCCAGAGAAACACTCCATGAAACTCAATGAAAGTAAAACATACCAGAAATATGCTAAGATCCAGCCTATTTTGCTTGGCAGTAAACTAAATGAATATTACTGAAAAATAAGAGATGTTCCCAGAACATTTTTGCTGTACACATCACGATAGATGCAAGAATGACAAATTTCAAATGACGACAACAACTTGTATAACAGGAAATTAGATGATAAGACAGTAAGACATAGGAACAGAACAGAAGCAATTCATCCTATTGCATCTGCTGCACCATGCAATGAAATTATGGCTGAGCTCAGAATCCTCAACAACCTCTCTTGACTTTTCCCCATAACCCTTGATTCCCTTGATAATTTAAAATCTGTCAATCTCAGCCTTGAATATTTTTAATGAAACTGCCTCTACAGGCCTCTGTAGTAAAGAATTCCACAGATTCACTGCCCTCTGAGAGGAGAAATTCCTCTTCATCTCTATTAAATGGGTGATCCCTTATTCTGAGATTGTTCCTTCTGGTCCTAGACTCTCCCACAAGGGGAAGCAACCTTTTCCACATCTATCCTGTCAAGACCCCCAAGAAATCTGTACGTTTCAATAAGGTTACCTCTCTTTCTTCTAAATTTCAATGAGTGCAGGTCCGGCCTACTCAACCTCTCCTCTTAAGATAATCTCCCCATACCTAATATCAGCCTAAGTGAATCTTTTCTGGACCACCTCCAATGTCTGTATATCTTTCTTCAGATAAGAGATCAAAGGCTGTTCAGAATATTTCAGCTCTTGTCTGATTAGTACCTTGTACAGTTTTAGTAATAATCTCCCTACATTTATATTCCATTCCTTTTGAAATAAAAGCCAACATTCAATTTGCCTTCCCTATTACCTGCTGAACTTGGATGCTAAATTTTTTGTGACTCATGGACTTTCAAATCCCTCTGCTCTGTAAAATTATGCAGTCTTTCAGTTCCTCTGTTCTTTCTGCCAAAGTGCAGGACTCACATTTCCCCACATCATATATCATCTGCCAAGTTTTTGCCCACTCACTTAACTTGTCTATATCTTTCTGCAGACTTTTTGTGCCATCCTCACCGCCTGCCTTTACACCCACGTTTTGTGTCATCTGCAAACTTAGCTACAGTACAGTTCACTTTCCTCATCTAAGTTATTAATAAATATTATAAATAATTGTGGACCCAGCACCAATCCCTGTGACACAATACTCATTACAGGTTGCCATCCTGAAAATGTTCCCCTTATCCTAACTCTCTGTCTTCTATTAGTTAGTCAGTTATTTATTCATGCTAATATACTACCTCTAATACCACAGGTTCTTATCATACTAAGTGGCCTAATGTGTTTTGTCTTATCAAACACCTTTTGAACATCTAAATATACATGCCACTGCTTCCACTTTATCTGTCCTGCTTGTTACCTTTTCAAAGAATTCAAGTAAAATTTGTCAGTTGTGAAATCCCATTCATGAAGCTACGCTGACTTCAATCATATTACACATTTCTAACTGATCTGCAGTTAAATTGTTTGTATTAGACTCTAACAAGTTATCATTAACAGACATTAAGCTAATTGGCCTATAGTTGCTTGTTCTTTTGTCTCATTCCCTTTTTCCAATGGTAGTTTTCCAGTCTTCTGGGACTTTTCCAGAATCCAATTACTATCAATGAATCTTTCAGGAATCTTTAAATTATGGTACTGTTTGGTTGACAGGTTAAATCTAAATGACTGAGGCCTTATGATGGAAAAACAAGGAATACATTCAAGCTTTGCATCTTTTTTGAATTATTCAGGAATTTGAGGAGCCTATAGTTTCCTGTTTCTTTCTTCATGTCAATGGCTCTTCAGTTAGCTACACTCTATTCATGCAATTCCAGCAAAGTTGTGTGCTTTCTCCACCTGCTTGCCTCTGGAAGACAGAATGTAATGTAGTTATCACTCTTTGCGCAGCGATCCGCAACAACATTCCTTCTAAAACAGCGGACAGCAAACAGTTGCAAAATGTCCAGCACCACCTCAGCAGCAGCCACTATCATACAGATTCACTGCCAGGGTTACTTATGTTGCCCATCCCTAAATGCCTTTGCACTGAAAAGCTTGCTATCCCACTTCAGAGGACAATTCAAAGTAAACCATATTTCTATGGTCACATGCATACCAGGTACAAATAACAGATTTCCTTCCCATGAGAGCTTCACTGAACTAGATGGGGTTTTATGAGAACTGATTATATTTTCATGGCACCATTAATTTAATTTAGTACTTTTTTTTTTTAACAATTCCTGCTTTACTAGTTGAATTCAAATTCTATCTACCATCATTGTGGGAGTGAACACATGTCCCTCCAATATTAACCTGGGTATTATTAATCCAGTGACATTACCACTGTGCCATTGCTTCCACCAAAGTTTATTGTGTATGTGTATTCACGTTCTCACCAAAATAGCATTTGCTATGTTTCATTCTACAAATGTACAGATGTATCACAAACATCAATTTGAAGCTCTAGAAATGCTCATCAGCCATTTGAGAAACAGACATCTGGCCATCTATTTCTGTTGATGCGTTTTACAAATGGCCTTGGTATGAATGTTTGGCTGAGCTCCAAAGCACACTAAATGGTTAATTCAGCAGGCAGCTTGTTACACAGCTGAAGTGAACGGTTTGCATTGGTTGATTGTCATCTTTATGAGGTGATAATGAATTATTCTTTCGTTGAATTGTTTATGTAACACTTTCTGAGTTTATCAGTTCCTGGAGCTTCCTGACTCAAGCTTTCTGTATAAATTGTAAAATTCTGACCCTTGCTGTTTACAGAGTTGAAATCTAGCTTAGCAGGGGATGATGTACAATTTTTAGGGAATATTTCTGACATTGCCACATGTTGGTGTAATGACGTTCATATAATGCCTTAACTTAAATACAAAAGGACTTATGACACTGGGATGACCTGCGAAATGGTGCCTGAACAGAAAAAGTAAATTGGGCTTCAGAAAAGACAATAAATAAGTAACCAGTTTGGTGCTGAGGGGAGAATAGTTTGATGGCAAATAATAGCAATTTAAAGGTCAGGAAAAGAAGACTTCTGAGCAAAGGATGGGATGCTAAAAGAAAGAAAGACAGCATGAATTACTCAAGGAACCAAAACTCTATCGGAACTCCAAAAGCTGAGAATTTAGTATAGAAGAATATCTAGGCAGTAGTGATTACAATATAAGGGTTAGGATAATGACTGAGAGGGATACAAATTGTATACAGATGAACGTATTAGCTAACCATGTGAGAGTGAGGAAGGAGCTAAAGGAAGTAAAGTTGAGAAAACGTTGACAAATGAAGAGGCAGAATAACAATGAACATAATTTAAAGAAGATACCAATCGAGTTCAATGGAACTAAATCATATTAAAAGGTAAAACCCAACTAGTCTTGACTACGATACAATGGATAATTGAAGAAGTGGGGATAACTTTGATTTAAAGAACAGGTACACATGATGCATGTAAAAATGAATTAGAAGATATCAGAGGGGAAATAGTAAAAAAGGGCAAGTATGAAAGCAACAAGGAAATATGAAATGAAAATATCAAAGACTAACAAATATAAAACAGTCACTTGGTAATACAGAATCTGAAATTCCCTAGTGACCTATGTTGAAGCTTTTCATCTTCCACTCTACAGGGCAAACAAAACCAAATTCCAAACAATGATAATTTATACTACAGAAAAGAAAGGGCCTGCTGATTAGTTAACAGAATGAAAACTGAAAGCAGGCATTATGTGAAATTTCTTACCTTCAGGAACTGAAGATATTGTGTCAAAGTTTGAGAGATATCAAATGATGTCATTTCCCTTTGTGTTTCTTCACCCTTACATTCTATCCACACTATTTCTCTCCTAACTCAACCCCTAGCTTATTCTTATGTTACAGCTCTACACTAAACATCTAACTTTATGAACACCCACAATTTTGCATATGTTGTGTTTCACTATTCATTTGTAACCAGAAACCTTCAAGTGCTAGTGCTGTCTTGGAACAATCCATGAGCCTGCTAAAGCTGTTATTTTGGAGTTATGGCCATTAATAGCTTCAGGACACCAATTTTAAGTACAATATTTTGCATATTTTATGTGAAATTGTATACCTTTGACTCACATTTCCCTACTTATTTCGCAAACTTACTCATTTTCATCCACCTCCTGTTTTCTAGAAGTCAAAGAAGGTAAAATAAAGGAGATGTAATTTGAGCTGCCATCTCATGATCACCATTTTACACTTTCAAAAACATCCAATTTGCCACCGCTTTCTTGATTCATCCTGACCTTTGGTCTACTTTTCTCACAGTGGAATTGACCTGTTCTGTGTCTTGAAACTGTGCCTAGCTTTTGCAATTTTTAAGAATGTCATATGTTCAGTCATTAAATTGAAATAAATATTTATTATGTTAAAGGTGGTTAAACAGTAATGAAAATCCTGTAAATATCCCTGCTCAGTAAAATCTTCACTTGATTTCTTTTCTATTTGTTCTGACTGCAATTTGAGAGTGGTGCCAACAGTTCTTGAAATCTTCTCTCAGTATATTATTGCATTATGCTTCAGTACATTGTGGTTGTTATTATGTCACTGCTTGTTTATAAGGGCATTGGAGAAGCAATTTAAGATGATTTAAGGAGGCAACATAATTCAGATGCTGCATCCCTTATGCTTTCCCGTAAAGAATGCACTTTCCTATGACAAGCTTGAACTGCAGCTGATGATGTGTGTATCTTGCAAAAGAATGTACCAACGCCAGCTCTATTAAAAGCCCACCAATCATTCCTTGAGAAAACACAAGTGACAATTAGAACGAGATGAATCCAAACACAATTAAGTCTAAACTGAAAATGTGATCAAACTGATCCAAACATCAGGGCTTGTATGAATTGTGCAAATTTCAAAAATAGCTCAAGACTGAGGATATAATATTTTAACTATTGTCATGATGGTGATTTTAGAAAAAGGATTATGGATTTTCAAATCCCATCACCTGACTTTAATATCTGGGATCTTCATGGACTAAAGAAGATTTATGAAAGGAAGAAACACGAACTTCAAATGGTTACAGCAGTCAGCTGACCACTCAAGTTAGCTAAGCTTTGTGAAATCATTGTACAAAGAACAAAGAAAATTACAGCACAGGAACAGGCCCTTCGGCCCTCCAAGCCTGCGCCGATCCAGATCCTCTATCTAAACCTGTCACCTATTTTCCAAGGATCTGTATCCCTCTGCTCCCTGCCCATTCATGTACCTGTCTAGATACATCTTAAATGACGCTATCGTGCCCACCTCTACCACCTCCGCTGGCAATGTGTTCCAGGCACCCACCACCCTCTGCGTAAAGAACTTTCCACGCATATCTCCCTTAAACTTTTCCCCTCTCACCTTGAAATCGTGACCCCTAGCACTTGAGTCCCCCACTCTGGGAAAAAGCTTCTTGCTATCCATCCTGTCTATACCTCTCATGATTTTGTAGACCTCAATCAGGTCCCCCCCCTCAACCTCCGTCTTTCTAACGTAAATAATCCTAATCTACTCAACCTCACTTCATAGCTAGCGCCCTCCATACCAGGCAACATCCTGGTGAACCTCCTCTGCACCCTCTCCAAAGCATCCACATCCTTTTGGTAATGTGGCGACCAGAACTGTACGCAGTATTCCAAATGTGGTCGAACCAAAGTCCTATACAACTGTAGAATAAATAATAAAATCAAAACAGAATTTTTTTTCAAAACATATTGAAAACTAACTTATCTGTCAGGTGTGGGGAAGCCTTCATTTTTGATTTTGATTCATATGTGAAAAATAACCTTCACATATTGGAAATGAGAAGTACCCCCTACAATTGTCATGCCTCGAAATGAGGAACTTTGGGATAGTGGGATTGACACTGGGATACACAGATCAACTGTATTTCAGAGAGATACTTTCAGCAAAGCAGAGGAGATGGATTTGTGACTGGAACTATCTGAGGAAAGCTCTCTCTCTCTCTCTCAACTTCTTAAAAAAGGATAAAGTGCCTGGTGACAGTAATGTTTCAAAGGAAATATCAGATCACCTAGAACTCAAGGGACAACTGAAAGGGGAGGCAATGGCATCATGTTAATGTCACTGGATTAGTAATCCAAAAACCTAGGGTAATGTTACAGGAATATGGTTTCAAATCCTGCCATAGCAGATGGTGACATTTGTGTTCAACTTTAAAAAAGTTGGAAATTAGTAACTATTCAAGTAGTGTCATTTAACTACTGTCAGTTGTAAAAAAAAAATCTGGTTCACTAATGTCCTTAAGGGAAGGAATTCTTCCATCCTTACAAAAACCTGCTAGAAATTGGAAAGCGGACCTGGTAGCATGTGGAGAGAGAAATGGAGTTAATGTTCCAAGTCTAGGATCACTGTAGAGGATTCTGTGGCATTGGCAGTCAGGGACTTTGTACAAGTACTGAAGGAGGAATAGCAGCAGCAAACTGGCATATGGGAGAAATGGACCTCCTCAGTCAGAAGCAGCATCAGTGCAGTGAGGCAAGTGATCATCTATCTGCTTCCATTGTCAGGTTGGTGACAGTTTGGGAACCAGGGCTAGCACTCTCAGAGACTGCAGGGGACTTGCACATTGCCAAGCAATGACCATTTCCAGCAAGAAAGAATCTAACCAAATCCCTTGACATTAAATGGCTTTTTTCTTAAAATCACTGAATCATCCACTATCAACATCCTGAAGGTTATGATTGATCAGAGACCGAACTAGGCATGCCATATAAATACTGTGGCTACAAGTGCAGGTCAGAGCAGAGACTAGGAGTACTGTAGAGAGTAACTCACCTCCTGACTCCCCAAAGCCTGTTCACCATCTACAAGGCACAAGTCAGGAGTGTGGTGGAATGCTCCCCATTTACCTGCACAGTTCCAACAACACTGAAGAACTTGACACCATCAGGACAAAGCACACCCATTAATATTGACTCTCTCCATTATCAATGCTCGGTAGCAGCAATGCGTATGTACCATCTACAAGATAATACTGCAGAAATTCACCAAGGCTCCTTAGACAGCACCTGCCAAACCCATTACTACTGACATCTGAAAGGACAAGGGCAACAGATACATGGGGACACCACCACCTGCAAGTTTCCCTCTGAGCAGCTCACCATTCTGACCTGGAAATATATTGTTGTTCTTTCACTGTCACTTGGTCAAAATTCTGGAACTCCCTCCCTCATGGCATTTTGGGTTTGCTTACACCAAAAAGGCCTGCAATGGTACAATTCGGCAGCTTACCACCATCTTCTTAAGGGCAACTAGGATGGGCAATAACTGCTCTTCCAGCCGGTGATGTCCACATCCCACAAAGAAATAAACAAAAAAAATCTGCTGGTTAACCTCATTGTGAGCACACTTCAATATTTCAAATGAGGTCCGTAAATGAGTAATTGATGACATATTTATTTGTGTATCTCTCTCTTCATCGTTATATGACAATGTCTGTATAATTGATGTAAGATATAGTGATATCTTCCCAGATAACTACTACTGGCACTCTGTGGTATTTGATACCTCAACCAGCATGAGATACTGAGTGAGAGCCGTTTGAAGTAATTCACTACCACATTTGTGTCTGCTTTATCTTTGGTCTATCAAGAAGTTAGTAGTGGAGGATACACCACCATTGAATATCTGTGAGAAGAGGCAGGGTTTTTAAATAAAAGGAGGATATCCACCACGATAGCAATAAATTCAGCTAGATTTAGCAAGTATAATTACTAGGGCATTGGGGAACTGGTACAGATAAGTCTGCTCCCTCTGAAAACTTCTTATTTCCACCCACAGACCATATAATGTCTGTATTCTGTGGGAATCATCAGTGCACATGATTAGTATTATGCAATGATTTTTGACTGTGTTGCAAACTTATGGAACAAATAGATTTCTCTCTCTGTTATCACTTTAATTCCTATTTATTTCTTATAGTGTGCTTGCAGTTGCATTCAAAAATAGTCCTAATGTTATAAAAGCAGAAGTTTCTACCTGTAGATTAACTGAATAATTCTCTCTTCTGATTTCTGTGGTTTTCAATATACAATAAAAAATTATATGACACAATTAAAATTTGGCAGATGGCACAATGTAATATATCATCTTAATCTAGACATGAAATTGTACAATCTGATCCCATGATTGCTACACCTCTTGTTTTCAATTTTGAATAACTTGCAATGGTTTCGATTTAAGACATCAATACATTTTATTACAATGGTTATGATACATATAGGCAAGAAATTGAGCTTGTCAGAATCATTTTGTTGGTGCTATAAGGGCTACTTAACTATACAAAAATGTGTACCTGGAGAATATGCACTTCTCTGGAGTGAATCACACTGTTTGCCATTCTGATGAGGGAATGCATGCAAATGAATTGTCACCAGAAGTACACACAACAGGTAGATTTTTACAGCTGATGCCAGTCATGCAATTTTGGAACTAATTACTAGGATAACACCCTCTCTGTGCTTGGTAAAGTAGAATACATATTCAGCAGCAGGAAGGACCATTATCCTTTTATTTAGAAAGAATACTTAGCTACTTAAAAGTTCTTTCCTGGTTATTTTTTTTTCCCAGTGTTGTTACAATTCAATACTTGTTTGGTGCATTGTATAATGACATGAGTTCATGGGTGTGGCAGGTCCTGAAAGACTTTCAGCTGACTTCAAACCTTCTACGCAAATCAATTTTGTTCAATTGCTCACAGACATGAGTTCACAGGTCAGCATCCTTCTTAGAATAAAGCAGAACTTGGCGAATGTACAGAGATGCAGTTGGCGAAGAGGAACTGCTGGATGAGGAGAGGGACTGGCACACTCAGCAGGTGACTATATACACTCAAGGGCTTCGGGGTATGACTCTTCCACCTGAACATCAGCAAGGGACAATTTGTGACATGACTGAGGCATCCCCACTGACATCTGCCACCGGCTACAACCAAAACGGTCAACTCAGCTAAGGGCAAAGCTGCATTTGCAGTGGCTCTGAAGCTGACCATAGTGGCAAATAATTACACTCTAGTTCTAAGCTGGTACTGAAGACATTTCTGGCACTTTGCAATTTTTCACTCAATGCAGTACATGGATTTCACTAACTCTGTTCACTGAAAGCTGACTGCGTTTCATTCTCTATTGCAAGAGACATGCAAGCCAAGCAAACATCTTCACCAGGAATGTAGGTTTCCCCATGATGTAGGAATGATTTCATGCCCACACATTACATATCAGATCTGCCCTGTACTGGAGCTGAAAGAGATTCAATGCCTTCAATGTATAGCTGGTGTGTAAGCCCAGGCACTGCAACATGCAGGCCATTCTCTAGAATTCCAACAGCAGCCACGATGTGTTCATTCTGTGATAGTCTGCCCTGCCAACTGTATTTCAACTACCACGGCAAACCAAGTGGTGATTATCGATTGACAATGGTTATCTGCTGATGGTATATTTCACGACTGCGATGCACAGCTCTCACTCATGTCAGAGAGCGTATACAATGAAAATCAGACTGTTCCACAAAATATGATAGAGTAGACCATTGGCACATTGAAACAACGGTATTGCTGCCTGTGTGTCATGATGTGGAGGTGCTGGTGTTGAACTGGGCTGGACAAGGTCAGAAATTACATGACACAAGGTTATAGTCTAACAGGTTTATTTGAAAACACAAGCTTTCGGAGCCTTACTCCTTTTTCAGGTGTTAGTGAGAGAGGTTGTATCAGACACAGAACTTTTAAGTAAAAGATCAAAGGGTCACACTACTGATGAGGTTGCATTAAACAAACATAAGATGTTGTTGAATCTTTAATCAGTTAGGAGGTTTTAATGGATTAATATGTATGTTTTAGTCCCTAAATTTGTTTCAAGTCACTGTCCTGCGAGAACTAAAGGTTCTATCAGTGTAAAGAAGAGGTGACATTTTAGGTCAGACAATGCATGTTAGATACGAGATATTGTTTCGAATCTGTTTGTGTTTCTAACTAAACTTCTAACTGATTAAAAATTTAACAACATCTTATGTTTGTTTAATGCATCCTCATCAGTGGTGTGACCCTTTGATCTTTTACTTATAAGTTCTGTGTCTGATACTACCTCTCTCACTAACACCTGAAGAAGGACTAAGGCTCCGAAAGCTTGTGTTTTCAAATAACCCTGTTGGACTATAACCTGCTGTCATGTGATTTCTGACCTGGATCTCTGTCAGAATTCAAGGTGGTCCATTACATGCTGCACAACTTTGCCATCTCAAGGGGACAGCCAATGCCACCATCCATCAGTGAGCATCTGGATGAACAGGGCAATGAGGAGGAGGAAGGGAAGAATGTATTCAGTCCCTTTCAGCCGGGGTTGAGCTGTGAAGAACTCACTCAAAGGCACCCTGATTTGTCATACATCAACATTCCCACACTGATACATTTTCTGTCAGTGACCAACAGTGTCCGCTTGATCACCACATGAAAATAGTGTGCCCCAAAAATAAACATCCAAAGCAAATTTTTTAAACAAACTTATGCCACATTCTATAAAAAGTCAACCAAACAATCTTGTGCATTCCCTTGATGCCTTTCTTCCATTCACTGTTGCCTGCTTGTAGTCCTCAAGCAGCTCTGTGATGCAGGACTTTGCGCTCTATGGTCTGTTTCCTGGGACGCACACTGAAACAAACATTTACTGTGCCTGGAGGACCATCAACTCTGTGAAAGATGCTCTTTGGCCTGCCTGAAACTCATTGGTCTTCCAGAGCAAGGAGTTGACCACAACTGAGTGTTGCAGACTGGTATATTCCAAAGTCCAGCATACATGCTAAGGGATGTATTAAAGCTTGGGGAAGCTGCTGCCAAGGCACAGTGGGGGAAGACCACCATCTAAGGACTTCCTGCCAAAGTTGAATCGGGTTCAGTTCAGCTATTAGACCCTCCCATGCCTCAATTGTATGTAAATATAGTCTTGTATAAGTAAAAAATGCTTTGGGTTTGTTTACGTTCCACATGTAAAGACTGCACAGAATCAAACTGCTCCAGTGAATGTGTAAAGATTTTTATGAATAAGGTATATTTTTGAAATTTAGGAAAAAATGGGTGCTGGAAGACTGCTGACTTTTTTCAGTGAAGGAGACTGAAGAAGTCCTTGGATGATGACTTGGAACAACTCTAGTCGACTTGCAGTAGGTTCCGCCACCTTGACTGGCTGGCAACAGTCTAGGCTGACTGGGTGACAAGCAACCCCAAAGGCACTGGTGGAGTGCCCCTGGTATGAGCATGAATGCTGTCATTCTGTTGAGTGCCACCTTGTCCCGCAAGAGAGAAGGAAGTGCCTCAGTAAGTGTAATGCAATCTGTGGAGGTGATGTGCCATCATGGTTGAGTGGTTAAAAGTGCATGCAAGCTGTGACATGTGTGTGTGAGATTTTCTGTGCTCCTATGCATATTAGGATGCAGTGAAACATATGAATGTGAAGTATGATTGATAGATACTGCTGGTAAATGATAGATGGGATTGTGGTTGTTTGAGCAGTGTCTGTGACTCCTGATAGATGTGCCATTTGAAAATATAATCATTGACCTTGACCATTCATGTCAGGTCATTGAAATCCTCGCTGCACTGCATACAGGTTCTGTGAGCTGGAATTCTCAAAGCAATCTCGATGGCTTTCTGCTCTCTGTGCCTTTTAATTTCATGTCTGTGATGTTGCATAGCCCTCTGCAAATGCAGGGAATTTCTTCTACTTTCCGTCTCCTGCACTTAAATTTCCAACGCAACAATTTGGGGAACGTTATACTCTTCTTTACTGTTTCCCAGGTCCAAAAGCTCTTCAACTATCACTTCCAGCACCTACTACAGCCACAATGGACCTTTGTTCTAAAAGGGGTAGGTGTGTTTTATGTAGCAGTAGGAAGTTATGTGTTTGGAATTCTTGCTAATGTGAATGATTGTCTTGACTTGTTAACTTGATACTGACGACATTCAAATGATAACATTGAGCAGGCTTGGATTAATCAGGCACGTGGATGATAATGGATCTATCCAACATAACCCAGATCTTCTTTCTCAATGCCGAGGGTGATATTCCATCAATTGATAGCATTTTCTCTCATTTCTTACTTGCGTCCCCTTACATAATATATAAGGTGGAATTGTTCTTTTGCAGTGTAGGGTTCATCTGCCATCCTATTGCCATGGGACTCTTATACTGGAAATTACTAATGAGCCATTAAGAAGACTTCTGGTAGTCTGAGAAGAGTCATATCAGACTCAAAACATTAACTCTGTTTCTTTCTCCACAGATGCTGTTTGACCTGCTGAGTTTCTCCTGCACTTTCTGTTTCTTAATCTATAAGAAGACTTCTCTGTTTCACCAGAAAAACTAATGTGACTGATATTTGAATTGGGTAAAAATTAAGTTCATAATTGTCACAGAATACCTGGGATATTTCATGTTTCATATTTCCTATCGGGCACTCCTAAAGTCCTCAATACTGACTATCTGAGGAAATAATATTTCATTTCACATTACCAAAATAACTGTCTGAGATTAAAGGGCTGAGGGGTAAAATGATGGAGATACTGAATTTGGGAATCCAGGTGAAGGCAGATTTTAGTAAAAAGATGAACTCCCAACATAAGAGAATTGGTTAACCTTACTTTTTTCCATTCACAGATGGTGCCTGGCGTGCTGAGTGTTTTGAACATTTTCTACTTTTGTTCCAGAATAAGGCAATGTACTGGGGAAAAGACTCAGACTGCAAACCTCTGATCAGACAATATAGACTTTCTTGCTTAAGTTAGCAATATATTTCAGAGAAGATCAATACATTTTGTTTTTTAAAAATATACCTATTTCCATCTATGAGCTAAATAGTAGGCTTCAACTCTCCATCATCTTCACAAAGAGAGATTTAATCACCCAAGCATCTAAAATTAGCATTTTCTTTTGTTCTTTCATGTGGGCATCACTGGCAGGGCCAGCATTTATTGGCCATCCCTAAATGCCTTAGAACTGAATGTCATTTCCGACTGCAGTTAAAAGTCAACCACATCACTGTGAGTCTGGAGTCACATATAGGTCTACTATGAAATAATGACAGATTTCTTTCCCTCTGGGATATTAATTAACTTGGTGGAGTTTATGATAAATTATAGTTTGGTTGTCACTATCATAAAACTAGATTTCAATTCCAGGATTATAAATTGAATTTAAATTCCATTCACTGTTGTGGGAGATTTGAATCCATGTCCTCAAAGCTGTTCCAAAGAAGAGTCATTGAATTTGAAACATTAATCATATTTCTGTCTCCTCAAATGCTTCCAGACCTGTTTAGTTTCTCCAGCACTTTCTGTTTTTATTTCCCTGGAGCATTATCCTCGGCTGCACTTCAGTAAGGAAGCAATTGATCCCTTGTGAAAATGCTTAAAAGGAGAACTTGAGTCATGTTTTACATTCTACAGAACTTTGTTAGTGGCCAAGAGGTGACAACAGCCCTCAGGTTTTGTATGCATGGGTTACTTTGGTCTGGCATCATGGACATATGTAAGGGCATTCATTATTAAATGCAATGATGCTAATTGTGGATCATGATTGTAAATGCTGGTCTTTGGGATGAACATAATATTTTTGTTCTGCAATACAGAAACTTACTTGATTTCTATGACAGAATGTTTCAAAAATCTGGATGGATCTTATGTAACAAGACTTAAAGCAGTGACTGATGCAAGTCATTTTACCAACAATCCAGCACATGGAGGATTATCAGTCACTCCCAGCCTGATCGTTAGCAACTCCTTTGTCTGTCCAACTGTCTTTCTCTCTCTTTGGGCTCTATCCTATCGCTTACTCCCTACCCCACCCACCTCCCTATTTTCTGCATGTAAACTGACATTTTCCCAGCCACCAGTTCTGAGGAAGGGTCACCGGACCCGAAACGTTAACTCTGTTTTCTCCTTCACAGATGCTGCCAGACCTGCTGAGCTTTTCCAGCAACTTTGTTTTTGTTCCTGATTTACAGCATCTGCAGTTTTTTTGGTTTTTATCAGCCCAGTGACTAGTGACTTAGTGGCTGATATGGACCTCTTTCCCCCCAACCAATCTCATTTAGTTTGCTGTTAGACACTTTATTGATGATGCAAACATTGGAAATAGTTCATTACATTTGTTACTGTTGACTTGTTCTGTTGCATTATTGATATTCAGTCTTGCTGTTGCTATTTTAAATTGTTAAATATTTTAAATTGCTTTTTATAATTGTTGATATTGCTGCTGTTGTTAAATAGTTCTGTAAGAAGTGATTTACAGCATTTTGATATACTGAGGACATTAATAACTATGGCCTGAAGAGAATCAATGTCTGTTCTTGGAGCGGCTAACAACATCACATTTTGTTTAAAGGTTTGCCTCTCCTGTGATGTGCTACCCTGGGAGTAGGGAAGGAGACAAGTCGTCATGACTGCCCATTATTGACTGAACTGCTAGCTTTTTTCTAGTCTTGGTTTCCTCTGAGGGCCTATGACTCATGGCCTTCAGCAATGTATATGTTGGGAACTTTCAGATTGTCCATATCCAACAGCATTTCATCTTTTGTTTTACAGGTTAGTCTTTCTTGTAAGAAAAAGCTGAACAAAACAAAGAAAATTAATCACCAGGCTTGAAGAGTTTCTCTACTTGCATCCCCCATCACCACCAGCCCCCCAACCAGCCCCCAACTCCCATAACCAGCCTGACTAGGCATCAGAAACCTGATTTCTGTACATTTATTCTCCTCTCCACCATTTGTGTGGCATGCAATCATGATAAAATCTCTTGGGTCAAACACTGCTGCCTGGATGAGAACTGCCTACATGTTAGCTCCCATAACATATACCACAAACACTGGGTTCTTGTTCAGACAGGTGTCTTGAGGTTTACTAACAACATGAAGTATTTACTTTGCTTTAAGATCACAGATGCATACATAATCTGAGCTCTACACTTACATATATTACTATACATTCCATACACTGACAAACAGAAATAAAACAAAGACTGTGGATGCTAGAGATCTGAAACAAAAACAGAAACTGCTGGCTAAACTCAGCAGGTCTGGCAGCATCCATGGGGAGAAAGCAGAGGTAATGTTTCAAATCTGGTGACTCTGAAATGTTAACTTTGCTTTCTCCCCACAGAAGCTGTCCGACTTGCTGAGTTTAACCAGCAATTTCTGTTTTTGCTACTGATTTGACTGAATATTGACTCTGTTGCACTGAATGCCTGAAGACCAGGTGGTCTTTTATATCAGAACATCACATGTCGTGATGTCATACAACTGTCTTAAAGGTACACTATGAGTCTGACCTACAATCTATGCAATGACGCAGCTGTATCCTTCATGTGTAATTGTTAGTAACTTGGTTGAGTAGCATCATTCGGAGCTTTAGGACTTGTCACCTAAGACATTTGAAACTCTCATTTCAATAAGTCAGGTAAGTTTCTGTACTGTGGAACAAAAGTATTATGTTTTTCCTGAAGACCAGCATTTACAAACATGATCTGCAGTTGGCATCACCAAAGTTCATTACATTTAATAATGAATGAAGTTACATACACCTGTGATGCCTGATAGAAGTAACCCATGCGTATGAAACTTGACAGCTGTAGTCACCTTCTTGAATAATACAGTTTGTAAAACATAGCATTTTCAGAAGGGGTTTGTTGCTTCCTTGCTGAAGTATAGCCTCCTTGCACGTAGCTTATCCACGATCAACTTAAAAGAAACCTGTAGACTCTGTGGAGTATGGAAAATCTCAGTCAGCCTAAAGCTAGGGTGTCTTTGTGTCTGTCCCTTGCATTCATCTTCCACATTGTCCACCGAAAGTAGAAACATTCGCATACTTAGTGGTTAAATCATTTACTCTCTTTCTGTGGCTCATGGTCCATTTTAAACACCTCCAGTTCTGCTGATCACATAGAAATTTGAAAGACTCAGATCCCTGAGAGAGAATTTAAGCCTCATGTATTTTTCTGCAATAAATCCCTCAACTCAAGTGTTGCCTTCGATTGAATCCAAGCTCGAGGAACGTGAGGACCATTAATCACATTTTGAACAGGGTACTCGAAGAATTTCAGACCAACCCCTACCATCTGTAGTGGGTTTAGTTCATATTTTGAGCAAAAATCCAGCAATTTCTTGACATTTAATGAAAGTCAATGAGAAAGTTGACAGGGAGGTTTTATTTACTCAAGGCTAATGGTGGAGCAGTATAAATCTTTCAGTAATTTACATCATATGGCATAGCTTTTCCTCAACAAAATTGCTTGATTTTTATTGTATTAGAAATGTTAAGTACTTCAACTCACTTAATTTCTCAGCAAATTCTTGGCTACTATCTTCTCTATTCTGGCTTCTTCTTTGCGAAATAAGGCCCAATATTTCATGATAAATCCTGAAATTAGTGGAATGGATGGGGAAGGACTAAACAATAGCTTCAGACATATGATTACTCCTGTACTTGCTCAAAGTAATGAGGCAAATATTCAAGTTAGAACTGAAAACAAGACATTGTTAATTAAGTTTCAAAGCATTGAGTATAATGTATGAGTCAAACATAATACTGAATATTCTGATTATCATCAATCATTTCAGGTTTTATACACTTAAAAATTAAATAATTGTTACAAACATAAGCAGGATGAATATTTTTTGATAAATAGGCTGGTTTGAATTATTTGTTTCCAAACTTAAATGATTAAATAATCAACTTCTGCTATGAAATAGGTTATGATGCAGCAGTAGTCAGATATTCATTCTTGTATTTCAAATGAATTTTAAAAATAAATGTTCTATATCCTTTTTAATTTTAGGAATAATGAAAGTTATTTTTATCCTTTCCTTGTTACAACACATTCTCTGCCTTTTGCCAATCTCTGCACACCGTGTGGAGATATTTGAATGTTAAATATTGCCTGATTTGAGTCATGTAAATATAAAAACAGAGGGAACATACCATAACTGATTATTACCAATAATTATATACAATAAGCCACTAGACAACCACATTTTGAATTTATGTGGTGCCTCTAACATTGAAAAACGTGCCAAAGCTCTGCCAAAAAGAATATCGGAAATACAGGGGACATGGACCAAAATAGGAAACTTTGGATGTGGTGACAAAAAACATGGTCAAAATGAGAGTCTGAAGGACGGTCTTCAGGGAGGCACTGAATGATGCAGTGTCTTGGCTATTTTTAGAAATGAAATAATCACACCTCAGGTTGAAATCTGTAAGCAGATGAGTTGGGTGCTTTGGTGCAATTAAATCTGTGTTGCAGTGAATAAAATGATCCAAAAGACGTAGTCCATTCTTCTCTGACAACCAACTGTCCTATTCTTTACTGGCTGCATGTTGTTAGCCGCAGTGTGTTCATGTTGCTGTAAGCACAATGCCTACTTTCTGCACGCAATTTGTTTTATTTTTCCAGATTTCTCTCTTCAATTTCTGAAAATATTGACTTTGTGCTGATGCAGATTCCTTGGATGGCAGCAGCCCAACAAAGACCCATTCTTACTTGTGTGAGATGAGATGGTATGTGTGTGGCTGAGACAGATCTGATACATGCAAGTGAGTGCACATACATCTAGAACTACACCTTCATACTTCCCGGCAGAAATCATGAGATGAACTCAAGCTCAGTCCCTTCCTCTGTTACATCAATTGTCATGCTACCATGGCTGCCCAACTGGTATTGAGTAACTTGGTCCAAATCTGGAATCTATTGATCTCTACTCTTTTACTACAGTAGCAAAAAGATTCTTTACTTTGCACATTTCACAACCTCAGGAGGGTGTACAAAAAAATTCTGATTCAGTATGTGGATGTACCTACTAGAGAAGGAGCAAAACTTAATCTACTCTTGGGAAATAAGGCAGGGCAGGTGACTGAGATGTCAGTGGGGGAGCACTTTGGGACCAGTGATCATAGTTCTATTAGTTTTAAAATAGTGATGGAAAAGGACAGACCGGATCTAAAAGTTAAGATTCTAAATTGGAGGAAGGCCAATTTTGATGGTATTAGGCAAGAACTTTCAAAAGTTGATTGGAGGCAGTTATTCGCAGGTAAAGGGATGGATGGAAAATAGGAAGCCTTCAAAAATGAGATAACGAGAGTCCAGAGACAGTATGTTCCTATTAGGTTGAAGGGCAAGGCTGGTAGCTGTAGGGAATGCTGAATGACTAGAAAATTGAAGTTTGGTTAAGAAAAAGAAGGAAGCACAAGCCGGGTATAAACAGCAGGGATTGAGAGAATTCCTAGAAGAGTATAAAGGCAGTAGAAGTATACTTAAGAGGGAAATCAGGAGGGCAAAAAGGGAACATGAAATAGCTTTGACAAATAGTGTTAAGGAGAATCCAAAGGGTTCTACAAATACATTAAAGACAAAAGAGTAACTAGGGAGAGAATAGGGCCCCTTAAAGATCCGCAAGGCTGCCTAGGTGTGGAACTAGAGGAGATGGAGGAGATAAGAAACAAATATTTTGCATCAGTGTTTACCATGCAGAAGGATATGGAAGATAGAGAACATGGGAAAATAAATAGCAACATTTTGAAAAATGTCCATTTTACAGAGGAGGAGGTGGTAGATGTCTTAAAACACATAAAGGTGGATAAATCCCCAGGACCTGATTAGGTGTACCCTAGAACTCTGTGGGAAGCTAGGGAAGTGATTGCTGGGCCCCTTGCTAAGATATTTGTATCATGCATACCCATAGGTAAGGTGCCAGAAGACTGGAGGTTGGCTAACATGGGTATCGCTATTTAAGAAAGGTTAAGCCACTTTTGGCATACTGTGTTCAATTCTAGTCTCCCTGCTATAGGAAGGATATTGTAAAACTTGAAAGGGTTCAGAAAAGACTTACAAGGATGTTCCCAGGGTTGGAGGGTTTGAGCTATAGGGAGAGGCTGAATAGGCTGGGGCTATTTTCCTTGGAGTATCGGAGGCTGAGGGGTGACCTTATAGAGGGACATGATAGGGTGAATAGGTATGGAATGAGCTGCCAGAGGAAGTGATGGAGGATGATACAATTGCAACATTTAAAAGGCATCTGGATGGGTATATGAATAGAAGTGTTTACAGGGATATGGTCCAAATGCTGACAAATGGGACTTGATTAATTTAGGATTTCTGGTCAGCACGGATGAGTTGGACTGAGGGGCCTGTTTCCATGCTGTACAACTCATTGATTCTATGTGCCAATGAACATTGCAGATGTAATGCTTTTGAAGTTATTGCTGTAATGCAGGAAACATGGTGAATGATTTACAAACATCAATACATAATACCGCACGATTAGCAAAGCATTTAACCAGGCTCCATAAGGACACTGTTAAAAAAGGTAAAAACTCACAGGATCACGGAAGTTGGATCTGTAATTAACTTAGTAGGAGGAGACAGAGGGTGGTGGCAAAAGCTGTTTGTGTGACTAGGAGCTGGTGTCCAGTGGTATACCACAGAGATCAGTGCTGGGCTGACATTGTTTGTGATATAAATAAATGAGATAGAACAGAATTTGGGGTGTACGATAAGCAAATTTGTGGATTACACAAAGATTAGCTGTGTGGTTCATAGTGAGGAAGAAGGTCTAAGGTTACAGGAAGTTGTAGATGGGTTGGTCAGACAGGCAGAGCAGGAGCAGATGGAATTTAACCCTGCAAAATGTGAGGTGAGGCATTTTGGAAGAAACAACAAGACAAGGCTGTACTCAATGAATGGCAGAACATTAGGAAGTTCAAAGATACATAAGGATTTTGGGGTGCTTGTCCAGAGATCCCTGAAGTAGCAGGACAAATTAATAGGGTAGTCAAGAGGCATATAGGTCACTTGCTTTTATCAGCTGTGGCACAGATTATAACAGCAAGGAGGTTATATTGGAGTTGTATAAATATCTGGTCAGGCCACAGCTGGATTACTGTGTGCAGTTCTGGTTGTCTTACTATTGGTAGGACGTGATTGCGCTGGAAGGGGTGCAGAGAAGATTCACCAGGATGTTGCCTGCATTGGATCATTTTAGTTATGAAGAGAGGCTGGATAGGCTTGGGTTGATTACTTCAGAGTAGCGAAGGCTGAAGGTGGACGTGATTGAGGTATTTAAGAGTATGAGGGGCATGGGCATTTTGAATAGGAAGCAGCTGTCTCCTTAGTTGAGGTGTCAATAACGAGGGGTATAATATTCAGGTGAAGGGCGAGACATTTATTCAGGATTTGAGGAAAAAGTATATTTTAATCCAGAGGGTGGTTGGAATCTGGAATGTACTGCTTGGAAGGAAACCTCACAGCCTTTAAAAAGAATATGAATGAGCACATGAAATGTCATAACGTTCAAGGTTATGGGCCAAAGGCTGGAAAGTGCAATTTGTTTGGTCAGGGCGGAGCAGACTTGATGGGACGAAGGCCCCTTCTGTGTTATATGACTCTATGACTCTAAGGTCCAACAAATGTAACAATAACTAGAAAATCCAAATTTTGGCTCAAGCTGAGGGATTAATAGCGGCAGGGACAACTCTCCTGCTTTTCTTTGAGACAATACTGTGGTTTAAGTTAAGTTAACTGAGAAAGGGCCTTGGTTTCATCTGAAAGGTGGCACCTCCAACAGTGCAGCACTTCCCCAGTCCTGCACCAGACTGGCAATCTTGATACTGTGCTCAAGCCTCTGAAGTGGGATATTGAACAAACAGCCTTCTGACCCCAAGGTGGGGATGCTAACATTTGAGCAAATGGTTACATAGAACAATAACGAAAGGTCTCAAGATGTTTCAGAGAGATACAACCAATATAAAGATTAATACAACTCCCAGCAATGACTTTTACCAATTTAGCCATGATTTTCAATTTTTTCAAATCACATTTCGTCTCTACCAATCTGTTGAATCTTTAAGATTACATTCGTATTTTAATATTTTAAGCGTGTCATTTACTTAAATGTAGTAGGATGGTCCAGGAGGCCAGTAGCTGCAGTTCACATCTGGGGAGGGCAGAGCAATCTTCAGTGACGTTTGCAAAAGTGGGGATCAAGAAGTGAGCCTTCCTGCTGAATTTCTCTTCTGCTGATGCCAGTCTAAACACAAAAGGAGCCAAAATAAGTCGTAGAAGGTGGAAGACTACAGAAAGTATCATATCGTATTTCATATTTATTTTGGATAGAGTTGGGTTTAAAACATTGGTCAAAGACTAGAGTTGAATGTTAATGAATGAACCTCCATTACAAGATAATATTTAGAAAGGACATTTAAACCATTATTAAAAGATAAAGGTTTTGAAAAATGTTAATTTTTGGTAAGGGAGACCAACAGAATAAAGGTTTTGCTTGTATTACATGCAAGTTTGAGCCTGCCAATTGTTGCTTTATACTCCTTTACAAATACGTATTTACTGAACATCTGAGCACCCTCTGTTGGCTAATCACAACGTTACATCCTTTTTCCTATACTTCTCTTTGGATGCTGACCTAAAATGATTCTGACAGCAACTACATGATTTAACTTTGTGTTTAAGTAACAATTACCTTGTCGCTCTCAATGCTTACACTTTATCTCTTTTGTCCATCAAACATATCAAAGGTTAAGTGAGAAATTATTATCATTAAACTGCAGCAAAACAAATATCAAAGAAAAAGATTTACCCCAACGTGCAAGGTCAGAGTGGAAACACGGTAAATAAAAAATGTAGAGTCATTTTCTTATCTGAGTAGCCTAATAACATCTGATGAGAAAAGTGATCAAGACATCAGGAAGTGCAATAACACGCGTGAAACCTTCACAAAATTGTCAGACTTCTTTAGGTTAACAAAATTTCTACAGAAAGCGGAATGAGATTACCAAACCCCTGCATCTAGTCAATGCTACCAATGAGATATAAAGGTTTGAATATAAACAAGGCAACGGAAGATAAATTAAAGAGAACAGAGCGAGTAGAAAAGTGGTGGATAGCTAACTGCCTTTGAAGGAATGTCAGTGGTCAGCTGACAGGCCACAAAGATGTCTGCCTTGTTACCATAGAGCACTGTGTGTTGGCTACAATGATAGTCAGTGTGACCTCTGCCCCTCGGAAGGGGGCTTACCCTGTGGAGCTAACAGCCAATTCAGTTGTCCTGGCAGTGCCAGAGCTCCCTCCCTCTGCAGGAGGGCCATGGATCCTCACATGGGTCAAGTTGGTGGAGGAAGGGTTTGAGAGGTACGTTTGTAGTATACACAGTTAAGTAGGAAGTTGGTTACTATCATCTCAGGCAGTTGACCGCCCGCAATGGAGAAACAGCATCCTCCAACAGATAATCACCTTTATCTCTGCTGCTTTAAACACTTTTAGTAAAAATAGGACGCTCTCAATCCCACCTGCCTGCCTAAGATAATTGTTTTATGGTGTAGGCAGAGTTGCTGTCAGTTTCACAGCAGAAATGGTGGTGAATGTTGACTATTTTGCTAATGGTGCCACAGCAAAATCCAGTTCATTGTGTTCACCACTTTGACTGACCCTCTTTCTCAGCCCTTCCTCTGTTTACTTCCAAATCCTTTAATCTCATTGGTTGACAAGGTACAATTTTAGTTCCATGTCTGCTGCCCTTGCTACATTGTTATCAACTTACACTTTCCAACAACTTTACAAGACAAGTAGCAAAAGTCACATGAGCACCTACATGTCTCACAAGGAGGGCACATCACAAGATGGAGCATGCAGATAAGTTTAATCCAGTAAAAGTAATAAAGAGCTGGCAGCCATGCTGGAGAATAGTTGCTTAAATTTAGAGATTTTGCTGGACCACAGTTCATTACGTCCTGATCCTTTACAAGAATACAGTTCATTAAGTTCTGATCCCTTACTAGAATACAGTTCATAATACGCTGATCCCTTACTGGCATGTAGCTTATTATCTTCTAATCCCTTTCTCGGGTACAGGTGATTACATTCTGACCCCTTGCTAGAATACAGTTCATTACATTCAGAGGATACTTACGTCATGACCAAGTCATGGCCTTGACTTACTTAATACTCTTTAAATGCGCTGTTCTGATAGCTCACTTGTTATAACATTGTCTAGTGATCAGCTGAGTCATTCAGTTAACAAATAGCCCAGGTTTGATCCTAGTTTGTGCTGATTTATCCAAGGCAGAAGCAGCTGTTTTACAATTGGTGTTAGAGCCACTGAGACTAAGAAACAAGGGTATAACTCTGAGTTCCCACTTCTGATTACTGCATTATTGAATCCTGCTCACAAATGTAGGTGAGATAAGAATCAAATCTATCTGTGATGATTCCACAGTTTTAAATAGTTTGATGATGCTCAGTGCATTGGCTCATGGATAGAGGACAGCTCCTAATGACAACTTTGAAGGATGTCCAGTGTCACTGCCTTCAGAATATGGAAAGCAGCATTTGCATCCCTTATACTTGCAAATAAATACAGAACTGCTGTCTGGTACTATTTTTCCATAGAATGGTAACAGATTGTTACAAATGCAAGAAGTCAGCAAAATCTAAGACAGTACAAATTCTGTAGGCTTGAATATTCTTGAACAGCTTGTAATGATTTTAGATGTACATGGAAAGCAAAATATGCAGCAGTTGGAAAAATGGCAGCAGATATTTGTTAAGGGACAGACAACATAAGTGGGGCATTAGAAATGAATGGACATCCAAGCTTAGGGGAATGAAGCAAAGACAGAAATTGCTGTAAAAGCCAGCTGAGTTTGGAAGAAGGCTCACTGGACACAAAATGTTAACTCTGCATTCTCTCCACAGATGTTTCCAGACCTGGTAAGTATTTCCAGCAATTTCTGTTTTTGCTTCTGATTTCTAGCATCCACAGTTCTTTCAGTTTTTTGCTAAGGGAAATGAAGATTTGTTTAAGACAAATCTCAAATTTCTCAATTGGTACTGATGGAAATGAAATGACTAGGACTATAAACCTTTACAGAATCTTCTGTACTGATGAATAACTTGTATCTTTAATAATGCAGAGATAGGAAACGTCAGCTTTCCTGCTCCTCTGATGCTGCTTGGCCTGCTGTGTTCATCCAGCTCTACACCTTGTTATCTCTTTAATAATGCAGCTCTCTTATAATACTGCAATGGAGTGTCAGTCTGGAAATGGTCAAAGTTTCAGTGTTGGGCTTGAAACCCATCTTTTTGACAATCTACTGTCACATTATAATGTATCCTTTTTTTGGCTGAGTGTCAATTAATATCTGAGTACACAGTTGTAAAATACTTCGGAGGTTTTACTACATTAAGGAATGATATCAGCTTCAAGAAAGGGTTGAGGAGCAGCATTCAATTAGGCGCTTCATGGCCTTCTGGACACAACATAAAGTTCAATAATTTCAGATCATAACCACTGCTCCTTTTCTTCTCAGATTGCAGGGGTTGGTAATAATCAGCAGCAGGCTTTTAAAGCAAAGTGAATATTTGGTAGACCAAAAATGTTGAATAGTTCCACTTGCTCTATCATTCATATGGGACAATACCAAGGTGCAACTTAATAGCAGAGCAGCAGATACAGGGGAGGAGAAGATGGGATTTCTTCAACATATATGAGTGCTCAAGTTCATGATTGTTATTTGCCTGACAACTGACGAAGGGTAATTCTTTCTTGGGAGGTAGGCAAGGTCTCGTGGGTAAAAGTTGCTCTAAGGTGATATAGCTGGAAGTTTGGAAACAAGTCAATCCTCTGTGACCTACTAAGCAATTTGACAGTTGCTCCCTGAATCAGAGAGACCTATAGCACTGTAAGGCACCTTCAATGATTGACACCCTTATCCCACCATCTCCCTCTACAAGTTGGCTTCACTAATGGCACGTAGAGATAGAGCTGTCAGTTCAGATCATCCTGCAAACCAACACCTGAGAGAGTAGTTTAGCTCAGCTCAGTACTACATATGCTGACTTCTGTACGAGAGTCATATTGAACTCAAAATGTTAATTCTGTTTCCTTCTCCACTCACAGAATAGAATCCCTCCAGTTCGTGAGCAGACCACTCGGTCTCTTAAGTTTGCACTGACCCTCTGAAGAGCATCCCACCCAGATCCATCCCCTCCCACCCCAACCTTATTCCCAATGATCCTGCATTTCCCATGACTAATCCACCTAACCTACACAATCCTAGGCACTATGGGCAATTTAGCATGGCCAATCAACCTAACCTGCACATCTTTGGACCTGGAGGAAACCCACACAGACACAGGGGAGAATGTGTAAACTCCACACAGACAGTCACCCAAGGGTGGAATTGAACCTAGGCCCCTAGCACTGTGAGACAGCAGTGCTAACCGCTGAGCCAATATGCTTCAAGACTTGCTGGATTTCTCCAGAACTTCCTGTTTTATCTCAAAGAGCAATGCAGTCTGAGCTGATCCATTACCTGTGATAGCTTTCATAAACATCTTGCCAATAGATCATGAAACTTCATCCCTTCTCCCCGCACAGCTGATGAGTTTTATGGTTGAATTGCATGAGAAGTCCGGTGAGGCCTCTCTTGACATTGGGAGTATCTCATATCATCTTTTATACTTTGGACAACCAGACCAGCGAGATTCTCACGAGGCAACAGTGACTTGCCAATGAAGGGGACTTATTGCCTGTTAAACATCTTGTTAATGGCTCAATTTGCTTCATTAATATTCACCTTCTTATTTCACAAAGTGCACCAAACAGATTCAATGTTGAGGAATCCTGACGTGGAAATCAGAGTGTGAACCTGTCAAGTTCAGCTCACCGTTTAATCCAAAGGACCTCATGTTGGATACCGGCCACTAACTTCTCAGGGCATGTCTCCATGGTCACTGGCCACATGATGTACATTGGCATCTGATATGTGCCAGCCTCAAAGAACCTTCGTGATACATTTCAATTTCAATTATAGGCTGCTTGTGCACTTTGATACTACACTCTGGGTTGCACTGGTAACAATCATTGCAATGATGCTGCAAGGACACTGTACTCTCAGGGACACGTACCCAGCTCATGGACTGGACCAAACTGCATCTCCAGGTTCTTTGCTCTGCTCATTGTTGTAATGTACACTCTCTCTAAATCTACCTGGATAGCCACAGGATCATTGACTTGCCGTGCATTGCCGTCTCAGCCAGAGCTACCGAGTAACTTCTGTTTTGCCATGCCATTCAGTGAGAACCCAAAGGTAGGAACATTGGCAACAACATCAGCAGGTCTTAGTCAAGTCAAAGCAGATAGCTTTCAGTCAGAGAGGGTCACGGCACTGTAAATCAAGGGCGACCTCCAATTTCAGTCCAGGGACTTGGAGACAATCAGCCAGCCACTCTGGGTGATCAGACCCAGGATAAACCTCACATGAGAGGCAAGGAGCCACAAGTTGAGCAGACTACTACATGCCTTGAGTCGAACTGCCCTGTTGTGGGCTATTTTCATCCTGGAATGAGAGAGAAGCCGGTACTATGGGAAATAAAAGTGGGTGACACAGCAGATGGGGAGGTATCCTGAGTGATTGAGTGGACGGCACTGAGGGTACGCAGGGTTAGAGGTGTTATGCATTGGCATGAATGAGAGCCAGTGAGAGAAGATGTTACAGGCCACAGTGAGAGTGGTAGAGCATGAGCCTTGGTGGGAGGTGGTTGCTGTAGCAAAGACAGAAGCAGTATGAGTTATCAAAGAGAAGATGGTGGTACTTATGCTGACAGAGTGAAGGAGAACATTGACCTTCTTCCTACATTACTGGACCTTGTTCCAAATGGCTGAGACTGCTTTAACCCAGGTAGCAATCTTGGACCGGGCTAGCTTGGTCTGGTTTCATAGCCTCCACTGCTGGTCCTGAGGGAGAGGAAGTCCTGCATCGGCAGTACCCCATGTAGCCAAATCTCCTGGGCCCTGCCCATAAAGTGTGGCAACAATTTACCTTTTGCTTGCCATGTCTGGGGCAAATGTCAGGAACCTTGCAGGGCAGCTCCAGACTGACAGTGCTTGTCTGAGTGCACAATGGGCTTTTAAAAATGCTGCAGATGCAAGAGATATTGGTTCCTTCTAGGATAACGAATGAGTAGTGAGTTGTACCAGGATTGACGTGCAGTAAGACTGGGTTGGAATTGGATGTCAGGAATGCCATAGGATGGGGTAGGTAGTTAATGAGGCAATTCTGGTAAAGAAATGGTGAGGAAACTCGCTAAACCTTGCAGTGAAAAACCCTTCAAAAATTCAACACTGCTCACACAGAGGCAAAAAAAGTTATAAGGTTCAATCCTATGTGTTTAGTAGGTGCCTTGGAATTGTTACTCCAGAGGCTGGAGGAGGACACTATTTACTTTTCCAGTTCCAATCCTTCACTGACCGCAACAAATATTAGTTAAACCAGATTGGTGAAATAGACATTGATGTAGGTGCCAGTGTCCATTAGATGTCAACCATGACAACAACAAATAACTAGTTTATTCCTAAAATATAAACTTACTGAGGCAAAGATGTGAAGTTTTATGACATACAGTTTGAACTATGCAAAGAAATACAGATGTACATTGTATATCTACTCTTCCACAAAGCCAATGCAATGCAAAGCGAAGAAAGAGATGGGGAGAAATCTGTTGTTTCCTCTCAAGCTGGTTTCAAGTTCTCTCTCTGAGTTTAAAAATGCAAGTCTGATTCCACCCACAAACTGGGCCATATGGCCTTTCTGTGAAAATCCTCCAGTGTGTCTGAGTTCCTTGCTCTTTTACAGTGACTAACGTAATCTACTCTTATAGAGATAAGGAAAGAGATTTGCAGGAATCAATAAACATGAGATAGGTCATAATAGAAAATAAACTGATTTGGTACTTATTTCACTGTAACAGCAAAATCAGACACTTTAATCCCTCTGTTTCTTTGCGAGCCCTCCCAGCAAAGCATCTGAGCTAAAAACCACTGAAAGACATCTTTGCCACTTGGGGCGAATTTCTGAGAATTTTCTGCAACAGCAAAGGGAATTTAACCAGTTACAACCATTCCAGGGAGTCAGCCAACGCCAGTAGCTTGTATGTACAGAATAATTTCAGACATAGAACACCCACTGGGAACATTCCATGACTTTTAATTTTCCACAAGTTTAACTATTACTTGGCTCAAGTACTTTGAAGTTAATGTTTCTTTTGTTTTTCCTCAGGGATGTGTATTGGAATTGTGGAAGAGTAGATATATAATCAATTCAGAGATAACAAGGTGTAGAGCTAGATGAACACAGCAGGCCAAGCAGCATCAGAGGAGCAGGAAGGCTGACGTTTCGGGCCTAGACCCTTCTCCAGAAAAAAGTTATCTCAGATTCTCCAGCATCTGTATTCCTACTATCTCTGATATAATCAATTCATTTTGGTACACCAGAGGACTATCATGCATTAATAAAGCAGTAAAAGAACAGCCCCTTCAATGTTGGAACATAAGATTTTGAAAGATTCACCTTCTCAACTGTTGGAAAGCAGTGATATCCCAATTAAATGGTGAAAAACTGTACAACATAATGGGGTGAAATTGGGCTCAGGCTGTGGAACAAAACAGTCAGCAGCCCATTTCACATAGTGACTGATCTTCTTTTCCAATGGCTTCAATCAGCATTGACTTACGATAGTTCATTTCTCACAATTATGCGAGGGTAATTTCCCCTGAGTGATTCTAAACTTCCATAATGTATTTGATATAGTTTGCACACAAATAAGATTAAAGTGATGAAGTGTCCACAAGGAATTGATAAAAAATTAGTAGAAGGATAGAATGCAACATGTACTTGTTACAGGGCTTACAGAATGCGCTGAGTGGACTGTGCCAGAGATTATTTTTGAGCTTCGTATTTCCGGTTGGAACCAACAAGGAGAAGAGGTTTATTTTCACTACAGCAGAGAAGGCCAAGAGAGGTTTTATGAGGGCATTTTTAAATATGATGGCTTTAAATAGGTGAATAGAGGGAAACTATTTTCTCTGGTTTGTGTGTCACTGATGAGAAGTCATCAATTTAAAATGTGTCACTTTAAAATGTTCATGAAGAGTTAGGAGAAAGGTTCAAAGAAAGTTTCTTAGAGAGGATGGTTTGAGAGTGAAATGCTTTGGCAGACAGTTGAGTCAGGGGCCATTACAATTTCTAAAATATTTATTTCTTAAATATTTGAAGCAGGGAGTGGTGCATGATGGTGACGACAGAATAGGGCAGAGTGGATTATTTTGTTTTGACCAAACAAACTACTTGGCGACATAGAAGGAACTAATTGGACTCCTTTTTAAAACTCTATGGATCTCTAATTTAAAGTACTGCATGTAAGAGAAAGAAGGTGAGATAAATGGTGAGAATGATGTTTTAATAGCCGTGAACAAAAACAGAAGTTGCTGGAAAAGCTCAGCAGGTCTGGCAGCATCTGTGAAGGAAAAATCAGAGTTAAATTTCGGATCTGGTGACTCTTCCTCAGAACTGATGGTAGCTGGGAAAACATTGGTTTGTATGCAGAAAATAGGGGGGGTTGGGGTAGGAGGTAAATGATAGGATAGACCCTGAAGAGAGAGAAGAGCAATTGGATAGACAAAGGAGTTGATAACAATCTGGCTAGGAGGGTGAATAGTTGTTAATGGGAACTGTTGGTGATTAACAACAGGGAGTGTGTAATGGCAGGTTGTGAGATAACGAGGCCTGGTGTGTGGGGTAGGGAGCTAGGACATGGGAGAGTTTAGGTCCTAAAATTATTGAACTCAATATTAAGTCCAGCGGGCTGTAGGGTCCCCAAGTGGAAAACAAGGCAGTGTTCTTCCAGCTTGCGTTGAGCTTCACTGGAACACTGCAGCAAGCCAGAAACAGAGATGTTGGCCAGGGAGCAGGCTGGTGTGTTAAAATGGCAGGTAACAGGGAGCTCAGGGTCTTTTTTGCAAGCAGAACGTAGATGTTCTGTGAAGCGGTCTATGCTTCATTTCCCCAATATAGAGGAGACCACATTGTGAGCAGTGACTGCAGTAGACTAGATTCTGGGAAGTGCAAGTGTAGTGTTGCTTCACCTGGAAGGTATGTTTGGGCCCTTGGATAGTGGGGAGGGAGAAGGTAAATAGGCAGGTATTGCACCTTCGCCGGTTGCAGGGGAAGATGCTGTGGGGCTGTGGGGAGGTTGTTGGGGATGAAAGAAGAATGGACCAGGGTGTCCCAGAGGGAACGGTCTCTGTGGAAGGTGGACAAGGGAGGGGAGGGGAATATGAGTCTGGTGGTGGCAGAAATGGTGTCTGATGATCTTCTGGATGTGGACGCTGGTGGCACGGTAGGTAAGGACAAGGGGAACCCTATCGCTGTTGCAGGAGGGAAGAGAAGGGGTGAGGGCTGAAGTGTGGGAAATGGGTTGAACCCGGTTGACAACGGTGCTGGAGAATCCTCAGTTGAGGAAGAAGGTGGACATTTTGGAGGCTCCTCTGTTGAAGTTGGTCTCATCTGAACATTATCGACGTCGACAGAGGGACTAAGAGAATGGGATGTGGTCTTTACAGGAAGCAGGATGTGAGGATGTATAGTCCAGGTAGCTGTGGGAGTCAGTGGGTTTGTAGTGGATATTAGTGGCCAGTGTATCCCCAGAAATGGAAACAGAAATGTCACAGAAGGGAAGAGAGGAATCTTGGATCCCTACAGTGTGGAAACAGGTCCTTCGGCCCAACAAGTTTACACCAACCCTCAGAGCATCCCTGCCAGACCCATCACCCTCTAACCCACCTGAAGATCTACACATCCCCGAACAGTACGGGCAATTTAGCACGGCCAATCCACCTAGCCTGCACATCTTTGAACTGTGGGAGGAAACACTGCACTGTGAGGCAGCAGTGCTAACCACTGAGCAACCGTGCCACTCATTTCATCACCAGTTGAGAATGGAAACAGAGATGTCGAGGAAGGGAAGGGAGGAGTCAGAGCTAGACCCACACCTCATTTTCCACTTGGAGACGCTACAGCCCTCCAGAATCAATATCGAGTTCAATAATTTTAGGGCCTAAACTCTCCCATGTCCTAGCCCCCTACCCCACACTCCAGGCCTTGTTATCACATAGCCTGCCATTACACACTACGCATTGTTAGTCACTAACAGTCCCCATTAACAACTATTCACCCTCCCAGCCTGATCGTTAGCAACTCCTTCGTCTATCCAATTGCTCTTTTCTCTCTTCAGGCTCTATCCTATCGTTTACTCCCTACCCCATCCCCCTCCCTATTTTCTGCATATAAATTGACGGTTTCCCAGCTACCATCAGTCCTGAGAAAGGGTCACTGGACCCAAAACGTTAACTCTGATTTTTTCTTCACTGATGCCGTCAGACCCACTGAGCATTTCCAGCAACTTCTGCTTTTGTTCCTGATTTACAGCATCTGCAGTTCTTTCAGTTATTTTTTTAATGGCTGTGGATGGAGTTGGAAAAGAACAAAGGGCTTTTATTTAAAGAGATATATTCACACATTGTGATGCAGCTTTGAACAAATGAAAAAATGCAGAATAAAGTGCAATTTGGATGATCTTGTGTTCATATTTGTTTGGTCTGATCAGACCACACCTTGCACAGGTGAGGTGAGAGTGACAGCCCTTGACATCAAGGCTGCATTGGACTGACTGTGGCATCAAGGAGCCCTAGCAAAACTGGAATCAATGGGTATAAGGGGGCAAACTCTCCAGTGGTTGGAATCATACCTGACACATAGGAAGATGGTCATAGTTGTTGGTGGTCAATCACCTCAGCTCCAGGACATCTCTGCAGGAGTTCCTCAGGGTAGTGTCCTCAGCCCAACCATCTTCAGCTGCTTCATCAATGACTTTCCCTCCATCATGACATCAGAAGTAGGGATGTTCGCTGATGATTACACAATATTCAGCACCATTTGTGACTCCTCAGATACTGAACAGGTCCATGTTCAAATGCAACAAGATCTGGACAATATCCAGGCTTGGGCTGACGAGTAACATTCACGCCACACAAAAACCAGGCCAAGACCATTACCAATGAGAGACAATCTGGTCGCTGGCCCCTTGACATTTAATGGTGTTATTATCATTGAGTTCCCTACTATTAATATCCTGGGGAGTTAACATTGACCAGAACTTTGACTGGACTTGCCACATAAACACAGCAGCTGCAAGAGCAGGACAGAAGCTATGAATACTGCAGCGTAACTCATTTCCTCACTCCCCAAAGCCTGTCTATTATCAACAAAGCGTAAGTCAGGAGTGTGATAGAATATTCTCCACTATTTTGATGAGTGCAGATCCAACAATACTCAAGATGCTTGACACCATCCAGGACAAAGCAGCTCACTAGACTAGCTCCACATCCACTAACATTCACTCCCTCTACCCAATGATGCTCAGTAGCAGCAATGTGTACAATTTACAAGATGCACTGTAGAAATTCACAAAAGATCCTTAGACAGCACCTTCCAAACCCATGACTACTTCTAAATAGAAAGATAAGGGCAGCAGATACGTTATAACACCATCACTTTCAAGTTCCCCTCCAAGCCACTCAGCATCCTGACTTTGAAATGTACTGCCATTCCTTCACTGTTGCTGGGTCAAAATCCTGGAATTCCCTCCTGAATGGCATTGTACGTCAACCCACAGCAGGTGGACTGCAGCAATTCAAGAAGGCAGCTCACCACCACCTCTTGAAGGGCAACTAGTAAGAAATGAAATTAAATTGAATCAATAGCAAGAAACGAAGTAGGGTCAGATGACATAGAATTTGTGTGGGTAGATTTGACGAACGGCAATGGTTAAAAACACTGTAGCGGGAGTTATGTACAGGCCTCCAAACAGTAGTCAGGTTTTGGGGCATAAGATAAACCATGAGATAGAAAAGGTGTGTAAGAAAGGCAAGGTTACAGTGATCATGGGGGATTTCAATATGCAGGTGGATTGGGAAAATCAGGCTGGTTTTGGATCACAATAAAAGGAATTTGTGGAATGTCTAAGAGATGGCTTTTTGGAGCAGCTTGTGATGGAGCCCACTAGGGAACAGGCAATTCTGGATTTAGTTTTATGCAATGAGACAGACTTGATAAGGAAGCTTAAGGTAAAGGAACCCTTAGGAGGCAGTGACCATAATGTGATGGAATTTACTCTGCAATTTGAGAGGGAGAAGGTGGAATCAGATGTAACAGTATTACGGTTGAATAAAGGCCACTACAGAGGCATGAGGGAGGAGCTGGGCAGAATTGACTGGGAGAGGAGCCTCGCAGGAAAGACAGTGGAACAGCAATGGTAGGAGTTTCGGGGAGTAATTCAGGAGACAGCAAAAATTCATCTCCAGGAAAAAGAAGCATGCTAAAGGGAACACGAGGCAACCATGTCTGACAGGGGAAGTCAGGGACAGCATAAAAACAAAAGAGAAAGTATAAAATGTGGCAAAGGGCAGTGGGAAAGCAGGGGATTGGGAAGCCTACAAAGACCAACAGAAGACAACAAAAAATGAAATAAGGAGGGAGAAGATTTAATGTGAGGGTATGCGAGCCAGTAATATAAAAGAAGATTGCAAGAGTTTCTTTAGATATATAAAGGTCAAAAGAAAGGCAAAACTAGACATTGGGCTGCTGGAAAATGACACTGGAGAAGTAGTAATGAGGATAAAAGAAATGGGTGAGGAACTGAATAAGTACTTTGTGTCAGTCTTCATGACGAAAAATGAGTAATATCCAAAAAATTCAAGAGAGTCAGGGGGCAAAGGTGAGTATGGTCATCATCACCAAGGAGAAACTGGAAAAACTGAATGGCCTGAAGGTGGATGAATCACCTGAACCAGATGGACTACATCCCAGAGTTCTGAAGGAGGCAGATGAAGAGATAGTGGAGGTGTTAGTGGTGATCTTTCAGGAATCAGTGAAGCCAGGGAGGATCTCAGAGGACTGAATATTGCTAATGAAACCTCCCTGTTTAAGAAGGGAGTAAGGCAAAAGACAGAAAATTACAGGCCAATTAGCCTGACCTCGGTCGCTGGTAAGATTTTGGAGTTCATTGTGAAGGATGAGATTTCTGAATACTTGGAAATGTATGGTAAAATAGGGCAAAGTTAGCACGGCTTCATCAAGGGGAGGTCATGCCTGACAAATCTGTTAAAATTCTTTGAGGAGGTAATGAATAGGTTAGACTAAGGAGAGCCAATGCATGAGATCTACCTGGACTTCCAGAAGGCCTTTGACAAGGTCCTGCACAGGACACTGCTGTGTAAGATAATGGCTTATGGTGTTAGAGGCAAGGTACTAGCATGGATAGAAGGTTGACTGTCTGGCAGAAAGCAGAGAGTAGGGATAAAAGGGTCCTTCTCAGGATGGTAGCTGGTGACTAATGAAGGGTTAGTGTTGGGACCACAGCTTTTCACTTTATGCATTAATGAATTAAATGAAGGAACACTGGGCATTCTGGCTGAGTTTGCAGGTGATACAAAGATAGGTGGAGGGACAGGTAATATTGAGGAGGCGGAGAAACTTCAGAAGGATTTAGACAGGTTAGTAGAGTGGGCAAAGAAGCGGCAGATGGAATACAACGTGGGAAATTGTGAGGTCATACACTTTGGTAAGAAGAATAGAGGCATAGACTATTTTCTAAATGGAGAAAAAACTCAGAAATCTGAAGTGCAAAGGACTTGGGAGTCCTAGACTAGGATTCTCTTAAGGTAATCTTGCAGATTGATTCGGTTGTTAGGAAGGCAAATACAATGTTAGCATTTATTTTGAGAGGCCTAGAATATAAAAACAGGGATGTACTTCTGAGGCTTTATAAAGCTCTGGTCAGACCTCATTTAGAGTATTGTGAGCAATTTTGGACTCCATATCTCAGGAAGCATGTATTGGCCCTGTGGCAGATCCTGAGGACATTCCCGAGAACAATCCCAGGAATGAAAGTCTTAGCATAGGAGGAATGTTTGGAGACTCTGGGTTTATACTTGATGGAGTTTAGAGGATGAGGGGGATCTAATTGAAACTTACAAAATTCTGAACGGCCTGGATTGAGTGGACATTTGGGAAGATTTTTCCATTGGCAGGAGAGACTAGGACCCAAGGGCACAGCCTTAGAGTAAAGGGAAGATCCTTTAGAACAGAGATAAGGAGAAACTTCTTCAGCCAGAGTGTGGTGAATCTATGGAATTCACTGCCACAGAAGGCTGTGGAGGCCAGGTCTTTGAGTATATTTAAGACGGAGATAGATAGGTTCTTGATTATCAAGGGGATCAAGGGTTACGGAGAGAAAGTGGGAGAATGAGGTTAAGAAACTTATCAGCCATGATTGAATGGAGGAGCAGACTTGATGGGCTGAATGGCCTAATTTCTGCTCCTATGTCTTATGGTCTTAGCTAGAGATGGGCAATAAATGCTGGCCTGCCAGTGACACCCATATTCCACAAATGAATTGAAACAAAAATTGTATCCAATTCTGGTCATCATTTACAAAAGCAACAACTTTCATTTCATTTTACAACTTTCATTTTCTGAAGAAGGATCTCGACCCGAAACATCAGCTTTCCTGCTCCTCTGATGCTGCTTGGCCTGCTGTGTTCATCCAGCTCTACACCGTGTCATCTCTAACTTTCATTTACATAATGCTTTTAGCCAAAATACATCACAGAGGTGTATTTTTTCTTTAAATAGACTACAAGTCAAGGCTGAAGATTTTAGGAGGGGTCACCAAATGCTTGATTAAAGTGGTGAATTTTAGAGGCCCTCTGGACATACCAGAGAGAGTTGGAACGGACAGGGTCTATGTACCATTGCGTTGCTGAATATTTAAAGGTGCACACAGTTGTCTGACAGAAGTTTTCTTCTTTCTTCTCATCCCTTGGCTTTGACTTCTCTACAACGGAAGAGTTCCTCTGGCTGTGCGCACCACTGCTATCATTTTATAATGCCATTGTCATTGCTATAATTGAGCAAAATGCTCACCATTCTCACTGTGTACAAAATAATATGGCTCAACCATCTGCTGTGCCTTGTGTGAATTCACTGCCACCAATCCATCTTCTTCTTACTAGTCTAAACTACAGATAGCATGTAGCGAAGGATGTCCATTGCAGAAGATACGCTCAATCCTGATAAATAATAATAGTTTATCAGTTAGTTACGCCTAAGTACATGATGGTCTCTTCTGAGAAACAGGCTCAATTTAAGAATAATTAAGTACTGAGATTGAAATGTTCTAGTACACAGCTTAAATACAACTGAACAATTCAGGTCAATTAATGCTGGTGGTTGGTACAATGGTAAATGTGTTAGCTTCTTTCAGGAACAGTCCTTCATATCCTGATGGGCTAGCCTTTTCTCAGGATGTCAGTTTGCCCTTGCAGACAATAACTGCCTCATGAAAGATCAGTAATGTGCCCTTAACAGCTCCCATTCAGGATCCAAGAAATACAGGCAGAAGTGAATATGCCTCTTAAGATTCACTTTCCACTGAGCTAACGTAAATAAGGTCATTTGCTTTGCTGCAACCTCTTCAGGAACAATTGCACACAATGTATCAAAATATTACCAGAAAATATCTACTTTGACCAATTAATTCCATCATGGACTGTTGGCTTCTGCCCCACTGAGCACTTCACCCTCCTAACTGACATGTCATGTCTCATCTCACAGTTCAGAATACAATTGAACTACATTTAAAAAAAAACTTCATTTCATGAAAAGAGCTTTGAGACATCCGAAAGTAATGAAAGGTGCTAAATAAATGCAAGTTCTTGCCTCTTTCTTTATGTATTCTCTGATTTCTCATGCAAACTGGGTTCAATTGCATGTTGGCTTAAAGCATTAAAGCCTGAATCCCTCCTCAAATAATAGAATAGAATCCCGACAGTGTGGAAGCAGGCCATTCAGCCCATTGAGTTCACACCAACCTTAGAAGAGCATCCCACCCCCTACCCTATTCCCTGTAATTCCCACGAGCACTTCACATAACCTGCACATCTTTGGACTGGGAGGAAACCCACAGAGACATGGGCTGAATGTGCAAACTCCACACAGATGGTTACCCGAGGGTGGAATTGAACCCAGGTCCCTGGCGCTGTGAGGCAGCAGTTCTCACCACTTCCAACTCATGCATTTCTTGTTTTAACTGATATAGAACAGTGGTTGGGCCACTGACACTCTCCCATGTGGCATGTTGGCTCTTAAAATATTATAAGGAGGCTGTGAAGCTCATTAACAATTATGGTGGCCTCTGCTCTCTATTCACGCATCTGATCTAGCCCTTTCTTCGGGGCCTTCATCTTTTCTTCTCTCCCCACACAAGGCTTCCTTCAACATATTCAAATTCTACGCTATGGACACCAGCCTATTGCCATCTGATCACCCTTCCCCATCTCTAAGGTATCCAGCCCAAGGCCTCTAATTTGCATCTCCCCACACACTCCTAACCAACAGACTTCTGGGATCATCCATCTCTGTCTCTCTCTCTCCTGTGGATTGTTCTCCCCTGTCTTCCACAAATAGGGACACATTTTGGCCTCTGTTCTCCACTGAAGTGCCCCTTGTCCAATTGGAAGCTAAGCATGTCAATCAGGCTGATATCTGAGCAGGAAGATCTTTTTTCCTGAGATAGTAGGAACTGCAGATGCTGGAAAATCTGAGATAACAAGGTGTAGAGCTGGATGAAGGGTCTAGGCCCGAAACATCAGCCTTCCTGCTCCTGTGAGACTGCTTGGCCTGCTGTGTTCATCCAGCTCTACACCTTGTTATCTCAGATCTTTTTTCCTGTTCACTCATTGGACGTGGATATCGTTGGCTCGGCCCACATTTGCTTCCTGTCCCGAGTTGGCTTGAGAAGGTGGTAGCGAGCTGCCTTCTTGAACTACTGAGTCCATTTTGTGTAGGTAGGGCTACAATGCCATTAGGAGGGAATTCCAGAGTTTTTACTCAGCCACTGTTCTATGTCATAGTTGAAACTCCATAGTACTTGTGGGAAACATGACTTCTGGATTCCCTGCGCCTTTCTAACACCCCGTCCTGCCCTTGTCTCCAATCATGCACATATCTGAATCCACCAGTATGTGGTGATCATTACAGAATATTATTAATTCATCTATCAGTTGTCAGGTGCATATTAACAAATTGCCATTGAATTCATCTTTTTTAATTGTTATTTGATCTTCGTGGATGCAGTGGGAACATGAGCAGAATTAAGTGTTTTCAAATATTAAAGCTCAGTTAGCATCAAAGAAATCAAAGTCATGTCTACTGTCTGTCAAAGTGCTTTATAAATGTACTTCTCACAGTGGTATCAGCTTGGAATTTAAATCCATGTGTTGACCAGCAGAAGGACTAAAATCTAAGACTGGTAGCTAGTGTTTGTTGGCAGAATGCCAAGCTTCTCCAAAACAGGTTCCTTATAAGCTTTCAATGTCTAGTTCAACACATGTATATTTAAAATCAATCAGAGGCATCACATCTATTATGGAATGCTGAAATGTGTCATACAAAATAAATAGGCTCTCAGATTTTTTTGGGTGAAAATTGGGCAACTTAATTAAGCCATTTAGAGATGCAAAATGATATCATTTGCTGGGGTGAGGCAGATTGAGTGAACTTCCAAAGCGTATGCAACAGCAAAAGGTCAAGCTTCTTCCGTTATTATTGAAAATGTGAAGAGGTGTCTTTACACCAATATCTAACTTACCTTTCCCACCTGCAACTAGAGTTCACTTTATCACACAAGCAACGCTGATGATCCCACGACATTAAATTAAATTTAACCCCTGACCCGTGCTCACTTGTTGCTTTTGGCTGAGTCAGCAATGAGGCCGTTTTTGACCCCGGTCTCAGGAAAGGGAAAATCAGACTGGACCCTGGTAAAAAGTGGACGAGAGCCGACAGGACGGATGCGGGATTAATATTCGTAGTTTATGCAGATAAGGGATCAATTATTCTGTGGGTATTGGGAACTAAGGCCAAGGTCACTGACTGTCCCCAAGCCTGTGCTTCTCCACAACCTTCCCACAGGACAGGTTTACAGAGAGGCAGCCAACACTATTTCCTTCCAAACTCTTCACAAGTACTGCTCAACATCAAGTACAGCTGACCAATAAAGAGTCTTGCTCATTCCATCTGCCATAGAAACAATAGAAACTAGGAGAAACTTACGGCCATTTGGCCCATCAAGCCTTCTCCTACATTCAATATGATTATGGCTGATTATTCAACTCAGTATCCTGCTCCTGCTTTCTCTCCATACCCTTTGATCCATTAGCCCCAAGAACTATATCTAACTCCTTCTTGAAAACTTTCAATATTTTGGTTTCAACTGCTTTCTGTGACAGAGAACTCCATGGACCCACCACTTTCTGGGTGAACTTATTTCTCCTCATTTCAGTCTGAAATGGCTTACCCCACATTCCTAAATTGTTTCTGGACTTCCCTGTCTTTGAAAACATCCTTCCTGTAGCTGACCTGTTTAGTCCTGTCAGAATTTTATAGGTTTCTATGAGATTCCCGTTCATTCTTCTGAACTCCAGCGAATAAAGTCCTGTTCTTCCTTTTACAGTGTATAACCTCACGTTTTTCCACTTAATATTCCAGCTGCCAAGTTTCTGCCCACTCATCTAACTTGTCTATATTCCTGTTTGTGTCATCCTAACCACTTGCCTTCCCCCTTTTTTTGTGTCATCACAAACTTGGCTATAGAACATTCACTATTCTAATCCAATATACTGTAAATAGTTTTGGCCTCAACACTGATCCCTATGGCACTCCACTAGTTACAGGTTGCCATCCCAAAAATGCACCCTTTATCCCGACTTTTTGTCTTCTGTTAGTTAGCCAATTCTCTATCCATGCAAATAGGTACCTCCAACACAGTGGCTCTTGTATTCTTAAGTAGCTTAATGTGTGGTACCTTATCATTTTCCTTCTGAATCTCCAAATATATTATATCCACAGCTTCTCTGTATTTCGATCCTACTTGTTACCTCTTCAAATAATTCTAATAAGTTTCTCAGGCATGTTATCAGCTTCACGAAGCCATGTCAACTCTGCATGATCATATTAGGTATTTCTAAATGTTCTGCGATTACATTCTTTATAACAGATCGTAACATTTTCCCAATAACAGATGTTAAACTAATTGAGATAACAAGATGTTGAGCTGGATGAACACAGCAGGCCAAGCAGCATCAGAGGTGCAGGAAAGCTTACATTTCGGACACTTCTTCAGAAATGGGGGAGGGGAAGGGGGTTCTCCCCTCCTCCCACCTCAAGCCCCACCCCCATCTCCTACCTACTAGCCTCATCCTGCCCCCCTTGACCTGTCCGTCCTCCCTGGACTGACCTATCCCCCCCCCCAACTCCCCACCTACACTCACCTTTACTGGCTCCATCCCCGCCTCTTTGACCTGTCTGTCTCCTCTCCACCTATCTTCTCCTCTATCCATCTTCTATCCGCCTCCCCCCTCTCCCTATTTATTTCAGAACCCCCATCCCCACCCCCATTTCTGAAGAAGGGTCTAGGCCCGAAACGTCAGCTTTCCTGCTCCTCTGATGCTGCTTGACCTGTTGTGTTCATCCAGCTCTACACCTTGTTATCTCAGATTCTCCAGCATCTGCAGTTCCTACTATCTCTGTTAAACTAATTGGCCTATTTTTGACTCCTTCCCTTTTTAAATTGGACATTTTCCAATCCTCACAGACATATCCAGAATCAGAGGAATCTTGGAAGCTGCTACTAGTGCATTCACTATCTCTTTAGCTGCTAACTTTAATATCCTAGGATTATCCTATCAGGACTAAAGGACTCATTGATTTTAGTCCCATTGGTTTCTGCAGTCCTTTGTCTCTCATGATTGTTATATTTATTTCCTCTCCACCTTTTGCCCCTTGTTTATTTAGTATTCGTGAATGTTATAGGATCTTCTACTGTGAAGATTGATGCAATGCATTTACTCAACTCCTCTGCTATTTCTTGTTTCCCATTATTATTTGCCCAGTTTCATTCTCTAAGGAGCCTATATTCACTGCAATATGTAATGCAACTGGAAAATAATGTCAATTCTCTACATTGCTCCCACTCTGACATCTCTGTCCTTGGCCTGTTGAACAATTCCAATGTAGCCTCGAGGAACTGGTTTCAAGACTCAACACTGAATTCAACAATTTCTGATCCCAAACACAGCCCGAGTTTGTTTTCTTTTCTCAGATTTTTTTTGTTTCTTGCAGATAGCAGCACACTCAGTCAAGGAACATCTTTCATTTCTTTGTTTTTTTTTGTGCCCGCCTCCATTCTCATTGGTCCTGGAAGACGAACTCTTGCACCATTCATCATCTCCTGATTTCCACTCTGTCACAAACCTTCCTTATCTCTTTGACCCATTCATCCATTGCTCGAAACCATTTGGACATCTAAGCTTATCACCCTCAACTTTGTTTATAAACTTTAACAATGCTAGTGTAACCTACAGAGTATTTCCAACATTCTGTTTTTATTTCAGATTTCCTGCATTTGCAGTATCCCACTTTGCGCTGTACATCAACATTCCCGCTCCATTTGTCGCAGGCAGAATGGATTGATGAAAAGCCCATTCATATCCGTTGGCAGGTGTGGTGATGCAAAGTAGCCAGAAGAGGGAGCTAATCAGCTCCACTTGACTAGTGGGGACACCATTAAGTGTATCTGAGGAAGGGTCACCAGACCCGAAACGTTAACTCTGATTTTTTCTTCACAGATGCTGCCAGACCTGCTGAGCTTTTCCAGCAACTTCTGTTTGTGTTCCTGATTTACAGCATCCACAGTTCTTTCAGTTTTTATTAGGGGTATTAAGGTAGATGATGCATAGAGGCTTCATACCTCTGCTGGGGACGACTGGATTACACAGTGGGTAGTCCCACACTGGAAACAGTTGAAGCAAAGCCACCAGAACATTTGTGTGATATATTAGGGAAAGTATGCACAAAAACACCTACAAAACCAAAAATAAAAGAAAATAAATACGTTTGAAAAGCTGTCAAAACATGATAAACAGCACAAAAACTAGGGCAACAATTATCAACTTCACTTATCTCCTGAAGGAATTAGAATTAGGATTAGAATTAGAATTAGGACCCTGTAGAATTAGGGTTGCCAAAGCTCCAGGAAAGAATTAAATATTAATCTCCAAGACATTGCTGCAAATAAACTTGGGAATTAAATCGCAGGGGCATTAAAATAAATTGTGCACTCGTCTCTCATTTTCTTTGAACAAGTTTGTTAGTTACAAAACTGCATGTCATAGGAAATATAACAGAATTACAAGGTTCATCTGATGGGATAATAAAGAATTTGTTCACTTTCCAGTTGCTGTGGGAAGGCTGGGTATGGTGAGCAATGACAAGAGTGTCGCGAGTATGGGATGGCTGGTGCTAGAGGGTTATGTGATGAGACCTAGAATATGGTAGATTCAATTGGCAACCTTAAGTCAAACGTACAACAGCCGGCACAACTGTTCCACAACCTCTTTCTTACAAAGACAGGGCTCCTTCTCGTAAATCAGCACCAATCATGCAAACTGTGGATTTTTGAAACCACTTTTGCCTTTGAAGTGGCAAAATTGTTCCTTTTTCTTCCCCCAAAAGATTTCAACTTTCCTGTGACCCTTTCTTCAGTGATGAAATGTAGATGCACAGAACATAGCAATGACTTTCTCCTGTGTCCATTTTAAATGAATGAGCCTGGACAGATTTCAAATTCCAACTAAGATTAACCTTGAGATTGGACTTGGAGAATTCATTGGGTATTCATCGTTGATGAGAAAGCCCTGCTCAGTTATTTTTTGATGAAGGTGATTGTTATCAGCTAATTGCAGGAAAGGCATGAAAGCCTGACATTAGCCTATTTCCTGTTCTTTGGCTAGGCAAGATCCCATTCTGTGTGGCTTTGAGTTTAGGATGCATGCCCATGATTCAGAATTCTGAAGCTATTTGTCAAAATTAGCTAGATGCAAATATTGATTACAATTAGTCTACAATGTGTCATTTTCATTTCTATGGGGACAAAAAAAGGTGTCAGACACAGTCCCTTCCTTTGGTTCTGGTCTTGCTAGTCCTCTCACTCTCTAGTATTAAAGTGGAATGAACAGTTCCTCTGTCTCTGTCAATCCTTAAACTGACTGGAGAAGCTTGAAATTGCCCCAGCGATGAGTAACATTGATTATTCTTCTTGCCCCACTGAGTTGCTGACTGAGTTCCACTGCCATGGTGCTCAATCCCACCAAAGGAACTGGAGAAAACCCTGCTTCTCTTTTATTTTGCTAAGTACCACCCTATTCTCTGTGTTATGCACAGACATTCCAATATTTTGTGCAGTAATTTACTCTGCGGGTCAGGGCAAAGTCAGAAGCTATAAGAATAACGTTTGGATGATTATGTAAACTGTTTGAACCTATGAGATTGGATTAAAGACTGACATCCACTTCAAAGTGCTTACTTTATTTGAGAGCAAAAGGAAATTGTCGTAAATCTCAGAGACAAATTGCTTCAGACTTTCCCACACTTTGTCGCCATAATGTTGGCAGAAGTACGGTGGAAACTCCACTTACAGCACTTCCAGGAAAATTACAGCGGGTGAGTGAGAGGAATTCCAAACAAATTCTCCCCATTATCTTCGCTCTCACACTTTGGGCAGAATGTTCCAGTCTCAGAGGTGGCAAGCCTGGAAGTGGAAAGGAAACCTTATTGGGCAACATGGTGATGTCCTTAATCCCTGCTGCTTTCCTGGCCCCACTGGAATTGATTTCTGAATGGAAAGGCCCAAGCTCAACATTCTTGTTCCTGCTATCAATTTAGGCCCCCAAGGCCATTTCTACCTGGGCTGCAATTAGTTCAGTTCCAAGTGGCAAGCGAAAGAATCAGCCAACCTAACTGGTAAACCAATACAGACAAGCTATCAGTGGTGGTAGCGGCATGGGTCTCTCAATCTCTATGAATCTGTGCATGATCAAGGGACTGGACATAGAGCAAGGGCATTACCACAGACAGCCAACTCCTACTTTTCCTGCTGACCTACATTGTCCCCCATTCCATCCCTGACCTCCACCTTGTGAGACATTCCCACCAACAATTTGTCTGTTGTATGGTCCCTCCTCCAAAATGGGAGCCCGGGAAGTGTTGTACCATTGGAAGGATTTCAGATCCCAAAACGCCACAGGTTCTCTCTACCAATCTCTCCCATCTTCAAATTTGTCTGAGAAACAGAATGAGTCTGCCCATACAATCATACAGCATAGAAGGATATTCACCATAAAATACCTGTCAGGTCTCTCAAAGAGACATCCCATCAGTCTTCGTACCCTCCTCTTTTTATTGTCGCTCTGTAATTTTTAAAATTTTTATGTTATCTATTGAATGTTAGGATTGAATCTACTTCCACCATCATCTAAGCCAGTGCAAACCACATTAGAACAAGTTGTTTTGCAAGACATTTTTTCCTCATCTCTCCTCTGGTTATGTCCTTCTTTGGTTTTGAACGTGACATTGACAACATAGGGGGACAACATATGGTGTCAGACCTAACCATTTGTTAAATAAAGTAACAATTTATCCTTTGTCACCAGGTGCTTTTTCACACTGTGTGGTCCACTGGGAGATAAATCAAACAGTGAGCTCTCCTGTAAACAGCTTTAATTGGATGTCATACTTCCAGGGCCACAAAGTTGTTTTCTTTCAAATGGCCCAGTTCTCCTTTCATTCTGGATTTTGCTTCATTTAAATTACTGAAGCTAGAAATGAAATTACATCCCCAGAGTAGTAAATTGAAACGTTGAGCTAACTCCATCGAAAGGACATGTTTCCACTCTTCTGATAACGAGATTTAGCAGAGCAACTCTGGAAGTTCTCTTATACTTTGCAATGTTTTATCCAATGTTTATTTGCAATGCAGCCTGGTTGCCTTTGAGGGATGCTTTCATTGACAATTCCTGTGGGGATGAAGTATTTTACATTCATGCCTGTGTTCCTGGCTGTCCATAGCTGATAGTCAGAAGGAACAATTTCAGATTGTTGAAAAGCTTTTTACTTTTATTTATGTGACATTTAAATATGAGAAATATTTTATTTCTTAAAAAAATATAATTCTGATACATTTTCAAAGGCATGCTTGCCTGCAATATAATTGATGGAGGGAGAGGGAATGAGTTCATGGAGACAAGGTCGGAAGTGAGAATCCAGTACTGTTCAAAGGAAACAACACTCCAATGTGAATGCAGAAAGGCAACATGGTGTTGAAAGTATTGACTCTTTCCGTGGGGAAAGGGTAGGAGGACGTTTGTAGCAAGTGGGTTACTTAAGTGCAAAGCATACAAGTTCTACAATTAATTATGAAAGGGTGTAGGCGTAAAGCTAGCAAATACAGGTTAGTCAATTTAACCTTCATTCTAGAAAATCTTTTATAAATAACAATCCACAAGAAAATTAAGGCTCACTTGGACATGCATGGATTAATTAAAAACACTCAACATGGATTTGTTAAAAACAAATTGTATTCAAGTCACATGATTCAGTTTTTGACAAGGTAAATAGGATTGATAAGGACAATGCTGTTGATGTAGCTTATATAGACTTTGAAAATCCATCTGATAAAGTGTCACATAAAAGGTTTGTAAGGAAAGTTGAAGCTCATGCAGCATAGATACAAAATTACCTAACAACCAGGAGCAGAGAGTAGTTGTAAATGGCTATTTTATGAACTGGAAGAAGATATACAGTTTGACCAGTGCTTTTAATCAGGTAGAGTTGAGTGAATATTGAATTTCATAATGCATAGATAGCACAACATTCAGAATTATAGAGAACAGTAAAGGAGATTCAAAAGGACATAAACGGACTGGTGAAAGGGCTGGATCTGGCAGAAAGAAAATAGCACACAGTACAGAGACATGATACTTTTGATCAGAAGAATGATGAAATGCAACATAAATTGTCGGTTATTCTAAAGGTGGTGCAGGAAAAAAAGTGACCTGGGATTACACGTTAATAAATCATTGAAGATGTAGAGTGTTAAATTTTATCTGCCAAAGCAGACCACTGCTCTCTTTGTCCTCTTCAAGGGCTTTGTTTATCTTCGATTTCCTAAACCTTATGTATGCCTCCTCTTTCTTTTTGACTAAGCTTTGCTTTAAACTGACATCTCAATTAAATTCCAGCACAGTGATCAAATGCAAGGAAGTAATTTATAAAATTCTTTATAGAATCTTTACAAAATCCTAATCTGGCCACAAGTAGCACTACATCCAATTCTTGGCACCAATTTTAGGAAGGATGCGTAAGCATGGAGAGGGCATTGAAAAGATTTACCAGAATGATTCCATGGATGACGGACTTCAGTTCCAATGATATATTGGAGGAGCTATGGATGTTGTCCTTCAAGAAGTGATTATTGAGAGGAGTTTTGACAGCAGAGTTCAAAATTAGGAGCTGTCTGAATAGGGAAAACAGAGAAAAACTGTTTCCATTAGCAAACTAGAACCAGTGGAGACAAGTTTAAGGTGATGGGCAAAAGAACCAAAGGTAACATGAGGGAAAAAAAAATACATATTCTGACTCCACTGCTTGAGAGTGATGTTGAGGAAAATGCAATCATGGCTTTCGAAAGAGAATTGGATAAGTGCTGAAGGGAAAGGTGTTGTAGGTCTTCAGGGAAACGTTAAGGGAGTGAGATCTGCCAAAATGCTCTTGCAGAGAGATAGCAAGGATTGAAAAGGATCAGCGATCTCTTTCACTTTTTATCATTCTGACTCTATAAGTAACTTCACCATGACAAAATGCATGAGGTTTGAAGGTACAATATCTTACATATTTTATAGCTATTCATTGCAAATATATCTTTCCTACTGAAAACAAATGGAACAATAGAATCAAGTTTATGCCATGGCCATTGTCTGGAATGACAATATTTGAAGAAATCCTTCATGGAAGACTTAATATTGGAGACAAGGTTATGGTTTGAATGTACAGTTCATATCTGTCATTATTACTACAGTTTTCAATAATACTAAGAGTGAGATAGAGACACATTTCAACACTCAGCTGACAAAGACATCTACAGAATGAAAGACAGACACAATAATGCAAAGAGGTTATCAGAGAGAAATGTACAAAGTGAAGTCAAGATACTGGCATTAGAAAATGGCAGAGAAAGATATAAACAGTGGAAGTCAGAGTGAAACATACCCATGGTGAAATGAGTAAAGCAGAAGAACACAAAGAGAGACTGAGATAGATAGAAGCCCACAAAGTGTCAGAGAACAGAGTGAATATAAGGGGAAGAAAGAGATGGATGGATCTTTGCGCATCTCCAGAGGTGGGGTGATGAGCAGACATTAAATGTTGCTTCTCCTGCTTTTTAATTATAGCGCCTGGAAGGTCGAATCTGGAAGGTTCTGCCTGGGGAGTGATCATCCTCTCCACCTGCCCATAATATTTGGTGTTTCACCTGTGCATGCAAATACAATGAGCTGACAAAACATAATTGCTTGACAAAACCTGACCCACCCCTGAGCATGTCACTTCCTGCTGAGAGGCCTAGCTCCAGACATAGTCTCAGAGAAACATAATACAGCCAACATGGAAGCCAACAAAGGAATAAAGGTTTCATATACTGTCTCTCCTTAACTCTCTGTCCCTTTGTCTCTCACTCTGTCAACCTCAGTCTCAGTCTCATTCTCATTCTCCCTCAGTCCAGCTACGAAGTTAAGCTGGTCAGATATCTGGCATAGAAGTACTCAACTGTGAAGAAATGTCAAGAATGAGATGTTTGTTTACAATTGATCTTGACTTAGTTATTGCCCTTTGGGGCCTTAGCAGGCAGCTTTTGTGTTGGGTGAAAGTCCTACATCCATCATGCATGTGACAATGAGCTCAATCTGACTCTTGCTGGTCATCATTGTTCCCTCAATATTGCCCTACCATGTTGGCATCTGCAGCCTACATAATGGCTTCTTCCCCATGTCCTTAATTTTCAGATACAGGGCCTCTGAATGCTCCTGCACAGTTGCACATGGAATAGCTCACTATCCTCCCTTCTCCATTGCTCTCCTCACCCTGAATATGCTACTGCTGCACTTCCTTCTTCCCACTGCCCCATTACTGTGTTTCTCTGTTTTGCATCCAGATTTCCTCTCTTTATTCCTAAGGATCCTTCCAGAGCCCTTTCCAACTGGGCCACTTTACTGGACTGCAGTGGTTCAAGAAGTAGGCTCACCACTGCCTTCTCAAAGACAATAAGGGTGGAGCAATAAATGTTGGCCCAGTTGGGGAAGCCTATATCACTGAATGAATGAGAAAAAAGACTGAGTTCCATTCTGCACCATTTCTATATATCCAATCCTTTTGTGTTAAGCTCCTTGTTGAGCTAAGTCCGGCTGGCCTGCCCTGATCAGGATTGCTGTAATCAGCCAGCATGGTTGCCTTGCTTGTGTAGACCTATTGCCCTGGCCAAGCTACATCTAAATATTTCAAGATTTAACAAGATCAAGCAAGACTGCGTATAATTGAGATTTCTCACCAGCTGGCTGACTCAATCAGGCTTCAGTCATTGCAGTGGTAGCATTTATGCAAAGAAAAGGCTTAGTTATGAAGGAGCCAAGTAAATGAAAAAGGTTTACTCATTGGAACTTGGATGAAGGGGTCTACTGCACAATGCTTCATATATGTACTCATCTTTGTGAACACGCACGGTTCCCCTTTCTGGCTAATTACTGTGAACTACAGGGAGTTGGGATATTTAATAAATAATCATGGAACATTAATGAGTATAAAAGAGGTACCAGGGAAGGTTGGGAATGCTAATCCTTCTGAAAGGTACTGAGCACTTAATAATGAAAGATCATTGGAAAGTACTCAGTTCCACTGCCTACTGTTTGAAAAGCTGCAGGAGACTCCATATGTTTTCACCCTTTGGATTGGCTTCATACGTCTGCAATATGTTTTACAGTGCAATTATAAGGAAATAAACAAAAGCCATTTTAACAGTGGTATGTACATATTGTTCCAATAACGTCTATGGTATGTCTAATTAATTACCATACTTGCTATAAGGAGTTTTCATAGCCATAAAATCTCTGAAAACAGCCCAGCCAGAAAAGTAATGGAGGTCCCAGCTCTCAAAAATGTGAGCATCTTATCTTATTCACTGATTTCATAACACAGGGCATGTTTGCTTGTGAGAAGTGTTAAATTCTCAAAGGAAATATTATAATTTTAGTACCATTTCATTGCTCTGTCATTCCTATGCCATGTGTCATTTTCTATGTTGATGACTCAGCTAAAATGAGGGGACTGGCTGTGCAGACAGCTGTGCCGTTCACACTATGGCTTGCCTTATCTTGATGTGATGCAACGAGCCATTAGGCATTGTGTTACTAAAGCTGCTTCTCATGTACAGAAACAACAGAAACCAGTAATAAAAAGAGGATCTGCATTTGCATAGTGTCTTTCACAATCCGGGGCAGTCTCTAGTCCTTTACAGCCAGTATAGTAGTACTTATTGAAGTAGTATAACTGCTGCAATCTAAGGATCACAGCAGCAAATTTTTGCACAGCAAGGTGTACCACCAATAGGATAATAATCAGATAATTAGTTTCAGCGATTGTTGACTGAGAGAGATAATCGTTGTTTGGGCTGCCAGGAGGCACTCCTTTGATCTTCTTTGAAGTTGCGTCATGGAATCTGTTTTTGAGACTACACAAAGGGCGTCAGTTTGATGCCTCATTTGCAAGATGGTATCTCCAATGGGGAACTGCTCCCTCATTGCCGCACTGAAGCTTCAGCTTGGATTTTTTAAATCATGTTTCTACAGTGATGAGCATGCTACTAGGTACATCGCCGTCGATGCTGTACAAGCATATCTTCAACTGGGAAGAAAGCCTTATCTTTATTCAGCGTTGTTCATGCTCCAAAATATTCCCAGGGAGTTCACATGGGAGCAATGGGCACTACACAGGAGCTATGGGTCAGAAGTCCTTCTTTCGGTGACCCTGAGGTCCTAAGGAGAGGCGTTGCAGGATGGTAAACTTAAGGCAATGACCATCAGTGTGGCTGGACAGTTTATGTTTTGGGTTTATTATTGTCACGTGTACCAAGATACAGTGAAAAGTATTATTTTGTATGCTATCTGCACAAATCGTACCTTACATAGAAGTACATCAGGGTAATAGAACAGAATGCAGAATATAATGCTACAGAGAAGGTGCAGAGAAAGATCAGCTTTAATATACGAGATGTTGATTCATCAGTCTGATAACAGCAGGGAAGAAACTATTCTTTAATCTGTTGGTACATGTTTTCAAACTTTTGTGTCTTCTGCTATATAGAAGAATGTGCAGAATGGGTTTGAATCTCAAATGAGAAATTGGTTTCAATGGAGGAGAATACGTTTTAGTGCAGGCTCAAGACCTTGAGGAATTATAGAATCTCTACAGTGTGGAAACAGGCTCTTTGGCCCAACAAGTCCATACTGAACTTCAAAGCATCACACCCAGAGTCACCCTACTATAACCCACCTAATCTACACATCCCTGAACACTACAGGCAATTTAGCATGGCCAATCCACCTAACCTGCACATCTTTGGACTGTGGGAGGAAACCGGAGCACCCGGAGGAAACCCACGCAGGCACGGGGAGAATGTGCAAACTCCACACAGACAGTCGCCTGAGGGTGGAATCAAATTCGGGTCCCTCGCGCTGTGAGGCAGCAGTGCTAACCACTGAGCCACCGTGCCCTTGAAGTCAGAGGCGATTCCTTTGCCATCTCCTGTAAAGTCTAAATGTGGACAACAAAGATGATGTTTTGATGAGGATATCAGCGAGGGGGACGTGGAAAAGTACTTGACATTATTGATGGAGAATCAGGTCAGGAATAGAGACAATGAAACAGGACACTGTCACAATTCCAATTGGAGGATACAGCAGGCCAAGCAGCATCAGAGGAGCAGGAAAGCTGATGTTTCGGGCCCAAAACGTCAGCTTTCCTGTTCCTCTGATGCTGCTTGGCCTGCTGTGTTCATCCAGCTCTACACCTTGTTATCTCAGATTCTCCAGCATCTGCAGTTCCTACTATCTCTCCAATTGGAGAATGATTTGATTGGCATCACACCCATCAATGTAAACATTCATACCCTCTATCACCAGCACACCATGGATACAGTGTGTACCTTTCAAAATATACCCAGTAGCTACTTGCCAAGTCTTCTTTTACAGCAATTTCTAAACCCCTGGCCTCTGCCACCCAGAAGTACAAGGGCAGCAGAATCATGAGAACATATCATCTGTAATTTCTCCTCAAAGTCACATACCATTCTGACTTGGGAGCACATCGCCATTCTTTGATTGCCATTGCGTCAAAAATGTGGAGTTCACCCCTTCTGACAGAAATTTGGGTGTACTACCACGAGATGAACTGCAACAATTTAAGAAACTGACTCATCACCAGCTTCTCAAGTAAGAATGGATGACAAATGCTGGCTTCAGTGGTGATGTTCATACCCATTTAAGAATTAAAAGAACAATCATCATTGTGTATCCCCATTTCTGACCTGTCGTTGGATGGAAAGTCGTGGATGTAAGTCATGGGGAAAGAACAGTCACATGGAAATTCCTGCAGCAATCATTTCCCAGGATTTAATTAAAAAGAAACTCATTTTTATTAAAAATGGGCGCATCGCATATTAAAGTCCTGAAATGTGCTGCAGCTGAAAGCAACATTGATAAAACCTCACAGCTGTTGAGTCACTCATCACTTTTCCTGCAGTTCAGCCTGAAACTGGGAGACTATGCTCACAACGTGATATTTTGCAAACGGGAGAGCAGATTGGGCAACTCCGACACCTTGCGTTACCGTGCTGATGCGGAACCTTTTCAACCGCTTAGGTAGAAGTGCCATGCATTTTATCTCATCAGCACATCTAGTGAGTACACACAGCAAGTGTGGACAATCACAAAGACACGAAAGGTGCCCTGCTAGTTATGCTCTTGATGCTGGCCGTACTGTTTGAGGGATGGCAGCAAGAAGCTGGCTCACTCACCGGCTGCAGGAGTACCCACATCCAAGTCACATGTAACCCCTGTGAATAGCACCTCATAACTAGTTACAGACGATGGTGTCAAGGACATTAGCTAAACACCCTGTCAATGAGGAATCATGCATGTTCTGAGGGGGACTGAAGGTAAAAGCAAAATTCAAAATATGAGATCAGATAAAAAAAGGAATGACTCATGATCTGCTAATCTCTTTACCCAACTGGGTACCATCTCTAAAATACTCTTGGTACATTATTTCATAGACTTAAGTAGGCTATTTGCTACATGTTATTCAGTGGAGATTCGTGAAGTCAGGGCGATTACAATCCAATTTGACTTTAATAATACTTGTTGTGATGAGGTTTCTGTTTTACTTAGAGGCACCTCCTGGAGAGTAGATTTTCACCGTGACAAGAAATATTTGATTCTGATGAGTAACATTCTTGCAGATTTAAAAAAATATTATTATCGACAAGTGATTTTTTTTTCCTTCTTTTTCTTCTTCCAGAGCTCTTCTTTATTGTAGTCACAATGGAAGAAAATGATCATGGAATCCCTAGATTGTGGAAACAGGCTAGTTGGCCCCTCAAATCTGCACTGACCCTCCAAAGAGCATCCCACCCATACCTGTAACCCCATATTTCCTATGGCTAATTCACCTAGCCTGCACAGTATGGGGGCAATATAACATGGTCAATCCAGCCAACCTGCACATCTTTGGACTGTGGGAGGAAGCTGGAGCACCCGGTGAAAACCCACACAGATATGGGTGAACATGCAAACTCCACACAGTCACCCAAGCCAATTTAACCTGGGCCTTTGGAGGTGTAGGGCAGCAGTGCTAACCACTGAGCCATCACACTACCCATCCCATTTGGGTTCCTCTGATGGATTTTGTTTTATCCTTTTACAGGATCAACCTTTCCCACTGGTTCTGCTAAATTGCAATGAATTTCTTTGAGGGACCATTTAGTGTTGTTGAGTGTGGTATGTTGATGAGATTCTAAAATCTTGCAATCAATTATCTAGAATAATGCTGAGGAGATTTACCACTGGTTATTGGATTAACCCATGTTTAATGTCAAAATGTCTAACTCTCTAGGTGAAGGGCCTTCTGACCACCCAGCATAAATCAAAAGTTACCTTAGCCATTTCATTGTAGCTAAATGGAGAGGGAAAATATGTTATGAATAAGGATAATAAGCTTAATCACACCTGTGGTCAATGAAAAGATGATGGAAAACACGTGACAGGAGGCTGGGCGATGACCTACCCTTCGGTGTTGCATAAACTTAGTTCGGGTTAATTCCTTTATGAAGAGGAGTCTGAGGGATGATCTATCCCAGCATTTACAATCTTGAAAGCATTGGATGAAGAGGACCACTTTAAGAGGCCATACTCTTAAAACTGGAGCTAGGCCACTTTAAGCGTAATCATGAAGTACTCTCCCATCCAAAAGAGAGGTGGGAATCTGGAATTCTTTCCACCATAAATAAAACAGATGTTGGATCAATTGGAATTTTGAAGGCTGGGGTAGATAGGTTTGCTTTGTATATTTCACAGGTTTTGGAGCAAAGGGTAGGGTGTATGAGTGAAGATGTAGATGGTGGTGTGATTGGGGGACTGTAGTATGTCATATATAACTACCCCTAACAATACTTATCACATACTGGTACAGGTAGCAGACAGCATGAGATGCAAGTAGTACTTATCAGGGTAATACCACAGGGAGTGGGAGTTGGAGATGGAGTGTATGAGTGGCAACCTGATAGAAGTTTATAAAATAGTGAGGGGTATAGATTGGGTTAATGGTAGTTACCTTTTCCCTAAGATGGGCAATTTCAAGACTAGTGGGCACATTTTTAAGGCCCGCGGAAAGAGATTTAAAAAAGATAGGAGGGGCAATGTTTTTTAATACAGAGGGTGGTTTGCATATGAAATGAACTTCCTGAGGAAGTAGTGGACGTTTAAAAGACATTTGGATAAGTACACGAATAGGAAAGGTTTGGAGGGATATGGGCCAGGAGCAGGCAGGTGGGACTAGTTTAGTTTGGGATTATGGTCAGCATGGACTGGTTGAACCTAAGGGTAGATTTCCGTGCTGTATGATTCTATGATCTAACCAAAAGGCAAATTAACCTGGAGGAGCCGAAAGATTGGAGGAGCAGGAAGGCTGACGTTTTGGGCCTTTTTTTTCACTTCAAACTCCTGCTCTTTGAAGGGTCTAGGCCCAAAACGTCAGCTTTCCTGCTCCTCTAATGCTGCTTGGCCTGCTGTGTTCATCCAGCTCTACACCTTGTTATCTCAGATTCTCCAGCATCTGCAGTTCCTACTATCTCTGGAGCTGAAAGACTTAATTCCAGTTCCTGTGTTCTAAACTCTTTCAGATGCTGATTCACCTGTTAGATATTTCCAAATGTTTGATGCCCTTTTTAACTTCATACTGTGGCATGCTGCAATGAAATATAATCGCCAGAAGGGCCAAGGAAAGGTATAAAGTGGGTTTAAGATATTTTAAAATGACAAATACGTGTGGCTCTGGGGTAAAACTATTTCACAGTGTGTTGAAACAAAAAGCCCTAACTTGCTATTATCTAATACTTGAATGTGAAGCCTTGCGGCACAACTTTCTCTGCTATATCCTAGTGTGTCAAGGAAGTGACAATCTGCACAGAAAACCCGAGGGTTGGCTGATCATGAATAAAGTCTCCTCGCTGTGTCGCGCAGCAGAGATTCTGGCATCGTAGCCCCTTTTCCTTGCCAAGGCGGTGTGGCTCTTCCGCAGGGAGAGCAGGCGAGTTGAGACTGACACTTCCAGTGCTTTTCTGGAGACTTTGACCAAATCTCCAAACTGACGATGGATAGAACTCGGCGACCTTCCTCATGAACCGTGACCGGGCCACTTGCTCCCGAAGAAGGATTGCACCAATGTCCAAAGCTCTCTCTTTCGCTCCTTTTTTTTGCATCAATGCCACGGTCATGTCAGAAAAGGCGATGAAGCTACTTCCCTTCGCCCAGCCTCAAACCGCTGTCATTCACTTAACGGCCGCTGGATGGCAGCAACGTTACACATTTGCTTTGTCTTGAGGGGGGGAAAATATCCTTTTTGCGCATTTTGTCAAACACGTAGCTAAAGTTTCCTGTTTTCCTTTTTTTTCACTTCAAATTCCTGCTCTTTGGATTCACGCCCGCGTGCAATTATTTCTGGAGTTGCAACAATCCGGAGTCTTTTAGCACAGGGTGTCAGAAATACCCTAATGTTGATGCGAAATTGACGAGCGCACTTAAAATGTCAGAATTGTTACATAAAGTGGGATTGCGAACAGCAATTCAGAACTGAAGTGTTTAATCCGACGTCACAAGTGGGATCTATAAGGCATCAGTGCACAGTAGAAATTCCCACTGAAAGTTTTGATTCCCATCTATTGGCTCATGTAAAATACAGAAAACTTTGAAAATGTGGTTAAAGGTGATAAAGTAACGAGGTTGCACACACTTCATCAAGAGGTTATGAGAGATTTGTGTGGGAATGTGTCTGTCCCCAGGCGAGAGGGGGGCTTCCCCAGAGAAAGCTGCCGGTCTCCAGAGCCGGGGGGCGGCGTGGGTGTTTGTGTTGGGGGGACGGGGTAGGGCTTAATGTGGAGAGCTTGCTGGATCTCTCTCTCTCTCTCTCACACACACACACACACACACACTGCCTGTGGGGCTGAGATGGGCTGAGTTTGCTGGAGATAGCTGCTTCCCCTGTGCGTGTGCGATTGGTCGAGTCCAAGTGTTTGGTTCTGGAGAGCCAGGCTCCGTTCTGTTCTGCTCTCTGCCTCTCTCTCTCTCACACATACACACACAGAGTCTCTCACTCACACACAGACACACACACGCACAGATATATGTCCCTCTCGAGGTCTGCTTAGAATTTCAGGATCACATCGACACGGATTTGAAATCTTCTCTGGCCTCTATCTCTCTGCAAGATAGACAGATATAAATTTCTAGTCTGTCTCCCCTCTCCCATCTCCCTCTGTTCCCCATGAACCATGAGAAGCTCTGGCAGTCCCGGAATGGTTCGACTAGCACCGCGATGCGAAGGAGGAGCTGTATGTGTGCAGATTAAAGCTCTGAAGGCTTTAGCGTGTGGACTCTGGGAGATGACAGCAGGGACATCACTGAGGTTGCTAGTGCTGTTATGCTATGTCGGACTGCTGGTTGCAGCTGGCGGTAAGTTAGAGGTGATCTTTACTCATCTCAGCCTGAGGAGCAGGGAGGACAGGGGAGAGTTTGTGCGGGGCTCGCTCTCTCTCTCTGTGTGTGTTTGTGTTTGATCTACAGCCGCCACTCTGCCCCCTCACAGCCCGGGAGCTGGTGTTCCGCTTCTACCCCCGCCCCATATGCACTTGACATCTCCCTTTAAAAGGGCTGCTGCCTCGGAACTCCTCAAACCCAGGAGCCCCTGAGCTCGGTCTGATCGCCAGCTTCCCAGCCGGGGGTGGGCAGAGGGTTGCAGCGGGGACTGAGAGCCTGAGGGAGGGAATAGGAGAGACAGCCGGGTCTAGGAAAATGAGGGTAGCGGTTAAAACAGAGGTTGGGGCAGGCTCTGGGCTTAGTCTCAGAGACGGGGAGAGGGGTGCCACTGTAGGGATTGTGGGAGAAGGGGTAGGAGAGGGAATGGGGATCTAAAAGTGGTGGGGTGGATAAGAATATTTTAGGGAAAGTGGGGGAGGGGGGAGTGAGGGGGGGGAGGAAAGGATTGGGAGTAGGGTCCGAGGGGGGGGAGGGGGGGGGTATAGATTAGGGCCATAACTGAGAGTGGAGTGGGGTTGAGGATAGGGGGTAAGGAGGATGTGGTAGTGGGAGAGTGAGTTGGGACCTGGAGGTAAGGTTGGAGTCGGAGAAGATTTGGGGGAGGAGTGGGGAGTGGGGGTAAGTGAGGGCATGTGGTGGGAGAAGGGATGGAGATAGGCGAGAATTGGTGGGGGGTGGAGGTGGGTTAGACGGTGGAAGCTATTTGGGGCTATGAGGGGGTAGGGTTTGAAGGTAGGAGAGAGGGTGGGCTCGGAAAAAGGGTGGGCGAGAGGATTTGGGATCGGACAGGGGCTGGAGGTGGGAGACGGGTTGGGAAGGGGGGAGTGGGTGGGAGGTGGGGGGCAAAGGTTTTGAGTTAGGGAGAGGGGTTGGTATGGGAAAGTGGTTGAAGTAGGAAAGAATTTGAGGGGGATAGGTGGTACGAGCGTGGGAAACGGAGTTATAGAAGCTAAATCTTGGGAGTGAAGTTAGCATGGTGAGACATTGCGAATATTAAATCTCCGAGATGAATAAAGAGGCTGTTGATGAAGCGGAATGTTGGGCATCATTCAGCGGTCGCTCAATTTCTGTAGGGACCATGGATACTGCAACTTTCCACTTGTCTGCTGAGAACTGATTGATTTGTTTGCTGTGTTTGTCCGGTTTCTCTCTCCTTCCCTCCTTTCCTCACTCCCTCCCTCCCTCAATCACTCCCTCACTCACTCCCTCCCTCACTCCCTCCCTCCCTCACTCAATCACTCACTCCCTCACTCCCTCCCTCCCTCAGGGTGTATGAGGGAAGGCCCTGGTTGCCCGCTATCAGCTTGACTGAAGTGTTCCCATCAGTTCCTCAGCTGACAGCGAGCCGAGTGCGCGGTGATCAATAATGAATTTACATTGAAATGGCCGATGAATTTGATGGAAAGTTACTGTTTTTTTTAACCTGCAGAGCCTGTGCTTAGAAAGTTATACAAGTGTCGATGTCCAGCTACTGTATGTTGTCCCTGTGAGGAGGGGGCTCCTGAGTAGCGAGCTTGTTTTGATGCTTGTCAGGGAGTCCCGAGACGTAATGCGTTTAATTCCATTTTGCCATTGGGAGAGAGGGGAGGGGATTTCGGTTGGCATGTGCCTATTGCGTTGTGTTAAGTTTCGTTACTTCTGATTATTTACCCCCAACCAAACCACCATAACAGGGCTACATCTGAGATTACCCTGCTCTTCAAAATGCTGAGCAGCTCCCGGAATGGCTATTTGGAATGGAAAAAGGCAGATTGTCTCTCTGTCTCTCCAACTAAGATATCCAGGAGGAAAGGCGAGAGTCAGCCTCACTGTGACTTGCGGCAGGCAAACCGCGGGCTGCAGTGGCAGCATTGTACAGGGTGCACACCGCAATAAGTGCCATAGTTACTGACAATCATCTGCCTCAATGTTCTGGTGTATTACTAGATCAGATGTGCCAGCTCAGGGAGACCTGACCTTTCTTAACTGGCTGGGGAGAGGAGAATTTTAACGAGGACCAGACCAGAACCGGCTTGAATCAGATATTGGGATAAACTGCTCCAGTGTCGGCTAAACACTTGTTGCTTCGTATTTCCCAGGCGGGAGATGTTCCTGCACAGAGTTCTGTGCCCACTTTCACATACACAAGTCTGTGTGAATGACGTGCAGCTAATCTATGTCAGTTTGGCATGTGGCCATCATTCCGTGTGTGTGTGCAACATTGTATGTGCGTGTGCATCATTGTATGTGCGTGTGCATCATTGTATGTACGTGTGCATCATTGTATGTGCGTGTGCATCATTGTGTTTCCGTTTGTACATCATTATGTGTGTTCCTATGTGAGCATTATTATATGTACATCATTGCGCGCGTGTCTATAATGGTGTATCTGTGTCCATCATTGTGTTTGTGTGTGGGTTATTGTGTGTATATGTGTGCCCCTGTGTGTACATCATTGTGTGTGTGCATGTGTGTGCACACCGATGTATACGTGTCTGTGTGTACGCATCATTGTGTGTGTGTGTGTGTGTGCATCATTCCGTATTGAAAGTGCGTGTTTCTGCTATTCTTAGAACGCTCAGATTTCCTGGCTATTTCCTCCCAGAATATGTCAACTGTTGCTAACAAAAGTTAACCTTTGGTATTATAGAGTCATACAGTTAAACAACATGAAAAGAATCCCTTCGATCCATCGTGTTCGCACCAGTCACCAAGCACCAATCTAGTCACATTTTCCAGCACTTGACCTGTAGTCTTGTAATTGTGCTTCAAAACATCATCAGATGGTCCCAGCCTCTACCACCTTTTGAGCAGTGAGTTCCAGATACCTACCAACCTTTGAGTGAAAAACTAAATCCTCCTTAAATCACCCAAACTTCTTGCCTTTGACCTTAAATCTATACCCCCTGATTACTAATCCCTCTAATGAGGGGCAAGTTTCTTCCTGTCTACCCAATCAAAGCACCTCGATATTGTACACCTGAATTAAACTCCACTTCAGCCTTCTCTGCTCTTAGGAAAACACCTCAACCTGTTCAGTCTCTCTACTTAGCCGAAACACACCAGCCTAGACAATGTCCCAGTGAATCCTCTCTAATACAGTCACATCCTTCCCACAGTAATGGGAGCAGGAGTGTAAGCTTTGGAGAAAGCTCAGGGAGAACATCACCGTTCACAAGAACAACCTGACATCAGGTCCAACTCCAGCAAAGCAACCTTATTTTTCAAAGAGAGATATTAGTCTTTTCTTTTCCCACGTAGCACAGGTTATGGCAGAGAGAAGCAGAGTGTCAGATCAGTCTCCACCACAGCACAGAGTTGGAGATTTGCCCCTAGAAAAAAAGGAGCCTTGGTACTGGGCTATTGGTTTCATGGGGAACAATGTTTGCTTCAGCACTGACACACTTTTACACACCCACATTTCAACATGGATGTACATACACATTCAGTCACCTGCACATGCGGTGTCAACACATTCAACCAGATACATAGACAACGAACCATGGAGTCTCTCACTCATTCTTATGCTCATTCTCTCACTTATTTCCATGATAGTGTGGGTCACTAGTCATGCCCTGGACGGTGCTGATATCTCACACTGATGATGGGTGAGTGAGGGTCCCGGCCACTTCCACCAGCAGAGTGAAGGGTGGGCAGTGGGCGAGAGGGTTTTGGACCAATGCCCCAGCGTCCGTGGCTGAGAGGAACTGCAGGCAACTGATCTCTGCTGGATCCTCAATTACATCGGGAGGACCACGTCAGGATTGGGGTCGGGGAGGGGAGTGTGGGGAAGGTAAGTGAATATGGGAAAGGGCTCTGGTCTGGAGTTAAGCAGCTTGGAAAAGGACAGCAAGGCAAGTAGCCAAGGGAGAAGATCCCATGACACAAAATTACCAAATGTTCTTAACATATAAAACATCTCAAACTCAGACCCTATAAGGAATGGAACTCCAACCTAAACTCAGACTCCTAACCCCTCCAAATCCCATTGATAACTCAAGTCGACTACCACAGCCCATTCTAACTCACAGACCCCACCAATCCTATTCTCACACACGCTCAAATCCCACACGATCGGTACCCACTGCATTAGGGGCGGCACGGTGACTCAGTGGTTAACACGCCACGGACCCAGGTTTGATTCCACCCTCGGGCAACTGTGTGGAGTTTGCACATTCTCCCCGTGTCTGCGTGGGTTTCCACCGGGTGCTCCGGTTTCCTCCCACAGTCCAAAGATAGGTGGATTGGCGATGCTAAATTGCCCGTAGTGTTCAGGGATGTGTAGATTAGGTGGGTTATAAAGGGGGATATAGGTCTGGGTGGGATTCTCTGAGGGTCGGTGTGGGTTTGTTGGGCCGAAGGGGGATCTATATATTAATTCTCAGTCCGACCATACTTTCTACCACACAGAACGCACTAGTCTCTTTCCTCAAACCACCAACCCGCACCCACACCCCCGATTAGAACCCTTCCCATACCCCTGCATCCCATTCTCACACAGTCTCCCTCACTCAGAACTTAACACAGCCTCCTGAATCCTAGTCAGGCATCCATCAGTGAGTAAGTGGGAGGCCGCCCACCCTCTTCATTGTCTTGTACCGTGTGTCAATTATCCCTCCCCCTCCACACCTTCCGTTAATTACAGGGTGGTGTGTATCTGGGTATTTTAACCGGATGTGCTGGGATGCATCTCCGGGATTGGGGTGGGGTGGAAGGTGAGGGATTCGAAACCAGGTCTTCTGGCTCAGAAATAGGGACACCAGCCCTGCGCCACAACACCTCTTACTGCGTGCGCGTTTGTCGATAGGAGGGGACCTCTCAGTTTCCTCTTGCTGGAAGTTGTCGATTTCAGGCAGGAAACCTCATCAACTCCGCAGCCGAGAGTCTTTAGCCTTGTTTCCGCTGCAAATCTGCATCGCCCGCACCTTTCGCTTCCTCAGTCCCCTGTCTCGGGAACCGCCTGTATATTAATATTCTGGGGATCGGTGACTGGGTCGGGAGCTAATCCCATGAAATGAATCAAATGATGTTGGGCGAATTACCTGTGTGTGTGTGTAAATGGCTGTTCAGTGTGAATTACCCGAGGAATAATTTAATAATTCCCAGTGAAAGTGAATATAAAATACAGTGATCGAATTAATTACATTTGACCGAATAGTTGGTGAATTTCGATCTGACACGGTGTGTTTAAACAGTGGCCGTAACTTTAATCCAGTTAAATTACAGCACATACGCCAAGTTATTTTTGATCCTGTTTCCCTCAAGCAGCAGTTCAGAGCGAAAAGAGTCAGGAGATCGCACAGGACCTTGCAATGGCGCATCACAAACAGAGACACTGGAGTGAGCAAACGAGTCCAAATCAGAAATGCTCATGAAGCTTCAGGAGCTAGGGCTTATAGCAATCGATTGGGACTGACCTATTTTCTCATCCTGTCAGGCTTTTTGTGAGTCAGGTTCATCATACCCCAATAAGTTAAATCTCAACAAACTCCTTTCCCAACGAGGGAGGAGTATTTGGAGTGGTCATCCATAGGGAGGTGGAAGCAAATGAAAAATACCGAATAAAACAAAAGCCCTACGTGGGCCGCTGAGACTGCGCGACGATTTGCCACTTGAGGGGCGCCACATAAATGCAAATTGTCGAGTGTCTCAGGCCGGTTGGTAAGCACCGATTGCACTCCTGCTGTTTCATTACATACTTCACTGTGACTGACTGGGAAAGATTACTATTTGGAGATAAATTTCCACATTTTGATGTGAAGGTTGGGGGGGAGTGGTGGTGGGGAACGCTGAAGTTTTCTGCGTTCTGTATCCCACCAGCTGTGCTTTGGTGTATGTTTTATGGTGAATCAGAATGGGCTCATAGAGAGTGCAAATGGCCTGGTAGTGATTGTGCGCAGGGCAGCCCAAGTCCATAAACACTACGTTCCTTTGTTGCATATGGTAAGGGCTTAACACCCATTTACGGCATGCGCCGTTTTTTTTCTCCCTATTCTATAATTACCATTATGGCGGGTGTTGCATCTCCAGTGGGAAATCTGTGAGCCTGCTGTGCCAGACACTTGGTTTTGCCAAGCTCCTGCCTTCTTTATAAAATATTAGTGTCAATTTGCTAACAGTTCTAAGCCATTGCTTGCAGAGAGAGTGCCTTGAAATATTATTACGCACAATGGAACAAGATCTGTCTATTCATTCATAGAATTAGCACAGTTTCAGAAACACACAAATTTTCACTTTTTTATGATTTGCTCAAAAATACTGCAAAAGAACAAGCAGATTTGGATTTAATTGATCTGGGATCTGAGCCACTGTTTTGTGGATTTCTTCTTGGTAAAATACTGACACTGAAATGTTATTGCCATATGGTTTTCACCTAATGTATTATTAAACTACATGATATTGAAGTATTTTTACAAGCTTTCAAAACACAAACGTGATTTCCATAAAATGAGGTCTGAAAAATAAAACGAGAATTCGATCTGGTTCACTTTTTAAAGGTTCCCTTTCAGTTAGTGTTCCATATTTTCTGTCCACCCCCCCATAGTTAACCTGACATCAAATCTCTATAGGGATGGAACAGCTAGTTATGCATTTTTGAAGCACTTGTCGAATTTAAAATGTTAGATTCTCCCGAAAGTAGATGTTGTATTTTTATCAGGTTTCTATTTACAGTTTGAGAAAAGTTTCTAAAGCTTGGAACGAGATCATGTTACCATGGCAATGTTCTGTTAGACTCCAGGTATACTGCTAATCTTCTGCGGTAGCAGGGTTTGCCAGGAAATAGTGTAACTCTGGTATCTTGCTCTGCAGTACATGAAGTAGAAAGAGTGTACCTCCTTAGTTCAGTAACTTTGCACTTCTTTATAGGCAGTAGAAATACCCTCACATCTTATCCTACAGTGCATTGAAGTGGAAGGAGAGAAACTCCTTCGGTGAGTGATTTCCCACTTCTCTTCCGGTCTGCAGGCGGCAGTATAACTCTGATTTGTATCAGCAAGAATCAATTTCTCCCTCTGACTACATCAGAGATAATCCAACCTCATAGCATTACTGATGAGAGCTACAAGGTTTGTTTTTTTTTTAAAGGGATAACCTCAATCAGGGAGAGAATAGCTAGCATAAGACTTGACGTATACAATACATGAGCTAACCTTGGCTGGTTTGCATGTGTACACCTTGAAGATAATTGAACTGATTTTATTGTTGGATTATCCCAGTTTCAAAGATGAGCCAGCAGACTAATTTTGTGGCGAATATGCCCCTTCCACAGTGTTGGAACTACATACGTTAATCTGCCATCTGAAAGAAAAATAAAGACTTGCAATCTTATCGTGCTTCTCGCAACTTCCGGGAGATGCAAATAGTTTACAGGCAATGAAACACTTTTTGAAGTGTTATTACAGTTGAAATGTAGAAAACTTGGCAGCTAATTTGCAAGTGCAAGTCCCAGAAACAGCAATGTTATAACAATAAGATGGTCTACTTTGAGCCAGTGAATAAGAGATTAATATTGACCAGGACACCAGGGAACTCCTTAGACTTCTTCAGAATTTTGCTATACAATATTTTACTTCCATCTGAGAGGAGAGACTTAACATCTCAACAGAAAGGCAGCACCTCTGACAATATCCCTCAATATTATAGTACAGTGTCTGTTGAAATTTCGTTTTTAAGTGGCATCTGAGCTCACAACCTTCTGACTCAGTCAATGTGATGAGGACAGGTAGCAAAAAGTCATTTTAACCTTATTATTGCAATTAACCTTACATATCATATTCTGACTTCTCTCCACTGCCCAAAGCATATCGTCGTTGCATATTATTAAGTCATCCTTGATCCTGAGGGACTGCCTGAGAGAAGAATATTTTTGCACACTTATGTAAAGTTGGAAACACAGAATGACAAGACATGAGCTTTCATGTCATAATGGTTCAATGCTCCAGTGTGAGACATATAATCCTCTGTATGAGAGAGCCTGTGTTTTCTTCACTGCATCAAACATCTACGGAAAATTCCTGACATAGAATCACAGTATCATCACAAGAAGAGACCAATTTATCACAATTTGATTAAAGTAAATATATTCATTGAAAATAATACAGGAAATAATCTCTTCAGAGGTTTCTTATAATCAGTTTTGTGAGGGACAGTAGCTCAGTGGTTAGCATTGGGATTTGGGTTCAATTCCACCCTTGAGCGACTGTCTGTGTGGAGTTTGCACATTCTCCCCGTGTCTGCGTGGGTTTCCTCCCACTGTCCAAAGATGTGTAGGTTAGGTGGATTGGCCCAAAGTGTCCAGGGATGTGCAGGCTAGGCGGGTTAGCCATGGGAAATGCAGGGTTACAGGGATAGGGTTGGGGATAGATCTGGGTGGGATGATCTTAGGAGGGTTGGTGTGGACTCGATGGGCCAAATGGCCTGCTTCCACACTGTAGGGATTCTATGTAACCCCGTTGATAAATAATATTGCCATATTATTTTAAAGTATTTTCAGCTCATTTTCTGTTGGACAGTGTCTTCATAGGCTTACCCAATCTTCTTGTTCCTGTCCTAATGCTGTTTTGCTACAAAAACATCACAATCAATCCAAACTTGCACTTCTTATCTGAGAGCTACAGGGGACCATTTCAATCAAATGTGCACAACTGTCTCTTGTTTGCTGTTACTTCTGAAGAAACATGAATTGATTGAACATTATATGATCCTGAGTAGTCTTGACATTCTCAAAATTAGGAGTCACCCATTTAAATTAGAGATGAGGAGGAATTCTTTTCATCAGAGTCGTGGATCTCTGGGGGAGCTCTTTACTGCAGAAGGCTGTAGAAGCTAGGATGTTACGTATATTCAAGGATGAGATGGTCAGATTAATCAGCATGGTTTTCAAGTGGAGATAGGAAAGTGGAGTTGAGGATTATCAGATTAGCCATGGTCTGATTTACTGGCAGAGGAGACTTTATAGGCTGAATGGCCTACTTCTGCTCTATGCCTTATGGTCATCTTTCTATGACAGAGACGAGGAGAATTTGTTTCTTAGAGGGCTATAATACTTTGGAAGTCTGTGCCTCAGAAGGTGGTAGAGGTGGGGTCATTGACTATTTTTAAGGTGTGGGAAAATACACAAGGGGATCAAAGGAATCAGGACTAGGTAGGAATATGGGATTTGAAACACAAACCAATCGGCCATGATCTTGTTGAACGGCGGAGCACTTTGAATGTCCGAATGACTTATTTCTGCTCCTGGTTTGTATGATCATATTTGGAGCCCAAACCTGATGTGTAGCTGATGAGTTGCATGTGTCAACCTGCCACCAGGTGGTCTTGGCCAAGAAATTGCCTGACTCTTCTGTGAAACTGGCTGACAACAAATTCAAGTGGGGGAATGTGAGATGCAGTTAGCAGCAGGCTGGAATTTCTTTGTGGACCCACAAGGCTCACTGCTGAGCAGCTCAATGCAGGTACAAATGAGTGGATCATTTTCATCAAAGAATGTTGTTTCATATATAACATGTGGTCTCCTACCTGAAAGTATGCAAGCACTTTGGCTGTGCATCCCAGGACCCGATCCAAGATAGTGACAGCTGGATCACTGGTGTAAATTGGATTGCAAGTAACTTACCCTATTTTCATGTCATAATCGCTCTGTTTACCTCCAAATGGGGTCACTAAAAACAATAGCTCCACACAAACGTTTCTCAGTATCAGCCACTGGGTGGCAATGTTGAGCAGGCACCTTAGCTGAATCTTAGCCCAGGGATAATTGCTGAGCAGAGGTCAGGTAACATCATTAATCAGGAATTGAATGTGGAACTCTCGAGTCTGTAAGCCTAGTGCTGCTACAAGGGGTTGGGGGACTCTTGTGGCACAGTGATAGGATTACTACCTCTGGGCCAGGAGGCCTGGGTTCAAGTTCCACCTGCTCCAGAGATATAATAACATCTCTAAACAGGTTGATTCAAAATATCTATTACTGTAAAGAACAGAGCTTGTCTGCATGAGCCACTTTGATAAAATGAAGTATTTTTGACAAGTAACCTCCATAGAACATAGCTGCTGGATGAAGATAATAGTTGATGAGAGTTGGAGATTGTATATGGATATGTTGCTTCCTCCATTCTTAACAATTTGTAGATAATTACTAAGGATTACTTTGTCCTTCCTGGCATTTTTACAGTGCTCTGCTTCAGTTAAGTGAGTGTACCTTCAAGGTATAGAACACATTAAATTTAAATTATACTCAGACAGTTACCTGGATAAATTACACCGTTGTGTTGCAAAATAGGGATGATCAATCAATGCTTCCTGCTTGATATAAGACATTTCAGTAATATGGTTTCTTCTGGCCATCTTTTACAAAGATGATACATGTAATGTGTCAATTATTGTCACTAAAACAAGGATATCCATTAAGATGTGTAAAGTAATAAATGTATCCACGCCATGGCAAGGTTCAAAGCAAGTTAAGGCTGTGTATAATGACTTGAATCCCACTTTAATAAGATAAGCTGTAATGTTGCTCCAGTTGACTGCTTCTCTAAGATATAAAATGTATGTGGTAAAGACATTGTGCAGGATTTACAATTTTACCTTTCAGGAGTGTTTGCATTTAAATGGTGATTGCACAGGTTTGCTCCTTCTAAAATAATTACGAAGAAAAGCTGCAGAGTGAACCCCGGGCAGATCTAGTTGTGGGAATGATGGAGACATTGCTCGTCAGTGGTAGAAAATCAGGCTGATCAGCAGAAGTCCTATTCACATATTCTCATTATTCTGTGCATGAATTTCTCAGAAATAATTAGACCTGGGACTCACTAATTACAAGAAGGTGTATGTGTGTAGTCATTTACAAATTTACCAGCAAGATAAACCTTTTGATGGTTTTTAAAAAATTTTGTTGAAGTTATGTGGGCTATTTTCTTGCAGCGTTTATAGTGAACTTCTCTTAAGTCAGAGAACCAAAGCTGAGTACTTGTTCAGTCCTTTCAGGGTAAGCTTTGTATGTAGACTGTTACAATGTCCTTAAAGTATTAAAGTGGCATGTATGAACAAAGTTTTCAGAGTTTAAGATTCACCCTTATGATGATAGACACCACTTTCAATCAGTAGCATTGAACATTTGTGAAGTGAAAGGGCAGTCCATTTTAAATATTGTTGCTATAACATTGTATGCAAAGGCAACTGCATCCTCTGCAAATTTGGAGGAAGACTTGCATTTATATATTGTGTGTCATGATCACCAGATGTCTCAAAGTGCTTTACAGTCAATGAAGTACTTTTGAAGTGTAATCATTGTTGTAATGTAAAATAGCAAGTTTCTTAAATTGAATGTTTAAACTTGTTGTTTATGTGCTTTTGTCATTTGTTGTCTAGTTTGGCAAACAATAATTCCTTCACAGTTATTTTCCTTTTTCATTTAATGCTGTTATCAGTGGCAGTGGAAGAACACATCACAAAGTATAAAGGTGACAATTTCTTCTGTTAACTAATGTTGGAGAAAAGGCAATGTGTGTGCAGTCACATTAGTCTTTTTTTGCAAATACCAGAAACCAAAGGAAAATCACTTAATTGTGCTTCAGCCCTTTCTGTGACATTGATGTTAATGTCAGTATGATTGAGACATAAGCAGATTGGAGATCATAAACTCTTGCAGAAGTCCTCCTTAATTTAAGAGGCTTCTATGACTGCATTCATCATGTGATAGTGTCATTTTCTGGAGTTCCAGTGTTCAATTATCTAAAGTAAACTTCTACAGCTAACTTCTTGACGGCAAAAGGTCATTTTACATCCTCTCAGCAGATACTTTGCCAAGGCCCCACAGAATCCTGTTAGCTTCAATAAGATCACCTTTCTTTCTTCTAAATTCAAACAGGTCCAACTTTCTCAACCTTTTCTGAAATGACAATCCCTTCATCCTAGGAATATACACAGTAAACCTTCTCTGGACTGCCTTCAATACTAGTATGTCCCTTCTTACATCAGGAGACCATAACTGTATGCACCACTCTAAGTGGTTTTGCTATTGGCCTGTAAAAATGATAGCAGGACTTCCTAACTTTAAAACTCCTTTTGCGTTTCATGCGTGCATGATTCATGCATCCTCTATACCACAGCAGTCTGTGTTCAACTTGTTACACCTAATGAATTCATCAAACACAATTTCCCTTTCTTAAAGTAGTGTTGTTTCTGCTTGACTATATTGTTATGTTTGAAATGTCATGTCACTATTTAATAATTCTACAGCCACTTGAGTTAATAATGGATTCCAGCATGTTCCACATAACAGAAACAGAAACTGCAAAGTCTCCTAGACAAATACTGAGAGGCAAAGGGCTACACTTAGATACAGAAGGCATCAGACAAGCCAACAAAGATAATAAAACAAATACGTGGTTAAAAAAAAGGTGTCACAGTGACCACAAGGGCTCACAGATGCAAAAAATGGCCATGACATCATTAAGGAATGCTATATTTGCAAAACTGTGGGTCACTTTCAGAAAATGTGTGTAAGTAAGACGAAGTTTCTGAACAGTAGAAGGACTGGTCATCACACACATAAAGAAGTCTACACAGTAGTACACCAGTCAAGGGGCAACAAGTGGAACACTTCATTGGAATTCGGCAAACAGTTGAAACAATCCAGTGGGATCGCTAACATTGGCAGAAGAGAGTTGTTTATCATTGTTGACATAAAGGAAGTCACGGATTTCAATGAACTGGTGGAAATAGTCTAACTTCTGTCTTCTAAAACAGAATAATCAATGCTCATGGCAGAGGTGGCACTGAGAGAACAGCAATCATTCATGAATATATAGCCAAGCGTCTGAAAAAGTCAAATGACCACAAACAGCCTGATCCTCAGTTTGAGAGAAATCAGCTGCATACAGCAAATGGGAGCCTGACCAGTCTCTGGAAATCTGGGACATGGTCATGAAGAACAAACTGCCTGGCCTAGGCTGAACTGTAAATCAATGGCTGATCCAGGGAAATGGCATTTTTCCCCACCTTCAGGGATGGAAACTTCTTGTGACCCATGTGACCAGGCCATCCTGCAAGTTAAGAATCTACATGGGTTGGTGAAGCAGGGGAACCTGTGAGTATAAGAAACACAAAACACTGAAAGTTGTGATGCAGATTAATCAAATCATAAAAAAAAATTAAACCACACATTGTGATTTACTTCTCAAATGATGGAATTGGACTGTGGAGATGTTATATTAAATTTATGTCAAACCTTCGATTGACTAGACTTAAGAGTACTGTATTTCAGCTCAATATATTACCAAAAGGATATTGAGACATAGGATAGTGCAATTTTTTTTTTCATTCGTGACATGTTGGCATTGCTGGCAAGTCCAGTATTTATCACTCATCACTACTTGCTCATGTGAAGGTGGTGATAAGCAGCTTCTTGAGGAGTGGCAATCTCTGTCATGTACACTACTCCTACAATGCCTTTGGATAGATATGAGATCAGAACTGCAAGATTACTCGCATTAATAAAGGTTGAACAGGCTGGCTTTGTTTTCTCTTGAGAAGGATGCTGGGGGTGTTGGTGGTGACCAAATGGAGGTGTTGAAAATTATGAAACATTTTGATAGAACAGACACAGCAAACACATTTCTACTTGTGTGGAGGGACCCAACAGGGAATTCTGAAGAAAAATCTTTACCCAGAGAATGTGGAAATTATTACCACAGGGAGTAGTTGAGACAAATAGTATAGCTGTATTTTAGAGAAACTTAGGTAAACATCTGAGATAGAAGGGGACAGAGGTTGGCTGAGGAAGAATGTCAGGATACTCTAATGCAGGGTAAATACTAGCACAGAGATAGTAGGAACTGCAGATGCTGGAGAATCTGAGATAACAAGG
>NC_063336.1:93617535-93660206 GCF_021869965.1 Rhincodon typus | reverse complement strand
CCAGCTCTACACCTTGTTATCTTAAATATTAGCACAGACTGGTTAGGCCAAATGGCCCATTTCTCTGTGGCATATTCATGGTATATTTGAGCCCAGTTCCATACAAGTCGATTGGCTTAATTGCTTTCTGAAATGACATAGCAAGTTGTTTAGTTATAGCTAGACAAGCAATAGATATTGACCTTGCCAACTATTGCCCGAGAGAAAATTTTAAATGGTCTCCATGTGTGGAAAAGATTACATTTGTTATTTCAGAGTGAACAAACCAAATGTCTTTCTTAAGGGTTTTAAAATCTACAACAAATGGATAATTTATCACTTGAGAAGTGTATGGCTATTGCTATGGAGAGTTACAAGTATTGAATGCACCTCTCCAGCTAAAAGTGTCAATACTGTTACTATAAACTGACAGTATATTAAACCTCAGTTATCTCATTACTCATCAGTCAACAGTTTTATTTTCTGATCATCATTTGGACTTTTGCTAGAGTGGGGTGGGGTTGGGTGGGGGGGCGGGAAGGGGAAAGCAAGACAGGTGGTTATTGTTCAGAACAAACACAATGACGTAATTTTCATCCTCACAATCTGTAATCTAATCTTGTGGAATGAATCATCCACTTTTTGTAGAATATTCTTATTCTCCATCCGTTATTTCCAATAGAATGATAATCAGGTGTATTTGACAATGGGTGCGCGAACTCCAGCAAATTTCCAGCAGGGAGTATCAACTGCTTTAGGTATTAGGATAGCAGTGTGAATTTGCTTCGGTCTGTTGTCCTCAGTAGTACTCTCATTGGAAGCTGCATCTATGCTTTTCAATTCTTTGTCTTGTGTACTACTTTCCCATTAATTTTCATTTAGTTTGATTGGAGATTTCAGTGAACAGTGACAGAGTCGTAGAGTCATAGGGTATTACAGCCCTTCGGTCCAAACTGGTCCATGATGACCATGGATCCCACTCAGCCAGTTCCAACTGCCCACATTTGGTTCGTATACCTCTAAACCCTTCCCATCCATGTACCTATTCAAATGTTTTTTAAATGTTGCTATTGTACCTGCCTCAACCATTATGCCTGGCCACCCATTCCATATGTGCACCACTCTCTGTGTGAAGAAGTTGCCCCTCAGACCCTTCTTAAATCTTTCCCCTCTCACCTTAAACCTATGCCCTCTAGTTTTCAATTCCCCATCCCTGGGAAGAAGACTATATGCATTCATCCTATCTATGCCCCTAATGATTTTATACACCTCAATAAGGTCACCCGTCATTCTTCTACGTTCCAAGGAATAAAGTCCTATCCTGGCCAACCTCTCCCTATAACTCAGGCATTCTAGTCCTGGTAGCATCCTCGTAAGTCTTCTTTGCACATTTTCACTTTAACTATGTCTTTAGTATAACAGGGTGACCAAAACTGTACATAATACTCGAAGTGCGGCCTCACCAATGACTTATTCAACTGTAACATAACATCCCAACTCCCATACTCAGTGCCTTGACCAATGAAGGCCAGCACACTAAATATCTTCTTCACCACCCTGTCTACCTGTCATGCTGTAACATTCCTCTTGACCTTATCGTTAACTGTATAAGTCGTACTTTGGTTTGACTTTCCAAAGTGCAATACCTCACACTTATCTGTTTTGAATTGCATCTGTCAATCCTCAGTCCACTTTCCCGTCTGATCAAGATCCCTCCATAATTTTTGATAATGTTCCTAGCTATCAACGATACCTCCTAATTTTGTATCATCCACAAACTTACTAATCATGGCTTGTACATTCACATCCAGATCATTTACGTAAATACAAATAACAAAGGGCCCAGCACCGATCCCAGTGGCAGACCAATGGTCATAGGTCTTCAGTCTGAGAAACAACCTTCAACCATCACCTTCTGCTTCCTACCATCGAGCCAATTTTTAAACTCAATTGGCTAGCGCTCCCTGGATTCCATGCGACCTAACCTTAATGTCTCGTCTGCCATGCCGTACCTTTTCAAAGGCCTTGCTAAAGTCCATTTGGACGACATCCACTGCCCTACCCTCATCTTCCTCTTGGTTGCCTCTTCGAAAAACTCTAAAAGATTTGTCAGACATTACTTACTGCACATCCATGCTGTCTATCCCGAATCAAGCCTTGACTATCCAAATGTTGGTTGATCCTGTCCCACGGTATCCTCTCCAATAATTTGCCTACCAGTGATGTCAGGCTCACTGGCCTATAGTTCCCAGGCTTGTCTTCGCTACCATTCTTAAACACTGGAACAAGATTAGCCAACCTCCAGTCTTCCGGAACTTCACCAGTCCCTAAAGATGAAGCAAAAATCTCAGCAAGGGCCTCTGAAATTTCTTCCCTAACCTCCTACAATGTCTGAGGATGGACTTGATCAGGCCCAGAGGATTTATCCACCTTAATGTATTTTAAGGCTGCAAACACCTCCCCTCTGATAATATAAAAGTGGTCCAAACCAACCCCACTTGTTTCCGTTATTTCCTTAGCATCCATGATTCTGTTCACAGTAAACACTGAGGAGAAATATTAATTTAAAAACCTCCCCCATCTCCTGTGGCTCCACACATAGACGGCCATGCTGATCTTTAGGGTGACTTATTGTCTCCCTATCCACCCTTTTACTCTAAATATAGTGATAGAACCTCTTGGGATTATCTTTAACCTTATTTGCCAGATTCATCCCATACCCTCTTTTTGCGCTTCTGACTTCAATGTTGACTGTGCTCCTACACTTTTTATAGTCATCCAGGGATTCACTTGAGCCCGACAGCTTAAACCCAATGTAAGCCGCCTTCTTTTTTCTGACCAGAGCCTCAATATCCCTCATCAGCCAGGGATCCCTAAACCTGCAAGCTTTTCCCTTCACCCTAACATGGACATACTGGACTCTTGATATCACACTTTTAAAAATCTCCCATTTGCCAGTTGTTCCTTTTCCTTCAAATGGACTCACCCAATTGACCGCTGCTAGATCCCAAAATTAGCCCTGCTCCAGTTCAGCACCTTAACATGTGGACCTGCCCTATCTTTTTCCATAACTATGTTAAAACTAAGAGAATTATGGTCACTGGACCCAAAGCGCTCTGACTGACACTTCAGCCACTTGCCTGACCTTGTTTCCTAAGAGGAGGTCCAGTGTTGCTCCCTCCTGAGTAGGGTTCTCTACATAATGACTTAGAAAACTTTCTCGGACACATTTGACAAATTCTGCCTCGTCCAGGTCTTTTGCACTCTGGGTGGCCCAGTCATTACAGGGGAAATTAAAATCTTCAACCAATACTACTCTGACCGGGATCTGCAATCTCTCTCCACATCTGCTCCTCTAGTACCCACTGGCTGTTTGGGGGTCTATAATACAGCCCCAACAGAGTGACCTTCCCCTTCTTGTTTCTAAGTTCTAACAATATGGCATCATTTGATGACCCCTTAAGAACATCCTGTCTAAGCACTGTTATTATGTGCTCCCTTATCAAAAGGGCAATGCCCCCTCCTTGCTTACTTGCACTTCTGTCACACCTGTAGCTTCTGGATCCTGGAACATTGAGTTGCCAGTGCTGCCCTTCTTTCAGCTATATTTCTGTTATGGCTATAATATTCCAGGGGCCTGAGCCAATCCATGTTTTGAGCTCATCTGCCTTACCAGTCAGGTCTCATGCGTTGAAATAAATGCACTTTAAACCAGAAGTCTTTTCTCTCCCTTTACTGTGCCCTTGGCTATCCTGAATAGTAAACTTGTTCTCGATGGCTAATGCATCCTCCCCTGACTTCTCGATGGCCCCTCTCTTATGCAGAGTCCCACCCTCCTGCCAAACTAGTTTAAACCCTTGTCGGTAACACTAAGGATATTGGACGCCCTCTGGTTCAAGTGTGACCCATCCCTCTTGTACGGGTCACCTCTACCCCAGAAGAGATCCCAATGATCCAAGAACCGAAAACCCTGCCCCCTACATCAGTCCCTTAGCCACACATTCATCTCGCCTGTCTTTCTATTTCTATCCTCACTGGTGTGTGGCACTGGGGGTAATCCGGAGATCACTACCCTTGAGGTCCTGCTTTTTAAGTTCTTACCTAACTCCCTATACCCATTTTGCATGACCCCATCCCTTTGTCTATCTATGTCATTTGTACCAATGTACACAATTATCTCTGGCTGTTCACCCTCCCCCTACAGAATGTTCTGCAACTCCTCAGAGACATCCTTGACCTTGGCACCCGGGAGGCAACACACCATCCTGGTGTCTCTTCTGTGGCCACAGAATCTCCTGTTTGTCCCCCTCACAATTGAGTCTCTCTGTCTGACTGCACCCTTTCCCTCTGAGCCTCAGAGCCGGTCACAGTGCCACTGGCCTGACTGCTGCTGCTTGTCCCTGAAAGGTCATCCCCCCGAACTGTATGCAAAGTGGATTATCTGTTATTGAGGGGAATGGCCACAGGGGAACCCTGCACTACTTGCCTTCCCCAAGCTGGTCATCTGCAGCCTGCACCTTAGGAGTGACCAATTCGCTAATAGCTCTTATCAATGATGTTCTCTGCACCCCGGATGATCCTGAGTGCATCCAGCTCCAGCTCCCGTTCCCTATCGCGGTCTGTCAGGAGCTGCAGCTGGGTGTGTTTCTCACAGGTGTAGCCACCAGGGACACTGGAAGTCTCCCTGATCTCCTACATCCTGCAAGAGGAGCATACCACTGCCCAAACTGCCAATCCCACTGCCTTCAGTCTAAACAGAAAGAAAGAAGAGTTAAGGAGCCCTTACCTGCTCTTACCTGTACCCCTGCTCACCCTCCTCATGCCGAAACCTCTCGGGCAAAGTCCTCAGCACTTCCAATCTAACACTGGTTCCGCTCTCTTAATGGATACTCCCTTGTACACCATTACCTTGCCAGTTGTCCTCCTCACAGAGTTTATTTATTTTTTGGTCAGAGGAGGAAGGAGGGTGGGAAACATCAATGTACTGTTTTGGGTTTAACCACACCTTGACACCAGTTCTCTCTGACCTGCTGAACAGTTGTGCTGACCGTCGTGATGTTGCCCAGAATTCCACTATGATGAATCTCAGCTGCCTTCTGACTGTACTGTTAAACTGTAACTGTGAGTAAAAAATAAATTCCAATCGTGTTCCTCCTTTGAATGTCAGCCAGCTTGGCTCAGAAGCAGTGGTCTTTCCTCTGACCCCTAAGGTTCAAGTGCCCCTCCAGAGTCCTAGGCTGGCACTTCAATACTGTGTTGAAGGAGTGCCATCTAATCAGCCCCACTGGCTTTCCTTTGAGATTTTGAAATGTTCACATTGTCATTACTGGGGGAGAAACAGGGAGGTAGTTCTCTTGCTTTCATGGCAAGCACTCATCCTCAACCATTGCCTGTAGGGTAGATGAGATGGCCAGTGACCCCATTATTTTCTTTAAGCAATGAATAAACTGGTTGCTGTGTCTTCCTTAAAAATGAGAATGGCTGTATTTTCAAAAGGAACTCATTAACTATAAAGATCTTTTGAGCAAACTGAGGATATGAAAGGCACCCTTATTAATGCAAAATCTTTTTCTAGATCACTTGTAGTTGCAAGTTACTGTGCATCAAAGATATATACAAATAGTTCAGCTAGTCTTTTTGTGTTTCCTTTGAATTAGGATTGATTTGAAGGGACGCATACTGAACACAGAGATTGTTAAACTAAAACTCTATTTCAGCACAATATCATCTTGTAGTTATAAAGCACCATTAATGTAATAACACATGAACATATGAAGATGAGATAGGACTGGACCATTCAGGCACTCTGGCTTCCTTCAGTGTTCATTAAAACCGTGGGTAGTCTGATTTTATCCTCATCCACATTCCTACCTAACCCATATTAATCTGTTAACCCCTTGGTTAACAAGAATCTTTCTACCTCTACCTTAAAAGTATTGAAGAACTCTGCTCCAACCATCTCTTCAGGAAAAGTGTTCTAAAGACTCAGGATCCTCTGAGAGGAAAGAATTTAACCTCATCCCTGTTGTAAATGGGTGACTCCTGATTTTTAGACAGTGATCCCTAATTCTCCTAAAAGAGGAGACATCCTCTCCAGATTTAGCTTGTCAAGAGCCCTCAGGATCTTATATTTCAATCAAGGCACTTCTTAATCACTAAACTCACAGGCACAGGCTTACCATGTCTAACTATTTGTCTGAAGACAGCCTCCTTATTCCAGGTATGAATCGAGTAAACTCTTTGAACTGCCTCCAACACTGTTACATCTTTCCTTAATTAAGGTGACCAACACTGTCCAGTACACCAAATGTGTTCTCACCAGTGCCCTGAACTGATAACTGAAGGACAGCCTCCCTACATTTATGTTCTACTCCCCTCAGTATAAATGGTAACATTCTATGAGTTTTCCTAATTACTTACTATATCTGAATTCTAACCCTTTGTGATTCATGCACTAGGACACCCAGATCCCTCTGCATTCCCTAGCTGTGTAATCTAAAGCTGTACAATCAAACATCTCAAGATATTTCATGAGGGAATTTGTCAAAAACAAAGACCTAGCCACATTAGGAGGCATTAAAGGAAAGTGGAGGGTATTTCAGACCTTAGAGCCAAGGCAGCTGTAAGTACAGCCGGCACTGTTGGGAGGATAAAAGTCAATCATGAAGGCTGAAATTCGAAAAGAATATATATTTTGGAGACTGGTGGAGCTGAAGATTAGACAGGTGGAGAAGGGCAAGGTTATGGAGGGATTTGAAAACATGGATGCGAATTTTTAAGTTGAGGTGGGGCTTAGCTGGAAGTGAGTGTGTGACAATGAGTGCAGGAGTGAAGGGTGAAAAGGATTTTGTGGGAGTTTGGACATGGGCAGCAGAGAGTCAGGTTTACGGAGGGTCAAAAGTGGAAGGCTAGCCAGGAATACAGTTGAACAATCAAGATTAATGGTTACTGAGGCATGGAACGGAGTTTCAACCAATGCATGTGGCATTAACAAGGTGTTAAAGGTGATCGTAGTGACACTGCAGGTACATAATTGAATGAGTTCCTTGGTATTAAATATGACATAGCTTTTAAACAGTGTAGTTCAGCCTCAACTGTCAGAAAGTGGGATTGGAGTTTGTGATTTGGGTGCAGAGTGCAGAGTGCTCAGCGGTGACTAAAGACAGTGGCATTTTTGATCTTTAATTTGAGGACGTTTCTGCTTCTGTTCATTCCAAATTTGCAACACAAGAATATAAACACATTTAAAATGCACCATTCTTATTTATTTGCAATGTCAGTGTCGTGCAAATATTGTCTGCCTGTTCTCTTTCCCCATAAAGTTCTTTAAAAATAATTTCATTAACATCGTGTAAATTAATGACTTCTTCAGCATTGATTAACTGACCTGTAACATAGGATTTAGCTCCAGCAATTAACTTGTCATAGGGGCTTCAAAAGCAGATATTAAAACTTGAAAAATGTTCAAAGTTGGTCTTTAGAAGGAATAGAGAGGGACCAATCTATTTTTCAGCAAACGTTCTGACTGTTTACATGTGATAATACTTCCATTTATCCTGTTCTTTCATTTTGAATGGCTTCACCGTCATATTCCTTAAGCTTTGTAATTTCCTCCACCATGTAGTCTCTCAGGTGGAAGGCTGGGGGTGGCACTTCTGCCTCACAGCACCAGGGACCCAGGTTCGATTCCACCCTCGGATGACCGTCTGTGCACATTCTCTCCGTGTCTGCATGGGTTTCCTCCTAGTGCTCCAGTTTCCGCAAGCAGTCCAAAGATGTGCAGGTTAGGTGGATTGGCAATGCTAAATTGCCCATAGTATGCAGGCTAGATGGATTAGCTGTGGAAAAATACGAGGTTTATAGGGTTAGGGTAGGGGATTGATGGGGTGAGGGGGTTGCGGTGGGATGTTCCTCGGAGGGTCGGTGCAGACTTGATGGGCTGAATGGCCTGCTTCCACATTGTAGGGATTCTCTGAACTAATCCATAGGATCATTATCAAAAATACAAAATGCAATTAAGGTTTAATGTTTGGATTTCTCCATCATGTATCTGAAAATTTGTTTCTTCCAAATTAGATACCACTTACCTTGGCCTTATCCAAGTGTGTGATATTGGCCTGAAATTTCCGAGCAGGGTTCATTGAGCTGGGTGCATTGCTGGTGCCTGCAGAGTTTCTGCAAAGAGGCTGCTGCATATTTCATGGTAAGACTCCAATGCTGGCTGTCAGGAAAATGGACAGTGCAGCATCTCCCAGGGAACTGTTTGGGGGCTGGATAAAGTGGGGGGGGTGGTGGTGTGGTGGGTGGTGAAGATAGGCCAATGACCTCTTTTACAGCACTAGCTGCTGCATTCTGTCTAATAGGATTAAAAGTGGTTGAGTGGGTGAATTAGGGAGCCAAGTGAGTTGCAAGGTGTGTGCATGGAATGAGGACGTGGATGCGTGGGTAGCTGAGTGAATAGGTGGTGTCGGTGCAGATAGTGGATCTATGTGGGAGGTGGTTGGATCAAGTTGAGGCGGGTATTGTCAGGTGGAGGTTGATAGCTGAGTCAGAGGGGTAGTCAGGTCCAGTTGTGGAGGAGTTTAGTTGGGCAGATAGTTGGGTCTGTTCAGGGAAAGGAGTTAATTGGATCAGGGAATAGTCAAGTTGGGATCATGGGAGATATTTTGGGTGGTTGAGGAGGGGTAGTCAGGTTTGATCATATGGGTAGTTGAGTCATCGTGGGTTTGGTTGTCCAGTTACCCTAGTGATAGATTAGGTTTTAATCTATCTAATGTTTCCTTGATAACGATAAATGTAACTACTGTGTAATGTTTTGAAGTCTCCAACTTTAGTTTAGGGTCAGAAACATTTGTGGAGAGTCCCAGGGAACTCGGAATCGCCCACTGAATGTTTGAAATTTCTTGTCAATTTGCATGTAGGTTCACTTATTAGGACTTCCACATGATCTTGACACAAATCTTTCATTGTGTATCCAGTCTCCAAAGATCCTCTGATAACTCTGTGAAGAAGGTGTGCTGGAGCCTCAATTAGAGCAAAGTCTGGTTCATGGATTGATATGCAATAAGTCTCAACTGTTGGCCATGCTGCAGTGTCCCTCTCTATGTCAAAAGAGGATTCTTAGCTTCTTGTGATAACATGAAGATGGCAATATCAAATATATTCCCACATTATGTGAACTGATGTGCCAAATAAAAGATTGATGTGCCAGCTGTCCTTGAACATTTTGTGAAATTTGTTATTGAAACTCAGTTTCTAACCTAGGGATAATTAGGGATTGGGTAATAAATGCTGGCCCAGTCAGAGAAAACAAAATCTCTGCATTATCAAAAAAAAATTGCTGCAAAATGTAATTGCTGGAGTTTATCAGTGCAATCAGTATGCTTTTTGTTTTTATATTTGGATCTAAATTAATATTTTTTAAAAATTAAAATGAAACCTGCAACAACGGCAGGAAATGTTGAAGATATACAATTATGACAGTCAGCATCTTAATAGAAAGCATTCATGAGCATTTTGAATAAGACTCCTTTCTGTTTTAATTTCAGATTTCTTACAATTATGGCCTTAATCTCTCAGTTGAGATGCTGTCATGAAGATTTACAGATCACATTTGTCCTGAACATTCTTGAGTTGAAACAAATGCTGTCTCTCTTCTCTCACTGGCAGCTTAAAATCTAGATTCACATAAGTTAATTTGATTTAACGTGAACTCCATGGGAAGGATATATCAGACAGACTGATGGATTGAATATATCGTGGTTAATCATTAGTTAGTTTGCAGTTTAGCACAGGTCAATATGAATGAAACAGAAGGTGACCACCTCTCCATGTGCAGGTAATCATAAACCCTTTCACCATTGTATACGTGGGAAGAATCCCTCAATATCCAATGGAACACACAATGGTGTATGGGCAATAAAAAAGTCAAGCACTGTTTGGATAAAATCTATGACCATGATATAATACTCATAATCCTGATGGTGTCTGTTGAATTCACCTTCCTCCTACAAGCTCCAGGCTTTTAAAATCCATGCATGCTGTCATCTAATTGCACCTTGATTTAAATTATTTTCTCTTCTACTCGTTTAGGTCTTATAAGTGTTCTGCATTATGAATCTTGGCCTTCCCCCTCAAGTCCATTGATTAAAACAATCTGCAATGATTCTGGCTACAGCATCATCTTACGATTTCTGAATGGGATCAGCCGAGTAAGACCCAAAGGGACTAAATCTGTCTTGATTTGGTGTGCCGAAAGGGTGATAATGGATCAGTGGGTCTGAGGCTGCTCACATTAATTTTCCAAGTTGCGAAAGTAGAAGCAAGAACTTGCATTTCTATAATGCCGTTCATAATCTTAGGATGTCCTAAAGCACTTTTGTCGCCCATCAAGTATTTTTTAATCTCTTCTTTCCACCAATTGCAAAAAAATCCTGTAAACTTAGCTGTCAGAGCTGGATTCAAGCCACAAGAGTGAAACAGATCTACGATGCCACTCAAATAATTTGTTGACAAATGGGTTTTAGATAAATATATATATTTATCTTGTTGGCCCTTTTTTTTAGTTCAAATACACTATAAATAGGCTAATTAAATTTGCAGTTATAAGGTACCATATTTACATTTGTGTGATATTCATTTCACAGTCTCGCACAGAAAATGTCTACATAAATTTTCATTATATTAATAACTAGCTCAGAAAAAGGGGGTTATTGTTTTACACACACACATGCAAGCTAAATATGGTCCAAAACTAATTCTGCCTGCTGCACAGCTCTGCATCAATATACAATATGATAATACAGATGCTATTCTGGTCCTTGAGTCAACGTTTGTAATTAAAGCCTGACCCTTTTGAGTGGAGCATTAAAATGCATGTGCTTTTTGCCATGATGACAGAAGAAGCATTTCTGCTTTCTTATCAACACATTGTATTAGTCTGTGGATTAGAATAAGAGCAAAGTATTTTCCAATTACAAAAACAACCTGAACGAGTGGATAATTACAACAATTTATGAACTACACAAACATCTAAATAATGGTGCTCATAATATTTCTCCTAAGACCTGTTTGCTATTTCAGTTTTTTCAAACAATAACTTATTTTTACTTTATTATTGCCCTATTGAATGATTTGGTATTTAGATTGGAGGGGCAGAGATGAAAGAGCATGTCCAGAGTGAACAGTGATACCAAGGGAACAAAGTAGATGGATGCAAACTATTTGCTTTAAGTAACATTTTGTGCACCTGAGTGCAATAGTTTTAACTGGTTTATTCTTCAGGGGAAGTCAATCACATTCTGAGAAAAACTGAAATTTTTAGCTTCTTTATTATTTCAGGGTTGTTTTGGGAGCAGGAGAAGGCTATTTTGCATTCTGTAAGATTAAAACTGATTGATTGAGGTCTTATCCTTGCTTTCTGCTCCCAATTACCCTTGATACATTTGCAATTGCAAAATCTGTCCAACCCAGCCTTGGAAATATTCATTGGCCCAACCTTCACTGCTGAATGGAATAGAGAATTCCACAGACTAAGAACCCCAGAAAATAAATTCCTTGTCATCTCCATCCCAAATAGGAAACCCTTTATTTTGAAACTGAGCCTCCTTGTTCTAGATTTCCCTACAAGGACAAATATCTCCACAGGACTCACCCTGTTAAGACCCCTCAGAATCTTGTTATTGAACTTCAGATTCCCTCTCATTCCTCTCAACTCCAATGAGTACAGGGCCAATCTGCCTAATTTTTGCAAATTAGACATGCCCCTCAGCCCAGGAATCAACCTAATGAATCTTCTCTGAATCGCTTCCAATGCAAGCATCCCTCCTTAAAGATGGAGACCAAAACTGTAAACAGCATTATATGTGTGGTCTCACCAATACCATATTTGCAGTAAGAATTCCCTATTTTTATACTTCATCCCTCTTGCAATAAAAGCCAACAGTCCATGTGTCTTTTTTTTATCACTTGCTTAACCTGCATAGACAAGAACATTCAAATACTTCTGGATTTTATAATTCTGCAGTCCCTCTCCATTTAGATAATGTTCTGTTTTTATATTCTTCCCATCAAACTTGACATTATCATATTTTCCCACATGACACTTAAGTTGCTATTTTCTTGTGCCACCACCTGGCCAGCTTGCCCTACAGCAGCCTACCAGCCATTAGACCTTAATTAGCTTTGGGCAAGCCTTTTGGCCCCCGATCTGGGGAGGAGGTCCCACCTTAGAAAGCTGCCAACCAATCAAGTGGTTGATTGCTGTCTGATCCCAGCAGAACCATCAGAAGCAGTGCCCACTAGGACAGCTGTGCCTCTGATGCGTACAGGAGACCCTTAAAGGAGGCACCATTTCCTCTTTGACTGGCCACCAGCTGAACAATTAAAGCTGCTGGCTCTAAGCTTGGTGTGCACCTCTCCTACTGTGGATAAAGCCCCAGCAGCAAAAAGTGCTTTTTAGAGATCCTTAATTGAATTAAGTGCCTTAATCAGCCCATCTGTGGTAAAGCCTCCCAATTCCATAAAATTGTTATGGGGCCATATAGGCTGGCATCCAATTTTGTGACTCCCCCTGCCAACCCAGTCAGGTAGGCATTGCATCAAAACCTTTATGTCTTTCCTACTTTCATGTCATCAATACTCAACCACAATACAGTCTGACCCTTCGTACGTATTGATATTAGAAAGGGTGTCCCCAGTATTGATCAATGTGACACCTGAATGGAAGCCTGAACTGACACTGTCAGTTGCCTGTTAGTTGCCAATCCTCTATTCATACTAATATTTTACCCCCAAAACATATGGGAGCCTTTATGTGTCACCTTTTCCAATGCCTCTTTGGAAACCCAAATACACTACATTATCTGCCTTGCTTGTTATATCCTCAAAGAATTTGGTATGTCCAAGTCAGGAGGGGTGAACTGACTCATCCCTTAGCTTCGATCCTGAATTGGTTCAACAATGTTTGAATTTAAAAGGGAGATGATTTGTTAATTTAGTCAATATTTATTTTGCTTGGTATAAACATGCAGCAAGGACTATGTCAGTCAGATTCCTTAAGTTAACATGCAAATAGTTTTGTTTGTAAAGCTTACTTGGACAAAGGCACAGAAATAATTAACAAAATGTTTGACATGGATGAACATGTCAAACAATCACAAATGTAAAAACAACATACACACAAGCATGTAAAACTAAACTGTGCAATTCTGCAGAGTATCTGACCTTTAAAAAAAACACTTCAGCAAGTATAGGTAAAATCAGAAAAGAAAATTGCTTATTCATTGGCCAGAGGATTTTTACTGTGGAAGGACCTGTTTGGACAACACTGTGGTTTTCTCACAGGAACAGTCACTCTGAAGTTGTGGCTTGGAGACAGTGGCATTGATCTCATAATTCTCCCTTAAGAACACTCAATGCGCTGCAATGAAGTCTGTGGACTTTCAAATCACAGATAGCTCAGCTTCAATGAGAGAAGTTTCAGAAAAAGATAGATAGGGATAAGGCTGTTGCCCCTTTTGTCTGTGGTAGCCTCTCTGACTGTTAGCACAAAATCTGTAGATGTTTTTAAATTAAGACCTGGGTCATGTGACCTTTCTCTGACTGCTTCACCGTCCGTGTGACTCCCAGAAAGCAGCTTATGCCTTGCAGCAGTTCAACCAACAATGGCATTATAAATTAATATTTTAGATAACACATTGGTAAAACAGTTGTACTAAATTGTCAAACATGACTACTCTTCCATAAAACTACGTTGACTCTCCTTAATTTACTCTGATTTACTAAATGTTCTACTCCTTCCCTTAAAAATAATTCCAGCATTTTCCCAAGGACAACACCACTGTAGTGGGATGGATATCTAACAATGAAGAGTCAAACTACAGAAGGGAAATAGAGGGCTTGGTGATGTGGTACAATGAAAACAATCTGTCTCTCAACAGTGGCAAAACAACAGAACTGATCATTGACTTCAGAAAGAATGGAGAACATGCCTCAAATTTACATCAATGGAACTGAAGTTGAGAGGGTGAAGTGATGATAACTGACAACTTGTCTTGGACTTCCCATGTTGATGCGACAGTCAAGAAGGTACAACAATGCCTCTTCTTCCTCAGACATCTCAGGAAATTTGGCATGTCCATAAGGACCCTCACCATTTTCTACAGATGCACCATTGACAGCATACTATCCAGGTGCATAACGGCCTGGTACGGCAACTGCTATGCCCAGGACCGTAAGAAACTACAGAAGCTGATGTGTGCACAGCCCAGAACATCACAGAAGCCAATCTTCCATCCACGGACTCTACTTACATGGCTCACTGCTGCGGAAACGCTGCCAACATCATCAACGACCCATTGCACCCCGGTAATGTTCACCTATGACCTCTTCCATCAGGCAGGAGATATGGAAGCCTGAACACATGCACCAGCAGGTTCAGGGACAGCTTTTTCCCGGCCATTATCACACTGATTTTGCTACTGTTGATATCACCTAGTGCACTGCCTGTGCAATCTAACCTGTGTGCCTCTGTTTAAGTCTTTTTGATCTGTACATCCTTTGCTTACTATAATCTGCCTATACCGCCCGTAAACAAAGCTTTTCACTGTATTTCGATACACGTGACACTGAATAAATCAATCAGTCAGAATATTGGGCCAATTGGCTGACAGTTTCCTAGTTCTGTCTTTTCCCTTTCTTAAATACAGGAGTCAGATTTGCAGTTTTTCTATCCTCTGGCACCTTTGCAGAGCGTGGGCATTTTGAAAAACTGCACCAATTCATCCAGGTCAGTTCCTTACTCCCGAGTTGAAAACTCCATCAATGTTTATCTTTGTACGTTACTAGTTTTGAGTAATTCACTTTTTCACTTTGCTGTTGTTTAATTTGACAAGCATGTGTATTAAAATTGTCCAAGCTCTTAATGTTTAACTACAGTTCTATCATTTGCAATATAACCATGAGAAAAACCAAGTTCATTTCTGCAGAGTCACACCAGTTGTAAGTGAGTTAACAAGGACGCCATCCAAGTGAGGCTGAATACTCTCAGTGTAATCAGCAGGTGTCAGGAAGTTCTTGTCTGTGTGATATGTGAGATCATTAATATTCTTAGAAACAGGCAGATGCACAAGAGAGTCATCTTGTTGAAACAATTAAATGGGCAATTAAAATAATGCTTAGATCACTGTGCCAGAATAGTGGTCAAAATTTCCAATAAAGACAAGGTTAAACTTGGTTTAAGTTGCCTGAACAAGGACACCTTCTCGACTGAGACAAACGAGAAGCTCAGAAACTTCCTCCAAGTGGTAAGCATTCCTAAGGTACTCAATCATGTTTTCTGACAAGTCAAAAATAATAGTTCTTAACTGCATGTCACCAGATGGCATGACATCAGCTTTTGTGATGTAAGTGCATTTATGCAATAGGAAGGCATCCAAAAGATACTTGTTCACCAACTCAATCAGGCTCATGTGGTTTCTCAAATGAATTGAAGGTTAACTGGTAATTCTCACCAAGATTGTAGGATACTTAAATGAACTTAAACCTGAATAATTGAATCATAGAGTCCTTATAGATTTGAAGCAGGCCATTCAGCTCATGCTTCCACACTGCCCCTCTAAAGACATTTCCACCTTGACCCACTCCGCTACCCTACCATTTATCATGGCTAATCCACACAGCCTGCACACTATAGGCAATTTAGCATGACCAGTCCACTTCACCTGCACATCTTTGGACTGTGGGAGGAAACTGGAGCACCCAGAGGAAACCCACGCAGACACGGGGAGGATGTGCAACTCCACACAGACACCTGAGGTGGAATCAAACCCAGGTCCCTTGTGTTGTGAGGCAGTGGTGCTAAAGACTGAGCCACGGTGCCGCCAAATGTGTGCTAATGAAGTAATAGAAAATGAAATATTGCCACATCCTAAATGTATTTTTATGGTTTATCAATAGAAGTGGGTCCATGACGTTAAAATAAATTAAAATCATAATTGCTGCTGAAATAAATGAGTTGCTGTCCATATACCCTGTTTCTTGTGAGGCATTTGAAAGAAGCTAAAAGAACTGTCTTTCAACACCATAAATGGATCTACAACTTGATTGCTTAAGATAGAATTTTATCTCGTTTTTCAATGCTGCAAGATGGAGCATTTGTGGTACGCAGAACAGTTCTGTACCTTGTGACAAATTTTTGGATGAGTTTATGTTTCTATGGCAAAGCTTGACGACCTGAAGTCTAAATAATATGATGTACATGCACCAAGTAGCAATTGAACAAATTTGCTATTTGAGCAGAATTACTGGGTCCCAAAGATTTGCTTAATCTCAAGCAATATTTTCCCAATCAGTGGCAGACTTTGCTTTGGTGTGACACATAGTGTATTTGACTCCTAGCAGTGACCCAGAGCTGTTGAGTGTTACTGATTCTCAATAATGACAAGTTTTAATTACTGGAGGAAAGAGACCCTACACTGTGTAGGAGAATCTTGTTTCTAAACTCAAAAGACAGTTTCCAGAATATAGTGCTGTTTTGTGTAGAGTATTACATGGTAGATTTTGAATTAAATGAATAGCTATTATATGAAAGCTATAGGATTCAAGACAGAACATGTACCAATTAAGAAACTGATTAAAAACGGAAAGTGTTGGCATGTAAATTACAAGTTAACTGAGGAAATGTAGAACATAAATATATGACAAATGAAATTACATTAGCAGAGATGAACCAAGAATCATTGCATTATATATCATAGTAGTACCACATGATTAGTCCCATTCCCTTATTCTTTCTCAAAGTCCTCAGCCAAGCTGTTAATTTTTGTGTATATATGAACATTGAATCTTCTTCCATCACCCTTAGAGACATTGCATTCTGGAACATTGCTGCAGTATTTGATGCATCAAAAATTTAAAATCTTTTATCCCCCTTCTAGTCCAGTTTATTTGCCAGTTTCATTAAATCTGTGCCTCTGGTTATCAACCTGGTTAATAAAGGGAAGTGTCTCTCTTGATGCAGTCCATCAAAACCTTCATGTTTTTGAACAGCTCCCTTATTAATCTACTGTGGTCTGAGGAGAACAATTCTATCTTTTTTTAGTCTGTCTGCGTAAGTTCCTCATCTTTAGTACTCTTCTACTAAATCTCCTCTGCGCTCTGAAAGTGGGATCAGTGTCCTAATTGAGGTTGAGAGCTAAATTTTTGGGATTGCATAATCCAAAGCAGTAATGGCAGCCATGGAGTTTGGATCAAGTTTCGAAAGTCATACTTCAATATTATGAGGCTCTTGCTCTCAGAATTCTCACTGAGGGGTCACGACAATTTGCAAGGCTTGAAATAGGGTCACAGTGGGAACAATTTTGGGTAGTGTTGCTCTGAGGACTTGACATCCTTCCGAAAATGTGGCACCCAGAATTGTTCACAATATTCTAGATCAGGTTTGATAAACTTAGAAAGGGTCTTAGCTGCAAGGCTGAACATATCACTTGTCAGACGATATGACCATAAGATATAGGAGCAGAATTAGACCATTTGGCCCATTGAGTCTGCTAAGCCATTCGATCATGGCTGATATGGTCAAGGAATTAAAAATAAATCTGAGGATATATTACAACAATAAAAATATGCCCACAAGGTTGTAGTAAAAATTTATGATGCAAGTTACGCTGCTGGACCAGACATGCTGGCTGGTTATCAGCTCTGAATGCAAGTACAAACTATAGTATAAACCATTAAGGATCAGCTAAATGTAGCATCTAGGACAACTCATGTTATTCAACATCTTCCTAACCTGAACAAACCTAAAGAGTTTACATTGGGTTTGTTACTGGTCGAATGATGCACATAGCTTTGGGATAAAATGTTACGAAGACCCAACTGTTGACAATAAAATGACAACTTTAGATGCAATATCATCCAATAAACCATTAAAAGGCAGATTTGTGTTCAAAGAGACCAGGCTTATTTTAAATTCTGAAGAAATGAAATAAAGATTAAGCTTTTTTGGCCAGAAAAGGGAAGTTCATTGAAGCATTTAGAATACAATTATTAAATGATACAGATAAGGTAAAGTAAGCCAGAAAATAGGATACAAAAATTTGAATGAAAATTAAGGAAAGCTATTTTTGAGATAGAGTTTTGAGAAAAAAAACTTTATTATTTACGAGGTAATAATTGTTTGGATATACTAGAAATATAGGTATTGAGACTAGTTTCAGTACAGTTTAATGCGTTGGCAGGAGTGTTAAAATATGATTGAGGTAACATCTTAGATTTTAACTTATGGACAGATAAGTCGGAGAATGTATAAATTCACTTAATTTCCCTTGACATCACCTATTTTTCCAAAGGTATTGATTCTTTGCTGAGTTCTGTGCACACACAGTGGAAGAGCATTGACGCACTGGAAGGAGAGATTTTCTACAGTAGTTCCAGGGAAGAGAAACTTCTGTTATGAAGATACAATGGAGTCGTTTGGACTCTTTCCCTTGGAGAATAGAAGGCTAAGAAGAGACGTGATAAAAATGTCCAACATCATAAAAAGTCTGGACAGAGTAGATATGGACAACTGTTCACAGTTGTGAAAGGATCACAAAAAGAGGACTGACATTTCAAATAATGGGCAAAAGAAACAAAAATTACATGAGAAAAAGCTTTTTCACATAGTGTATAGTTACGATCTGGAATGCACTGTCTGAGAATATGATGAAGGTAAGTTCAATCGATGCATATAAAAGGGACTCAGATTATGTTAACTGAAAAACAACAATGTGGAGGGTTCCAGGGAGAAGACTGGAGAATGGCTCATTTGGAGAACCTGTGGTCTGAAGTTTTCTTTTTTATTCATTCATAGGATTTGGGAATCCGTGGCTGGGCCAGTATTTATTGCCCATCTCTGGTTGCCCTTGAGAAGGGGGTGGTGAACTGCCTTCTTGAATTGCTGAAGTCTATTTATTGTAGATGCACTGACAATACTGTTTAGGAAGGAAATTCCAGCATTTGGCTGACTGACACAGAATGATTGGCAAGTTTTTAGTATGCTGAATTGGAGATCTCGCAAGTGGTGGTGTTCCCACGTATCTGCCTCCTTCGGGTTTGTAATGATCTGTCGTTCTGAGTAAAAGAATTATTCACCATTCAATGCCTCTCACAGGTGGGTCTTATTCATATGTGAAATACTGGCAATGAAACAGTTGACACATTGCCCAGCACTGGGCAGGAAAGAAGATCATATCCTTTCCCAACATGCATTGATGAGCACTTCAATCAGTAGAGGGAGCCCTGCCTAAATTTCCCCTATCCAATTCTGAGGAGTGGAGAACATTGGCAGTATATTTTTATCACACTTCAGTTCAGCTCAGCTATCTTAGCACAGCTCAGAATTCATACCTGATAAATTTTTAGATTGCAAGCTTAATCTACACACTGGATACACTCAGTCAGTTGTTACAAAAAAACTTCTTCCAAAAAGCCCTTAATTCTATCGACCGAGCAAGCTTCAGAATTTTGTGATAGCATAGAGTTTATTTCTGTTCGGGTTGAAAATTGCATCCTTTACCATCTAAGAAAATAGAGTTTGACTGGGGCTTCTTCTACATTAACAGTGTCTGCCTCCTTAAATATCCATTCCATAATTTGTCTTGACCGGTTTCAGTTGTATGTTCAGTCTCAATATTCACCAGCCATGGAACTGAAACAGGAGGAAAAGAAAACAACCAGCAGCAGAGTAACTTATCTTATTGAAAGTTCAGAATAGTGGCATTGTCTGGGGAGGGTGAAAGTAAATGTGCCTCCATCTCTCTGTAGTACCTGTTTGACATACTCATCTAATCAGCCTTTCTCATTGTCATAGAATTCTATTTCCTTCTATTGAAATAAGTTATTATGTCTCATAACTTTGACATCCCTTCTTTCTTTTTCTTTAAGAATTACATCTTTTTACCACACTTAAGTTCATGCTAAAATGCTAATCCTCGATCTTTACAAAATTTTTGTTTTCCCTTTTGTTGAGAAGGCTGTGAAATTCTGTACTGATACCTGTTTCTGAGCAGATACCATGTGGCCTAAAGTTCATTTTGCTACTGTTGTAGTGATGACATTAACCCTTTCCAACCTCATGGGTTAAGGACAATTCTCAAATAATGCAGTGTGGGACCTTAGTTCATTAAAGTTCATTTGCAAATGCTTCACAGTTTAATTTTAAATCTGTTTGTTTCCTTTCACAAGATCTTTAATTATTCATCTACTTTAAGTTCACTTCAATGTAAATCCATTGAAACACAAAGCATTAGTGATGTTATTAAAATTGCAGTTCTAAAAAATGAGAAATAAAATTCTTATTCTTCTGCCATTTGTTATTTTCAAAAATAAAGCAAATTTTAATTAATGTTTTGTTGGTTGCATTTTAAGTAAATGCCCTGGCTATGGTATACTCTAACAACAAAGTATTAGGATATCAGGAGTTGCAGTACATGATTTTCCTGTTATTTGGTCATGTCAAGTATAAAATAAGTAAAAGGATCAATCAAGGGAGAGAGGAGGAGAATGCTTAAATTTTATGATATTTTATTTTTCCTTCCTGCTGATGTGTTTACCAAAATGTATACTTCATAATCATGCTGAGAGACTCAGAACCAAGCTGTCAGGAAACCCTTGTGATGTTTTTTTTTATGGGAACTCAAGGCTTCAACTGTTTTGGTTATTGTGTGTTGTGTAGGGTAATGGTTCTAAAGGGGTTAATGTTCATATTACATTGACTCCACCAGTCCTACATATCCACAGTCAGTGGTGAAGACAAGTTCTACTCCAGTTTTTGTAGGGAGCAGGTATATAATGTACCAGCTCCCTAATGTCAAACTAAGTGTGTCTGACTGAATGGAGTTGTACTTATTGGCTATCATGTGCTGCCTTTTTGTTATCTACAAACAGTGCCTTTCTATAGATACTCTATGGTGGTATATCCTCAGCACTAATCTCTAGACCCAAGACAAAACAAAGGAGGATCTGTGGCAGTGAACTAGCTCTTGCTCAAACAGCCCTTACCCAGCATCACATACTTGTATGTTTCACAAAAAAAAACACAAGATGCCAACACTGGATCATGTGTGAAAATGTCACATGGTTGCAGCAGTCTGGAAAAAGTTGTAAGACCCAGAAGATGAAGAAGCATTTCAAGCCAGTGAGTTTAACGCTATCACGCCTTTGAAAAGAGACAGACAAAGGAGAGATAGCAGGTACTGTGGAAGCAGCAAAATGAAGAGATCAGCACTCAAAAGGCAAAACTTCATTCTGGAGTTGGTAAGAAGCATTAGGGCTGAAGTGTTGGGTAGAAAAAAGAGAGAAAGTCCAACCACATTTTACAAAGTAGAGTTTTAGTAGGAACAAGGAGTGAATAGAAGCCGAAACAGGTAAAGTTGGAGACCTTAAGGGAGAAACAAGTACCTTTAGGAAATGCAATGCAGGGACCAGAAAGGGAAAGCGAGGGAGTGCAAAAGAAATTTCTCACCTCCACAAATGAATATTGCCATCACAGGTACAGTTACAAGGAATAGTGAAATGGCCAGAAAATAAATAAAGCAATGGGTGACAGAATTGGGAAGCTAAAATGCACAAATTTATAGAAATCTAATGAATTATCTAGCAGAAGAAGAAAAATCAGGGAAAAAATTAAAGAGTAAAAAGGACTGTGAATTGGTAATAAACGCATGATTTTGAAGGAAAGATTCATGAATGTTGCAGAGAATCTTAATCAAATATTTGTGAGGGAAGAACAAGCATTTGGTGTTATTGATCTTGAAAGGTGGGAAAATGTCAGTTTTACCCAGGATGAAGTGAAAACCTTCATCCTGGCTGCAGAAGACAGGAAAATCCTGGAAGAAGTAGGTAGCTACTATTTTGATGGTTAAAAAGGCTAGAAAATCCAGAAAGCAGTGCAGAGATACAGTACTGCAAAGAAACAGATTTTATAAGCCTGAGTGCAGTAAATTGCTGCAGACCAGTCAGATAATGTAACCTTAAGCTTCATTGAAGAATTTGAAATGGTATTAAAGCAATTCAGTGTTTAAAAAAAGGAGTGGCTGGCAAAGAAAATGTTGGTCAGAATTCTACAGTTAAATTATGTTGAAAGTAGAAACCACAAAGACTCACAGAAAGCTTGTGAGGGGAGAAGATCAATATTATCTCAGGGGCAACCAAATCTATTACTTTTATAAGGTATGGGCACTCTTAAAAGGCTGGTGACAAGTCTGCACAGGGAACCAGCCAAACATGTGGGGCAGTAAGGGCTCACAGATTCAGACACTATACAGCCATCACTAAGCAATACTGCATTTTAAAAACTGTAGGTCATTTCCAGAAAATGTGCAGAAGAAAGTACAGTTTCAGCACTGCATAAGTAATGGTGGTCACACAGGTAGAGGAATCCACATAGTAAATCACCATGAGCATTGGAAAAAGTAATGTGTGTTTGATGAGATTGCTCCATTAGAAAAGATATCTGAGGCATTCCTGGGGGAGCCAGGTACTCCAGGTGAGCTGGAAGAGACAGAACTTGTCTATTTCATTGGACATCCTGTACTTCTGTTTGATACAGGAGAAAGTTTTACTTTCCTTTTAGAATAGTTACTATGGCTGTAGAAGCTAAAGTTATAGCTAAGAAACAAAAAAACTAAGTAGCACAGGCACAGTACCTGTCAGGACAATAGATACTCTACAAAGTTACATTACAATGCAACACACATAAGGGAGTTAAAAATGAATCTATTGCCTTCAGTCAACCAACCTCACTTTTAGCCTGTATACATGTCTCAATTTGAGATTTAGAAGAGTTTAAACACTCTCCAGAGAACAGCTTGGTGCAGAAGCAAACAACTATTCAAATAGTGGTAGAGGGAAAAAAAATTACTGACCAATCCATCAAGATACAACCAGCAGACTACTTAATTGAGCTTCCAGGACTTACAGTGAACCCAATAGCAGAAACAGTCCATTGAGATAATTTATATTGGCATAATATTATCAAAAAAGAGGAAGTCACATACTTAACAGGACTGATGTTCAATCCTCTGTCTTCTAAAAGAGGGCACTCAATATTAGTGTCAGAGATGGTGCTGAGTGAACAATGATTTGTCAGCAGCATTACTGGGAGTCTGAAAATCTGCCTTCACCAGTCAAAAAACCACAGTGGGTGAATAAAGGTAATCTAGTCTAATCAACAACTTGAGGGAAGTAAGTTCCATATGACTCCATGGGAGCCAAACCCGTTTCCACAGATCCAGTGCATGGTTGAGAAGAGGAAATTGCTTGGTCTAAGCATCCAGGATTCTACAAAAGAGAGACTACCTCTTCCAATTAGAAAGAATATTGCCAGATCCAGAAATCCAAGATACTACAAGGAAGGAAGTATGTACTTAGCAAGGCAGCTATCCTTCAGAATGAAAATTCAGGAAGTTATGGGTCTGTGATAAAGTTTTATAGTATAGTATTATCATTTAGGAATTTAGATATTAAAATTGAGCTAAATGTTTGTTTTAATTTTAGATCTCAGAAGGTGACCATTTTTTAAAGAGGTCAGAAAAGTAATTTTTGAGCAGTGAATTCCAACATCATTTTCCAAGAATGCATGCGATTTAAGCTAAATTATTTGATAAACTAACTGGGGAGATAATTTATGACATTTACAAAAGTTAAACTTTTATGATATATGGAAAGATGAACTGGTGTCACAATCGAGAAAATCATTTTCATACCAGGTGAATGGCAGTTTAGATTATGGCAGTATGGGCTTTCACAGTTGGAAAGTCTTAAACTGGTTTTAGCAGTTTAGGAAAAAAAGGGCTTTAAGTTCAGTCAGAAAAACCCATGGAAGCAGTTGGTATCTTGGGTACAGATGGTAATGGAGAGATTCACATCTGATGAATGCATCAAACATCACAAAAGGAAATGCTTTCAACCTTGTCAGTCTAGCATGAAATTAAAGAGTTAAGATAGGAGTGATACGATGGTTGAGTATCTGCAAAAGATATTGCTGGGAAAGGTTAGAATTTTTCTTTTCCTTGCTTATGTTAAGATCTATCTGAGTTGTCAGCTTTGTTTCTTTTCATTCAAACTTGTAATCTTTTATTCAAATGACATTGGAAGCCTGGTCTGAATATATTCATTAATTGGCAATCACAGTCAGCAAACTGTAAAAATAAAGCTTTATGATTGATCAACACGGATTTCACACTGAGTTCTGACTTGTCCAGCGTTGCCATCAGCTGGGAGCATTACAGATCCTCTGGATAATGTTGTATACAAAGAATGGCATCCTCCATGAAAGATATTCAACAGTGAAAAGATACCGCAGGGGAGAAATGCTCTACAGATCAGAACTAGTGTCAACAGTGCTTTCATAAGACCACTGACCATTCTTCTAAGTCTGAGAAAAGTGCAATAAGTCCAGACTGGTTACATTAATGAAGTCAGCGTTTCAGGTGAGATGCTAGATTTTAGAAGAGTAAGACATGACTTGGTTGAGACATATAAAATCCCTCGGGATCTTGACAGGGTAGATTTGGAGAGGACGTTATATCTTACGGGAGAATCTAGGATGAGCAGTCTCTGTTTAAAAATTAGGGCTCACCCATTTTTAACCAGAGATTAGGTGAAATTTTCTGTATGATGGTTGAGAGTCTTCGGAACCATCTTCCTGAAAAGGTGGTGGTAACAGAGTCCTTGAATCTTTTGGAGGTAGAGATAATGTTTAAAATGTAGTACTTTCGCTAAAAATAAATGAGGTGAATAGCATAGATGCCTCTTATAGAAAGAGGAATGAAGTTCTTGTATTCTATTCATTGTTACTTCATGATATCTGAATATATGTATCATTGCATTGAATAAAATTCCCTTTTTTAAAAATCCTTTCATGGCCATTATCATTCTATACAGAGAACATTTATATCATTTTCCGTGCACATAGTATTACACAAAAGATGACAGATTTTTTTGCACAAAAGGAGGTTATTTGGTATTGAATTTGAATTTTTCTGTATCTTTACGAGAGCAACCTAAAACTACTTCTCCCACAGCCCTTTATGTCCTCAAAGTTACTCACCTTATTCTTCTGCTGTATATGTTTCACCAATTTTGTTTAAAAATTGTAATGGTCTCTATCTGAACTCTTCCCTCTACAAAGCATTCCATTCTTCCTCAGCCCTCTTTAACCAACTTCCTTTCAACTCTCCCCTAAGTCTGAGAGAACATTCTGAATTTATGATTTGTCATCAGAGATCACAAATCAAAGACAATAGCCACCTTCCTCATTCACCAAATGAAACCCTTTACAATTTAATCCAGATTAAATATTTTCTTAGCTTCCTTTGCCATGTTAAACTACTGCCTGCATTCCAAGTTACTCCTTATAACTGTTGTTTCTTATCCCTCACAGTTGTCTGACACATCTTATTTGTACTAAATTTTAATGTTATTGCTGTTCTCAGTAGAATGTTTTGTTCTGTGTCCTGACTAGAATATTGGATGAAATGAAGTAACACTGACCACATGTTTTTGTTTTTAATTTCAATGTAATTCAATTTAACTTTAACATAATTCTACGAATAGTGGCCTTACATTGTATATTTTAGAATGTGACAGGTTAGCTTATGGAGGACTGAACACAGCAAATAGATGTTTATTTTATTTTTCTCACAATATGGGAATCCAACACTTTTAATGAAAGTGTGCACAGATACGAGCAAATTGAGCTGTTTGTGAACTGAAAAGGCCTGAGACAACTCAAACTTTCAAGAATTTTGGCAAGTATATTGAACAGGGATTCAACAAAGCTAGGAATTTTTTTACAGTATTGGAACAGAAAGTCCAAGTGCAGACCATAGGAATAAACAAAAAAGGTTAGATTTAGCAGAGGTAAATGCGAACAATTGCATTCTACAAGTAACACTAAAAAACCCAGGAACCCCTTCAAGCTTTGAATGCTACGTGTGATCATCTATATCTATGTTTATCTCTGAAGCCTTTCCTCATCATATATCTTTTTGTTTTGAAGGAGACAGTTAACTTGATATTAATTGCATTTGTTGGAAATGTGTTTTACATGTCCATTATTACACAGAGTTGAGGGAAACCTTTTAACTACAGACCCTTTAAAATGACTTTTTTCCCCTCTAGTTCTCTGCCCATGTTTCTAATGAAAAATATGCTGCATCTACATTAACCATTACAGCACTTCTACTGCACGTCAGTCTGAAACTAGAAACCTTGTATGGCTGATTGATTCAATTTTGGGGCAAAATATGCCTTCGATGCTTAATAACGTACATATAGTTCTATTCCCTGACAGAAAACTTGTAATACGAGAGTGGCCCATTTCATAGTTTGAAGACATGAAATGAACTTTGAATCTGCTGAGAGCCTCAAAAAACCCAGTGGATAGCTGGGCAGCTCTAAAGAATGGCTCCTTGTGATGTCAAATCCAAACGATATGAGAAGACCTCCATAGGATCACTTCCCCGCTACAGCATTCAGTTTGAAAATATGCAACATTTGCGATGGAAAGGACATGGAGTTAGAAGTTTCACTGAGGGCCACATACAGTAGCTAACTTGCAAATGTTCTGATGCAGTTTGGTGAAATATTTCAGACATTAAGGCAGTTTGCATGGATAGGCAGTTTGTGATGGCTTCAGTCCTCTCATGTTTAACTGGAGGAAGTAATGACTTATCTAAGTTTCGGCATCAGACAAGTAAGCCTGAGTTTGGAGGAATTGGTGGCCTATAGAGGTCATAATAATGGCAGTTGGGGGAGGGGTGCAACTTGTATTCATGCAGCAGCTGACTTGCTGTTTGTGATGGTGTTGTCAAAAGAATAGAGATCGGGAAGTGGGGCTACAGTGAGATCTCTGGTAGGTCCCTGGGGACCCATGAAAGAACAGCTTAGAATGGAAAGAAAATTGATGGAAAGTGTCAGTTGAAATAGTTCACTTGGGAGAGCATTAGGCTGAAGATCTAAAGCTCCCTGGTTCATGTGTGGTCAGTGGCGCAATGGATAACACATCTGCCCTCAGATATGAAGGTTGTAGATTTGAGTTCTACCTGGCTGGAGTGAAAAATTGAGTGGCATGGTGGCTCAGTGGTTAACACTGTTGCCTCACAGCACCAGGGGCCTGGGTTTGATACTAGCCTTGGACAACTGTCTGTGTGGAGTTTGCACATTCTCCCTGTGCCTGCATAGGTTCCCTCTGGGCGCTTTGGTTTCCTCCCACAGTCCAAAATGTGCAGATTAGGTGGATTGGTCATGCTAAATTGTCCATTGTGTTCAGGAATGTGTAGGTTAGGTGGATTAGCCATGAGAAATACAAGGGTTACAGGAATAGGGTAAATTTAACTGATACAAGACAACAGCACTTCACAGGAGGCTCCACAGCACTGAGGATGTCACCTAGAAAGGGGATGAAATATATGCTATCAAACCTCCCAGCTTGGTGAACACACCAACATCTACATGCTATTGTGCTTTTGGTGAAATGTAACAAAATTATTCCATAGAGTTACCCAAAAGGCTTTATCCAGAAGATGGAACAATGCACATGTTCCTTGACACTCAAACTGGCTATTGTGTCTCATGTATAATTTTTCAACTTTTATTGGCAGATTCTTTACATTTTATTGAGGTATGACCAGGGAAAGAGTTGAAGCCTGAATACTTCTCACATAGCCTGTGAACAAATAGAGCAAAAGTATGATTAGGCTCACTTAATTTGAATCAGTTCAACTTGTTTTCACACAGTAATACGAAATAATGAACACCCTGTGTTTTGCCATCATTTGTTCATCTGGCTTGACAAGTTAATGTTCTCTCTTGTATCCTAACTTTTTGAGGCTGATCAAAGGCGTACCTTGGCAGATTTACATGAGTTAGGTGTTCCAGTCTCTATTTTTAATCTCAAACTATAGAATTTCTACTGTGCTGAAAGAAGCCAGTTAACCCATTGAGTCCCCACCAACCCTTTGAAGAGCATCCTACTGAGACTCCCAACCTTGCCCCACATTTCCCATGGCTGATCCACAGAGCCTGCAGAATCCTGGACACTATGGGGCAGTTTAGCACAGCCAATCCACCTCACCTGCACATCTTTGGATTATGGGAGGAAACTAGAGCACCTACAGGAAACCCACACAGGCGTAGGGAGAACATGCAAACTCCATACAGTCACCCAAGGCTGGAATTGAAGTCAGGACCCTGGCTCTGTGAGGCAGTGGTTCTAACCACTGAGCCAATATGCCACCCATTGTTTACAATCAGAGGGGAGTGCTCCATGCAAACAATCCCTGCTGTATGTCCAAGACCAGGAACCTCCCAACACAGTAAACAGAAAGCACATGTTAATTCCCAAAGTCAGCATTTTGCTTTCTGTGGAAACAATTTTAAAATATATCTCCCTCGCATTATAACTAGCTTAGGTCTTCGCATTATTTTCTTTTAAAAAAAAGCTTGTACGAGTTCAATTTGTCAAAAAAATCTATTTAAACACAATCTATTTCAAATCCTTTAGGTAAAAAAAATGGACAGAGGATTCAGATTTGCATCAATGACCTATTCTGAGGACTGCTGGTGTGATCATTTTTTGTTAAGTGGTAATTATGGACAGCAAGAATGAACACGAAAAAGGACATAATCGCTGAAATATAAATTATTTATATCTTCTCGACCATGTACATGAGCATCCTGCCAATTTGAAATCATACTGTCATCAACTGATGACATTTTATGTCAATTTACCATACAATTTATTTTTGTTCCCAAGCAGTTGGTATTAATAGTGCATTAACAAGCACTGTAATGGTCCTTTATAGATTAGGTAAGCAATTTGGTTAGGACTTGGCAATGGTGCAGTATTTCAGTCTTTGTGGAAAATAATTAACCAGCGAGGAAAATGCATATCCTCCATTTCTTCTTTGCTGTGTATAAAAAAAATTCAGATGCCGATCAACTGCATAAAAGTTGAGTTTTATAGATGATAACAGCGATCTGCAGTGACAAATCAGAAGATGATGCTGAAACCAGGTTGTGTGCTGTACCTGCTGCACCTGAAGTGATTTTGTATTCAAATTCTGTTGACGGTTTCAAGTTATGAGAGTTGTAGTTGTAGAAAGTACGAAGTTATGAGAACCCACATGCATGTGAGTTGGATGCAGGAAGTTCCACGTGGCACTGTGAGCCCTTGTTTGAATCATAAAATCCCTACAGTGTGGAAACAGGCCATTTGGCCCATCATGTCCATACCAATCCTCTAGCCAGAAGTGCCCATCCAGACCCTATAACTCTGCATTTCCCATGACTAACCCACCCAACATTGCTGGACACTATGGGCAACTTAGTGTGACCAATCCATCAAATCTGCACATCTTTGGACTGTGGGAGGAAACCCACACAGACACAGCGAGAATGTTTAAACTCCACACAGATAGTTGACCGAGGGTGGGATCAAACCTAGCACCCTGGCACTGTGAGGCAGCAGTACTAACCACTGAGCCACTGTGCCATCGTTGCATTCAGAGTTGCATTCAACCATAATCTGCAACCTCATGTCCTGGTATATCTCTCACCTTACTATTACTATCAAGCCAGGGGACTAACTATGGTGCAGGAGAGCATGCCAGGAGTTGTACTAGGTGTATCTGAAAATGAGGTGGCATTCTGAAGAAGCTAAAACATAGAACCACCCACAAGCAAAACAGCAGAAATGGGGTGGAATGATGCCATAACCAATGTCATGGTTCAGAGTTCTGTAATCCTGTCACAACTAGTCATCAGTCGTAATAGACAATTAAATAAGTAACAATGGGGAGTTCAGTATGTCAGGTGCAAGCGATAAGGCTGAAGTATTTGTAACCATTTTCAGCCAGAAGTGTCAAAGGAATGATCTATCTTAGCCTCCTCCGGAGCATCACAGAATTTATTCTTCAGCCACCTTAATTCGCCCTACACAATATTCAGAAACGGATGAACTCATTGGCTGCAGAACCCAGACAGTTCGAGACTGCATTAACTGTAGTCCAAACATAGACCTGAAAGCTGAATTCCAGAAGTGGTGTGAAAATCATTGCTGAAGACATCAAAACATGAATTGAGGAAGTATCACATCAAAGAACCCTATAAATTTGGGTTAATGAGGATCAAGGTGAGAGGAATATGGCTGTTGGAGGACTATAATTTTTGCCATACCACATTTACTCAGGGTAGAGTCCGAGGCCAAACCATCTCCAGTTGCTTTATTGATGACCTTTGTTCCATTATAAAGCCAGAAGTGTGGATATTTGATAATTGCACAGTTTTCAGTACTATTTGCAACTCCTCAGATACAGAAGCAGTCTGTGTGCTTGACTGTGTGAAGTCTGCTTCTTGTTGGCATTGTTGTGTCCTAACACAGACAGACAGCCAAATCAAATCAGCCTTTTTACCTCTGTATTCGCAATACAGTAAAATTCAAACGTTCAAAGATCCTCAAACTTGACCCCAGCGGTCACTGAACCAAACTTTTTGAAGACCAATCCCAAACTTTGTGAATAATCAATTCTAGACATGGGATTTGGAGCTAAGACAAAAGACTGAACCATTTATTACTAATATATACTAATAGAGTAACTTTAGCAGAGCAAACTTAATCAACAAAATAATCTTATTGTTGACTCTGATTTAAATCCAATAATCTTTGTTTTCAGCCCCATTGAAACAAAAAACAGACAGACAAACACAGTTAACAAAAATGGCCAGATCACTGGAACGGTTTTCCCAAGGCATTGTTTCACAGGCATATCTGATTGTTTCTTGGTTGATTTTCTGAAGACATGGATCAGGGCTATCTTTGAGGAAGTCAGTGGTACTTAGAAGTTAGTTTCTATCTCTGAACTTCCAATAGCTGATAATGGAAAGTTAGGCAGGGAGCTTTCAAATCTTTCTGCTGTAGCAACATCAACCAATCTCCTTCTCTCAGAAATAAAGTCAAACAACCATTCAACACTCTGGCCTCTCCCTCAATTTGACTATCATCTCCCCTTCCAGACTTACTGGCACCAATTTCCTATTACTGAACTCATGAATGGCCAAATATCTGCTATCTGTTAAACATATGACTTTATCCTGGTGTCCAAAAGTCTGTGGAATCCTTTTGAACATGAACCAAGTTGTAATTAACTTACAGGCTTCGCCTCACAAAGAATGTTGTGTTTTTTTTGATGTAATGCTCATAGACCAATATCAACTTCAGCTCAGAGATCTCAGTTCACAGCTCCAAGTCAAAATTGATAAGAGAAGAAAACAAAAATAAAGTCAAAGGAGTTCTAGCAGTTGTGACTGAATTCCCCAGCGTCAACAACCAGGAACAATCATTGACCAGAAACAAAACTAACCAGCGATACAAATACTGTGGTTATGAGAGAGTAAGATGCTGACAATTTTCTGGGGACCAACTGCATTACTGTCTCCCCATGTCCATCATTGATCAAGCGCAAGTCAGCAGTGTGATCAGCATACACCCCACTTGCCTCAATATCTACAACTCCAACAACACTCAAGAAGTCCATTATCATCCAGGAAAAAGCAGTTGATTGAGTGCCATCCACCTCCTTAAATGTTTAATCCCTCCAACATTGCCAGCAAAATGGTAGCAGTTTGTACTATCTACATGAAGGACTGAGACAACTCATCCATGCTCTTTTGACAGAATCTTCCAAATCCACAATCTCTGTCAACTGGAAGAGAAAGCATAGTTGTCACATGGAAACACAGCCACAGTCAGTTTTCCTACAAGCCATACTTGACTTGAAACTATATCACAGTTGCTCCACCGTCACTGTTTAAAATTGTGGAAAGTTTTTGCATCATTGTGCATTTACCTATACCACATGGACTGCAGCAGTTCAAAAAGTAGACTCCCTACCAGGGTCCAGGCATCGGGTTCAATCAGGGCCCAATAACTGGGGCCCGAGGGTCTGACTGTTCATGGGTAGAGGGACAGGTCTTCACCCCTGCTCACTCCCCTCTTGTGCTGGCCATTAGGAATGGGTAAGAAGTGGTGTCCTTTCTTGTAATGCCTCCATTCTCTGAACAAAGAAATAAATGTTTATTGCAGAAGCCTTGTAGTTTCTTATGCTTGGGCCAATAATTAGTGGCAGCCGAAAGATGCATTTTTGATGTACAAAAATTAAAACTTAAGGACAGTGGTTCATCATAAACTAAGAAGATCATGAAAATGACTAAATGCAAGGACGGAAAAGATCGAGAAAAGTGAATGAAGGCCAAGATATAATTGAAGGAGTTATACATAATTAAGCATAAACTGTCATCATTCTGCTTGTTGATGCAGTGTATTCAATAAGCTCAAAGTGCAGTTGCCTCTAGAGAATAGGCAGCTATTATATGTGTAAAAGTATTTGGCTAAACAATATCTCTGGAGATATCTCATGATCTGTAGCATGCCCCACTTACTCCATTTACAATGGTGGGTCAAAATTAATATATGGTCTGATTAAAAAAAAACATGAAAATTGAGTAATTCTGAAAACACTTGAATAATACTTACTGACTCTATTTGGTTTCAATGACAACTACAACTTATTAAACATATGATGCTACATAAATGCAATTCATCCCAAGGTACCAAGAAATGTAAATGAAAAGAATCCTGAAACTAAGCCACAAAAGGATCTATCAGGACAGTTTGGTCAAACAGAGAGCTTGAAAGAGCTTCATAAAAGAGGAGAGTTTTAGGGGGTGAATTCCAGATCTTGAGGTCACTACAATTGAAAGAATGACCACCGATGTGAAGCAATTTAAATCAGGAAAAGCAGGACTGAAATTGAAGGAAGCTGAAAATCTCCAAGACTTGTATGCCTGGGGGAGGTATTAGAGCAGGAGGGGTGAGACTAAAAAGCGATTTGTAAACCAAAATAATAATTTTAAAATTGAGATATTGTCAAATAGGGAGCCAGTGAATAAGATTATTGTCAGAATCTAAATCTGCTCCAGCAGCAGAAAATCAGATTTGTGAGGGATCTTACAGGTGCAGGAGGTGGAAAATCAACTTTCTGGCAGTGGGTCTTAAAGATGCAGATTGAAGGCGGATCAGGGTTCCTGACAACTAGTGACGGGAAAGCTATTTGTATTGCATTAGCATGTCATGCATTCTAATTAAAACGTGTTTGCTGGACTAAATGGTACCTTTGCAATTAAGTTAGTAGTAATGAGAATCACATGCCTTCACATTCACGACAGGCTAAAGGTGATGTGCAGCAGTCAAGGTGGTCTTTGTGGGGGATTTTAAAGGTATAGAAACAACTTGTCTTGTAGAGGAATTTTGACAGTATAGAAACAACTTTTTTTGTAGAGTGGGTGGTATTGGACCAGAAGAAGAGGATATTTACTGTCATGCTGAGCTTGCGTAAAGATTGTCTTGGGAAGTTGGAACATGACTGTCCATGGGAAGGAAGGCACTTTGAAGTGGTTCTTAGAGAGATGATGGGGTCAGGGTTTGTGTTCTTAGCACTGGTTGGCAGCTCTAGGATGATGGATGTTCAAGGGTGATGGTGGGTGATTTAAGGGTGACAAATGGTGGGGCAAGTGGTGATGGAAAGAGGGTTCAGAGTGATGGAGGGAAGATCAAAAATGACTGAGGGAAGGTATAGGGTAGCAGTTCCAGGGTCAGAGTGGGTGTGCTCAGGGATATGGTCAACAAAATTACTAACACCTTTAATTTGTGTGCATGGGATTATTCCAGGGCTCCACCCTGGACATTGGTGTCGCCTCACAGTCAGCAGTGTACCAATGCGTATGGGCAGTCACCAATGCCAAGGACAAAATGACCAATGATATTGAGAGATTCACCGTGGACTCTGAGAGCCAGGCAGCTGGCACTGTGGGTTTTGTTGCTGGTGCTGATTTTCCACAGGTCCATAGGACAATTATTTTCACTGCTGCTGACAGCTCCCAGAGAACAGCCAGCAGGTTTCATAAGTTGAAAGGGGTTTTGTTCCATCAGCATGGAGTGTCCTTCATGGAGTGAACCTCAGCTGGTTCAGGAATTGAGCCCACACTGTTGAATGCCAACCACTCTGTATCTGCAAAGAAGCCATCCAGCCAACTGAGCTAAACGAACCCCCTCGAAACATAATATAATGGAAGAGTTTATATTTGTAGCATTCTTTATAGTGGAGCGTGCAATACGGAATAGGCAGTGTATTTCACTACCAATTGAACAAGGTCAGAATGTACTCCAATACTATGAAGTTAGGGAGGAAATCCTCTGGGATTGTTACAATACAAATATCCTTCTGTTCGGTGCAAGACATTCAAAACATAGACTGCTAAATTTGCGACACTTGCACACAAACTAAAGAAATCAGACAGCAAGTCATGGTGTATGTAATTTCATCACGAAAGGAATTGACTTTTGTCAAGTGGGGTTTTTGTTGTGCATTTATAAAAAGTTCATGGCCCTGCAGAGAATGTGTAGCAGTTCTTCATTTGGAGTGGACTGAAACTGGCATTAATTCAGTCTTGCTTATGTATCCATCAAATTTGGTGCTTCCAGTTCACTTGATTTGAAATCACTTTGCTCTTGCAGGCTGACCTAAATGAAATTGATTCACTCAGTAACCAACAGAGAGCAGTTGATTATGCAACGGGCAAACAAGCTTCAGCGCAGCAGAGTTCATTTAGGCTGAAGGAAAACTCTGAAATCAATCTTTTAAACTCCCTTAAACTTGGTATAAAACTGTTTGCTTTCAGAGATATGCACAAGAATTCTCAATTAATAGTCCGAACATGAATAGGACTTTTTACAGGTCAATTAGAAAGATGAATGCAAAGTTTCTGGTGAGACATTCCATTATAACCATCTTCTGTTAATTTCCCAAAACAAATGTTAATCAGTTTTGCTTTTTAGATGCTGCTAACCTGGAGATTTAGGCAATTATTTATTTTTGTTTTAAACCAAACACAAATGATCTGTCCTAAGCAATTGTGAAACAATATCAAGATTTTTATTTTATTCTTTTATGGGATGCAGGTGTTGCTGGCAAACCAGCATTTATTGTCCATCTGTGTACGTGCCCTTGTAAATATATTTGTGATCCTGCCATCTTGCAGTTCATTTGGTATATCCACGGTACTGTTTGGATGAAGTTCCGGGATTTTGACTCAGCAACAGTGAAGGATGGCAAAATCATTCTAAATCATGATGCTGTGTGACTTGGAAGGGGCTTTCAGTAAGTGGAGTTCTCATGCTTCTGCTTCCCCTATCATCCTTCATGGTAGAGGCTGTGGATATCATGAATTACTGCATTGTTGATGACACCAAAGACCCAACTTATAACAAAGACAAGAAAGATTATAGGATGCAATTGATGCACTTGGAGAATGGGCAGATCAGCAGAATATGCAATTTATGATAGAAAATTGTGAATTAAGACATTCTGGATGTGAAAATAGGGAAGAATTTTTTTCTTAAGTGATAATATTTCAAATAGGTTACAGGAGTATAGAGACCTTGATGTGCAGATGTAAGGTAATTAAATGTGGGATGAAAATAGGTAAGACAATGAAAATGATCACAAAAATAATTCATTGCCCTGCAATTGGATAAATTGGGCTATAATTTCTCCAGGGGCAGATAGCTGCCCCATTGACTGAGGTGTGGTAACACCTCTCTAATGAGAGAGCAGCCCTGTGGTCCAGTATGATGATGGTGACTTTACCTTTATAAATACCTTGAACTTGTATGAGACTTTAATTCTGGTGCTGTGCATCATTGAACATTGCATCCTTTGATGTAGGCAACTGAGAAAAACAAGAAAAAGGTACAGCTTGAATTCACAAGGATATAAAAGTAGCTGAGGAATTACAATGGATACTTGGTTTTGCACATAATTGATGGAATTTACAGTAGAAAAACAGGCCTTTTTTATGTTATGTTTATGTTCCAAATAAGTTTCATTACACTCTGTCTTCCCACCCTGTATCCTTTAATCCTGTTACCTCAATGTAAATCAATCTTCCCTGAGATGCATCACTGCTATCCGCTTCAACCACTCTATATATCAGTCAGTTCTACATTCTCAACATCTTCTACTAAAATAACTTTTTTTTTTATTTGATCTATTGTGCCCCCGTGTTTGTGATTCAACAGAGAATGGAAACAGTTGCTGCAGATCCATTCTCAGAAACACCTCCATCATTTAAAGGTTTTGATCAGTCCTTATTTTAAGCTTCCCTTTCTGGAGGAAAACGGCCCCAGCCTGTTCAATTTTCCCTGACAGTTGCATCCCTGAGTTTGGATATCATCCTGGTTAACCTCTCAGGCACTTTCTTTACTGATTCCGTGGTCCAGTTCAGGGTCTTGTGCTGAAGGATTTGGTTTGCTACTGATCTTGAAGCTGCCACCAAATATTTAATAAGGTCTAGAGCATGGTTTCCAAATTTTCCAAAGTCATTTTAATTTTCATGCCTTCAACAGGGGGGTCTCACAATATAAGAGGCAATAGGCAGGTTGATCAACTGATTAAATTAAAGAATTCTCTCAGCAAACAAATCAGGAATTTAAAAGCAAGGAATAAAATTTACCTGTAAATCATTGTACAGAAATCTAAAATGATAATTCCAACATGTAAATCAGTTTAAGGTAAAAATGTAAATTTCACCACAGAACTTTAATGGTTTCTTTAAAATTAAAAATCTGCAATTTTGCAATTTTTGAAGTTCTTCTCAGTGAATGAGACTTCACACTTGAAAATTTGTTTTTAAGGCCAGGAAGGTTGTTCAATCATAATGATGGCTTAGTAAGCTTTAAAAAAAACATCAGTTCTTCCTGCTTGAACAAGGCTTAATATTTTCAGTGGTTATGACAGCAAGAATAATGTATAAACCATGAAAGTTCAAGTCAGATTAGTAATTTCGCATGATTTTCTCAGCAAAGACTGCAACAGCGCCCCCTGTGGATGCCAGGGTGAGCGTCAGAAATTACTGTCAGTTTTACACAAAAATAACAGCACACGCTGAGAGCAATGCTATTACAACTACAGCAAATTCCAGGTCAACATCTTATTTTGGACTGCAGAACAGCACACAGTTTTGTTAGCATGATTTAACGCAGGTTCTGTATAAATGTACTATTACGTTTGATTTGTAATCGTCTCTGTTATAAATCACAGTACAATATTAGCACTTTTTCATCTTACTAACTTGTGTTGTTACTTTTGTCAATTTATATAGATGCATTCCAAAGTTTCTTTGCTTCTCAACTCCATTTAGTATTCTATTTCCCAAGTGGCCTCATGATTCCTTGTAACTAAAGTGAACTGCCTCACACCCAACTGTATTTAGTTTATCTTTATCTGCCCACTCTGTTAACTCATTTATGTTTACTTATCAGAGATAGCAGGAACTGCAGATGCTGGAGAATCTGAGATAACAAGGTGCAGGGCTGGATGGACACAGCAGGCCAAACAGCATCATAGGAGCAGAAAGGCTAGACCCTTTCGGGCCTAGACCCTTCATCAGAAATGGGGGAGGGAAAGGGGGTTCTGAAATAAATAGGGAGAGAGGGGGAGGCGGATAGAAGATGGATAGAGGAGAAGATAGGTGGAGAGGAAACTGACAGGTCAAAGAGGCGGGGATGGAGCCAGTAAAGGTGAGTGTAGGTGGGGAGGTAGGGAGGAGATAGGTCAGTCCAGGGAGGATGGACAGGTCAAGGGGGCAGGATGAGGTTAGTAGGTAGGAAATGGGGGTGCGGCTTGAGGTGGGAGGAGGGGATAGGTGGGAGGAAGAACAGATTAGGGAGGCGGGGACGAGCTGGGCTGGTTTTGGGATGCGGTAGGGGGAGGGGAGATTTTGAAGCTTGTGAAATCCACATTGATACCATTGGGCTGCAGGGTTCCCAAGCGGAATATGAGTTGCTGCTCCTGCAACCTTCGGGTGGCATCGTTGTGGCACTGCAGGAGGCCCAGGATGGACATGTCGTCTGAGGAATGGGAGGGGGAGTTGAAATGGTTCACGACTGGGAGGTGCAGTTGTTTATTGCGAACCGAGTGTAGGTGTTCTGCAAAGCGGTCCCCAAGCCTCCGTTTGGTTTCCCCAATGTAGAGGAGGCCACAACGGGTACAGCTGATGCAGTATACCACATTAGCAGATGTGCAGGTGAACATCTGCTTGATGTGGAAAGTCTTCTTGGGGCCTGGGATGGGGGTGAGGGAGGAGGTGTGGGGACAGGTGTAGCAGTTCCTGCGGTTGCAGGGAAAAGTGCCGGGTGTGGTGGGGCTGGAGGGGAGTGTGGAGCAAGGGAGTCACGGAGAGAGTGGTCCCTCCGGAAAGCAGATAAGGGTGGGGAGGGAAAAATGTCTTTGGCGGTGGGGTCGGATTGCAGATGGCGGAAGTGTCGGAGGATGATGCGTTGGATCCGGAGGTTGGTGGGGTGGTACGTGAGGACGAGGGGGATTCTTTTTTGATTGTTATTGCAGGGACAGGGTGTGAGGGATGAGTTGCGGGAAATGTGGGAGAGCCTGCAGCCCAATGGTATCAATGTGGATTTCACAAGCTTCAAAATCTCCCCTCCCCCTACCGCATCCCAAAACCAGCCCAGCTCGTCCCCGCCTCCCTAACCTGTTCTTCCTCCCACCTATCCCCTCCTCCCACCTCAAGCCGCACCTCCATTTCCTACCTACTAACCTCATCCCGCCCCCTTGACCTGTCCATCCTCCCTGGACTGACCTATCTCCTCCCTACCTCCCCACCTACACTCACCTTTACTGGCTCCATCCCCGCCTCTTTGACCTGTCAGTTTCCTCTCCACCTATCTTCTCCTCTATCCATCTTCTATCCGCCTCCCCCTCTCTCCCTATTTATTTCAGAACCCCCTTCCCCTCCCCCATTTCTGAAGAAGGGTCCAGGCCCGAAACGTCAGCCTTCCTGCTCCTATGATGCTGCTTGGCCTGCTGTGTTCATCCAGCTCTACACCTTGTTATCTATGTTTACTTATCATTTGGTGCAGTGCCCACATTATGAGCTGTATCCCACAATTTTGGCATAATGTATAAATTTTATTTCCTTACTCCATAGTTCAGATTATTTATGTATTTGGTGAATAACAGAGATCCCAAATGTACATCTTGTTTTGTTAAATATACATGTAGTTCCAAATTTTACTGCAGCCGCGTCAGTCAGTAGCAATAACAGCAGTTAAAGGGTAAAGGTTCATTTTTACAACATTTTATAATTTGATTCACTGAAATTCAATAAACCAGTTGCCTGTAATAAAGAGAGTCTGGTATTCATGCAATCTCATAATCTGCTCAGTAAGGCAATTCACATTTATCTGGCTGGACGTGGCAGTCTGTGTGCAATTCACAGGAGTACTGCACCTCTGATACACGATGCAAAAGATAACACCCGCTGCATAGATTATCGAACAGCTTATTTACAATACTCTATTGGTGTCTTTCATGGCTTGTATGATAGTTTCTAGTTATTATTTCTGTGTATATTTAGAATAAATTTATTTGTGGTTTTCTTTTGCTCTCTGGTTTACATGGCTATTGTATAATATAGCAAAGTATGCTGTTAATGCAAATAAATTCTTGCCTTGGAGCTTTATTTTGAAATTGATTTCAATGGAATTTTAGAACCGTACTGTTCATACGTGATCCTTAGTAGGGGTAAAATTGGTCTTTACCAGCAGGGCCAATGGAAAATCAGCCCCTCAGCTTATACTAGATCTATATCAAGCAGTATGGAACTAGATACCAATTCATTGCAAGAATGAACACCAGTTTAGAAGCTCTACTGGTTAAGTTTAAGTTGTGTTACAGGTACCAGTCAGAGACTTCAACTTTTTCTGTTTTTCTGACGAATTCTTGACATGGAGGCATCACTGGTGGGGATGGTGTTTATTCTAAGGCACTAGTTGTCCTCTGAGAAGGCAATGGTGATCCATCTTGAACTGATTCAGTCTAGTTGCTCCCATAGTACTGTGTGGTTGGAAATTCCAAGGCATTGACCAAGCACCAGTGCAGAAATTGCAATATATATATATATCTGAATAAGGATGGTGTGGAACTTAAGTGGATTTTAGAAGTAATGGTGTTCTCACACACCTGCCACACTTATGTTTTTAGCTTGGAGAGGTTGTGAATTTTGAAGCAGCTTTATCAAACTGCCACAGAGCATCTTGCAGGAGTTGCCCATGTCTTACAGGTAGAGAAGGGAATGATTATTTAAAAGGGTTGTCAAGCTGACTTATCCCAAATGTTATTTAGATTCTTGGGTGTTGTTGCATCTGGAACTCATTTGTTAAAATGAGAGCACTGCATCGCACCTGGATCAGCTGAATTCTTTTACAAAATGTGTGCAATGTTTTAAAGTCAATTCTGGCCTAGTTACACTGAACACCTAAGGTTCTGTTTTTGAGGTTACTCTCCAAGTACCCATCCTACACGCTCAAAAACATCTTTAGTGGTCCTACTATTGAAGTAATGTTCTGGAGTTTAGTTCAGGACATCAAATCAGTTAAAAACCCAAAGAACTGCAGATGCTGTAAATCAGAAACAAAAACAGAAATTGCTGGAAAAGTTCAGCAGGTCTGGCAACATCTATGGAGAGAATCAGAGTTAACACTTCAGGTTGAGTGACCATTCCTCAGAATCAGACTGGCAAATGGGAGGCTTTTAAAAGTGTGACATCAAGAGTCCAGGGGCAGTGTGTCCATGTCAGGGTGAAGGGAAAAGCTGGCAAGCTTAGGGATCCCTGGCTGACGAGGGATATTGAGGCTCTGGTCAGGAAAAAGAAGAAGGCATACATTGAGTTTAAGCAATCAGGTTCAAGTGAATCCCTAGGTGACTATAAAAAAATGTAGAAGCATACTTCGGAGGGAAATCAGAAGAGCAAAAAGAGGGTAATAAATGGATCTGGCAGAGAAGATTAAAGGTAATCCCAAGAGATTCTATAGCTATATTAAGAGTAAAAGGGCAGCTAGGGAGACAATAGGTCTCCTTAAAGATCAGCATGGCCATCTTTGTGTGGAGAGACAGGAAATGGGGGAATTTTTAATGAATATTTCTCCTCAGTGTTTACTGTGGAGAGAATCGTGGATGCTAAGGAAATAAGGGAAACAAGTGGGGATAGTTTGGACAACATACATTTTATCAGAGAGGCAGGATTTGAAGCCTTAAAGCGCATTAAGGTGGATAAATCCTCTGGGCCTGTTCAAGTCCATCCTTGGGCATTGTGGGAGGCTAGGGAAGAAATTGCAGAGACCCTTGCAGAGATTTTTGCTTCATCTTTAGCCACTAGTAAAGTTCCAGAAGACTGGAGGGTGGCTAATGTTGTTCCATTGTTTAAGAAAGGTAGCAAAGACAAGCCAGGGAACTACAGGCCAGTGAGCCTGACATCAGTGGTAGGCAAGATATTGGAGAGAATACTGAAGGACAGGATCAACTAACATGTGGATAGTCAAGGGATAGTCAGCATGGATTTGTGCGCAGGAAGTCATGTCTGACAACTCTTTTAGAATTTTTCAAAGAGATAACCAAGAGGGTGGATGAGGGTATGGCATTGGATGTTGTCTATATGGACTTTAGCAAAGCCTTTGACAAGGTCCCACATGGCAAATTAGTCATTAAGGTTAGGCCGCATGGGAACCAGGGAAAGCTAGCTAATTGGATTCAAAATTGGCTCAATGGTAGGTGATGGTTGAAGGTTGTTTCTCGGACTGGAGGCCTATGACTAGTGGTGTGCCACAGGAGTCAGTGCTGGGACCTTTGTTATTTGCTATTTACATAAATGATCTGGATGTGAATATACAAGTCATGATTAGTAAGTTTGCGGATGATACAAAATTAGGAGGTATCGTTGATAGTGAGGAAGGTTATCAAAAATTACAGAGGAATCTTGATCAGAGGGTGAAGTGGACTGAGGATTGACAAATGTAATTCAAAACAGATAAGTGTGAGGTGTTGCTCTTTGGAAAGTCAAACTAAGTTACTACTTATACAGTAAATGATATGGTCCTGAGGAGTGTTGTGGAACAGAAGGACCTAGGAATACAAGTACATAGTTCATTGAAAGCAGCGTCACAGGTAGACAGGGTAGTGAAGAAGGCATTTAGCATGCTGGCCTCGATCAGTTGAGGCAATGAGTGTCGGAGTTGGGATGTTTTGTTACAGTTGTATAAGTTGTTGGTGAGGCCGAACTTGGAGTATTGCGTACAATTTTGGTCACACTGTTTTAGGAAAAGACATAGTTAAACTTTAAAGTGTGCAAAGAAGATTTATGAAGATGTTGCCAGGACTAGTAGCCCTGAGTTAAGGGGAGAGGTTGGCTAGGATAGGACTTTATTTCTTGGAATGTAAGAGAATGATGAGTGACCTTATTGAGGTGTATAAAATCATGACGGGCATAGATAGGATGAATGCATATAGAATAAAAACCGAAAGAACTGCGAATGCTGTAAATCAGGAACAAAAACAAAGTTGCTGGAAAAGCTCAGCAGGTCTGGCAGCATCTGTGAAGGAAAAAACAGAGTTAATGTTTTGGGTCCGGTGACCTTTCCTCAGAACTTACTCATCATAACCCTTCTGAGGAAAGATCACCGGACCCGAAACTTTAACTCTGTTTTTTCCTTCGCAGATGCTGCCAGGCCTGCTGAGCTT
>NC_063336.1:93591478-93617135 GCF_021869965.1 Rhincodon typus | reverse complement strand
AAGCTCAGCAGGCCTGGCAGCATCTGCGAAGGAAAAAACAGAGTTAAAGTTTCGGGTCCGGTGATCTTTCCTCAGAAGGGTTATGATGAGTAAGTTCTGAGGAAAGGTCACCGGACCCAAAACATTAACTCTGTTTTTTCCTTCACAGATGCTGCCAGACCTGCTGAGCTTTTCCAGCAACTTTGTTTTTGTTTCTGATGAATGCATGTAGTCTTTTTCCCAGGGATGGGGAATTGAAAACTAGAAGGCATTGGTTTAAGTTGAGAGAGGAAAGATTTAAGAAGGACCTGAGGGCAACTTCTTCACGCAGAGAGTGGTATGTGTATGGAATGGGATGCCAGAGAAAGTGGTTGAGGCAGGTAAAATAGCAATATTGAAAACACATTTGGATAGGTACATGGATGAAAAGAGTTTAGAGGAATATGGACCAAATGTGGGCAATTGAAACTAGCTGAGTGGCTCCCATGGCTAGCATGGACAAATTTGGGACAAAGGGCCTGCTTCCATGCTTTATTACCTTATGACTCTATGACTCTATGACCAAAATGTTAACTCTGATTTCCCTGCACAGATGCTGCCAGACCTGCTGAGCTTTTTCAGCAAATTCTCTTTTTTCATCAAATCATTTTTTTTTCCAAAATAAGCATCTTATTTACCTCATTAAAAGGGACCAACTCTTATTTCTCTCAAATGATCAAGAATTTGTGGAAATCACTACCTCAGAGTGTGGTGGATGCTGGGACTTTGAGTAAATTTAAGGAGGAGATAGACAGATTTTTAATGAGTGATGGATTGAAGGGTTATGATGAGTGAGTGGGCAGGAAAGTGTGTTCATTCTTGCAATGAATTGGTATCTGGTTCCACACTATACTTGATACAGATCTAGTATAAACGGAGGCGCTGATTTCCCATTGGCGCTACTGGTAAAGACCAATTTTATCCCTACTAAGGATCATGTATGCACTGTCTTGTTCTAAAGTTGAGGCAGAGATGTGATCAACCAAGATTATATCAAATGGCAGACCATGCTCAAGGGGCTGAATTGCCTCTTTCTGCTTCCAGTTTTTATGTTCTTCTGTTCAGTAGATCACTTTCAAATAGTAGCAATCACAAAATTGGATTTTGCTACATTCTTTAAATAATATAGAATTTATTGAATTAACATATAGAAAGTCATGAACTGCGCATTTATTCCCAGTAGACACAGCACAAACTAAATCTTCAAAAGAAGAAAAAGTTACATTTTTGCATTACTTTATCACAGAGAGATACCTCAAAGTACTTCTCAAAGCCAGCTGGAAAAACAAGCACTGCAGCAAGAAAGGACCGCTAGGAGACGTTATCTGAGCTTGATAAAAAATATTGGCTTAAAATGAAGGTCTTAGGACAAATAAGAATAATGAGGGGATTCCAGACTGTGAGGTATTAACAGCTGAAGCACTGCTCCTGATGGAGGGGAGAAGGGTGAGGAATGCACAATACATCAGAGTTCGAGCAGTGGAGAGTTTGGCTAAGGTTGTAATGCTGCAGCAAGTTGCAGAAATGGAGAGGGATTCTGGCACAAATGTAACTATTTTGAATGTGAGATGACAGAGGCCAATGCAGAAAACTGAGTTCGATTTTATATTCAACATTCCACCAATTTAAAAGAGAGATGGATGCAACATAAACAGCTTTGGGTGCAGACATCCTCCTCTGATGGAGGGCTGTGGCAGATTATCTGAATGCATGGGGCAGGCATGTGACCACATCAGGGCACATGGGAAATTGTGTCTTTAAAGGTATGGATGTTGGCAGGGTCCATGCCAATGAGATACCTTTATCTGACCCTATCAACTGTTGAGGGCACTGAGTGTGTGTGATTCTGTGCTATCACTGGATTCTCAGTTTCTGCACTGTCAGGGTCTTGTGTATTGCCTGCTTGCAACTAGTCAGAAATTTATTCCTTTGTACTTGACTTTTTCACTGCACTGTACCACATTACAGGTTAAGAGAGACCAACTGTTCAACCTTTTCTCCGAAAGCTTCCGTTAACGTGCTTGACAATCAGCTTGCCAACCTAACTTGCAACTTTAATTGTCATTGCAAACTTGAAATCGTCGGAAATTGAATTGAAGAGCTATTACTGCATAATGGCAGCCTGTATAACCTGCATTTAATTCATACTGACAGCTGTTGCTGGGTTCTGGAAAGTAAGTAACTGAAATGTCACATGCAAAGTAATAGCTTCCGAATACTATGTTAGTTTCTGTGCAGTTAGAGATTATTTACAAGCAATAATCTAAAGATTATGGGTTCAAGCTGTGCTCCTAGACTTGAGCATAACAGCTAGGCTGATGCTTTGCACTTTCAGGCTGTGTTAGAAGTGCTGTGTTTTGGGTAAGATTTAGTCATGGTCTCTTTTGGTTGTGTTGTTGGACATAGTCTATTCCAAGACATGTTTTGAAAAGAGTATAGAGATATTTCAGCCAACATTCCTCCATTAGCTATCACCATCAAAGATTGATGAACTGGCCAGTTACTCTATTGTTCGACTCGGGATTGGGACTGTGTGCACACTGACTGCCACATGTATTTTGTAACAGTGGCCACTATTTTACAGTCATGATGCACTGGATGAGAAGTGCAACATCATGAATGATGCACATTCATTTGGTAGATTTACACCTTCATTATCTGGTCAGTAACCTGGCAGGATGGATTCCTCCATTTAGGAGCTTGCCCAGTTCTCTTTCCAATCAATCAAATGTAAATCAAACGTGTTCTATAAAGAGCAGAACATCTGCCCTGCTAGATTACAACACATGATATGAACCAGAATCAAGTTAATTACATCTACCTTTCTCATTGCTTGTTTTTAATTCTGTGATGCTCTTTGTTTGTTGCCTGACATTGGAGGGGATGAAAATCTTTGATCTCAAGTTCAATAGCTTTAAGGATCCTGAACAAAGTGAATTTGGAGTAAAATGCAGTCCCATGCCACAAGTCTGGAGCACAAAACAGCTGATATGCTTTGAGAACTGTTGATGCTCTGTTCTAAGATTTAATTTAGAGATCAAATGAGTAGCATTAAAGCAGGTACTGTTAATGTCACACAAGTGCCCTTCAAGGGCTTTTCCAACATGAGTGTTGGAGTATTGAGCATTTTTTTTGCATTTGGGCCTTGCCTGAGTTGGATGTTGACCAAAGAACTGCAATGCCAGTTGACTTTATTAAGAACTTTAAGATGTAGTAAAAATGGCATGCTAGACAGGAAGATTATTTAATGCGTCCTACATTACAGCAATCACTAAGCTTCAACAAGGTACATCATTAACTGTCGTGGTGGCTCAGTGGTTAGCACTGCTGCTTCACAGCTCCAGGGACCCAGGTTTGATTCCAGCCTCAGGCAACTGTCTGAGTGGAGTTTGCACATTCTCCCCGTGTCTCAGTGGGTTTCCTCCGGTTTCCTCCCACAGTCCAAAGATGTACAGCGTAGGTGGATTGACGATGCTAAATTGCCCATGGTGCCCAAGGATGTTTAGGTTAGGTGGGTTAGACATGGGAAATATAGGGGAATGGGTTTGGGTGGGATGCTCTTTGGAGGTGTGGTGTGGACTTGTTAGGCCGAATGGCCTGTTTCCATACTGTAGGGATTCTATGAAACGCTTTGGGGAGCCTCAGGATTGTGAAAGATGTTACATAAAGCATTTCCTTTTGTTTTTACCATTTGGCTGAATTGTCACTGGGCAGAGACAGACATATTAGAATGCTCACCAAAGCAAGGACTATTGCAAGACGTTACCAGATATAAGCCCTGAAATCATGAAAGAAGATGGTAAAAATTCAAATTGCCTTTTGACAATGTGCACCAGCTTTTGGCAGTATCTACTGTATTTGAAATACATCCACTGCCCAAATATGCTCCCTCAAATTGATTACAATATTAATTCATAGAGGTTTGAAACACAAAATACAATCTAGGTGTGGAGATGTAGGAGGGTATTGCACAAACATTAATTTAATATCTAAAAAGTTACATTATTGGAGAAACCATCGTGTTGAAGTTTTCACTAATTGGTTGCCTTTTTCATAACTCAAGGATGCAAAAGGAAGGAAGTTTTGCTTGTAAAAACCTGTCGTCTGAAGAAGGATCATTGGACCCGAAACATTAGCTCCGCTTTTTCTCCACAGATGCTGCTGACCTGCTGAGTTTTCCAGCAATTTCTGATTTTGCTTCTGATTTCCAACATTTGCAGTTCTTTAGTTTTTCTGAGTGTTTATAATAACTTCAATTGATTTTAAAACGTATTATGTGTGCACACTGCCTTTGATGTTTTATGGGAAAGAAGTGAGGAACAATGATTGTATCATTAGGGAATCTCAAATGGAGGTGGGAATTAACCTTGCTCTTGAGCATTGCACTTCCTGCTGTCAAACGCTGGAAGCTGCTATTTAGCTCACCTGTGCTGTCTGGTGGTAGCAAGTGGAACATTTGCTGTGCTGTGTAAATTGAATCCCATGGTCTTGAACAATTATGATTTGTGGCTGATATTCTTCTCGCTGGGAGAGAAAGGTGGAAAACATATTTTGATGATTTTAATGAAACACATTTGAAATTGTGCCCATTGCCCATCTTGCCAATGAAAGTAAGTACAATTTTCCTTATAGCACTGGAAAGGCAGCAGTTAGAGACAGAATACCTGTCCAAATAATCTCTCCATGCTTAAACAGGCCATTTGATGCCTGAAAAGGTTCGTCAGTCTACAAGCCTATTTGTGGAGTAGAAACTTGCAGGGCCTGTGTGAAGAAATTTTTGTGATAAGGAGTTCCAATGAGGAACTATTGAAGCCAAGTATACATTCAGTGAGAGTTATTCAGCTCTTCAGCACCCAAAGCAGGCATTCAGGTTGGCAACACAGCAGGCAGCAATAACACATTGCAATTTGGAGGACCTGGCAGGAGGTCCAAAGAAGGTGCACGACATAAGGTGAAGGATGAAGATGATGTATCCATGTTATTGTGTGAAATAGCAGCACCGTGAATTCTGTACAAATTAAAAAAAGTTGCAAAGAGCAGAACAGCACAGGAACAGGCCCTTCGGCCCACCAAGACTGCACCGACACATAATGTCTTTCTAAACTAGAAACCTTTTACCTCTACATGGTCCGTGTCTCTCTAAAGAGCAATTACAGTTAAATAAAAAGACTTTCTACATTTATATAGTGCAATCACTGTTGTCACGTTGGAAATGCAAAAGCTAATTTGAACATACCAAGCTTCTACAAATAGCAATGAAGTAAATAGTCAGACAAACTGTTTTTGATCATGTTGGCTAAAGGTTGGTGTCACTTGTAATGCGACAGATGGTTCTCTCTCCAGGCCACACTGGAGTATCTGTCTAGATTTTGTGCTCAAGTCTCAAGATGTGATTCTTGAACCTCCAACGTTGTTGAACCAAACTTCCTGCCAAATAAAACATTGCTAACACAGTGGGAGAAGAGATTTTTTTACAAGTTCCTTGTCTTCATTGGGAAGTATATACATCTAGTGAAAAAGGTGAAAGTGTCAGGGAAATTAGTGTTTACACTTTGTATCAGAGATAGTAGGAACTGCAGATGCTGGAGAATCTGAGACGACAAGGCATAGAGCTGGATGAACACAGCAGGCCAAGCAGCATCATAGGATTTTGTTTTTGTGCATTCATATAATGTGATAGTAAATCTGCTGCAGAAACGAATTTCTATGAGCACTTCAACCATCAGCATCATTTAGCTGCCAAGGCCCAATCATTTTACCTATGTCGTACAAATGAACTTTGGTTCAGTAAGGACAATTTTTGGAAAGTATGGAGGTTGGAGAGCACAACGAAATGTATAAGTCTCCCTTACTTAAACACTTAGGATTTGCATGTAGAACAATATGTACAATAGTAGACAGTGACACAAATTGTGGTGTTACTTTGGTAAACAACTGCTTATTAATTCACAAAATGCCATTTTTTCTTCCAAGTATAAAGGAAACTGAGAGAATCACCAACACTACTCAAAAAGCCCCACACAGTTGAGTATTCTTGCCGTCCCACTTGAAGTGCCTCCTTTACAGCTTCCAGTCCAATGCGAAAGATAAATGTTGATAAAGTCAAGAAAGTACATAGTAAGGCACTGCCCGCTAGTATGGAAAGGGTAGCTTTGGTGAATAATCAGCTGGTTATTAGCCAGATTCTTGTTGTACTGCATACCCCTGGTGAGATGCAAGGCACATCTCGATCAACTTAGTGTCAAACTGACACTATTTGAGCAGAAGGACTGCACTGGGCAGTCACTTGGCTGCTAGCATACATCGGAAACTGGTTTGGATAATAAGGAAGAGTCTAACACTTTGCCTATCAATGAGAAATGGAAATATTTTTACTAATAGCAAAAATACACTTTAGTCATTCAAAAATCTTTGTGTGCATAAACAATTACTGAAGCAGCTCTGTAAAATCTTTGCACATGAAGGAAAAAACAGACATTCGAATTTGGCATTCCCTGTATTTGCATGTTGCGAATTTGGATAGAGTACTTGCGGATTGGGAGGGAGGAAGTCCGAATTTGGTGCTCATAAAATGCTGGAGGGGAAAGCTTTGCCTGGTCCCTTTAAAAGATGATATGCTTTCTTTATGCTTAGAGATTTAAAAAGGATGTCTGTGAGCAGCAGATTGAAAGTTTGCAAGTACACAGAGAGAACCCAAATTGAAACATGTGTAACAAAATGCTGTACATTTAGCAAGCCAAGCAGCAGTCCTTTAACAAGACAAGTTTTTGAATGTAGCCAATCAATTTGACCTAAGCACTTAGATACCAAAAACCAATTAAATTTAAATCTGATGGTTTTGACAACATAGGACCAATCCTTTTGTAAGAAATTGATATGTTATCAAGAGTATGAAAGAGGAGGACAGTTGGAAAAAGACAGCGGAGCTAACTGCCACCTGCCAGAGTTAACAGCCATCAGCTCTCAAGAGAGAATTGCTGGCTCTCACAGGCTTCTCGAAGTCTGGGAGAAAGCACCATCTAAAGAACAAAGGTACCATTAGCATAACTAGTGAATATTCCTGACAGAAGAATCAATGGAGAAGGCCTTCTTGACTGAAGAAGCCATGGGGAAAGCACAAAGCATTCCAGAAGACATGTAATCTGTCTGTAATTTCGAGAGGCTAAACTTTTTAAAAGTTTATTTTATATAAGTGAGACTTGTATTTATTGGAAGACCATACTATTAGAATCTTGTTTTATTTGGGAATAGTAGTTAGAGGGGAGTTATATGGTTTGATAATAGTTTAGTTAATTTGTTCAATGTTAGAGTTAGATGAATAAATTTTTACTTGTTGATTTTAAAATGAGTACCAGGGATTTACTTTATTTAACCACTAGAAGTTGCTGAAAAGCAGGTTACGCCACTTTTCATATTCTTCTTACAGATTATAGGGCAAGATGATCCTTTTTGGGTGTTTTGGTTTTAGTTCTCGGAGAGGGGAGGTTATAACAGATTGAGGGCTCATGTCTGGGATTTGAATAGATTTGAACTGATTTGAACGCATCTGAAGAGATTTGGACAGATCTGAACTGATTTGGATGGATTTGGACAGATTTGAGCCGATTTGGGGTATGAAAGTTCCCAGCAAATTTAAACAGCCTGGGGGATTAATGTCCCAGATCTTCAAATGAAACTTAAGTGAGAGGTAGAAAATCTGTTTAGTTTTGTTTGCTTGTTGTTGATTAAATCAAAATTGGGGAAATGGCTCTGAACATTGCTAAAGAGGTTTTGGGGGTTGAAGATGCTTCCCAAATTTGCCAAGAAAGTTTAGAAAGACAGGGAAAGGGGACACTTTTAGAATTAGCAGACAGGCTAAAATTGGGTTTAACTGGGATAATAAGAAAGTTGAAATTGTAACAGAGTTAGTCAAGCATTTAGACATATCAGAGAAACAGTAAAGTGGAGTAGAGTTAGAAAAAATCAAATTGCAAATGAGATAACTGAAGTTTGAAGAGAAAGAAAGGGAAGGAAGAGCCAGGGCAGAAGAGAAAAAAAAAGGAAAGAAAGTTCCCAGCTAAACAAAAGGAAAAAGAAAAAATCACTCTAGCAGAGGAAAAAGAAGGGGAAAGAATTGCTCTGGCAGAAGAAAAAGAAAAAGAGAGTTTGAATTTCAGAAGTTGACAATTAGACAGGGAAATTGATGTAACAGGATGGAGATGAAGTTAGAAGGTAAGCTTAGTGAGGAGGATAATGATGATGAACAGACGCATCGTAGCCAAAGGCCTGGTATGGATATTTGTAAATATGTCAAAAACTTACCAAAATTTGATGAAGAAGATGTAGAAGCCTTTTTCATTTCCTTTGAGAAATTGGCTCAACAACTGAACTGGCCAGAGACTATGTGGTTAGTGTCTAATTGAAACATATGTGTCAAAAGGCCAAACAGTTAGCAGTCCAAGCAGCAGTTTTTACCCAGACAACAAGTTTTTGAATTTCGCCAATCAATTTGAACCAGGCACTTAGATAACTTAATGTGACAATGTAGGACCAATCCTATTGTAATAAGTTGACATGTCATCAAGGCTTTAAAAGAAGAGGGCAGTTGATTAAAGGTAGCAGAGCTAACTGCCACCTGCCAGGGTTAAAAACCATCAGCTCTCAAGAGAAAATCATCTAAAGAACAAAGGTACCCATAGCATACCTAGTGAATATTCCTAACAGAAGAATCAATGGAGAAGGCTGTCCTGGCAGAAGAAATGATGGAGAAAACACAGAGCATTCTGGAAGACATGTAATATGGCTATAATTTCGAGAAACTAAATACTATTATTTATTTATTTTATATATGTGGGATTTGTATTTATTGGAACAGCATGCCATTAGAATTTTCAGGAATAGTTAGTAGTTAGAGGGGTTTTATATGGTTTGTTAATAGTTTAATTTGTTCATTGTTAGAGTTAGATAAATAATTACTTGTTGATTGTAAAGTGAGTGTCAGATTTATTTTATTTTACCACTAGAAGTTGCTGAAAAGCAGGTTACATCACTTTTCACGTTCCTTATTTGGATTATAGGGTGAGGTGCTCCTCTTTGGGTGTTTTGGTTTTAGTTCTTTGGTGGGTGGGGTATGGGGGAGTGGAGGTCAACCTCTGATTTATAACATGCAAAAAACCCAAGGAAATCATTTTTTCATCTTATGTAGAACAATATCTACATACATTTGAGGCACTCAGATTGCCTGATAACTGAACAGACTCATTGTACTTCGGCAGAAAGACCCTAGATAGCAGTCTTTCCCCACTGTGCCTTGGTAGCAGCTGCCCCAAGCTTCAGTGCATCCTTCAGCACATAGTCCCGGACCTTGGAATGTGCCAGTCTGCAACACTCAGTCAAGATCACCTTTTTGCGCAGGAAGACTAACACGTTTTGGGTAGACCAAAGAGGATCTTTCATTGAGTTGATGGTCTTGCAGGTAGAGTTGACGTTTGTCTCGGTGTGTGTCTCAGGGAAACAGACTGCAGAGCACAGAGTCCTGCGTCATGGAGCTACTTGGGACGAACCTCAATAAAACCCATTGAATCTCTCTCCAGACCTTCTTTGCAAAGACACATTCCAGACGGAAATTTGGGATAGTCTCTTCAAGACTGCATTCGCTTTGTTGGGAAGCGTGGGGTTGTGCAGAGGGTCTAGACGTACATGAAGGTGCTGTTCTCAACACCAGCTGAGCGATGTCTTGGGTGCTTGTTGGAAAGTTCTGGTGATGAAGCAATCTGCCAAATTACTTTGACAATCTGCTCAGGGATCCATCCAATAGGACCAACCCTCTCATTTTCCCACAGGGTCTTGAGGACTTTACATGCTGACCACTGCCTGACGGACTTGTGGTCGAAGGTGTTTTCCTTTACAAATATTTCACTGAGGGACAGGTGATATGGAATGGTCCAACTGCTTGGAGTGTTTTGCCACAATGAGACCAGGCCCATCCTTAGTAACACCGGGGACAAATAGAACATCAGTACAGTGATGCTTTGAGTTTGCACACTGACAGTGTATGTACATCTTGATGCAGCCACACACAAAGGTGGCCATCTGGATGGGGGTGGTTTTAGATACGTTCTTCCCTTCCTTATCCAGACTTTTATACATGTTGTCCCTTCGGACGTGGTCTATCTTTGACCTCCAGATGAACTGAATTGGCTCGAGTAACTGCAACGCCACAAGCTTGTGAAACAGGCCAGACCTGCACCACGTACAACAACACTGAGAGTACCTCACACCTGATGATCAGGTTTTTACCCACAACAGAGAGGGAGCGGTGCTCCTATCTGCCCAGTTTCTGCTTCACCTCAGCAATACGCACCTCCCAAGTTTTTGGGCATTCCCTGGTCCCTCCGAACCATATACCCAGCATCTTCAGATAGTCTGACCTGACGGTGAAGCGGAGAAAAGATCAGTCAGCCCAGTTTCAAAGCACATGGCCTCATTCTTGCCTCGATTTATCTTGGCTCCCAAGGCAAGTTCAAACTGATTGCAGATGCTCATGAGCCTGTGCACTGACAGCGGACCTGAGCAGAAAATGGCAATGTCGTCCATGTACAGGGAGGCTTTGACATGCAGGCCTCCGCTGCTTGGGATAGTCACCCCCCTCAGGCTCACACCTTGCCTGATGGACTTGGCAAAAGGCTGTGTCTGTATTGCAGTCAGCAATTGAGCATGTAAGCCAATGCTATCTGCAGTGGAGACCTCAATGACGCAGGCCACAATACAGTCGGAACAAGTTCCATAAATTCTTCACTGTGCTCTTGAAAACAAATAATTATTTTGTTTTCGGCTCCAGGGATAAATTAAGTCCTTTTGGTATGTGCTTACTCATATTTTTACTGGTCTAGGCTGCAAAGATTTGGTTCAGGATGGAAATTATTTGGTGAGTTTACTGCTTAAATATTTTGCAGAATTTACATTTACTGCCATGGGGCATAAAATAAATTTATCCCACAGCATCAAAACCACACTTCCAAAATACCAATCATTAAAGTCTTCCTATTATATAGAGAGACTTTAACTTTCACATATTGTAAGTCCCTGTTGTTTTGTCCAGTGGTTCAAAAGTATTTGATTTTATTTTGAGTTAATTTTTCTCTGCCAGTAGGTTGGCAGCTAACTCTACCCAGTCTCTGGATTCGGAGGTGAGATGTGGTGTGAGGTTGCTGGATATCTCATGGTACCATGTAATGACTAGGAAGCATAGTCAGCCTGCAGGTGCATGCCAATGGACAGCTGAGACACCACTGATGTTGCCAAGGTCAAAAAGCATTGACCCTGTGTGCTGAATTTTGAAATCATGCCGATGTTTAATGTGACATAATAGGGCTCAGAGACAGCCACAGGAGGACAGATCTTACATGATATGCACTGGACTCTTAACCAACTTGCAATTCATCTTCTGAAATGAATCATCACCATTCATTAAGCAGCTAGGCAGAAAAATTGGAAGTAAAAATTAACAGACTATTCAGCCAAAGAAACCGTACTGTCATGACACAGTAAGATCACAAGTTAGTAACCTTCCTTTTCTGCAGCTTTCTCTATCATGGATACTTTGCCAATGACAGGAGCACACATGATGTGATAAATCTTCTTTTTCAAAGGGAAGGTCAAATCTGTGATGTCAAATATTTCCAGTTACAAAGCTATCTGCCAAACGTTGACCCAGTCGCAGGTTTCAACAGAACTCTATCTTTTGAGGGCAAAACTCAGGGCTGTCAATAAGACAATCACCAAGAAACCAATAGGGAATTGAGGAAAAAAAATGTTTATCCAGTTAGTAGTTTGAGTGCAGAAATCTCTACAGCAAGGAGTAATTTAGGTGTGAAGTAAAGATATATTTAAGGGGAGGATAGATAAGCATCTGAGGGAGACATGCATGGAGAGTAATGCTGACTGGGTTTAAGGAAGAGGAATGGTAGACATTTGATTGTTGCATAAATGCTGGCATGGACAAGTTGGATTCAATGAGCTGTTTCAGTGCTGCATATTCAATGGATTAGTGAGAGGTTGCTTTGAATTTTGTCTTTGCCACTTTAAAATTGGTGCAGAACTTTGGCTACTGGTGTGAAACTTGGGACCTCCATCTGATCAATTAACTTTGTGCTTGAATTAATTTATTGAATAAAGCCTTTGTGTGAGAAGAAGTGACAAATATTAAAGGTGAACTCTATCTGTGCCTGCTGTTTGGGAAAAGATTAGCCACACGGTTCAGAGTTTGGAAGTTCTTGCTGTAATAAAAATGGGAAGAACATGTCATGATTTGCTGATAGAGAGCTAAGATACAAACTTTATTTTGGAAGTGTTTGGTTCTCTGTGTAGCTGATCTGCTGTTGTGATTGTTGTTGATGGTGGGAGTGAAAGCATAGAAAGTGACTCAGTGTGGGGCACTTCTGTAAATACAGCAAGGTAGGATCACACAGACTCGCTGTGGAATAACATCGAAATGATGTACATCCTCTGAGAACCACAGTCAAATAGTTTATCTTACCCCATGGTGCAAACCACTGAATAATGACTAGTGCTCAAGTTGAAGCATTCAAGTTCTTTGTTACCATGGTGATTCAACTTGATCACTTTTGTTGCAAAACAGGCAGCAAGGACCTGGTACAAGGAAAATCAATAGGATTCAGGCACTGAAAGAGAATTTGGAGCTTTTAGCTGGTGGCTCTGTAATACTGATATCCCATCAGTGTGTGTTTTAGTCCAAAACTATCATACAGCAACGGTACATAGAACATAGAACATAGAACATAGAACATTACAGTGCAGTACAGGCCCTTCGGCCCTCGATGTTGCGCTGACCTGTGAAACCAATCTGAAGCCCATCTAACCTAAACTATTCCATTATCATCCATATGTTTATCCAATGACCATTTAAATGCCCTTAAAGTGGGCGAGTCTACTATTTTTGCAGGCAGGGCATTCCACGCCCTTACTACTCTCTGAGTAAAGAACCTACCTCTGACATCTGTCCTATATCTATCACCCCTCAATTTAAAGCTATGTCCCCTCGTGCTAGCCATCACCATCCGAGGAAAAAGGCTCCCACTGTCCACCCTATCTAATCCTCTGATCATCTTGTATGTTTCTATCAAGTCACTTCTTAACCTTCTTCTCTCTAATGAAAACAGCCTCAAAACCCTCAGCCTTTCCTCATAAGACCTTCCCTCCATACCAGGCAACATCCTGGTAAATCTCCTCTGCACCCTTTCCAATGCTTCCACATCCTTCCTATAATGCGGTGACCAGAACTGTACGCAATACTCCAAGTGCGGCCGCACCAGAGTTTTGTACAGCTGCAACATGACCTCATGGCTCCGAAACTCAATCCCTCTACCAATAAAACCTAACATACTGTACGCCTTCTTAACAACGCTATCAACCTGGGTGGCAACTTTCAGTGATCTATGCACATGGACACCGAGATCTTTCTGCTCATCCACACTACCAAGAATCTTACCATTAGCCCAGTACTCTGTATTCCTGTTACTCCTTCCAAAGTGAATCACCTCACACTTTTCCGCATTAAACTCCATTTGCCACCTCCCAGCCCAGCTCTGCAGCTTATCTATGTCCCTCTGTAACCTACAACATCCTTCTGCACTATCCACAACTCCACCGACTTTGGTGTCATCCGCAAATTTACTAACCCATCCTTCTACGCCCTCATCCAGGTCATTTATAAAAATGACAAACAGCAGTGGCCCCAAAACATATCCTTGAGGTACACCACTAGCAACTGAACTCCAGGATGAACATTTCCCATCAACCACCACCCTCTGTCTTCTTACAGCTAGCCAATTTCTGATCCAAACCGCTAAATCACCCTCAATCCCATGCCTCCGTTTTTTCTGCAATAGCCTACCATGGGGAACCTTATCAAACGCTTTACTGAAATCCAAATACACCACATCAACCGCTTTACCCTCATCCACCTGTTTGGTCACCTTCTCGAAGAACTCAATAAGGTTTGTGAGGCACGACCTACCCTTCACAAAACCGTGTTGACTATCCCTTATCAAATTATTCCTTTCTAGATGATTATAAATCCTATCTCTTATAATCCTTTCCAACACTTTACCCACAACCGAAGTAAGGCTCACTGGTCTATAATTACCAGGGTTGTCTCTACTCCCCTTCTTGAACAAGGGGACAACATTTGCTAGTCTCCAGTCTTCTGGCACTATTCCTGAAGACAATGACGACATAAAGATCAAAGCCAAAGGCTCTGCAATCTCCTCTCTAGCTTCCCAGAGAATCCTAGGATAAATCCCATCCGGCCCAGGGGATTTATCTATTTTCACACCTTCCAGAATTGCTAACACCTCCTCCTTATGAACCTCAAACCCGTCTAGTCTAATAGACTGTATCTCAGTATTCTCCTTGACTACATTGTCTTTTTCCTGCGTGAATACTGACGAAAAATATTCATTTAGCACCTCTCCTATCTCTTCGGACTCCACGCACAACTTCCCACTACTGTCCTTGACCGGCCCCAATCTTACTCTAGTCATTCTTTTATTCCTGACATACCTATAGAAAGCTTCAGGGTTTTCCTTGATCCTACCTGCTAAAGACTTCTCATGTCCCCTCCTGGCTCTTCTTAGCTCTCTCTTTAGGTCCTTCCTGGCTAACTTGTAACTCTCAAGCGCCCTCACTGAGCCTTCACGCCTCATCTCTACATAAGCCTCCTTCTTCCTCTTGACAAGAAATTCAATTTCTTTAGTAAACCACGGTTCCCTCGCTCGACCACTTCCTCCCTGCCTGACAGGTACATACTTCTCAAGGACACGCAGTAGCTGTTCCTTGGACAAGCTCCACATTTCAATTGTGCCCAGCCCCTGCAGTTTCCTTCTCCATCCTATGCATCCTAAATCTTGCCTCATCGCCTCATAGTTGCCTTTTCCCCAGCTATAACTCTTGCCCTGCTTTATATACCGATCCCTTTCCGACAAATCTGCTTGTTGTTTTGATTATATTAACAAATAGGCTGCAGGTAAGATTTTGTTTCTAGTTTCCTAATACGATTCTAATAATACAGACAACTAATGACTTAAAATAAAGGAGTGGTATGGCTTCCTGATGTTTGAAAACAAAGAATATTTGCTGTACCATTTTCAGCAGAAATGTGTCAAACTGTGCTTGATAAAGTGCCAGATTAGAGACTTGTTAGATGAAGCAATGGTAACTGAATGTTTACCAGCTGTGTATCAAAGTGATACCAAAGTATCTTTTGGTTTGTTTTCCTTTCACACAAATGATGTGGAAATAAATTGAAAAAGAATCATGAAGTTTTCTCAAGATACCATATTACAGGACAAGCAACATCAGGAAAAAAAAATGCAGATTAGCAAGCTGTTCTCAGGTGGTCATTAAAATCCCATGAAACTATTCCAAGAAATAGAATGGACAGATGCTGTGCAATGCAGAACAGTGTTGTAGAAAACAACGGTGAAAAGAAATACCCCATAGGTGATAAGATACTTGACAACCTGCAGGATTAACAATATATTCGGAAGACCTTTGCCTGGAGTCTGCAGTGGTTCAAGACCAAGATTTACCACCTTCTTAAGGGAATCTAAAGATTAGCAATAAATGCTGACTTTGCCAGAAGTGAGCAAAGAACAATGAACAGTACAGCACAGGAAGAGGCCTTTTGGCCCACCAAGCCTGCATTGACACGTGATGCCTTTCTGAACAAAAAACCTTTTGCCTCAACATGGTCGATATCCCTTTATTCCCTGTCAATTTTTATATCTGTAAAGATGTCTCTTAAACATTGCTATTGTATCCGCCTCCACCACCTCCTCTTACAGCACACTCCAAGCAATTACCACCATCTGTGTAAAAAACCTGCCTCTCACATCTCCTTTAAACTTATCCCCTTTTACCTTGAACCTACATGGCCATGTAATTGACATTTCAACCCCGGGATAAAGACTTTGACTATCCATTCTGTCAATGCCTCTCATAACTTTGTAAACTTCTATCAGGTCATTCTTCAGGTCGTCCTTCAATGTTCAAGTGAAAACAAACCATGTTTGTCCAATCTCTCCTCATAGTTAATACCCTCCAAACCGGGCAAAATCTTGGTAAACCCTTTCTGTACCCTCACCAAAGCTTCCACATCCTTCTGATAGTGTAGTGACAAGAACTGTACAGAAGATTCAAAATGAGGCCTAACTAAATTTCTATACAGCATGAATTGCCAATTTTTGTACTCAATCCCTCGACCGATGAAGTCAAGCATGCTATATACCTTCATGAGAATGAAATTTTAAAAAATTTAGTGAAGGGCACAAGCAGCTCAATACTGCAAGGTGGGACTGCAAGTTGGAAAGTACTTAAAAAATTCTATACATAAGCATTAAATATGGAAGCAAGAAAGTGATGTTAAAGTTTTGTAAGCCATTAGTTAAGTTGCATTGGTTAGGAATATTGGACCAGACTAACCAGCCTCTGGATAGTCAGACACTGGGATACCCTGAAATATACATGTTGGAGTTTCCTTGAAATGCCAGTGACCATAAGATATCAGAGAGAAATAGGCCATTCGGCACATCGAGTCTGCTGCACCATTCAATCATGGCTGCTTTTGCTGGACGATTAACCCAGCAACCCAGGTAATATTCTGGGGATCTAATCCCACCATGGCAGATGGTGGAATCTGAATTCAATAAAATAATCTGGAATTAATGATAACCATGAATCCATTATAGATTGCTGGAAAAATCCCATCTGGTCCACTATTGTACTTTAGGGAAAGAAACTGCCATCCTTACCTGGCCTGGCCTACATATGACTGTAGAGCCACAGCAATGTGGTTGACTCTTAACGGCACTCTGTGCAAATAGAAACAGGCAATAAATGCTGGCCTCATCCCCTGAATGAACAAAAAAAATGTTTCTCAAGTCCATTCTCTTGCCTTCTTCTGGTAACCCTTGATTCCCTTATTAATCAAGAACTTATCTCTGTCTGTCTTAAATCCACTCAATAACTTGGCCTCCACAGCCCTCTGCAGCAGTGAGTTCCACAGAATCACCACCTTCCGGATGAGGAAATTCCTCCTTTTGTAAGTTCTAAAGGGTCATCCCTTCACTCTGTGGCTGTGCCCTTGGGTCCAAGTCTCTTCTACTGGTGGAAACATCTTCTCCGTGTCCACTCTATCCAGGCCTCTGAGTATTCTATAAATTTCAATGTCAACCCCCCTCATCCCTCAAAAGTCCACCAAGTACAGTGCACTGACTATGCAGTAATAGCCCAGGAGATTTAAACTTTTGATGAGCAATTACCTGATGCTGGTAGGTTCTAACTGACTTACCTTAATAATTAGCTAGAAAAGGTTAAAGGGATTAAAAGCTGACTCGAGTTTAACTCACTCCATCCCCCCACCATGACTCACCCCTAATCTGACAAATGCTTACACTGAGCCCACATCATCACCTCTGCTTACTCGCCATTGATCACCTAACACAGCTCTTTCCCTCCATCCCCACCAGTCCATCAACAATCACCTCCTTGGTTCCATAGATAACTGACTTACTCCGCAAATACATGACTAATCCTCACCCTCCCAGACATCTTTGTCAAACTACCCCTTTACCCATTTTCCAGCCATTCAAGTACTCCTGCACACAGCTGGTACCCTACTCCATCAACGACCTGGTACACCAACCCGTGACCCACCTGCCACCCTCTTCCCATTACAAGAGGAAAATTAAAATATGGGAAGCGTATGGGGTCACCATTCAACAGAATGGTGCCAGGAATGAGTAGAGAATGAGAAGATAGGCTTGAAAATTGAATTCAGTGAACGATTCCAAGATTATAAATAGAGTTTGAGAATGCAAATGTAGATAGAGATTGTTTTTACTGGTTAATGTGTTGGTAGGAAAGGCACCTTTGAACATTCAACATAGAACATAGAACATAGAGTAGCACAGCACAGAACAGGCTCTTTGACCCACCATGTGCCGACCATGATGCTTTTCTAAACTAGACCCATTTGCCTGCTCTGGGACCGTATCCCTCAATTCTCTGCCTATTCGTGTGACTGTCTAAATGCCTCTTAAACATTGCTATTGTATCTGCTTCTACCTCCTCCCTTGGCAGCATATTCCAGGCACCTACCACCGTCCATGTAAAAACCTTTCCTCGCATATCTCCTTTAAATTTTTACCCTCTCACCTTAAACCTATGCCTCCTAGTATTTGACATTTCCAACCTGGGAAAAAGACTTTAACTATTCACCCTATTCTTGCCTCTTTTAATATTATGCTCTTCTATCACTGCAGTACTAAGGGAAAGCTGCACTGTCAAAGGTGCTATTTTTCAGATCAGATTTCAAACTGAAGCCCTCCTTTGGCATTCCCAGTGCTACTTTACTTCAAAGCCAAGCAGGGATGTTCTCCCAGGTGCTTTAGCCAATATTTGTCCAACAACCAAGTCATCATCATGTTGCTATTCATAGCTCGTTGCAGTGTGAAAAGTGAATGTTGAGTATTCTACATTGCAACACTTCAAACCTATTTCATTGCACACACATCCTGAGCTCATGAAAGGCTTTGTCTAAAAGCACACATTTCTTTCTTTTTGTTGGAGTGACATTGTTTATTGGTAGCATTTAAAAGAAATAAAGCGTTAAGCTGAGGAAGGCCAGGAAAATGTAATGAGAGGACATTATCAGCAGAAGAACAAGAGGACATTGAAATAATTATTTTCACATTTATGGCAAAATGAACACACTTTATCACCATTGGCAATTGAGACAGGGATTTTAAGAATTTGTGAAAGGTTGCTACACAAGTATTTGAAAATGGAGAATGTATGAGGTCAGGTAAATTGGATTGGGTTAGACTGCTTGAGGTGAAGAGTTAGCTACAAGATAGACATTTTGGACTGAATCACCTCCTTTTTTGCTGTAAATTCATTTAAAGCAATTCACCACTGAAGTGAAAATGATATATATTGAATACAAGAACACACAGAAACCATATCACAATAATAACAACAGTAAGATGAATATTGATTCCATCTCCTTTGGATGAGAGAGAAATGTTGATCAGAACTCCCTGTTTTTCTTTACATCCTGATATCTAACGAAACCAAAGCAGTCACCCATAGTAGATAATGCAGTACTCTGTAGCATCAAAGGTTTGCTGTGTTGGGGCACCGAAACCTAGTTTAGCTTATTAATGCTTTAGCTTGGAAACGCCAATTGGATAATAATAAGTCTTCATTGATTCTGCTAATTTTGCAATCGTGTATGCACAGTATTCAAGCACCAGTTACCAGAATCAAATCACATAGTCTTTTTGTTCAAGTCTCCTGTGTGTTGTCTGTTCACTTCTTTAAACTTCACATTTTAATGGGTCTTGCAAACTGCTAAAACTCATCACACACAACCTGACTGGTTCAATTCTGTCCATCATCAGCAGCTATTCTCTTTTACACAGCCTCTGTCCTTGTTTGCTTAGGAATCGGCATATCTTCCCTCTAATCATCCATCAAAGCATGACAGCACCACCTAACAGTGATTTAAAAGATTTACTTCATTAGATTCCAAAGGTAAAAAGATAGTTATTCATCATCTCAACATTCTTTCACTCAAGGTTGAAGAACTTCTGATGTGTCACCATTATCAGCCATTATAAAGCTGCCACTTTCACATTTAAGCACTTTATCGCACCTCTAAGTCAACAGATCTGAATGAACAAAGTTAAGTTCTATTATCACAGTTAAAGATTCAAATAGTATGTAGTCCACCACTGCTGACCTGTGTTATATTCTGCTCTCAGCGTGAGTGTTTTCCCATTTGTTGGATTTCTCTTGACTCTTTTATTGTCCTGAAACATCCATATGTTTTTTGGTAAAAGCAAAATACTGCAGATGCTGGAAATCTTAAACAAAATAGGAAATGCTGGAGAAACTAAGCAGGTCTGGTGGCATGAGTTTTAGAACACCTCTGAAGAAGAATCATATTGGACTTGCAATGTTAACTCTGTTTCTATCTCCACAGATGCTGCCAGATCTGTTGAGTTTCTCCAGCACTTTCTATGTTTATAATATGATCTTTTTAGTTTGTATCTTACAGAGGTGCAGTGCAGTGTTGCTCACGAGGATGTGTTCAAGTTTTGCAGTAAGGCTTGAAGCCTCAATTTTCTGACCATGTGCCTGTTATCATAACCAGTTTGATATTCATGTTAACCTGTGATAAGAGTTCCAGTGGAATTTAATGACTCTGGTAACCAGTATAATCAAGTGGGTTCACAAAATCTATTTACCAAAAGCACAAATATAAATTGTTGTTGTTGTGTACTGGAATACAGTGATAGCTAAATTTGTCTGATCTTAATATTAAAACCTTACACATGGAACCTAGTTAGCAAGTCTGACTGACGCTTTGAAAATTGCAAAGCCGTGAGTCTGCGACAACACTGATTTTGTTAAGACCTGTCATCCATGTTTAATATCAAGCTGATTTTATATTGAAAGTACAGCCACACACTACAAAAATGCTGCATTTTGAGATGGTTGTTTGCCCTGAATACTGATCTACTGGAATCCACCTGGTTGACACTGCAAGACGGAGACATGAAATATTAACACAAAGCCGATTGTGCATGCATAAATGTTGAGGTTCTTTTGGGAAAGCAGAGTGAAATAGCAAGGCCCATAGTGTAGATCATTCCCAGACTTGAATAGATTAGACTAAGCAAATGAGAAACTGTGATTTGGTCATGCCTTCCATAAGCCGAACATTGGGGGACTTCAATTATTTGGAGAGACTGGAGAAACTAGGCATGATTTCCTTGCAGTGGAGAAAGTTTAGGAAGACTGAATAAAAGCAGTCCAATTTATGAGGAGTTTTGAAGGAGTAAATAGTTAAAACTGTTTCCACTGACAGGCAGACAGTTACCAAAGGATTCAAATTGAAAATAATTGGCAAAAGGACCGAGGGGAAAATGAAGAAAGTGAATCTGCAAGGTGGTACTTGAAACAGTGATGGAAGGAGATTTAATAATTACTTTCTGAAGAGGAAAATAATTGCAGAACTCTGATGAAAGGTCAGGGAAGTGGGACTTGGTGTTTGAAAGTGTTGTTACATCCGCAAAGGCTGAATGGACTTTTTCTGTGCTATATCTTTCTATGACTTTAAAATTGTGCAGGAAAGATTAGAGACAGCATAGTGGCTCAGTGGTTAGCACTGCTGCCTCACAGTGCCAAGGACCAAGCATTGATTCTAGCCTCAGGTGACTGTCTGTGTTGAGTTTGCACATTCTCCCTGTGTCTGAGTGGGTTTCCTCCAAGTGCTCGGGTTTCTTCCCACAGTCCAAAGATGTGGAGGTTAGGTGGATTGGCCATGTGTGTAATAGCCCAAATTGACCAGGGATGTGTGGGTTACGGGGAGAACCTCTTTGGTTTCTGTGGACTCGATGGGCTGAAAGGCCTGCTTCCATACTGTAAGGAATAAAAGATTTTACTGGAAAAACTCCATTGGTCTGCAGTCCTAGGAAAGAATGAATCCAAACAGAAAACTGTGTGAAGTTTGGGGAAGAGTTTAGAATGCATGCTTTGAGGACCCATTTAACCGTAGAATGGTATCAATTGTAAATGAAAGCCAAGAGGAAATGGTAGTGGAAAAAAGGAGTGTTGTAAGTTAAGAGTGACAGAGATGAACTGTCAGATTGTTTTCAAAATTTTGCTAGAAACAGTGAACACCATGTTATGTTTCTAAAGTTGCAGGGATATGGGGTTCAGGGAGATCTTTCTGCAATATTTATCGTAGCGCTTCTGGATGGTAACAGGAGGAGACCTCCACTCCTCCCTCCCAATTATTGTAATGTGGAAAACAAATGTTGAGATACATTTCATTTTAAAAGTGATGGACAGTATTTGCAATTAATTTAAATGTATGTGTCAAATGCCTCAAATGTTTTATTTCAAATGATCCCAGCACTGAGTGATAAAGTGTTTCCACATTTTGCACTCTGTGCCAACATCAAGCACTCCCTGGTCAGGTATGGGATTGAAACAATTCCTGTTAATTACAATGTCAAGAAAGGAATCCCCACTGCACAAGTGCAGATTTCCATGTTTTTTAGCTCCATGTGAGATAGCCAAATTGGTGCCAGTTTATTGTTGTAGAAATGAGTTGTTAGTTCGTCACAAGGTTGAAGATGCACAAGTCAATTTCAGTGATAGCACAGCGCTTTGTGGCCTGGATTGAAATCTTTACTCTAAGATTCTGCACTTTAATGCAGCAAGGACCTGGAATTATGAAAGTCCTACTATCACTGTTCTAAGTCCAGGGGCGTGGAAATCTGTCCGCTTCTCCTGATAATCATTTCAAATTGTGGAAACAGAGATAGACAGAGCCAAAATACCCTGGGGGCAGTCAGTGGGTGTACGGTTTCCAATCCCATTATCAGCATCAGCCATTTTGACCAAGAAAGCTTTGAGGATGGCTTTGAGAAGCTTTGAGCAACCAGAGAGAGACTCATTAATATTATCATTTAAGGCAAGTTAAAGAGGAAGACTGGAATTTTCCTGATATGACAATAAGGGGACAGGAGATTAACTACCTAGAAGCAGACACTCAGTGACATGCCCTGCCTGTCTGTCTGGGTGGCATTGTAGCTAGTGGCCCTGATGTATATGGATTCCCTCCCTGTGTGGTGGTGTGGCTGATATCTCTATTATTAATTTAAGTTTTCAAATAAGTGGTTGAAAAGGCTCCATTTTTTTGAAGCGTCCTCTCAGCTACTTACCTTACAGTCAACCACTGGTGTGACTCTAGAGGTGAAAGGTCACAGATTGGCCTTCAAGCTTCAACAGCCTGCCTGTCACCCTTATTTAGTTTAGGAGTATGCTAATTTAGGTTGCAGCCAAGTCAATATCCCAGAGGGTTCACTTTTGCCCTCTAGGGCAAAAAGATCCACCTTCTGCTTCCCAACCAAATTCAACCCAGAGGCATCTATATGGTGATATTGAGTAGTTGGTGTCTGAAGGATGTACCTGTAGCAAACTTCCTAACCCTGACATCCTGGTCAACAAGTAAATCAGGCTGCATCTGCTTGCTCATTCTCAGTTTCTCACAAGGCCATACAACAAGGAGAAATCAAATAAGTACATTTTTTTATTCATTCATAGGATGTGAGTGTCACGAGTTAGGCTAGCATTTATTGCCCATCCCTAATTACCCAGAGGGGCAGTTAAGAGTCACCCACGTTACAGTGGATCTGAAATCATGTGTAAACTAAACCAGGTAAGGAAACTAGTTTCCTGCCCTAAAAGAGATTAGTGAGCCAGGTGGGTTATCCCTGACAATTGGCAGCAGTATCTTAGTCATTATCAGACTTTTAATCCATATTTTTATTGAATTCAAATTTAACCATCTGTCATGGCAGGATTTGAATATTACCTGGGTCTCTGAATTAACAGTCTAGCAGCAATGCCGCTGGGCCATCGCCTCCCTCTGGTGATCAAGTCACATAGTCAGTCCTCCCTAGTATCAGTTTACTAATTTGAGCACAATCTTGGGCTTTTTTCAAAGGCCTCTGTGGATTTATAATTCTATAGAATTCTAGCAAAAGTGGAATGAGAGAATTCTGGAGTAGTCTAGCAGCACCATCCCCAAACATACAACATGAGGCCATGAGGGTCAAACTGGACACTTGTCTCAACCCATCAGATCTAAAAGAGACATTTTGGATGGAATGGTAATTTCTTGCTCCTGCCCAACTACTGTCCCACCCATCCATGTGAAAGCATCTTCCTGTGGCCCCTGTTAATACAGGAATTCTGCTAATTCAAGGTTTTCTCCTTTGAATCACCATCATTGTGCCTACTCTGCACAAAATAATCATGCTGACCATCTTTTGCCTTGTACCAAACAGAAACAATTTGATGGTGCGTGATGGACCTACTGTAGGATTTGTCTGCCTGTAAAAAGGTGATCAACATATTTGCCCATGGCTGAATTACATCCAGCTGCAGTTGAAAATGAAATGTTTCATTGACTTTTTTAAACCTTAGAGTCATATTTTAAATGAAGCTTTGTAACAAAACTGCTGCAGTTTAAATGGTGTGAGAGTATTTAGTGCTAGATTCACACATTGTACCCGAGTCTGTTTTCAGTGAGTTTGCAGCTGAATTGAACTTCACAGTTTGTGCCAATCAAAAGCTATCCAGATAGTATTAATGCAAACTGTACAATCTGTAGGAGCACAGACAGTTTGTTTCTCATGAATTATTTTCTATAAGCTTTTAGCTATCTCAATATCAATGAGCTGTGACAGCTCATTGGGGTATTACTATTCCTGGAATCATCACAAAAGTGAAAATTTGACTAAGTCGCCAAATTTTTCCCGACTTTCTAATTCAGGTTAAAATAATGGGCACACCAGGTTTTTATCATTAAAACAAACTTTATTATAATCAAAGATAGTAAGAACTGCAGATACTGGAGTCAGAGAAAACACATGGTGTAGCTGGAGGAACACAGCAGGCCAGGCAGCATCAGAGGAGCAGGAAGGTTGACGTTTCGGGTTGGGAGACTTCTTCAGAAAAGAAAGGTCCGAAGAAGGGTACCGACCCGAAAAGTCGGCTTTCCCGCTCCCCTGATGCTGCCTGGCCTGCTGTGTTCCTCCAGGTACACACTGTGTATTCTTTATTGTAATCAATATTTTAGCCATATTCAGAATTAGACAATTTGTAATGCTAATCCATAACTCTATAGTTTAAATTTAAACTGCACCTTCACTAAGAATAGGACTAAGGGCTGAGGGTCCTATTGATAATATTTCTTTGCTTACTTTTGCTGGCTTCGCATCTTCTGTCATTTGGAGCAAGATGAATAAAAGCACACAGCCAATTTCAGCTAAAATCAAGATTGCAATCTCACTTCTTGCTCTTTAATAACTACAGTTCCATTCTTCACTCACTTCTTCATCTGCTCCAGAGGAAAGTTCATTTGATCATCAGGTTTGAAAATATAAAGTAGATTTTCGATGGGGATTATTTGTTCAAAATAAAGCATGTGTTACTCTTTGCTTGTTTCAAACTTTATGTCCCATCAACAATATTGTGAGTGTTCATGATTTTAATGTATAATTCGGAGAATTTGAGTTCCATTCTCACAGAGGTGGTTTATGAACTCGTTGTAGAAAATCTGGAAATGAAAGTGAATATTGGTAACAGTGATGTTGTGGAGTTGTTAGATTTTGAATCACAGAAACAAATTCACACACAAGGTACTGACCTTGCAGCAGATATGCCTGCTACTCAATAAGAGCAGGATGATGTATGTGGGTCAAAGGTTTGGAAGAAACACTTAATACGATAGAATGAAATAAATGGAATTTGTGTCTGACTTCTACCTGCAACAATTCATTTCAGTGTATGGTCCACCAGTCAATCAGAACTGAAATAAGGGGCTAAATTGTAAAGAATTAAGTCCAACAGTGGGCAGGAAATAAAACAGACCATTTAGCTCTTTAGAGACAACAAGGTGTAGAGCTGGATGAACACAGCAGGCCAAGCAGCATCATAGGAGCAGAAAGGCTGACGTTTCGGGCCTAGACCCTTCATCAGAAAATGATGAAGGGTC
>NC_063336.1:93442172-93591078 GCF_021869965.1 Rhincodon typus | reverse complement strand
GACCCTTCATCATTTTCTGATGAAGGGTCTAGGCCCGAAACGTCAGCCTTTCTGCTCCTATGATGCTGTTTGGCCTGCTGTGTTCATCCAGCTCTGCACCTTGTTGTCTCGGATTCCCCAGCATCTGCAGTTCCTACTATCTCTGATTCAAATTTAGCTCTTTAAGCTGTTTGATTGTTGAATGAGATGGCTGATCTGGATCTTTGCTCCATTTATCCATCTTGATTGTGAATGCTTTAATAACCTTACATAACAAAAATCTATCTATCTGCTCTAAAATTTTGTATTGAATTCACCTCAGTGACCTTTCAAGGGGAAGCAAACCAGAATCAAGTTAATAAAGGGGATTGAGGGCCTTTATTTTACATGATATGAAATAGGTTCCTCGGAACATATAAAACTGCATGTGAATTAAGAGCAGGAGGTACAACACTTGGCCTCTTGTACCTGCTTCACCATTCACAAGATCATGTCTGATTTCTTTACTCTATATTCCCACCTATCCCCGCTAACCTTTCAGCTACCCTTGCTTATCAAGAATCTATCCACTTATACCAGGAGGCTGTAGTTGTTGGGGCAGTTGAAATTTTCAAGGTGAATGTTGGTTGAGTTTTATTTTGTAGTGGTATCAAGGGATAAGGATCACATGAAAATAAATGGCATCATGGAACAGGTTATCCATGATTTACAGTAATTGCTACCAGAATTTGTTGGTGGGGCTGAATGGCCTTTTCCCATTACTGTGGAATGCTGTATCTTTCACATTGCATGAATTTGCTCTGAATTCTTCAGAATTTTAATGTGAATGTTTAAGACATCTTCTTTGTGGAAATGCACAGACAAAATCCACACCGATTTTTTTTTGATGATAAACTGCAACTGATACTCTACACTTGCAGCGGTTTTGTCATAGTTATTATTCCATCAGTGAAGACTGTAGAGCATTTTCATTATCAGCATCTACCATGATGCTTTGTGTTCATCCCAGAAAAAAAGAACCTCCAAGAAATAGAACTTCTGTTAACTTGCTGCAGAGTCTCATCTGTGAGTCACAAGTCATGGATTCAAATACCTTGCCAGATTTTTTGAGGACACAATTTTAACTGACCATTAGACTCAGAAGCATGGGGTGTTATTTTGTTTAAAGTGCTATTTTCAATGTGAGGCATTAAATTGGGGCTTCCTCTGTTTGCTCAGGTGGATATAAATAATCCTATGGCATGATTTGAAGAAAACCAATAAATTCCCTTGGTAATGTAAATACAAGCACTGCAGTTGCTGGAGATCTGAAATAAAAGCAGAAGGTGCTGGTGAAACTCAACAGGTCTGACAGAGTCTATGGAGAGGGAAACAGCATTTGAGTGCAGTGTGACTCTTCTTCAGAACTGTTCCAAGTTCCCTTAGTGCTCTGACCAGCACTTAACTCTCAAGGAAGATCATTAACAAAAAATCCAGTTGCTTACTTGTTTTGGGGTCTTTGTTGTACACAACATTGGCTGTCGCATTTTCTAAATTACAGCAGTGACTGCATTTAAAAAGCATTTAACGGTTGTAATGTCATTTGGAATATTTTGAGGTCATGAAAAATGCAACAAATTGTAATTTTGCTTTCTTCCTCCCTTACACCTTTCTTTTCCTTTGTTACTCAAGAAACTGAGTAGTAAGAGAAAATGTGGTACCATTAAAAATAGATGTTAGGTCAGCTTCAAGTTCCCCTTCAAGCCACTCGCCATCCTGACTTGGAAATATATTGCCATTCCTTCACTGTTGCTGGGTCAAAATCATGGAATTCCCTCCTTAATAGCATTGTGAGTTAACCCACAACAGGTGGACTGCATTGGTTAAAGAAGGCAGCTCACTAACATATTCTCAAGGGCAACTGGGGACAGGCAATAAATGCTGGCCAGCCAGCGATACCCATATCCCACAAAATAAATAAATAAATAAGTGAATAAGATGGACAATAAGGACATGGTAGTCTTAATGAATGAATACTTTATGTCTATTTTCATGATGGAGGAAGAGGACAAAATACTCAAAGCATTAAAAGTAAAAGGATGAACTTGCTGGAATTAATAGAAATACAAAAGATAATGGAATAAAGAAAGAAACTTAAGAGGGTTTAATGATTTTCACTCCAGAATATTGAAAGAAATAATAGATATGTTCATGATGATTTACTGTAGCTCTCAACATTCAGAAATTGTACCTTAGGATTGGAGAATTCAAATACCACATACTTAAGAATTAATGGTAGGGTGGGATGGGGAAACCTGACCACAAGGAAAACATTTGTTTAGCATCTGTGGTGGGGAAATTACTGGAATCCATCCTCAAAAACAATATGTTTGAGCACTTGGTCAAGTAAGCATGGGTTTGAATTTTTCAGGAGGTGGATTGATAGTAGTTAAAGGAATATCTACAGAAGTTGCCTTTGTGGACCTTCAAAAAGCGTACAATAAAGTTTCACACCTGAACTTATTGGTAAAGCTGAGAGCATAGAGAAGCTAGTATTATGATGTAGATTGGTGATTAATTGGGAGGTAGAAAGACAAAATAAGGAGGAAGTGAAAATTGGCTTCTGGTTGGGTGGTTTTCCCCAGGATTCTGCTTACCAGTATTTCTTATTGAGATGGATGAAATAATAGAACTTCGTTTATCCAAATTTGCAGGCGATACTAAGTGAGGATGCACTTTTTATGACTTTGAAGAGACCAGAAATTTCCAAGGAAGCAGTGACAAACAAAATGAATGAGTGGCATTCATTATAGGGAAATGGGCTGTCATCGTCTTTGGATCCAGAAAAGTCATCTATGAATATTCCTTAATTGTGAGAGAAGGGACTGCGGAGGAGGAAAGGAATTTAAGTTTAAAAAAAACCTTGCAAATCACTAAAAGTGGTTTGAACATGTACTCAAAAATGCTGATGAAAGCTTAGCCATTATCTCCCAGGAAGTTGGATTGCAAAAGTGACAAAGTGATGCAGTTGTACATGACAAATATCAGGACCAGAGTAGAAGCACATGATCCTTGATCCTGAATGGAACTGTTTAAAAAGGAGAAGAAGCTTTTTGTAGGAATATACGACATTCAATTTTTGCATTACCTACATCGCAACAGTGACCATACTTTAAAAGTAATTCATTAGCTGTGAAGTGCTATGGGCAAGGTCATGAAAGGCAGTTGCTGTTTAAATTCATATTAACGGGTCTACTTATAATCCTTTTCCATTTTCATTTATCTGATCTAAAAAACATTCTGGAGCTGCTTTCTAATATGAAGGACATTATATGAATGCAATTTATCATAGAATTGTGTTTTCTTTAATTCTTTCGTGTGATGGAAGCCTAGCTGGCCTATCTATATGCAAACTTCCATAAAAGCTTGGCTTCCTTCTTGCTTTAAGCTTTCTTCCAATCTGGTTTGAAGCAAGATTCCATTGGTTATTAATAATTTCATGGCGTTGTGAAACTGTTCTGTGATGGCTGCATTACCACAGTTTCTGCAGCAACACAAGATCTTGAGGCAGCCCACTTGGTAACATAAAAAGAAATCCAAAAGTCTTCAATCAGCATATAATCAGTATAAGGATGGTAAAAGGAGTAATGTGGACGATTAAGGAAACAAAAAGAAATTTACTGTAAGACGTGGGAAAATGGCTGAGATACTAAATGAGTACTGCTCTTTACCAATGGAAAAAAATGTTGTCCAAGTTACAGTAAAAGAGGGGACAGTTGAGAAACTGGAATAGTTAAAAGTGTTAAAGAGGATATAATAGGTAAGCTGGCCTTAATTGAAGTTGGATAATCACCAATACCAGTTCAGATATATCCAAGGATACTAAAGGAATGAAGAGAGGAAATTACAGAGGCAATGATCTTCCATAACTCCTTAAACATGGGGGTGTGCAAGATAACTGGAGAATTCCCAATGTTATACTATTGTTCAAAAAGCTATGTATGAATAATTCCAGCAATTTAGGCCAATCAGTTTAGCCTTAATGATTGAAAAACCATTGTTTGGACCAAAATTAACAGCCACTTGTGCCAATATGATTTAATTAAAGAAAGCCATCTGGATTTATTAATCTTTAAAGAGTTTTTCTTGAAAAGGCTGCAGAGAGTGTATGTGAGGGTGATACACTTGTTGACGTGCTGCATATGCACTTCTAAAATGCATTTGATAAAGTATTGAACCAACAGACTTGTGAGCAAAGATAGAGCCTGTAGCATACAAGGGATCGTGGCAGCATTGATGTAAAATTGGCTGAGTAACAGCCGATGTAAAATTGGCTGAGTGACAGCCAATGTAGTAGTTGTCAATGGATACTTGTCGGATGTGAAGCAGATGTATTCTGTCAATGGTAGGACCCTTTTTGATGTACATTAATGGTTTAGAATTTGTCGCGCAAGGCACAATTTCAAATTTTATGATAACATAAATGTTGGAAGCATGTGAACTGTGAGGTGAATAGTGATATGGTACAAGGATAGGATGTTGGAATGGGTGACTTAGTGGCGAGTGGAAATTAATGCAAAGAGATGTGAAGTGATTAATTTTGATAAGAAGCACAAGGAGAAGCAATTTAGATCCAAGGCTACAATTGTAAAGGCGCTGCAGGATCAGGGGGATCTGGGAATTTGTACGCAACTCTCTGAAAGTGCGGGACAAGTAGAGAAAGCAATTAATGAAAGCATTAGGGAGCCTAAACTTTATAAATTGGAGTATTAAAGAAAGAAAAACAAAGAAGTTATGATGAATCTTTATAAAACACTGGTTTAGCCTCAGAAGTAATACTGCGTCCAGTTCTGGACACCACATTTTAGGAAAGATTCGAAGGTGTTGGAAAAGATTCAGAAAATATTCATGGGAATAGTACCGGGAATGAGGAACTTGCTGGATAAATTGAGAGGCTGGGCTAATGTTAACAGAATCGCATCTTTGTTTAAAAACTAACCAGTTCTTCCTTGGCCCAACCCAATTTGTGTAGCAGGTTTAATTAAAACCAGTGTATTAGTTTTTGAGATATATTGTTTGTTATATGTTGTTTACAGGATGCAAATCAATGGTGGAAAACTTACCTCTGCCTACTTTCAAAGGCAGGAGTAATGGTCTACTTTGGTTCATTTGATCTTGGAAGGAATGATGGGAGTTATCTATTAATAAATATTTCATATCTGTAGTTGATAGAGAGTCATTGTTTGATGGTCTGAGTTTCTATCACAGTCAGGATACAGTCACTTGTGCAGATGTTCGTGACCAAATGGCTGGACTTGGCAACATTGTAACTTGAAGCCAATAGCCTGCTGACACCAATTTCCGAGCAGAAAGTACAATGGGTATCTCCCAACTTGAAATTATATGCGAGGAGGGCTGTGTGGTTTTTGTGAGATGGATAGTATTAAGGGGGTAGCTATCCTTTAGAGTTATTTTGGGGGTCAACACTTCAAATCTTATTGCTTCTAATCAGCATAAAAATCCCAGATAACAAAACTAATCTCCATTTCATTCAGAGCATTTACTTTACATCATGCCAATCGATAAAGCCTGTTATAACCAGTTGTTCATCTATTCTGCTCCATTATTTCATGGGAGGAATTTATTTACCTGTCAGCTGTTCACTAGACAGGATTCAATATGGTATTAAAATAGGAAATGGATTTGGCACATTAACTTTCTCCTTCAAACGACAGCTAACCTTCTGGGCATCTTTTGCAGTTTCTGTTCTTTATTTCAAATGTTCAGCATTCACAGATGTCCCCCTTTCTTTATTCAGGCTGAAAAATGTTGCAAATGAATAATGAGTTGCTTTGAAAGGCCTTGGTTAGATTCGGGATAATGCACATGCTTTGTGCACAGATATTACATTTCATGTGTATATGCTGGTCTTGTGATTGCAATTACTTCTGATTGAATATTGCACATTATGTTTGGTAGGATGCAATAATATGAAAACCATGTATCATGTAATAAAAATGACTAAAAATCTTACATATGCAAACACTGTTGTCAGGATTTTGTTACATTTCTTTGTTCCAGTGCTTTCATGTCCATATGCAATATGAATTTTACCCATGTTAACCTTTCACTCTGGCTACTAGGTTCCACAAATCATTCAAAATACTTTTCAAAATGTGTTTCATATGATGCTTTCCTCTCAACTTCTTCTAACTAACTTTCCAATGTACGAAATAAAGTTGTAGAGTCAAAACCATAGTGTAATTCTCGACATAGAGAAAGCTATGCGGTCCTTCGATTTAGAACAATTGTTGGTTCGATTCCCCCGTGTTATCCCTCTCGCCCATGAGGTCTATTTCCTTAAAGTGCCTATCCAAATCTTTTTGAAATCATTGAACATCTTTATTTTCACCAAACCCGTGAGCAGTGATTTACAGATTGATTCCTCTGCTTACTTAAATAGATTCTTCCTTACATCTTCCCTGCATCTTTTGCTTAAACCTTAAAACTGTGTCACCTAGTTTTTCTACCACCAGTTATAGAAACAGATTTGTGTTGTGTCATAATCCTGTGCACCTTCATCATATCTCAACTTGATCTCTTGTGCTCCAAGGAGAAAAAAAAAATACAGTTTTCCAAGCTGATCCTTTGCTAAAATACCCCATTCCTGGAATAATTCCTCTCAAATTTCATTATAGTATCTGAAGAACCCTCACACCCTTTGTAATGTTCACTGACCAGAACAGGATGCAATACTTCAGTTGTGGTTCAAACAAAGCCTTATAAAGGTTCAGCATAACTTTGCTGCTTTTGTATTTTATTTATGAAACCCAGATGCTTTACTAACTACTATCTCAAAATGTCCTGCCACTTTTAAAGTTCCATGCATATGTATCCCCAGGTTCCCCTACACCTGAAGAATACTTATAACTGTGCTTTTAATCTATATTGCTTCTCCCTAACTTCTGCCAAAAGACCTTGCCTCCCACTTCTCCAGATTTAATTCCATCTGTCACTTGCCCACTCTGCTAATTTACCCATGTCCTCTTGCACTGATTAGTAATCTATATATCTAACTACATGTTTCCAAAAATAATAGATCTTTTCCACGAAATTGTATCTTGTAAAAACTTCATTAAAATCTTCAATTGAAAGTCTCAGAACTTTCTCAGAAGTCTGGGATTTGGAGTAAATATGGGCCTGAACCTGTGACCCAGACTTGAATTTGGATTATGTTGTGTGAATATTTGTCATTAATCAATTTCATTGGCATTTATTGGCATTATTCACTCAGCTATACTGCAGTAATAATCTGTCTTCAGCTTTGTACACTTTCTGCTCAGCAACTCTGCATCTCTGCCTCATATAATTTTGGTGAACACTTCTGCCAAAAGATTAATTGGTAACATTTATATTGAGTGTTTTTAATTTACAAGAAAACATTGCACCTGTGTGAAAGTATGAGAATAAAGTGACCAATTATATGCCTGTCATATAACTGCGGGTGGCACAGTGGTTGGGTGCTGCCTCGCAGTGCCAGGGACCCAGGTTCAATTTTACTTGGGCAACTGTCTGTGTGGGGTTTGCACATTCTCCCTGTATCTGCGACGGTTTCCTCGAGGTGCTCCAGTTTCCTTCCACAGTCCACAGATGTGCATGTTAGATAGATTGGCCATGCTAAATTGCCCATGGTGTCTGGAGATGTGCAAGGTAAGTGGATTAGCCAAGGGAAATGCAGGGTTACAGGGATGGGGTTGGATCTGGGTGAGATGGTCTTTAGAGGACATTGGGCCAAATGGCCTCCTTCCACACCGCAGGGATTCTATAATATCCATTCATTTATATGCTATAAACCTGAGAAGCTATGAGTAAGAAAGAGAGATTGGGTGGAGTGTGCAGCAGTCAGAAATGCTGTGATGAGGACTGGGTGGAGTGTGCAGTGATTTGGCACAAATCTGAAGCTGAGTGAGAAGCCTGTAAAACAGACTGTGCAAGAGCAACCAACCATGGTTCACCAATGTGGTCAAGGAGAGGATCCAATCAAAAATTGAGGCATACGAAGTAACTAAACTAATGGTAGGCGAGGGGATTGGGATTTAGGAATTCGACTGGATGACTAAACAGCTAATAAGAAGGAGAAATTGATTATGAAAGTCAAATAGCAAGAAATGTAAAATTAAACAGCAAGAACTTCCATGGCATATAAAAGAAAAAGTGCAGTTAAAATAACTGTGGAACCATCGGAAGAATCAACCGGAGAATTGATAATGATGAACAGAGAAATGATAGAAAATTTAAACCAATATTCTGTATTGGTCTTCACAGAGGAGGACATTGTAAACATCCCAAAGATATCACAGAAGTCAGGCGCTAATGGGGGAGAGTCTTGTAACAGTCTCTATCACAAGGGATAAAGTACTTGACAATCTAATGGGACTAAAGGCAGACAAGTAAGCAGGACCTGATGGCCTGCAATCAAGAGTTTTAAAGGAAATGACCACAGAGATAATGGAGGCATTGCTGAAATTTACCACAACTCACTGACTTCCATGAGGGCTTCAGTGGATTGAAAAATTGTTAATGTGATACTTCTGTTCAGGAATGGAAAGAGACATAAAGAAGGAAACTATAGTCCAGTTAACCTAAAATCTGACATTGGGAAAATGTTAGAGCTCATTATTAAAGAAAAATAATACTGTTCAAAAAGCTTCATGCAATTAAGAAGTGTCAACATGGTTTTGTGAAGGGGAAATCATGTTTGACATATTTGTTAGAGTTCTTTGAGGGCACAACTTGCAATTTGCTGAAGGGGAACTGGTAAATTTAGTGCATTTGGATTTTCAGAAGGCATTGAGTAAAATTACCACATAAAAGATTATTGCACAATAGGAACGTGGAGTATTGGAGATCATATATTGTATGGATTGATGTTTGTCTAACACACAGAAGGGTATTTTCAAGTAGGAAAGGCTCGTAGAGTTTGACAAGGATCACTCCTAGGGCCTCAGTTATATACTATCAACAATAATGACTTGGACGAGGGGGCAGAGTATGATATATCAAAATTTACTGATGGTACAAAAACAGTTGGGAAGCCATTTTGCAATGAGGAAATAAGGAATCTGTAAGGGGATATAAATAGGATAAGTGAGGAGACAAAAACTTGGCAGTTGGAGTTTAAGGTGTGAGAAATCAAAAGGCATACTATTATTTAAATAGAGAAATACTCCACAAACATGCAGTGCAGAGAGATTTGGGTGTTCTTCTACATGAAAAGCTAAAAAAAAATTAACATGCAGCTGCAGCAAATAATTAAGAAGCAAAAAAAACTTTGACATTCAATGTTTGGATGTTAAAGTTTAAAAATAAAGAAGTCTTGCTTCAACTGTGCAGGGCATTGATGAGGCCACACTTGCAGTACTTTGTACAATTTTAATACCCATGTTTGAAAAGAAATATACTGATATTAGAGGCAATTCGAAAGAGATTTGGTAGGCTGATTCCAGGGATGAAGGGCACTGACTTATTAAGAATGGCTAAACGGGTTAGGCCTTTATTCAGGACAATTTAGAAGAATGAGGAGTGACCTTATTGAAGCATGTAAGATACTGGGGGAGCTTGACAGGGTTGATGTTGAAAAGATGTTTCCATTAGTGGTGGAATCTTGAACTAGGGGCCGTAGTTACAGAATAAGGGGACACTTATTTGAAACTGAGATTCAAGGTAATTTCTCTCCCAGAGAGTAGTGTGTCTTTGTAATTCTCTACCCCAGAGAATTGTGGAGGATAGATGACTGAAATTATTTAACAAGGAGGTAGATCGATTTTTGAAATATAAGGGAGTTAATGGATATGTTGAGCTGGCTCGAGAGAAAAGTTGAGGCCTGTGGCAGATCAGTCATGATCTGGTTGAATGAAGGGGCAGGCTTGAGGGGCTGATTGGTCTATTCCTGCTTCTGTTTCTTATATTCTTATGAAAATGAGGGTGTGTAGTCTTGATCCTTTAAGAGAAGAGTTACTAGAGACAGACCAGCAATATTTGAAAAAGATGCTCATGGCGCACAATTTCTGTCAACTTTCTTTAAAATATAATTTATTATACCTGTATTCACTGTGTGAAATGAATACTTTTGTGCCTGCTTGATTCTGTGACACTGTGACAGAAATGATAATTATGGCATCACATGCTCACATAGCATTTTCATTATAAATGCAAACAACAACATTTATAATGAAAATTATAAAAGTCAGGACAGAATTATGCCTTTAAAATGGGGGCTGAATTTTATCTGAGTGTTCTGTCCCTTTGTGCTGCACATTCTTAAACTATTTCACCTTAAAACTACAGCTCAGCATGTAAATCTCTTCCAAAGCCCCAGCCCCTTTTCTTTCTCTCGGTTATCAGGCCGGTACAGTATTCAAAATAAATAATGAAGAGGAGTGTGATATCACCTGTTGATGCTGAAAGGTCTTGACTTCCATTGGCAATGCTATGGAAGGCTGACTAATATATGTACTATATAGAAGCTTTTCCTCCCATTACTTCTGATGGTATTGAATCATGCTGAGATTTATTTTCACAGACGTGCTGACAACCTTGTCTTTGTCTGTGAACCAAGACCATGTGTGCCTTCAGGCTTTCTATGCACAAAATCAGTTCTGCTCAACTCTGTCTTGTGTTGGGTGAAAATGTTCACTTTTGGCTGGGTCAATGGATCACATTCAGCAACAGGAAGCCTGGGGTTCCTGCAAACTCCCTGCACAATTTCTTCTGATGAAGCAAACTGCTGAGGAGTTAAAACAAAAAGAAAGTGCAGATGCTGGAACTATGAAATAAAAATGCTAGAAATACTCAGCAAATCAGGCAGCCTCCATGAGAAGAAGGGGAGTTGGTCTGTTGGCCCTCTTGTCAAAATTGTTCCACATATTGAGTTTAAAATGTATTCCTTTATTGTTTTTGAACAAGGAATTGAATAATTTTAAAAATATTTCAAACAAGTCAATGATCAGAAACATCAATTCTGTTTTGCTTTCTCCACTCGTAGCTGCTGACCTGCTGAATATTTCTGGAGTTTTTTTGTTTTTATTGCGGCTAACATAAGACAGTTCCAAATAATATCAATTCTAACTGATATGGCTGAATATTATGCAGCACAAGTGCCTTCACCACTCAGGTTATTATGGGAGTGTGAGAGTCTGGATATGCAAATGTAGATCAGAGCTCACAGTGATTTTGCAGTGCCAACCCTTCATGAATTTTCCCCGGCTGGTGACAGCTGATAAAAATGTGATTGAAGATTGTCCATTTTCCTCAACAAAATTTTAAAAAGAATCGATGCTTGGGGCAAGAAGTACGTGGGATAATGGCAGAGTCAGATTGCACAGTCATGGTCTTATCTGTCACAGAGATAACATAAATGGACATTGTAAGGTTTAGATAATTTTGTACTTATTGCAAAACACTACAGGCAGATTGTATCAATATGAATCTGAGTTCTGCGCAGCTGACAAAATAAATCTGGGCCTGAATTATTGCCAAGGCAGAGAGGGCTTCCAGTTTAGCCAAAGTGCATGTAAAGACCCAAATTCAAATTTCTGGCCCTGAATCCAGCACTCACCATTTTCATTGGGGTCGATGGGGCAAATTGTATTCAGTATGTCTGTAATACAGGCAGAAATGAAAAGGAGGTGGTGTTGCACTGATAACAAGGATGGATGAGATTAGTATTTAGTGAGAAAGGATCTCCGTTCAGAAGAGCGAAACGTGAACTCTGTTTGGGTAGAGTTGAGAGACAAGACAATGCGTCTAATATTTTTGGGAGTTATTCATTGGCCACCAAACAGCAGAGGTAGTGTTGGTCATGGTTTAAATCAAGAAGTTATCAAATCAGATATTGTGAGTTCTACAAAAATGATGGGTGAGTTCAATCTGTATATGGACCCGGGAAACCTAGCGAACATTAATGCTATGAGGCTGAATTTCTAGAAAATGTTAGGAATGATTTCCAAAAGCAGTATGTTGAGGAACTGATCCATGAATGGGATATTTTAAATCTAGTGACTTGTAATGAAAAAGGCCTAATTAATATTCTGTTTCAAAAGGACTTTTAAGATAAAAAAAGCTTAATATGATAGAATTTGTTTGAAAGTGAGGTGGTTCAATCTGAAGCCAGGGTGTTAAATTTGAACAAAAAATATTATGAAGTTATGAAATGCAAATTGTTTGAGATGGATTAGGACATTATATTAAAAGGTACAACAATACCTAAGTAATTGATCATTTTTCAAAAATTATTAGCTACTTTAAAATAACATACATTCCTTCAAGAAATAAAAGCCCCAGCAACATCAGTGAACCATGGTTAACCAGGAAGTTGATGATGTATAGATTAAGAGTAAAGGCCTATAAAGTTGCCAGAAATAGCCATAAACCTGAGGATTGTAAGTAATTGAGAATTCAGCAAAGGAGAGCCAAGAAACTGACAAAGAAAGGAAGATTTAAATATGAATATAAACGAGGAAAACTTACAAAAATGGTTTGTAAAAATGTTTATAGGTACATAAATAGGAAAAGCTTAGCTAAGACAAACCTGAGTAATTTCAGGCAGACTCAGGAGAGGTTATAATGGGCAACAGAGAAATAGCAGAGAGGCAAAACGATTAGTTTCTCTTTTGTTACTGAGGACAATACAAGAAATCTTCCAGAATAAGAGATTCCAGGGATTGGGAAGAAAGAGGAATTGAAGGAAATTAGTGATAGTAAGAAGGTTATGTTGGAGAAATTAATAGGACTAAAGGTAAAAAGTCCCCAGGACCTGATTATTCTAACTCCCAGAGTGCTGAAAGGGATAACAGTGTGAATAAGGGATGTGTTGGTGATCATCCTACAAAGTTCTATGGATTCTTCAGATCTAAAGATTGGAAGGTAGCAACTGGAATGATAGGCCTGTAAGCTTGTCATTAGAAGGAAAAATGTTGAAAAATCTGTTATGAAGATTTGAAAAATGGACGCCTGGATAATAATTATCTGGTCATGCACAGCATGTATTTATGATTGGGTGATCATTTTGATGAACCTGGTGGAATGTTTTGAGTATTTTACTAATATAATTAATCAAGGGGAGTCAAGGATCTAGCATACTTGCATTTTTGGAAGGCTTTTAACAAATTCCCCCACAGGAAGTTGATTAATGAAATTAAAGCACATAGTGTCGGGGTTAATGTACTGACATGAATTAAGGATTGGCTCGCAGGCAGAAAACAGAGAGGCAAATTAAACATTCTTCTGTTTGCAGGTTGTGACTAGTGGGGAACTGCAAGGATAACCATGTTGGCTCCAGATGTTCACACTACTTATGAATGATTTGTGTGTGGATTCCAAATGTAGTCTTTCCAAGTTTGCAGATGACATAAAGTTTGGTAGAAATGCATGCTATGAGGAAAATGCAAACTAATAGAGTTTGGTCGGACTTGGGGATAGACAACAACAAGGCAGATGGAATGTAATTTGGAAAAAATGTGAGGTCGCCCATTTTGGTAGGAAGAACAGAACAGTATGCCTGAAATGGTAAAATATTTAAAAGTGTAGATATGCAATGGATCTGGGTGTCCTTGTCCAGAACTCATTGATGGCTAGCATGCAGGTGTAGCATGCAATTTGGAAGGCTAATGGTGTGTTAGCCCTTGTTCTGGGAGGATTTGAGTACAGGAGCAGCAAATATTTCTTCGATTATGCAGAATCTTGTTTAGACTGCAGCAGGACTACTGTGTGCAGTTTTTGGTCCCTTTACCTGAGCAAAAATATTTTCCCATTGAAGAACTGCAATGAAGGTTCACTAGTCTTGTTCCCAGGATAAAAATTGAAAGAACTGTGGATGCTATAAATCAGAAACAAAAACAGAAAATTCTGGAAAATCTCAGCAGATCTGGTAGCATCTGTGGAGAGAAATCAGAGTTAGCATTTCGGATTGAGCGACTCTTCCTCAGAACACAGTCACTTGACCTGAAATATTAACTTTTGTTCCTGGGATAACAAGACTCTCCTATAAAGAGAGAATGGGAAAACTGGGCCTTTATTTGGAGTTTTGAAGGATGAGAGGTGATCTCATTAAAACTACACAATTCTTAGGGTAAACACAGGCATAATGTTTCCCCTTCTTAGCGAGTCTGGAAGCAGGGAGCAGAATTTCAAACTGAAGGCAAGCTACTTTGTCCTGACAGGGAATTTTTCTGACTTGCGCTCCTGACCAAGGAATGAAAACTCAGCCCTAAATTTTTGATTAGCATTTCATTTCCACATTCTGTCATTAGAAGACAATGCTCAGTATGGATCAGGTCCATTTTCCTTCCACATTGCAGCTGATCTTCGAGTTGCTGTTTTAAATGCAGTGTGTTCTTTGGCTCTGTGCAGATTGTAGAATGGCTGTCCTCATCATTCAGCATACTTGTTACATTGCTTTAGGGGAAGATTTTCACAGCTTCTTAAAGTTTATATATTCAATTCTCAAATGCGTCCATGCTCCAACAATCAACATTTGTGATAATTCTTTTAAAAAATTTCCTTGACAGGCTCAATAATAAATTGCTGTCAACAGCATAAAAACATTTTTCAAGCGTTGTGTTTAATGGCTGTCACAACTGCACCCAAAACCCCTTACAGCAGAATTAGAAGTCACATGACAATGGCAAGCCAGTTGGTATATTAAATACAATTGCATCTCTCCAAACAGAGAGTGATTCACAAAGTGTCACAAAAATGTGTAAATTATTCTACAACAGTTCCAAGAGGCTTGGTGAATTTCCAACTGGCATTGCACTGTATGAGTCGTCTTGATTATTGTGCATTTTTTTAAACCACTGTATTTATTGTGCTGTGTGTTCCACAGTTTCCCTGGTGAAGTTTTTCTGTGGCTGCCTGCCGTATTTTTTACATTCCAACGCTGCTGCTGTGGTCTGTACGCAGACTGCAACTGAGCTAGCAGGAGGCAGTCAAGCAGAGAATCCTGCACCCTAGTGTGCTTCGGAAACAAATGTGCTCAGTTTTTACCATTTCTAAAATGAATCATTCTCTGAATGGAGGTTTAACCTTCGCAGTATAAAATTCAGCACATTGCAGGCTGAGATGATAAACAAATTACTGGCTGGCGACTCCCTGTGGTGACAAAGTACATGGCAGCTTATCTGAACAAAAAAAAGACTGTGGAAATAGCAAAGATGCATACAAATTGGGTGAGGGAAGCTGGATTTTGACTCAAGCCGTCAAGGACCAATTGTACTCTGGCATTTAATACATTGCTTAGGAAAGAAAAACAAAGATTTCTTATATCAGGTATTTTCAATGAATGTATTGATGGAAAAGTTTTATGATTTTGCTAGAGATCTATGTACATGTTGTCAGCAGCCATGGGCAGCTCGGGGAATTTTCCCAATTCCAAGACAAATTTGGAAAAGTATATAGAACATTGCATTTTTCATGCTTGCTTTCTGCAATTGATTCCATTCTAGAAGGAACTAAAAATTATTTCCCAAATTGGAACTCTTAGATGTAGGTATGAAATCCTGTGATACACAGTAGAAATGGAGCAGTCTCGCTGTTAGAGCATAGAAAATCGAAACTTTTGTCCTGCTGGCCTTTTATGATGTTCTTTCTTTCTAGATCCTGTGGTCCAACAAAGTGTGGCTAAGAAGGGCAGATTCCCTATTAAGTTTTACTTTATGTGGTTGCTAGCAGCAGAAAAATATTGCAGATGCTTGTGCTGTGGCATCAACAATTTCTTGAAGCCTGTTCCAGCATCTCCTGCTTGTTTGGAGATGGACACTGAGGTAAAATTAAGACAGAAAAGCCATTGAAATTATAAGAAGGAAGAGCAAAATGGAGATGTTAAGTAAAAATACCACCAAATAACATGCCTATCCAGTTGAAAAAAACCAAAAAAGGTATCTTTTATGAAAAAAACAATCTCGTAATTTGTACCGTGTGAAATTTGTTATCACCCATTTTTGGGTATCTCACCTATAGAGTGCCCACAAGTCCACAGTCAAGTGGGAAGGTTCAAGAAGCTTAGGGTTTGGATCTTGGACCTTTATGTCATAGAGGCTTCCTGTACAAGATTGCTGGCCAATATTCTGACAAGTTAAGATGACTGCAGACATATGGAGAAGGAACAGCTGCATCTTTGGTGCCCAGCAGGTGGTGCTGTTGGGGTTGGGGTAGAATATCATGGGAATTAATGTTGTTGATGGGGTTTGGGGTTGTGCGTGGAATGCTTTCCGAGCTGGGTGCAGCTAAGAGGTTGGAGCAGAGACTGGGAGACACTGAAGAGGGGCATTTGGAGTCCACCAGTAGGTTTGAAGATTTCGAGGCTAGGGTTAACCATGATGAAACAAAATTCGTACCCTTCCCTTCATTCCACACTGTCTAGCCTAGGTTTTCTTGAAGGCAAACAATGCAGGTGCTGGCTACCTTAGGGACAAGCCAGAATTGTAACACTGAGCTAAGCAGATGCTGGACCCTTTATTTGTACATGTTAATACCCTAAAGACTGTTTCTGATGTGCTAAAGAACATTTCTCATTTGCCCCTGACTGAAAAGGCTTGCACCAGAATGGCATATGCACAGTGTGAACTCTTCTTTGGATATAAAACAGCACCCATGTCATCAAGAAACAGAGTGACACTTCTAGCAGTACAAATGAAAAACGTGTCTATGTTTTTCACAGGGCAGTAGTCACTTTGGGTACAGGAGAGGTTGACATCAGGAAGCACACCAACTCAGCCAGAGCTGGAACAGGGTCATGAGACAACTCTAGCAAGCAAGAAACATGCCTGGATGTAAAGCACAAGAGGGTTAACAAGGAGGCTTTCAGTCAGAGTAAACAAAGTTTAGCTTGACAGTAGTGAAAAGGAAATTCTCCTAGTTACGTGACTTGATTTATAACCAAGCATCATGAATGTTTCAAGTTGTTATGTTTCTAGTGCTGCATGCTGATCTTCCACTTCCACCTCCTCAAAATCCCTTTTCCAGCTGTCAGTCTGAGATATAGTTACACAACCTGTCTTGGTGGCTGCAGTGCTGCACAGCACCACCGTTTTTGCAAATCTATGTGGTCGACCTTTTGAGGAGAGAAAAGTGAAATTGACGTACAAGATGGAATGTTACCCTGAAAGCCACAGTTCATTACTAAGTTTGTGAGTTGTCCGATATACCTGATTCAAGTTGCCCTTGGCCAAGTGCCTGTAGTTTTATCACAAGAGGTCAGAGCTGCAGCTCATAACCTTTCATCAGTTGGAGAAAAGAAGAAAATCATCATAACTTCGCAAAATCCCCAGAAGTAAGTCAGAAAGTGAGGTAACAGTTACCAAGCAACCAGCCACTTAAAAAGACTGCACATGAAGAAGCTGGGTCTAAAGAAGACAGAGATAGAATGTATTAAAAGGAGCAGATTTAAATGACAATAATGCAGAACTCAAAATACATCAGAGTGTGAGATGAAACCAAAATTCTGAAAATCTTAATAAAAATGTTGGAAATACACAGCTCATCAGGCAAGAGGGAAAGTGCTCCTCATCATGCGTCAGAGGATATGCTACAATATGAGAGGTTCAATTCTGGCTGAAAACATATACAACAGCAGATGTGACAAAGCAGGGCAGGTTGTACACAATTAAGTATGAATACATAGTTAAAGGTCATTCTAATTGTAGTGTAATATAAAAGATACTTCATGTTTATCAACAACAGGGTGATTTGTGAAGTGGGGAAATCATTGTGTTGCTAGCTTCTATGTGGTGTTACAAATCTGTTATATTTTAAAATTGTTTTCAGTAAATACAGCAGCTACAAAAGTACCGAGGGCACAGTGTAAAATTTAGCATTGGAGCCTCAATGGCTTGAGCATGTTGCACAGGTCTTCTCTGTGTCTGATCCTAGTCTGCTGCATGTGACACAGCCTGTCTGATTGACACCTTGAATTGGGTCCTGATTTTGCTCAGGTAGCATTTAGTGGCTTTCTTTCCTTTCTCCATATCCCTCACAAACCCCCCATTCCATTCATTTTATGAAAAAAAATTAAAAATTCTTCCATATTACAAGGTTACAAGGTTTTCGTCAATGAGGAAGGCCATTCAGGTTATATTAGATTATCCTTGCAGAGAGACAATGCATTCCTTTACCTTTCTCTCCAACTTTTTGATTCAATCTTTTTGATGTTTTGAAAGTGTTTTGCCTCCACTGCCATTCCTGGAATTCTATTTGGTTTCGCTGCTAATTTCAGCAACTTCCCAATGGCAACATTAACATATTTGAGCTTACATATTTTCAACTAGTGACACATGTTTTAGCAATGGCTTAATGATATGACAGTGCCACACTCTGAGGTCAAAGTTGTGCTCGTGAATGTTACCCAAAGTTGCTGCCAGCCTTATGCCCAAGAGGAATGTTGGATTCATGTATCACAACAGGTTTCCAGGGAGACAGGCTGCACATTCGCAAAATGAGTGACAATAGTTCTATCTCCTTGCTTCTCAGAGACTTAGGCACAGATGTTTGTGTGAAGAATAATTTTCTGACCACATTTGTATATTTGCTTTTTACTCGTCTATTTTTTCCCTTATAATCCTACTACCACACTTAACTTTTCTCTACCTTTTACTGTCTTTTAAACTTTTAAAGTGCAAAGCCCCAGATACAGGCCAGGAGAAAGCAGGAATATATTACTTTGGTGTTTGTGAAGGTGACTAGAGTGATATTTCCTCTTTTTTTATTGTCTTGCCAATTTCTCATGCTTTAGGAAGTCAAATGCCAAACCAGCCCAAACTGACAACTGTTACGGATTAATTTCCTGCAGAGATTTATCGGTTATCAGATCAGGAATCAATTAAAGTCAGTGATGCTAAATAGCTCAATAACTTCATTTAGGCTAGCATTGATAATTAGATTTTCATTACATCTGCAATTTTACAATCAACCACTAAATGGATCACGTTTGATTGACCCAGTAATGCAACTTAAAATTTTCTCATTGTATTCTGAAACTCCAAAAATAATTTTTAATCAGGTATTTTTAGATTTTCATTGAACATTTTTGCTATTTTTAATTCTCTGTGCTGGAATCAAGTATTTCTTTTTTCCAGATACAAAGTCCTGTTTACTTCTATATCCTGTCACTACTTTTACAACAGATATCTGTGGAATTCACTATCCCAGAGTGTTGTGGATGCCAGGACATTGAGTAAATTTAAGGAAAAGATAGACAGGTTTTTAATTTGGGACAGGTTGAAGGGTTATCGAGAGTGGGCAGGAAAGTGGAATTGAGGTCAAGGTGAGATCGGCCATGATCGTATCAAATGGCAGAGTAGGCTCGAAGGAGGGTTTGGGCCCGAAACGTCAGCCTTCCTGCTCCTATGATGCTGCTTGGCCTGCTGTGTTCATCCAGCTCTACACCTTGTTTACTCCTGCTCCTAGTTCTTTTATACTTATATATTGTTGTTTCAGCCTCACTAGTCATTCCAGGTGAGCAGACTTTGTATCGCTTATAATCGGGAATGCACTGTTTCCTGCCCTCTGTCTGAATGAACAATAGCACAACTTGGGGAATGTGACATTGAGCTTTTAATTTTTATGCTGGTTATTGGAATATCCCACATGACATCACATGAAATTGTTTGACTTCAATGATGAGCTAGATAGCAAATTTTAACACAGTCTTTGAATTAAGAAATGGTTTTATTCATATCAGACAGATAAATGAACTATATACAATTTATCTTATAAGATCAGCTTTCAAACAGTTACATTTTGAAATGAATTGGAAGGCACTATTTCCCTGAAGCTATGTTTTCATTTCTCTTATCAATCTGTTCAACACTCTCCAATTAGGTTTCCATCCTGCCCTCTACAAACAAAATTTTCATTCTCTATGTGTGTGACTCTAATTTTTTCTCCCTCCCTCAATGTTCCTTTTGCCTCCACAGGTTTGGTCACATTGTCCTCTGTGAGTATTTCTTTGCTGTTTTTAACTTCATAGTTTCATACCCTCTTGTGAAACCAAAGACGTGGCAATAGCTTTGTTTTCAATACCTAATATATCCCAAGGCTTCATCCTAACATCTACCCTCTTTATTGTTAATATGCTTCACCATGGTAGCATCATCTGCAAATGTACAGTTAGCTTCAACATCTATAATAACAACCATCTCTATTTATCACTTAGCCTCTTTGTTTGATATTGCTATTTTCTCCCAACAACAAGTCAAACATGAAGATGTTAATCAGCCAAATTTCTATCCAACCAATTGGAAAAATCAGAACCAACTTCTCTGTCTCCTACTAAACCATCCAGTGTTCACTCCACTCATTTTCTCAGATCCCACAACAGGCTAAGTCCAAAGCTACAGGACCTGTAACTGTGCAGGTAGGGAAGCAACAGATTCGCTGCTCAGCAGTGATCTTGACACAACTTCTCCTTTCGTGGTAATATTCGGGGGAATGCAAGAACATATTAACTAGAAAGTACTTAACAAAGCACAAACAGCTTAATGTCATTCTAGCCAGTGATGCTTAAAATAATTATCAAAGATTGGAAACCTTATATTTTGCATATTTAATCACTTGAACTACGAAGAGACATTGGTCCCTGGTCTAATATTTTCCCTTTTTGTCCTATCCTGATGAGAATACTAAGAAGCTTAACTTCAGACATGATAAAAAATTTCCTATTCAATGGGAGTTATGCTTGAAGACACCTGCCTCCATAGGTAAACTTTGATTGAGTAAATTCCGTGCACAGAGGACTGCTAACCAACTGTCTTCTTATGAGTTTGAGGTGCATAGCTCCACATTGTCTTAGATTTTGCAGTAACTGGAAAGGAAAGGACACTTGCCATTCACTATATTGACAGCTGCTCATCAGGATTCCATGAGCTCTTGAGTGAATGTTTAACATCATCACATATCTGATCCAGCAAAGCACCTGCTGCTGGGGGTCTGCAGTGTGCATGAGCAAGCTATGAAGTCCTTCAATAAATCATTCTGGGAGATACAGGGCATGCAGTGATTTTTCCCAGATAAGAGGAAGCACGTTTACACACAGATGTGGGAGCTAACTCCCCTGAAATTGATGTCAGTTCAGAATATTGACATCATTCTGTCTTCCTCCAGGTTTCTGTGGCAGGTGGTTTAAAGGCCAATGGGGAACCCCAAATTGGATCTAATTGAAATAAGCAAAAAGTCATTACAATTACTCCTGTCCCCATTCCTGGGTTTTCCAGCCAGTGATTTTACTTCTAGACCCTTCAATGCCTGGTCTGGGTTAGTAGAACAAGTGTACACTGGAAAGAGCTGCTTCAGTGAAAATGACAATTGGGAAGCCTTTGATCGGTTACATTGAAGTGCTCCAATCATGGCCAAATAAGAGACTGTGCTTCAGAATGCTCCTTCTTTCAAACAGTGTTTTCACTGTGTGACAGCTGAATGCCAAATTCTTCGAAGGCACTTCACCAATCATCTTTTACTAACAGTTCCATACTAGCAGCCTTCAGCATGGCATAAGGGTTTATGCAACTGTAACTTTTCACTCTGTGAATAGGTGTATGACAAGAAAAGACACTATCCCCAAATAGTTGCAGCATGAGTGACACAAAGAGCTTACCTCTCCTCAGCAACATGTCCTTCCACAGGGCAGACGGGATGGGCATTGGGATACAATCCAACCCAGGGTCTAGAGACATAAAATGATCTCATTTTTAACATGAGAACATCAGGAGGTTTAGGCTCTCTCAGCACATCCTTGTTGACATCTGCAGCCTCCTGGATAAAGCCTCCTTCCTGATGGAGCAGGTGGACACCCATTAACAGTGGCCAACAACGTGAATGTCACTGGAAGGCCAACTCTTCTCCCTCACCTGGAGTTCTACTCTTTTCTCCTGCACAGGAAGAAAGCAGAGAGGTGTGAGTGTTCAGAGTGATCTGTGTGGAGAGGAGGGAAAGACAGCATTTTCTTAAATCTTGCTGGTGCATTGACCCCAGGCAGGAGGAGCCATGCTCCTGCTGCTAACATCCTTGCCCACTTCCATCCGTGCCCTCAGTCCATCCTGTCAGATCCCATGGCAGAACCTTCAGTTGAGAGTAAATGATCTAGGGAACACCAGGTCTACTGCCCATTCCTGTGGTGGCTGGAGACTGAGCAATTGAGGATGAACCAGTTTAACCCATATTCTGGCTCTTTCATTGGAAGCCCTTGTTGTAGCAAAATGGTTATGTCGTTCTCTGCCCTGCCGAACTGCTCAGCCAATCCGGGTGTAGGATGCCGATGCTGTGGCTGATTTAAATAGGCCTGACTCAGCCCACCCTTTAGTAAACGAGTGTACTGACCGAGAAAATCATCTTGCTATTTTTCACAATGTGAAATAATTAGGAGAAAATGTGGAATTAACAGAAATTTCTTATTCTGCTGCTGTAAGTACTTGAATTAATGGAATTGCTGTTATAAATACTTTCAAAGGTTTGTCAGTTACACTAGAAAGGAAATTTGCTATTGTCATATTGTTTCTGTGTTCAGCATCATTGCCCAGAAGTGAATGCATAAACGCCTTTTCTTTAGATTTAAAAACAGGGCAAATTCATCACTCCATTGCTCACTGTTGTCATCACATTTTATCTTCATGCTCTCATTTAGCTTCAGCCTTTTGCTAATTTAATCAACAGCAAGTCTCCCTCCTTCATACAAAATATGAGGTAATGAGTTACAACAGATTTGAATATTATGTATCCACTCTGCCAATGATATGATCCAGAGTAGCAGAACTCACTCCATGCCATAGCTGTAAATTTGCATTTGGTGCAAATTTTCAGATGAGTCACTGTGGAATGTGCTAATATAAATGGTGCAGAGATATTTATTCTGGTTTTACTTAGAAGGCTGGAGATTTTACCTCAAGCCTGAGTTGGTGTAAACAGTGCTCTGTTCACAACCACATTACCAGGATATCTGCAAGCAAATTTAATTTCTGAGAGAATTACCTCTGACTAGCTCTCTAATAGGTGTAATTTATATTACTATCTTTGTCTGAAATTGGCCTTTCAATATAATTTCTTTCAATTCTCCCTGCTATGTATTGGTGCTGCCTGGTTGTCTGTCCTTGAGTGACACTTTCTTAGTAGTTTGAAGATGTTGTTTAATCTGAGAGGGTGCAGAAAATTTACAAGGATGTTGCAGGGACTGGAGGATTTGGGCTTCAGAGAGAGCCTGAATAGGCTCGGGCTGTTTTGCCTGGGGTGTTGGAGACTGAGAGGTGATCTTATAGAGGTTTGAAAAATCATGACGGGGGCATGGATAGGGTGAATACCCAAGCTCTTCTTACTAGGGTGGGTGAGTCCAAAACTAGAGGTTTTAAGGTGAGAGGGGAAAGATTTAAAAAGGACCTGAAGGGTAAGTTTTTCATGTGGAGGGTGATGTATGTATGGAACGAGCTGCCAGAGGACCTGGTGGAAGTAGGTACAATTAAAAAATTTAAAAAGCATCTGGATGGCTATATGATTAGGAAGGAGTCAGTGGAATAGGGGCCAAAGCTGGCAAATGGGACTAGGTCAGATTGGAACAAAAACAGAAGTTGCTAGAAAGGCTCAACAGGTCTGGCGGCATCTGTGAAGAAAAATCAGAGTTAACGTTGCGGGTTCAGTGACCCTTCCTCAGAAGGTCAGACTGGGATGTCTGGTCGGCGCAGATGAGTTGGACTGAAGGGTCTGTTCCCAAGCTGTATAACTTAATAACTCCATGACTCTATGACCCCTTTTTTCTGAATCTTGTATTGATCAAGAGGAGGAATGTTGATGCCAGGGAATGGAACACTTTGCCTTTTGTGCATATAAAGGCCATTTCACTCATTTTACCAAATGATGATGTTTGAACTTTCTCCTTGAGGACCATTCTCTTTGAACTACATGGATGTGCCTGGTGCCAAAACAATGTGTGGTCAAGTTCTATAGTGCAGGAGGAAATGCGGATTCAGTCTTGGCACTGTTTTGACAGTTGAATGCCAGAATGACACCAAGCAAATCCAGTTGATCTCAGTGCCTTTACTCTAGGGAGGGGGCAGTGTAGCTTCTGTGAACACAGCTGGGAATGTACATGTCAGCATTGGCATAGGATGGATTAGAATTTGTCCATGTGTAAGTCTGCAGTCACAAAGAAATTCAGAGAGAACCAGTGGGGGCAGATTATGGGTGGATTTACCACATGGCGAGTTGAGTTAGTTACTCCCAGCTTTAATTTAAAGCAGACTAGTTACTTGGTGGTAAGACTATGACACTGTGGAATTATCTTTGACAAATCACTCCTACAATCGCATCCAACCATCAGACCCCTCTTTTGCAAGTTGGCTGTTTCTGGCTTCAGTTTAAGGAGAAAAAAGCTCAGCTTTCTGATGGAAACACACGGTTTCTAATCTCCCCCATGACATTTCCTGGGTCAGCCCTGCAACGCACCCTGGCACAATCGTGGGGATTGCAACATCAGCTTCAAAACTGGCATCAAATGTAGCAGGCAGGTGTAAAACGCTAATTCATGTCATCCATCATTTTTTTCTCCTGCTGGAGGAGTAGACAGCACATGTGTCAGGCTGGCAATATGATAGCACCTGGAGCATGACCTTAATCAAAGCAAAGGAGACCATAAAGGTTAAAAGAGATGATAATCAAAACTGAGTGTGTCTAATTTGGAAATAGGATGATATGAGGTTGGATTGACTTCAATACAAATATACAGTGGGCGGCTAATCCAATATTTCTCACTTTATTTTCTGCCAAAGTCAAAGTTACCCACACTCAGATTATTCTATCTTAAACTGAATGTGATCTAATTGCATTAACCAACTTTAATATTCCTTGAGATCTATATGAAAGTCATTGATTTGTATTATGAGTTATACAGTAAATCTGACTGGTTTACTGAAGCTGAAGGGGGCAGTGATCCATTGATTTGCATTTTAATTTCACAAAGATAAAGCCACTGTTAAGACCATACATTTAAAGGCTTGTTAAAGAGCTGATTACTGCTTAAAAGAAGATGTAGGAGCAGAAGTAGGCTATTCAACCCATCTAATCTGGGTGCACATGTTCATAAAGAGATTGCACAGCACTTTGGAGGCTAGTACTTTAATGAATACAGTTTTCAAATGGTGACGAACTATTTGGATATAAACATGTTGATTTCAATTTCAATCTCTTCTCAAAAGCGAGTGAGTGCTGTGCTACTCCATTTTTTTGGATACTTTACATAAAGGTCACAATGGGAGAGGGGTCATGGGCATCTTGTTAGGGCTCCCTGTTGGGCTGGACTAGCAATGGAAGGAGGGTATAAATTCTGGCAGTACAGTAGCAGCTGCTGCAATAGAGAGAGACTGGGCATGTCCAACAGGGACCCTGGAGTCCCCTCTCCCTCATTCTGTGATCTATTCTACAATTTAGTAAACTGTGTCAGGCAGTGCATTTGACAGCTTTATTGAAAATGGGTGCATGGAGCCCAGTTGAAGCTTTTTTTCATGGATGTACTCAGATTTATTATGACATACCTCTGTGGTAGGTGGAATTTGAATGCGCTGTCTGGTCCAGGAGTGGGGACACTACCTACTGATCCTCAAGATCCCTATTGGAGGCCATGTGTACTTCACCATGAAATTTGCTTCCAATCAGTGCCTCAGTTTATCACTTCCAGTCATGTTCACTTTATGATAATCAGTGATTAGAACAAAAATCGTATGCTAAATTCAGACTTTCAATCAGGCTGGTCCAAACAACAATGTATCATTCAGCACCTGTTTTTCATTCTTTGGCCGAAGTAATCTGCAGCGGCCAATTTGCGTAACTAATAAATCGAGTAAATTTAATCTGGTATGCAGGGGGTGTTGAGTCCAAAGCAAAGTTAACAAAACTGATTATTCCTGTCTAAGTAGAAAAACTGCTTTCAAATTATTCCTTCCTTTTGGATTGAGTCATAATTATATATCGAGATAATTTTCAAGCTTTTCAGTAACAGAGCTTTAAACATGACTTTGTATTTGAATTATTGTGAATTTGATACTCTCCATAGTGATACAGCAGTTGCAAGCAGAACTTTGACTTCATCAGAGTAAATGCTGAGAAAGCTGATTCACACAAGGAGAAACTGCAAACTCCTGGTCTCCAGTGCAGTAGGTTGCTGCATGCCTTTTGATGTGAGTCTCCTGTTGGAGATGCTCATTTTTAGTTGGCCATGTTTCTGCTGGAATGGAGCAGTTATTCTGATTGGCTGACCTAACAACGATGACTGGTCTCCCTTTCACACAGTTCCACAAAGTTTTGAGAGATGCTCATGTTGCAGAAACCAAGCAAGGAAACTGATATACACTGGTAATAAACCACTTACTCTCTCTGTCCCATTTTACCAACAAAGGTTAAAGTAATATACATGAGCCATGAGTATCTAAGTATTGGGATCACATACACAAAAATAATATCCATTAATTAATTTTTATTTCTTAGTCTGAAATGCAATTAGCCACATGTGGATTCACAATTAACCACATGTGGTGAGTGACTGATGTGTTGGACAACACTATAGTCAAGTAGTAAGATTAGCTCAAAGACTAAAATCCTGTGCTCTGAGCTGCTGACATCAAGGATTTGCCTAACAATTAGAAGACAATGTTTTACCTTTCAGTAAAACTGATATTACTTCAATATGAGAATCATGTAAGGATGGCAGCATATTGTGACATGATCAAGCAAGCTATTGCTTGTGGCAATATTGGTCAGAGATGATCTTCCCTTTGTAATTTCAGTACCATATGATCATTGGTTATTCAAGACATACAGATGACAAGGTCATAAGATAATTGCAAACTAGAAAAGTCAATTGACTCTCATATTTCTTTAATCCAGCAAGTCTTTAACAGTTTGAATCTGCCCTCTCAGAACATCTTCCTCACCTGAGGCAGTATTCATACCACAATGCCTTGAAGTGCGCAGAATTACTGGGGAAAGTAGGAACGCCAACCTGATACCACTATTTATGACTTTAAAGAACTGCGCCAGCAAGTCTACATCTGCATAGTTGATTTAAAGTTGATTCAGTTGCTATAGTAACTGCTGTGCAGTTTAGATGAGGTGGTTTCTATGGTAATGTGACAGGAAGCATTTCAGCAGTATAGAGGCAGCATTAAATTCATGTCCGAGTATTCTCACATGATGATTCATCTTCACAGTGAAGCTCGATCGTTTTTGGAAAATTTACCTGTGGTTATCAGCTTCTCTAAGGGGATTCATTGATTTGTGGATATTCCTAAAAGTGCAAATAAAACATGGCCTAGGGGAAGACATGGACATGAGGAGCTGAATGTCTTTTGTTTGGCTTCTAAAAACTAGGCTCAAAAATTGCTTTACATTCACAAAAGATGTTGCACGTATGAATCAACTGTATATCAATAGTGTGTTCAAAACAAAAGCTTGCCCACTTTTGCAGCAGCAGATAGGGCTGGCTTCAAGTAATGTTGAAAAATGGAAAGAGGAGACTTGGAGCAGAATTTTCCAAGTTGACTGGAAACTGTGTGTCCTGGGCATTGTAGCTGATGGGAAATTTAGAGTAGAAATGCTTTGAGATTTCATCCTGACATTTTTTCTGCCTCCTCAAAATTTTTCTGGAGGTGGATTCAGGGAGATGAAAGCATCATAAAGATGGGGGTGGGAAGTGAATGAAGTTAATAATTGAAATAGAAGTAGAAAATGCTGGAGAAGCTCAGCAGCTCAGGTTGCATCATAGGAGAGAGAAACAAAGTTAACGTTTCAAATATGAACATTGCCTTATGGCTGTCTGTAGCTACTTATTCTTGATAATTGTGAGGTTATGCATCTTGGTAAAAATACAAGGACTAGAAGCACATACACCCGTTGAAAGGATATTAAAAGTAGGCTGAAGAATTCATGAAGGCTTTCCTTTAAACTGTGAACATGCACAGATAAAGCCATCAGAAAAGCCAATCTCTTTTCAGTTCCATAAATGGGACGCAAGTTAAGAAGCAAGATTAATTATACTAAGGAAATATTGACACTCTGTACTATGTACAGTTTTGGGTGTTCCAGTGCACAGAAGAACATAAACATCACAGAGAGCAATCCTACATTTATCAGGTGATGTTAGTGTTAAGAAACTATAATGGCAATGAGATACACAAATAACTACATTAAGACAGACAATACTAAGAGAAGCTATCTGGAGATTTGGTGAAGTAATGTAGCTTATTTTACAGCATGAGTAGTGAAAAAATACTTCCCCTTTTTTGGAGGGCATCATGACTGGGTCCTGATCAACATAAGCCCACGATGATTGATGTCACTAAGAGACGAAATTTAGCAAAACAATGCTTCTTACAGAAGTTGCTGGACAATGCAATGCTTTGCACAAGGAACAGTTCAGGCAGAGAGCAGTTTGTTGTCTTTAAGGTAAAAGTGGATAGTATCTGAAACAGGAAATTTTAAGACAATGGGGCAAATCCATTGGAGATTCTTTGCAGAGTGTCCATGGCCTTCAGCATGGTAAGTTCCAAAATATTAGGCGAATATAACAAATGATTTGTAAAAAGAAAATGAACGTTTTCTTCAGGCAGTTAGAAATATTTGAAAGGGTGGAATTTTAACCATCCAAAATATGCTAAGTTCAGATAGGGAGGGATACAGAATTGAAAAACCTGAAATCTAACCTCAAACCTCAAGCGAACTCCAAGCTGACCAGTTCTGGTTTTAATTGATGGAGAATGGGAATGGGAATGGGATGGGAGGGCTGTGAGAGAATTGGGGGTGTGGGAGAAGAATGATGAGCAATCAACTCATTGCCTGGAGCTTGCCATTTTCATGTAATGAGTCTCCCTGCCTTAGAATGCTATGCTAGATGTAATCCTATTGCTAAAGGAAGGTGAGGACATCTGGATTCTGAATTTAAATACCTCTACATTGACCTGTTGCGTGAAGTTTATCTGATTTACGCCCAACTTCCCTAGGCAAACAGCAGCAAGTGTTCTGTGGCAGTCAACCAGATTCCTTCAGTTGGTTTGCTGATAGGGGTGGCATGGTGGTTCAGTAGCTAGCACTGCTGCCATCCAAAGGTCAGGCTCAATTCCACCCTTGGATGCCTATCTATGTGAAGTTTGCACATTCTCTCCCTGTCTGCCTTGCTTTCAGAGCAAGCTCGAGGGGCTAGATGGTCTATTCCTGCTCTTATTTCTTATATTCTAGTATTATCTCCATCCTAACAGTACTGTGGACATACCAGACCCCTCCCACCATCCACTGTAATGGTTTAAGGCAGTTCATTGATCTTTCTCCAGGGCAATTAAAGATGGATAATAAATGGATGCCTAGCCGATGCTGTCCCCAGCTTGCAAATGAGTGAAAAAAGTGTGCCCAAGGTCTTAAAACCGACGAACTCATGCTAAGGATCTCTGGACTTAGGTGTATCTATATAAGGCAACAATCCTCCTCAAGCCTCAAAAATCCGTTTGAAGCAGCTGTTAGTGGCAGCATTAAAAATGGCATTAAATCTTGTGTTTACACCAACTGCAGCGCTCCAGCTGAAAAACCTCAGTTTATTTGCTGCACTGTATTTTATCTTCTAAAACTTCAAAACAATGCAGCCAGGTGTTTCCTGAGGCAATGAATACTGTAATTATTGAGGTGAAGAGCAGGTATTGTTAATGGAGCTGAATGAGGTATTTCCAGTCAGCCATTCAGCACCAAGTGGTACTATTCATTTATTTAATTTGTGGCATGTTTTAATATTGCCAGAAGCCATAAAAATGACAGAAAATCATTCAGCAAACAGACACATGGAAGGACACATTCTGAATCATGCTGCAGCTGCTTCTAGGGAAAAAAAATGAGAGAAAAACCATGTCCCCTTCAGTGACTTTATTGACTCCTCTGGATGTTCATCACTCCCCAAAAAAAGAGAAAATGTGACAGATTTAGACTGAGGAAGGATGTAATCACTGATTTAGGTCCTGACTTCTAGGATGACAATAAATATTCTGCATAAAACTGGGAAGCTAATGCTTACCTGTCTTTGCTTTTCACATGATAGACAACATCAAATTTCCAATTTGAGTTTTTTGGATTACAGCCAATCCTGGTGATGTGCCAGTGCAGTGAATCTGACCAAGAGAGAATATTGAGAGTGTCACTCCTGGACTGTGATTAAGATACTGCAGAGTAGGATTCATGAGCCAGAGCTTGTCCACTCCATCCATTTCTTTTCCCTTTTCCTCTGTCGCATATTTTTTTCTTTTTCATTTTACCTTCCGTCCTCGGGCGGCATTACCGGCGATGCCCGGGGTGAAAGCCAGTGCGGACTCCTGGCCTCAATGTGGACTTGATCTCCTGGCCTCAGTGTGGGACTGAAACTCCTGACCTCAACGTGGACTTCTGGCCTCAGCCTGGAAGCAGTTCCCTGCCTCAAGGTGAAACGCGGTGTGGACTGAGTTGAATTATGAACTCTATTTCTCTATTTTTCTAATTTATTGCTGAACTTCTTAATTTTTCTATTTTTTTCCCTTAGAATTTGTACTAAGAATTTGTGTCTAAGCACCTTCATACCTAAGATGGCTCTGTAAGTGGCGGTGTAAACTTTTCACTGTACTCCAATGAGTACTTGTGACATTAAAGCTCATTCAATTAAATCTAATGAGTCGATGTAAATTAGTAAAGTCGCTGCTGCCCTGGTCAAATCTGTTGTATTCCTACATGATTTATTATCATAAATGCAAAGGAAGGAATCTTCTGCACACAGGGGTGAGGAGATGAGAAGGACGGATCATTAGGTGGGAGGTGACGTACCGTAACTCTGTCATCTTTCCACCTCCACCAAAGTTAATTTCTGAGCCGGAAGGTACACAGTCAATTTTCCTACACTGTCACTCTTTGTGGGTCTTATGTGGCCAATTACGAACCACTTAAGAGCTGCAGGCTTCCAATCTGTGGCACTTTGGCACCCCACAAGATTTGGCGATGCAAGTGGTGTTTGGGCATGCCACTTGCTCAAACACAATCATTGCATGTTTAAGGGAGTGATGTTCTTTGCTTCCAACACACTTGCTCCCAACCTTTTGTTTGACAGTCACAACAAGATTCCACCAGATTTGGACTGATGATGAAAAATCTGATGTTTGTCATTCTAATGTTACAATCCTGCAGGTAAAAACTGTCAGAACTATGAAGACTGCTTTCCAGAACTTTTAGAATGTCTGCCTAGTTTTATTGACGTTTGTTATCTTTCAGCTGTTATTTCCAACTACCTGGCTCACCTTACAACAGTTTTATCACGTTGAAGCCAATTCGGTATCTACCAAAATAACTCAGCACAGACTCGAGTTAAGGTTCTTTTAATGCGATAAGACTGTCTTTGCTTTCATTGTGCTTTTAGAGACCCTCTCCCATGAAAAATATTTCAGAGGTTATCCTGAGATATGTAGTTGTAGCATGTCATATTCTCAAATTATGGGTGGCTTGGTGGCTCAGTGGTTAGCACTGCTGGCCACACAACACGAGGGACCCAGGTTTGTTTCCACCCTTAGGTGATTCTCTGTGTGCTGTTTGCACGTTCTCCCCTTGTCCACGTAGGTTTTCTCCCACTCTCCAAAGATGTGCAGACTATGTGGATTAGCCATAGGTAATCTAGGGCAAAATGGATAGGGTGAAGGGGTGAAAAAGGTTCTGAGGAAGGGTCACCAGACCCGAAACTTTGATTCTGTTTTTTCCTTCACATATGCTGCCTGGCCTGCTGGGCTTTTCCAGCAACTTTGATTTTGTTCCTTTTTTTCAGTAGGGTAAAGGGGTGGGTTTGGGTGGGCTGCTCTTCGGATGTTGAATGGGCTGAATGGTCTGCTTCCACAGCGTACGGATTCTGTGATCTATCTATGTGGATTAGGGACCAATTCACAGCAGATAAATTATCTCTCATTACCAAGTTATTGAAGTTGGGTTGATTTTCTGCCTTCCGAGTGTGTTATTAGCTGGAAAGTAATTAAAAAAAGAAATAGAAAAAGAAAGATTAGTTGCACTCTGATGCTCAAAAGCCATAAAACATTTGGACAGTCGACTTTACACATCAGATTTTACAACACATATTTAACCTGTTTGGGAGAATATCTTCCAATGTTATTTTACTTTCAGAAAATCAAAACATGCTGTCAAAAATTAAAGAGAAATATTTGGGGCAAAATAACCTTGAATAAGCAAGGTGACGTTTCAAATTGGAAACAAAACTCAGCAGTAAAGGAAATTTAAAATAAGTGTAGAAAATTATTCAAATGCACACCAAAGCAATTAATAATGTATTTTTTAAAAATGCATTTTACCCCAGTTTACTGATTGTAGCATCTTTGGGCTGTTTTGTGGAGCCTTCTGGATTACTGTTACCGTAACTCATACCTCTCCATCCAAAATGCCACTGATTACCAGTCTCCAGCTCTAGCTTACCCAACTGCTGCTAAAACCCTCGATCATACATTTGCCAACTTCAGATTTGGTAATTCCACTACTTTCCTGGTTGTTCACCTGTGCTTCACCCTTCATAAACTTCACCTCATTCAAAATGCTATTGCCAGCAACCTATCCAAACCAAATCCCATGGACCCACAATTCCAATCTTTGCTGATCTACACAAGTCCCATAATGTCATTAATTTGCAATTCTCATCTTTGTGTTTGAATCAAATCATAGTCTCACCCACCAACCGCTGTTTCTTTCCCCTGACCTTAGAACAAACCTCACAACTCTGCATTTTATGATCTTGTGTCTTTTGCACATTTGTTTTTCCCCTTGTCTTCACTTGCCTTAATTCTATTCTTTGGAGTACACTTCCCAAATCTGTTTGCTCCTGTTGCTTTCCCTTTTTTATGATTCCCCATGAATACTGACTCGTTTGCCAAGCTTTTAGTCCATTCACGTATTTCCTTCTTTGGCTTGACTTGCTGTTTTTTAGTAGATTACACCTTGACAAAATGTGTGGGAACATTTTTCTTATTCAAATATACAATATAAATGAATGCTTTCAATACTGTTCGCTTAGCCCTAGAGGTGATCAGCTCCTGGTTAGACGTAGGAGTTCTTTGCCAGCTTGAAGTTGCTTTATTCTGGCCTTAAATCTTACTGAGATATCTGTGCTGAGGTTTTGCAGCCAATAAAAGACAACATTGATATATGTTCTGTTAAAAAGGCTGTTTTCATTTGATGGCATTTTCAATAGTTGCCGGATCTGTTCAGAATAGGAATATCTTATGTATCAGTTTGGAGAAGTCTCGCAGTACAAAAGACATGCTATTGACCTTCATCGTAACTTTGAAATGAACAAAATAATGAAAATTACTTTTGTTCCTTGGCTCTTTCACAGTTACCATTGACCTATGCCAAAGGTCATTGCAAGCTTGAAGTGCTTTGACTAACGCAGTTTGTTGATGAACGTTTTGCATTCAAGTCATCATATTCAATCTTTGGAGTTTTATGAATTCGGGTTTGAGTTGATAATACTAAAACTGTCTCCCTTAATGTTTCTCTAGGACAAAAGGATCTGGTTAATGAGAAGACTTTTAAGTTTACATTGCTGGAGAAGCAACATGTTTTGTTGTTGTTTCACCAGTCTGAGTTCAGATTTCCTCTGCTTGTGGTCTGCAGTGATTATTGTAAATACTGTCATGAAAAAACTCACCTTTTATATGATCAGGACATAAAAGTACCTTTTATATCATCAGGATATCCTGGAGCACTTCACAGTATCTTAATTAGTTTCTGAGTGTTAATCATGTTATGTGTGGACAAACACAGAGCCCAGGAAATAGAAGGCTTGTTTTTTTTTAATGGGTGATGTTGGTTGATGGCTGAATGTTGGCTAAGACATCAGGAGAATTTTCTGCACTTTGGATACTGCCATAGGATCTTTTGCACACACCTAGGCATCAGGGGTCTCAATTCAACATTTCATTGAAAGATAGTAATGCTTTAATTTGGGCATGCCTATTTTCGTGTTTCTCCCCACCTCCAGCACCAACAGTTAACATCCCATTCACAGTGGTGAGGTCTTGAATATTGGCATATGGAGCCCAGAGGAGCTAAGTCCAATGGGTAAAAAATTGTACTGTGTATCCCTGGCCAACAGGATTAGATGTCGGAAGCATTGGCGGCTTCAAGGCTGCAGTAGGGTTGAGGCTAGAGGTAGCTTTGAGCCCTTGGAAGATCAATTGCATGGTTTGGGTAAACGAATTTCGAGACAAGAATAGAAATTGGAGGAAAAGTTCAGCATGTCTGGCAGCACCTGCAGAGAGAAATCAGAGTTAATATCTCAATTCCTCAGAAATGCTGCATGAATTTCAGTTTGGATGTACTGGAGTGCCCTGAGGACCAGCAGTAAGATAAGAAACCATGGGAACAGAGCCTGGGTGTTCATGGTGAGAGATTTCAGGAGCAGATGGTACGTTGTTTTTAACTTTTAAGATAGTCAATTTTCATATGCAAACAAGCACAACAACCTACTTTGAGTGTGAGTAATAGATGCCTCTTATTGGTCCTTAACCAATATAATAGGCAGTGTGCTTCTGGTGCACTCCTCCTGTCTACAATTTTAAACACTGGAAGGCTGCATCATACCTGAGAAAGAAACAGTCCTTGGCCCAATTTATTCGCCCAGTCAGTCAGTCTTATGTTTAACTTAATTTTCACGCTTATATCTTGGGACAGTGCTTGAACCCTGAACCTTTGACTCAGCAGCATGGATACTAATACTGAGCCAAACTAAGTGGCAAATGTTTCCTCAATTCGCTATTTTTCACAAAATTAAAAACTGATTTTAAATGACTTAGAGTATTGAGAGAAGCCAGTAGAGGATGAGGTTATTTATGACTGTTTGCTTTGTCAATTTGTTTTTATGTCATTTAAATTGTTATACATTTTGATGAATGATCTGGCGCTTGGTTATTGGCTCTACCTGAATCATCATGAATTTACAAAATTATTAATCAAAAGTCAGGGAACTTCAATTAGGAATCTCGTTAGTGCTGTTGTCATAAAGCTCTTGGGGATTTGAATTATGTTGATTAACATAGACATTGGGATGACACATTCCATCTGTGACTGAGTTAGCCCTTCAGCAGTTATTATCTTACAGAGTCTGCAATGGCCAACTCTGGAGTTTTTTTTTATAATGTGCCATCTCTGGAATTTTGTACTGTTGGCAGCTAGAAACTATCTAACATTCAGTCCCAAAGTATTTGTACGAGTAATCCTTTAACAACTCCAAGAAACAGTTCCTGAGTAGCTTTCAACTGAATCCTAAATGCCCAATTTAGAGATAGTGTCGAGTTAGAGGCGAGAAGTAAATCATCTGGGTCCAAGCATTGAGAGATTTTAACTCATTAAACTCAGCCCCACATCCCAAACCAATTTGATTTACTCTCTAGTATCCTGGTGGGTACAAGTGGAATTTTGGCAGTCAGGAGACTTCTGCCAGAGGAATGGACCACATTATATGATAAACCTTCAGGGAAGGGGCTGTGTCTGTAGGCAGGTTTCGCTGTCAAAGAAGCAAGAAAGGTATCTGAGGTGGAAGAGACACATTATTTCTTTGAGGAGCACTCTTGCTCTTCCTGGTTGAAATGAAACCTACTCTTTCCTGGGGAAATATTTGCTTCTGCTTCTCTCTTTTGGCCCCACTGTAGTCTCCTAACAGTTAATATCAGATGATAACATTTAGATATCAATAATACCTGCAGTGAGTGTCCTCCAAACTGTTCAAACACAGCAGTTAAGATGACATTTGGTGAATGCAGTACGAAGGGTACAATTGCCATTTTCACCACTGCCTAATCACTTTCTGTTTGATGCCAGAGTTAAAATCAGATCTTTTAAATGTAATAAAGTTCATTTGGTACACAGTAAATAAACATCAATTCAACAACAAGATGCTCTGAGGATCCTCATGGCCTTGAATTAATGTCATAAACTTACACTTTGGTGGAAGATTCTATATCCATAATAAGGAGCAGGAGATCAAATTGGCAAAGCATGAAAATGGTGAACATTGTATCTGCAATTGGAAGGTTTTAGTTGGAAGTAAGAAACAAAATAGCCATGAGTTAAAGAAGCACACAAAATAAAACATGAATATTAATGTAAAGCAACAGCAGAGTATAAAATACAAATAATATTGCTCTCATGCTAGCATTTTTATTCTAGGCTTGCTGCAATGCTCCAGCAAAACCCAATGCAAGCTGGAGGAATAGCACTTCATTTTCCAATTATGCACTTTACAGCCTTCAAGACTCAATATTGAGTTCATCAAAGCCTGAAGATGTATACTGCCCTTCATTTTAACCACATGCATGCTCCTACTCCCTGTATCTTGTTTATATGGGTTTGCTCACAGAAACTCAAAACTATTTTCAATAATTCACACCTATTGGTAGCACCTACTTTTCATCTAGATCTATCCTTTGCTACCATAAGCACTCACTTTGTCTTTTGTTCTGAGTCAGAAGTCACATGACACTGGGCTATTGCCCAACAGGTTTATGTGAAGTCATAGACTTTCGGAGCGCTGCTCCTTAACCTGAAAAATAAGCAGCATTCCAAAAGCTTGTGATTTCACATAAACCTGTTGGATTATAACTTGGTGTTGTGTGACTTCTGACTTTGTCAATCCCAGTCCAACACCGGCACCTCCAAATCTCTTGTTCTGGATAGCTTACCATTTGCCCCACTCACTCCTCCTCTCCTTTTGTCAACAACATTAACACCACCATTTTCCAGCCTCCTTCAATTCTGAAGAGGAATCATTGGAATTAAAATATTAACTCTGTTTCTTTCTCTACAGATGCTGCCAGACCAGTTTCTCCAGCATTTTCTGTTTCCATTAAAAATGAAACACTGTGATTGTCAACAAAAACACAAATTGTACTGATGCAGATAAATATTATTAAGAATATACCTAAAAGTACTAAAATTGAAAACATAATGGTCATGTCACAGTGGAAGAGAAATCAAAGGACATTAATGATTCACATGGTCAAGTATTGCAGTTGATGCAACACTCTCACTAAGTGAAGAATATAGAATGGGACTGACATACAAATAAAAAGAATACAGAGTGAAACAAGTCTTGGACCTGAAATGATAAATGGTATTTTGATGTGACCAAAATGTTGCAGAGCTGTTGAGGAATTGGTTAGAAGGTATGTGGTTTGTGAAGTTTGGAAAACAGTGCAGAATCAATACATTGCAGAAACATGCATGTAGATAATAGTTATGTCCTAATGTATAAAAAAAAAGGTGAAGGTAACACAGCAATGTTATAGATAATTTGACAAAATATCATATAAAAGATTATTGGAAAAGAACCAAACATGTCAGGATGCATCTCCTCGACAGAGCTTTGGTATCAATGGGAATGAATTAGAAACAAAACCTGATTGCTGGCATTTTCTGCAACACAACTTGTTGTGATTAATACATTTCATCACGTTCATGACTGTTTGACTCTACTAGAACAATTTGCAGGTGACAAAACAGAACTAGCAGGAATAAGTCAGTTGGATCACATCAATAAACTGGTCAGGTTTGATACATTGCTTGAGAGTTTGGTGAAATGAGCAGTTGGTGTTTAATATGGATAAGTAGGTGCTGGCCTTTTTCTGTCCTTCACTCATGTCTGTGTGCTGACTTTACATGTGATGTACAATAAATTCTTTTAATAGATCAAGCAGGGCTTATTCATACACCAACTAAAAACTAATGGCATTACTTGACAAAACTCAAGTCCTAAGTGCTCAAACTTCAGTGAAAACAAGCAGCAATTATATACATTCTTCGGGACAAGCAGATTGTTGTGCTGTAGGAGGGTTGTAGGAGGAATCAAAGGGTAAGACATGAGTTTGTAAAAAAAAAGAAGGTCCATGTCAGATGGTCTACTGGCTGCTCTCAATGAGTTAGTGGGAATACAGACTAAAAATTTATTTCAAAGTGCTTGGGTACAAAAGCAACATCTTATTGACCTGCATAGAATATCTGAATGTCACCTACATAATATGAGAGGTGAATCACTCCCAGTTTCTGCAGATCCACTACCTTCCTGTTTTTTTTCCCTGAACAGATGTACAAAACTTGTTCTTGAGCGGTCAGCTGTTTGGTGTGTGTATAGGCTTGCCATCTGTTCTCTTCTGCTCTCTCTGATGATATGCAAATTCAGCCAAAAAAGCCCTGAACATTGAGGTTGGGTGATTTTGCTATTCTATTCTATTCTAGAGTCTATTCTGTATCTAATCATGACATGTATAATATAATTTGCATAAACCTGCACTTAACACTAACTCTCCTGGATCATTTATACCTTAGATGTACACAGTCAGGAAAGACTTTTGGCAGCTTTCTTTAGCAACTACATATGCCATAGTCCTCTTCAAGTATTTTATAATAGGAGCAATTCCTTATCTTTTGTGACCAATGTTAAGGTGGGCAATAATCACTCATCAGGTAGTCCAACTGGCTGTTAGCCCATCAGATCTTTTTGTAAAATATTGTCATGGCTACAGTCACTTCTATATATCAGGATGACCTGACAAAATGTGCTCCTGTTTCTTTACCACTTCATGAAAATACACAAAGGTGGATTGATAAATTTTTATCACCCACTTTTGTCTGATCGGGAATGCTTTCTAAGCAAGGTTGATAACATTGATACATTGCGCAGAAATCTGTTTTGGTATTGGGGATCTGATCTGCTGGCTGGACTCGTGCACTGTCACTTTCTGGGAAAGTCCAGGCAGTACTGGGAGGCTTTCGCTGGATATCAAGACCTTGGGCTGGAAGTCTCGCCCATCAAGAATCACCAGTCAATTAGATGCTGGCAACTCTTGTGCTCAGCGCTGCAATGAGGAAGCCATGGCTGCTGGCAGAAGGGCACGCCTGGAGCTCCAAGCTCACTGAGAACCCAAAGCAAAGATAAATGATTGTTGCAGGTATGAGCATTCTCAGATTGGGAGCTGTGAGGCAAGGTGGTCAGAATTAAGGGCAGGACTGTGGCCTCCAACAAACATCCTGGATATCCTATGTTCGATTCATTGATGAGTAGCTTTGATTGCCAAAAGATGATGAGCTGCCTGCACAGGTTGATGTCCCCAACATGCCAATGGTGACTGTCCCAGCAGCAGTTGAGTTAATCATAGAATCCTTACAGTGTGGAGGCAGATCATTTGGCCCATTGAGTCCACACCAACCCCTCGAAGAGCATCGCACCCAGATCCCCCCTGCCCTCATTACCATATCCCCGCAACTCTGCATTTCCCCTGGCTAATCCACCTAGCCTACCTGGACACTACGGGCAATTTAGCACGGCCAATCCATCAAACTTGTACATTGTTGGACTGTGGGAGTAAACTGTAGCAGTTGGAGGAAACCCATGCAGACAAGGGGAGCATGTGGAAACTCCACACAGGCAGTCACCCGCGGGTAAATTGACTCCAAGTCCCCTGAGCTGTGAGGCAGCAGTGCTAACCATTGAGCCACCATGCCTCCCACTTAAGAATCACTTAAGGGTGTCTATTGGTAGTCGGGCAGGATGGTTGACCATGGATCTTCCTGCATAGAACTGAACTCGAGCAGATACAGAGGAGGCAGATTATGAGTATGACACCATCCCATCTAATTAAATGTTCTTCCCACCTCCAATCTCACCTCATCGAAGAGCGAAAGTTCCATCCATTGGTTCAGTAGCTTGAAAGCTGCAGGAAGTGAGTTGAAAGATCACTGTCAGACAGGTGAATCAAGATCAGTTGCTATTTTTCTTTCCTGCTGGGAGAGGATTCTATCCTCAAGAAGCATGCATTTAAAAACACTCCCAAGATCCTGTCAGGTCATAAGCTACAAAATTATCCTTGAGGATTCTTCTCATTTTGTTTTCATGTAGTAATATCTAGCTCCCACAAAATTAACAAGCCTGTTGCATCATTAATAGGATAAAACCTGCATAGCCTTGACAGTATCTCGAGCCATACATTGTTGACTTTCCAGGAGAAAATTGAAGTCTCATTTATTTGTGAATTTCTAAATCTGATGTGCAGAATTGATCAGACCATTTTACATAAGCACATATTCATGAAAAATGTCAAGTGGATAAAATATTCGTACAAGATAATTTTTGTAAATAAGCTATCTAAGAATATTTGCAGCTTTTTAAAATAATTGCATATTCTACGATGACACATTTTTCAACAGTGGGTAAATTAAATTCCCTGCTTGCTGCCTACATCCCAATAATTTTGCTCCTAAACATATTTTAGAGAGCAGGGTAGATCTGCAGCAAGCATGTGTCCACTTTCCTTTTGCCACGGAAGTTCCTAATTGTTTTCTGCAATTTAAAACTGCACAGATTCCAAAGGATCCCAAACTCAAATTTAATGAAACACTTGCCTTTTGAGCAATTTTGTGAGTTATGTCTCTTGTATTCAAAGCCAGGTAGGTTTGAAAGAAAAAAAAGCTTGCATTTATGTAGTGTCCCTCATGACTTAGAGACATTCCAAAGATTTTTATAGACAATTGAGTGCATTTGACATGTAGCCACTTTAGCAATGTAGGAAATGTAGCAGCCAATTTGGTATAGAAAGCTCCCACAAACAGCAAAACATTAATGTCTACTTTCCATGTCAGATAATCTATTTTTGTGATGTTGATTATGGGATAAATTGTGATCAGGAAACTAGGCTAACTTCTCTGATCTTCTTTGAAGTATTTCCGTAGGATCTTATTTTTTGATGTGAGAGAGAAAATGGTGTTCAGTTTAGCACCTTGTCCGAAAAATGGCAGTGCATCACTCCCTTAGCTTGTCATCCCAGATTTTAATTCTCTGGATTTATGAACCCACAACTTTGGGATTGAGAGGTGAGAGTCCTGTTAGTCATGTTAAAGCTGACAATTCCATGCAGTTCTGCATTAAATGTGATTGTGTATGAAACTATTGCAGCTTCTCCCCACCAGTTGTGTGGTGGTCTTTGAATGTTTTACCTCTGGGGTAAAGAAGTAGCAGAATGGCAGCATTAATCAAATAATAATTACACAGAACTGAATAAAAAGGGCGTTCCAATATGGAGATTTGAAGGCAAGCAATAAAAGGGGAGTTTGTGGAATTCACGGATTTGTAATTTTAGCTACTCAGCGGGTTAATGGCACTTTGGCTGATTTGCTGTCGGTAGGGTGAGGTTGCTCGATACCAACAATAAAAACATGGAAGAAGCAGGATATGGAATGGCACAAAGCACTGATGCCCCAACACACAACTCAATTAAGTGGTGAGAGTGAGACGAATTGTTATTACTAAGCCTCTAAGCAAGCCAGATTCAGAACAGCATCAGTCTAGGTTTCAAAGCAGCTTGCCTTCTTGTGCTGTTGGCCATGGTTTATGCATTGTCGGGGGAGGTGATTGAAAAGGGAGATGATGACTTCCAAGAAAAGGGAATTGAACTGTAAAACTGAAAACAGGAGATGTGCTGTGCAGAATTGACGGCATGGAGGCAAATGTTGCTTTAATAATGGAGTATAATTGAAGGAAATAAAACAATCAAGGGAGAGACAAAGGTCAAGATGAAGGATAGTAAGTAGAAACAAAATATTGGCTGTTCACTGTACTGCGTTTGTCAGTGCTCTGATACTTGATAGGACATTCAAACTTTAAAATACAAAATTCTGCAGGTTAATTCCTCTGTGAAAAAAATGTACCTTATTTACATAAGGTATCTGAACTTCAGTTAGTATCATTCTGACAGCACAATCTACAGAAAACTCTGCTTGTATAATGCAATTATTCAGTACAGGTACCAGTTTATTTGAGGCTAATGTCTTAAGTTGATTACACAAGTTTCAACAGAATATTTTGGATACTCATTTGTTAACTGATTTTATTTATGAGCCCAGTTTCTCTGAGCTGTTTAGTCGCAGAATTGCAGTTTTTTGATTACATATGGTGCTACTGCTCAGTTTGTACAGGATTGTAGGTTAGGCCAGATGTTTGATATTCATCGCAATCGAAGACAAGGGGAAATAATTTATGCTCAATGTTTTTGAAAGCAATGAGTGCAGTATGCACTTAAGTGGGGAGACAATGGGAAAATAGTATTATTGTACCATCTAGTTCACCAATGTGAAGTAAACTGCTGTCCTCACCTGGTCTGGCCTATATGTGACTCTAGACCCACAGCAATGTGGTTGACTCTCAGACTGCCTGCTAGGCAATAAATGCAGGACTGGCCAGTAACACCCATATCCCATGAATGAATAAAAAGGTGTCTGTTTGTCTTTTCTCCTGAAGCATAGACCCTGACCTAGTGGATGAAAAGCAGTTGCAAGAGGAGAATCTGCACTCCATATTGTTTAATCTCCAGAACAGAGCATCCCAAAGTGGGGGTTGCAAACCGAAATTTTGGAGCCGTGCCTTCTGTGGCAGAAATGGCTGCCGTGGAACTTGGAGCAAGTTTCAACAGTTGTGCAGCTATACTGCCATGGTAACAGCCCCCAACCCCCACCACTTACTGTAGTTCTTACTGAGGGGTCATGTCAATTTTCAAGCCTCAAATTGGGGTCACAGAAAGGAAGCACATTTTGGGAAGCACTGTTGTATTAGCTCTTACTGTCTTTGCCATTTATTAAATTTTTCAGACAGTTTGTGGACTGATCGTAATTAAATTTTCCAAAATCTGTCTGAAATTCATTATGGTTATATTTTAGTAGTTAATAGAATACTAAATCATTAATGCCAGGATATTAAAATCTTAGAACAGTACTGTTTGTCACTGTTAAAAATGAACATTTAAAGGTATCAAATGGATTGTAATTTTGAACAAAACTTTTATGCTGTCACAAATTGTAAACATATTTCGTTTATGGTCAGTTTGGTGCATCTTGATACATTTTCTATATTTTCAAAATATTATTTCCTCCTTTTCTTTTGAAGTGGTGCCTGTTGATTGGTATATATTTGCAACAAAACTACGGGCCTCCATTATATCGGCTAAGTTAAAACTGTTCAATTTTAAGTAATATTAAGTCATGGCAGGCTGTTTCAAGGATGGCTGACATCCTAAGCAATTCCAACAATAATAAACATAAAAAATAAAACAAAGAACTGCCAATGCTGGCAATCTTTAGGGGAGGTGACAGCCTAGTCGTATTATCATTGGACAGTTAATTCAGAAACCCACGTAATGTTCTGGGAACAGCCAGAACTGCAGGTGCTGGAGTCAGAGATAACAAAGTATGGAGCTGGAGGAACACGGCAGGCCAGGCAGCATCAGAGGAACAGGAAAGCTGACGTTTCGGGAAGAAGGGTCCCGACCCGAAACATCAACTTTCCTGCTCCTCTGATGCTGCCCGGCCTGCTGTGTTCCTCCAGCTCCACACTTTGTTATCTAATGCTCTGGGGACCCAGGTCTGAATCACGCCATGGCAGTCCAGGCTAGGAGAATGGGCAAAGAAGTGGCAGATGGAGTACAATGTGGGAAAGTGTGAGGTAATCCAGTTTGGTTGGAAGAATAGAGGTGTAGACAGTTTTCTAGAGGGGGAAAGGAAATCTGAAGCACAAAGAGATTTGGGACTCCTAGTTCAAGATTCTCTTAAGGTTAACCAGCAAGTTTAGTCAGCAATTAGGAAACTATATGTGGTGTTAGCGTTCAAGAAGGTGAGAATACAAGAGCAGAGTTGTACTGCTGAGGCTGTGTAAGGCTCTGGTCAGATGGCACTTGGAATATTGTGAGCAGTTTTGGGCCCCGTATCTAAGAAAGGATATACTGGCCTCGGAGGGGACCCAGGTTTGAAACACGCCATGGCAGTCCAGGCTAGGAGAATGGGCAAAGAAGTGGTTTACAAGAATGATCCTAGAAATGAAGGCCTTGTTAGATGAGGATCATTTGTGGACTCTAGGTCTGTACTTAATAGAGTTTATAAGGATGAGGTGGGGGGGGAATCTGATTGAAGCTTACAGAATAGGAACATAGGAATTAAGAGCAGGTGTGGGCAGTTCAGCTCTTTGAGCCTGCTCTGCCATTTAACATAATCGTGGCTAATCTTATCTTGGTCTCAACTCCACTTTCCTGCCTGCTCCCTGGAACCCCTTATGCTGCTTTCTTTAAAAATCAGAAACATATCTATTTCTTTCTTGAATCTGTTGATTGATTTTGTCTTCACTGCTCTCTGGGGCAATGAATTCCACAGATTGACAACCCTCTGAGAGAAGTAGTTTCTCTTCATCTCAATTTTGAACCTACCTCCTCTCATTCCATATCTATGATCTTTTGTTCAAAGGGGAACATCTGTTCAACCTTTACTTTATCAATCCCCTTCAGCATGTTATTCACCTCAATCAGATTCCCCCTCATTCTTCTGTAGTCCAGTGAGTAGAAGCCCAAGCTGCGCAACTGCTTCTCATCTGACAGCCCTTTTGTCCCTGGAATCAATATGGTGAACCTCTTCCGAACTGCCTCCTGTGCCACCACATCCCTCCCTAATTAAGGAGACCAAAACTGAACACAATACTCCAGCAGTGGTCTCGCCAATGGCCTTATATAAGTGTAACAACACTTCTTTACTTTTAGAATCCAGTCTTTTTGCAATAAATACCAGGATTCCATTTGCCTTTCTTGTTAGATGCTGCACCAACCTATACATATACATTCTATGATTCATGCACAAAAATGCCCAGATCCTTTTGCACTGAAACACTTTGAATCTGCTTCCCATTTAAGTAACAATTTTCCCTTTTATTTCCTGGCCAAAATTGGCAACCTCACACTTAGCAACATTAAACTCCATCTGCCAGATTCTGGCCCTTCTCCGAGCTTATCAATTTCCATCTATTAACTGTTTATCTCCTCATCACAGCCTGCTTTTCCATCTATTTTAGTATCATCCATGAATCTTGCCATGTTACACTCTTGTCCCTTCCTACAAATTCTTTATATAGCTTGTAAATAGTTGACGTCCGAGAACTGAGCCCTGCAACGCTCCACTGGTTACAGTTCCCCATTGAGAGAAGGGCCCATTTATTCTGACCCTCTGCATTCTATCTGTCAGCCAATCCTTTCTCCAAGCCAATACTCTACCCTTAACACCCTGGGATCTAACTTTCTGGATCAGTCTTTTATGCAGCATCTTGTTAAATATCTTCTGGAAGTCTAGATGTACCACACCTATTGGATTGCCATTATCTACCTTGATAGTTACATCATCAAAGAACTCTAGCAAGTTTGTCAAGCATTATTGCCCTTTCGGGAAACTGTGCTGACACAGGTGAATTGAGCTTTGTTTTACCAAGTGTTACATTATCTCTTCCTTTATGATTGACTCCAGCAACTTTCCCACTACAGAGGTCAACCTAATTGGTCTATAGTTTCTCACTTTTTGCCTATCTCCTTTTTTGAATAACGGTGCCACATTAGCATGTTTCCAATCTACTGGTACCTTTTCTGAATCCAGGAAAGTTTGGAATGTCATAACTAATGCATCCGATACTCTGCTGCCATCTCCTTTAATATCGTAGGGTGTAGGTCATTAGGCCCCAGGGACTTATCTGCCTTTAATCACATCAGTTTACTTAAGACCTTCTCCCTGATTATAGTAATTCCACTAAGTTCCTCCAAAGTAACTGCAGTTTTTGGGGAGAAATTATTATCTGCCACTGTGAAAACAGAGACAAAGTATTGGTTTTAGTGCCTCTGCCATTTCTGAGTTTCACATTATTACCTCAGCATTTTTGTCCTCCAAATGGCCAAAATTTACTTTCGCTATTCTGTTCCGTTTTATGTACTTGTAGAAGCTTTTGGTATTAATGCTTATGTTTTCCATTAGTTTCTTTTCGTAGTTCATCTTAGCTCTTTGGTTTTGTTTTTAGTAACTTTTTGCTAATGTTTAAAGTTCTTCCAATCTTCCAGAGTGCCAGTAATGTTTGGAGTATGATATGCCCTGGGTTTTGCCTTTATGCTATCCCTGACTTCCTTGTTAAGCCATAGATAATTTTTCATTTTTTTACAATTCCTGAATACTGAGAGGCCTGGATAGAGTGTATGGGGAAAAGATGTTTCCACTAGTAGGAAAGACTAGGACCCAAGGGCCCAGCCTCTTGAACTGAGATGAGGAAAGATTTCTTCAGCCACAGGGTGGCTAATCTGTGAAACTCATTGGCACAGAAGGCTGTGGAGGCCAAGTCACTGAGTGTATTTAAGACACAAATAGATAGGTTCTTGAATGGTGAGGGGGATCAGGGAGTACTGGGAGAAGGCAGGAGAATGAGGTTGAGAAATAGAGAGTCAGGATCAATTGGTGGAGCAGGCTCAATGGGCTGAATGGCCTAATTCTGCTTCTATATCTTGTGGTCTAATGGTCATTTAGTCATTATTGGAGGCAGCTCAGAGAAGGTTCACTAGGATGAGCCCTGGTACGAAGGGATTGTCTTATGACCATAGATTAAACAGGTTGGGAGTGTACTCACTGGAGTATAAGAATGAGAAATGATCTTGTTAAAACATATAGGATTCTTGAGGGGCTTGACAGAGTAAATGCTGAGAGCATGTTTCCATTCATGGGAGAATCTGTGACCAGAGAGTGTAGTCTCAGAATAAAGAGATGCTAATTTAAGATTGAGATGAGGAGGAATTTCTTCTGTCAGAGGGTTGAGAGTCTTTGGAATTCCTTGACACAGAAAGCTGTGAGGGCAGGGTCCTTGTGTATATTTAAGGCGAAGATAGATAAATTCTTGATCAGAAGGGAGTCAAAGCTTCTGGGGAAAATGCATAAAAGTGGATGCAAGGAGTATTGGATCAGCCATGCTAATACAGAATGGTAGAGCAGGGTCAAGGGGCCGAATAGCCTACTCATGTTCCAAGTTCTTGTGGTTTTTATGATTTAATAATTTCTTTACAAATGTAAGGAAAATACTGCAGATACTGGACGTCAGAAATAAAAACCAAAATTGCTGGAGAAACTCAACAGATCTAGAAACATCTTTTCAGAGCTGCTGAGTTTTTTCTAGAACTGTCCATTTCTATTTCTTTACAAGTGCATTTATTTAATTATTCAGAATGCTCAAGAAGTCCTGCTAGTTAAGCTAGGAACATCTCAGATTTCATTCTTGATTGGGATCTGTGGAGTGAAAAACGATCTTGAACGTAATAATTATGTACAACTGTTAGAAAATTAGTATTCATTTTCAATTGAACCTACACTTGGCAGCTTTCTCATCACATCTTTTATCTGGTAGGAAATAGCTTGTCAAATTTATTATTGGGATGAAACGGATTGATAATCCTCTCATTTCCTCAGAGGTTATCTCAATGACACATTGGAAGAAAGCAGCCAGCAAGCTGTTTTTCTGAACAGCTCATATGGCAAAAAAAAATCTACCAAAGAGGTTGCAGAGTGTGCAAAGAAGGTGTAAATTTGACATTGGAATGAGTCTTCGCTCCTTCAGGTTTTGATGAAAAGAAATGCAACCCCGTAGCCAAGTCTGGTTTAACTTGCCTGCAGTTTGTTTAGATATTCTTCGTCGCAAGTAAGAGGTTCCAGCAAAGTTGAATTCAAAAGTCAGTAAACAGAGGCACGTAAGATCTTTTAGGGTTTTAGTTTTTCAAGTTTGATTGTTCTCTTTGAATATACTGAGGATATGACTATTGCTGACAAGTTATATCATAACTAGCAAAGAACATTCATTGTTAAGTGATTTTACAGATTAAGAGATTGCTGAGTTAGAGTTGTTGGGGTATAGATTTTAATTCTGACATGCTCAACAGGCAGAGCTGGCTGCTCACCTTGAGCCCTGGAACTCAGATAATAGAACCAGGAAGTTGTGCATCTTTGGACTGGTGGAAGGAAACTGGAATACCCAGAGGAAACCTACACAGACATGGGGAGAATGTACAAACACCACACAGACAGTCACCTGAGGGTGGAATCGAACCCAGGTCCCTGGTGCTGTGAGGCAGCAGTGCTAACCACTGAGCAACCGTGCCACTCCGAAGACTCCAGAGACTTTTCTTTGCATCATCCCTGCTGCAATGCTGATCAGTAATCTTCATGCTGGATTCAGGCTCGTAACCTGTGTAATAGCTTGGCTAAAATTATGAGAGCTTTGACCACTTGAAAACTTTGCTACACTGGGCAAATGGGTGTTGGAGTTCCTAGAAATTTGCTAGCATTCTTCTTCAAAGAGACAATCTATGATCAAACCTAACATTATTGTGTTGCCTGCTTTGTCACAGTGATAGTCAATCAAAGTCTTTTAATTGTGAGTTCTGGGTGGTGCATTGTCTGCAAGTTAACTCCTCAGCAGTTCTTCTATTTTTCTTTTAATTATTAGGATTTGTTTGTTTTAGGAAGCACATCAATGGCTTATAATACTTCTTCATTCTGCATCGGTTTAATCGACATCCTGTTGCTTTTGCATCATGTTATTTCTTGCATGGAATGCACTTCCCAGCTTCGTTGTTGTATCAATTCTGCTTTACACCCTGGCTTCACCTCTCCAATACACTGTTCTCCTGGGATACATGGCAATTCTCAGGTTGTGTTTTTCTTATTACTTTGTTAAAACTATCAGTGTGATTTGTGGAAGTACTTTTGCATTTGTTGACTAATACCATGTGTCTGTACTCTGTAATATGTGTGTTTTCTTCTGTGTGCATTTTGCAGGCCACAATTGCCTTGTTAATGCTTTGTATTGCTAAGTCTCTACCTGTCTTTGTAATATCAGCAATGTGTAATAAACTCTTTCACACCCTCCTTCACTCCTGCCTGTCTTGAGAATGCAATGCTGTTTGTGCTTATCACAATTGAACTTGCATTTTTCAACACCATAACTTTTCTTTCATTTGCTAAATCTGCCAGTGTTACAACCAATATAAGACACCGAGCAAGATCAAACTCACACATGTATAAGCGATTATTTTTTTAATAAAATATGTTTGTTAAAAATTATTACTGACATTCTAAAACCTGTTGCAATTTCATCAGGCAAATTTTAATTTCAGTGTTTTGTAAATTAATTGAATGGAATCGTTAGAAAAAAAATGGCAAATTGGTCTCATTTTGAGTGCAGCTTGCACTGGAATGCCAATTATACCAAACTGGAAAACCATGCCCCTTTGTTGCTTCTGTGTTAATTTTACTATTTGACAGTTGCAAACCTTTTCCAGCAAAATGTGTCAGGATATTTTTAAACTATCTGTGGAAAATTGGGAAAACCATCTGTTTCAACAAACATATAGTCAGGTTTTGAAATATCTCAATGATACATAACTGGATCTCTTGACCTTTAACTTTGACTGCATAATTTTTGCACAGTTGCCCCCTGGCATTAGATTGCACATTAGTAAAACTAAAGCCATTATGAAGCAATAAAGGATGTGTTAGCCTGCATCTCCTCTTTCTATGCCTGGCACAGCTCCTTCTGTTGTTGACAACTGTGAGGAGTCTCGAGAATGTGTCTGCCCCCGTGGTAGCACACCTTGCCTACAATGTTTTGATTTATGATTTGTGACTGTGACGATCTACACTGGGAGTGAGTGTGTAACTGTGTGGAGAATGAGTTGCGGTGGTCTGTTCTGTAGAGGACAAAGGGAAGCAGAGGAAGGCAATATTGTAATCAGTGAGGCTGGAGGTTATGGAAGTGTGCACAGAGAACGAGAAAACAATATTATGGACTTGGCAGCTTGAGTGATGTCATTTATTTTTTGTTAGCTTGCAGCCTGGTTTTGGTGCTAGGCTTCTGAAATAATTTACAATTTCTTCTCACTGTCATCAGAGATGATGCCTTTCTATTTTATTGCCCTCAGGAATGGTAGTGGATACACCTCCATTTACCAACTGCTGTAGATTGGAGCCTCCGACCATCACCCTGGGTAACCCACTGGCACAAACTACTGGCCCAGCAGCTATTCCTTTTCTCAGAAGTGCTTCATTGCCTTATCGTAGTCAGAGTAAGCCTTCAAGGAGTGACTAGCTGCATTCAAATCACTCCATGTACAGCCTCTAAAGCGATGAGTAGCCAGTGTAGAGCAGTTTGCAAACCTGAGTGAGCAAGCAGCAAAAATATTACATGTTTCCTGAGTTAACACGTCCTGCATAGCCTGAACTAAAAGTGATTGAGTTTCAGGTACAAGGTTCTATGCCAAAACTAAAGCTAGCAAGTCCTGCAGACCACCTTAACTTTTAAGATACTTTCTGAAGAAAACACATGAGCTTCTAGGCTTCACGCCTTTGGGAAGAATGGGGCAGGTGCTGATCATCGATAAGAGCTTCAAAATCCTGATCTTGGAAACCTGAGTTTTTGTTCAGTACTTCGACTGAGGTCAAACAGATGTATAGTTTCAGGACACCCTTCTTTCTCTCGTATTCTATTCCTCTATAAATAATGTCCATCACCTACATAAATGTACATAAACTATGCTAATTCTTACAATTGGTCCATTCAAGCACTGGCCAGAGGCAATGCTATTTGGTGCCCTGGTCATTACAGGAACAGTATAGTAGAGGACTATGCCTGACTAGCCCTTGAAAATGGATAATAAATGCAAAATTCAACATAATAGCTGATCTCCCAAACCCTGGCCCAGAGTCAATTTTCTTTTTGAGTTCTGCCCATTTCCTTCGAAGTCCTGAAAACTGCAAAAATAAGGTTTAATTTATTTTGCAGAGATAGTTTTACCCACTTGTGGTGCAATGTTAATGATTACACTAACCCGGAAGGCAACAAGTTGCATTTTCAACCCCATTGTAGCAGAAACAAAGCGAAAATAGTGAGGAGCTGTCAAGGTTGGAAAAAAAGTAAAATGCTGTGGGGTGCTGAAATGAAAAACAGAAAATGCTGGAGAAACTCTATAGGCCTGGCAGCACCAGTGGAGAGAGAAACAGAGTTAACATTTTGAGTCTGATATAACTTCTTCAGAACAATATTTAAGAACTATGCAGGAATGGTTCCCCAATGCATTCTCCTGCTGGCAAAGTTGCTTGTGATGGCCCACTATCCCATCTACTTGACCCCTTTGAACAAAAAGGTGTGAATTGTCACCTCTCCAATGTGTCTCTCCAATGTCCCCTTGTTTTATCACCTGCCTCAGTGGCACTTGCTCTCTCAGTAGGGCTGCTGAGGCCCTAGAGCTTCCACCAGGAGCCTCCTTGCTAACCTTAATTGTTTGCTGAACAGGAGGTGATCAATTGGGAGCCCACCTCCAGGAAAACAGCTCCATCTGGCCTTGCTCCCAGAAGTTTAGGCTTAGGAGCTCTTTTGGGCCCAAAACTGGACTCTTGACATTCAAAGGAAAATTCTGAAAATGTTATTTAGCTAAGCAAGACAAGTCGCTAGGTTTATGTTTGAATTCCATCACACGGCTTCCTTTCAATGTTGTGTTTCTTGTATTCCCTGGATGTCTGGACCTTGAAAGACAGTTGCTTCTGGTTTTGCTTTCTTAGCACAAGCAATGTTCCTAATCTTGGAAAAATTGTTCATTTGGTGTGATCTATGAGTTTACCTTTTTATAACTCTAGAATTTGGCCATGTGCAGCTTTTCAAAGTAATATGTTAATAAAATTTACAAGAAATGTATTTTTTTGCTTGAAGTTAATACTCGCAACTGAAGGTGAGAAGATATTAGTTTCAAAGGACATAGAGACTCAATTGCTGTAAATGTTGCTCCTTCCCCATCATTTTATGGACTTATCTTCACCATGTTGTAAATGCAAGAGTTTCAACATTATTGGTAAGAAAAGGTGATATTTAATATTGTTAAGGAATTTTAAAAAATGAATCTATTGAATTAAGCAGAGTTTCAGTCCACTTGAATCAAAACATGAAGTACTGGAAGGAGTTTGAAATTCATTGATGAGATTGCTGACTTGGCTAGCATATATTGCTCACTTCTCATTGCCCTGGAGAAGGTGATGTAAGCTACTTTCTTGAACCTTGCTGTTCACGTCGTGTAGGAACACTCACCATGACGTTAGGAAGGGACTTCCAGTGAAGGATCGACTATATAGTTCCAAATTAAGACAATGTGTAATTTTGAGGAAAACTTACAGTTGGTGATGCCCTTGTCCTTCCAGATGGTAGAAGTCATGGTTTCGGGAGATAATGTCTAAGATGCTTTGGTAAGTTGCTGCATTGCAACTTGTTGATGGTGCAGTTTGGTGCTATGGTGTACAGTGGTGCATGAGGTGGTGAATGAGATGCGATTCAAGTGTGCTGCTTTGTCCTGGATCAGGGAAAGAACTGAGAGTTCACCTCTTTGCTCAAAAATAAAAAAGTAAAAATGAAGACAGTCGAGATTAGATGATATAATGTTTTCATGACTTATTTAAGGTCATTTGCAATGTATACAGCTGGTGTGACAAAACATACCCTGTTCTGAGTTGTATAGTTATACTATCCCTGACAACAACTGAAAACACCAAAGCTACTTCTTTCAGACAGAGAGCCTTTGCAATCCAATTTTTGTGCTTTTTACTAAATTGGCAAGTTTTTCAACTCCCCTCCCAATCCCTGATCTGTGTTCATCTAATTTATTTTCCAGGTTTTATTCCAAACGTTCTTACAGATAGCTGTAAACCTGGCACCACAACAAAATGGCCAGCTGTTTCTGTCAAGAAGCCTTGCCACCTTCTGCTGTTTCAATTCTCGCCTTGGATGTTTTGTTTAGCTTGTATCTCCTTTGAGGTTAACCAATATTAAATAAAAACAAACCTTGGTCTTGAGGCAAGAGCTCTTCATTGCAGCCTGACATTATAAACCATTTTGCAGAATGGAGGGCATTGCTGGAAGAGATACCTTTCCCCAGTCAGGACCTTTATCCTTTCATTTACTCGTATTACTGCACATGAAATGCATCCAAAAGTGTGGGTCACTTGTATGGCTGTTGGCACTATGGCTTTAAAATGTAACCTATAAAGTCTTTGAAAGTTATGCGATCACTTATGAATGTGTGAGTACAGCTAATGTCTGTATGTTGTTAGAGCTGCCTAAAAAAAATTCTTGTTTTTCAGTCAACTCCAGCAGCTTAAATGACAGAAACTGGATGGACTTTTCCGGAGGCAAATATGGCGAAGATAATGGAAACTTAGGAAAAGAGAAAGATAAATAATGAAGGCTAAAGATAAGGATTGAAAACAGGAGACTGTGGAACAATTCAGGGGGTCATTTGAAATCATGAGCAATAGGAGCAGGAGTAGGCCATTCATCCCCTAAAGGTGGTCTCCCATTCAATTAGAACATGGCCAATCATCAACCTCAACTCAACTTGTCTACACTGTTCCCACAACTCTTTGAGTTCCTCCTTGTTCAAAATTTGATCAGTCTCATTTTTTAATGTACTTAATGATGGAACATCTAAAAACCCCTGCAGTGAAGAATTCCAATTTTAACAAATCTCTGAGTGAAAAATTGCTTACTAAACTCAATGTTAACTGACTGAATCTTATCATGAGTATATGCCCCCTATTTCTAGTCTCTATATCTAGGGGAATCAGCTGTTCAGTTCCTCCCCTGTCAAGCTAAGAATTTTGTACGCTTCAAACACGAGAAAATATGGGCTCATTCTAATGACTCACTTCTCTTTGGGCAACTCTGTCATTCCAGGATCCATCACTGTGGCCTCTAAAGCAAACATATCCTTCCCTTGGTAAGGAGACTAAAACACTTTGCAGTATTCCATGTGTGATTTCACCAAAGCAAGGAATAATGACGCAAAGTGAAAGGGAATGATAATGAGACAAGTGAAAATACATTAATGCCATTTAGCCAAGCTGTGTAGTCAATGTGATGCTTTTAATCATACTTAGTTTCTGTGAGCATGTGGGCGCCTCGGTTACATGATTTGGCAGTGATGTTTTCACACTTGTGATTGTTCATTGTTGACAGCTCTGCAGTCTAGCTGAAACTGGAATGGGATTAGATGTCAATGAATTGAAACAAATAATGTACTTGGTCCTCCAGAGTAAACATTGGAAATTGTCACCTTTGTGAATGAAGCATTGGCACTTGACCAAGACAACGACTGTTTTCTTAAAAAAGTTACTCTGAGGATTTATGCCAGGACAAAGCACAAATATTAGTAAACAGACCGCTGAGTTGAAATTATTCACAATAAGACAGCCAGAGGAAGGGCTGTGCAGCAGATGAGCTAACATAGATTTCAATGATCAGATAAGAGTGCATACATCTCTGGAAACGTCTAATTGTACATGCGCTGAACAAAATGATTGTCTAATATTCTAAATTGAGCAATGTAAGTAACACAGAAAATGGAAATCTAGTGTTAAAAGTATATTTAGCAAATAATCTAGTTTAACTGTTTTAAGAGAAGATTTGTACTATTAAAATTCTTATAAAGGCAAGGAGCTCAAACTTCAATAAGGTCATATTTTAGCTGAGACCAAGTAATTCTAAAGATAAGGTTTGACTGTAGTTCAAATAAAATTTACCCGACAGTAAATATGATTTTTTAAAATTATAGTTTGGGATCTGAGACCAGACACTGGAATAAAAGAAAAATCTGCAATATTCTACTTTATTATTGGTCCATTCAGAGCGACTAAAACAACAGAAATTTGCATTTACGTGGGATCATTAAAATAGAAAAATACCCCAAGTCATGAGTTTGGTCAAACAAGTAAGTTTTCAGTGAAAGCCTGAGAGTAAGAGAGGAAGATGGGGAAACAGAGAGGGTTACAACAAATGTTTTAAAGCATGGCATATAGCGAGCCACAGACATTGGTGGTGCTGGGAGGAGGTTGAAGGGAAGCTGAACCGAAAACACAGGAATAAAGAACTTAGGGTGGTAGGTGTTACACAGGAGAAGGATAAAAGGTAAAAGATTAATTAACCTCAAAATAATTTGTATGCATGGAAGATATTCTGAGGATTTGGCAGACTTTAAGCCAATGTAAGAAGAGCTGGAAGGTGTAGAGTTTTAAAAGAGCTAAACTTAATAGAATGTGAGAGATGGGAGACTGGTCAAATGATAATTGTGATAATTATGCCAGAATCTGACAAAGCAAATGTGGGTGATAACAAAAAGGTGAAAGCAGATGATCTGTGTGTTGGTGAAGATGTGGGCTGACAGCATATATTGCCAATAGCTTTGTTCAACTGGAGAAAAGGGTGGAGTTGGTAGTAAGCTGAAGACAATAGCACAACATTTAGCTATGAGAAATTTTGGCACCTCTGAAGTTTAGATAGGTGCATCAGTATTTTATAACCTATGAGCATAGATATTTTGAAAGAGGGTGATGATAGTAATTTTGAAAAACTATCATGTAGTGCTGTACTTAAAGAGAAGGAATTATGTAAAGTATCACCTGGCCTGGACACAATTTATGAGGGTAGGGTAATCTGAGCGATGACAAGCACAGAGCTGTTGTCAGAAATTGTTCTGTCTTGGTTTGAAACTATGAAATAGAGAAATCATAGAATATGCTAAGTTTATGCCAGAGGCCATGTATATTGGTGGAGAGTTTAACTGGATGGAGAGGTTGAGGGAAGCATCGTTCATTTCGAGCCATAGAGTCACAGAGCTGTACAGCATGGAAACAGACCTTTCGGTCCAACTTGTCCATGCTGACCAGATATCCTAAATTAATCTAGTCCCATTTGCCAGCATTTGGCCCATATCCCTCTAAACTACGGAACCAGCATTTCTGATGAAGGGTCTAGGCCCGAAACGTCAGCCTTCCTGCTCCTATGATGCTGCTTGACCTGCTGTGTTCATCCAGCTCTACACCTTGTTATCTCCCTCTAAACCCTTCCTTTTCATGTACCCATCCAGATGTCTTAGAGGAGAGATGGAAAGAGAGGTAAAGATAGAGTTTGAAATCTTTGAGAAGTAGGTGCCGGTCCATGTAGAAGTTGAGGGAGGAAGGATTGTAGAATATCTTGGAGAGAAACTTGGGATAGAGCCTTTGTGGTAGATTTCCCATGATGGGAAATATGGAACTTGAGTCTATAATGTATTAAAAACCATGCACGCGTATGCACTTGCTCTCTAGAGAAAAAAAGTCCTGTTGTTATGTTTTGCCACACTTTTATGCCACATTGCCCTAAATCCACATGCAGAATGAAAACCACCAGTGTAACTTTCAGTTGTAAAATTGCACTTTCCAGTATTCTGCTCCTGAGATTCAATTGGTGAAAGAAGAATCTAAAGCTAGTCTTTATTTGCAATACATTTATTCATAGAATGAAACATTAGAAGTAAAGATAAAGTTTCTTTTGTCTTACCAGACCGTAGGATTGCTCTCTCCTTAGAGAGAGATGACTGGTAGTGATTTAAACTAAGTGTCATTACAAGCGAGGCAAGAGGAGAGTCCTTTATAGTAATCTCAGTCAATGCAGGAATTGAACCCACACTGTTGGAATCATTCTGCATCACAAACCAGCTATCCACTCAACTGAACTAAATGTATCTGTCTCCTGAATTCACTCCTCCCTTGTGCAAGTAAACCTGTCTTTCTATGTGCCAAGGATATCTTCTAATCAACCTAAGCAATGTTATTACACACCTCTGAAGCAGGTGGGACTTGAACCCAGGCCTCCCAGTCCAGAGGTAGGGGCACTATCACTGTGCCGCAGGAGCTCCAATATGAGCTCAGGTAACAATTAAATCAATGTCCTCCACCTGTATGTACTTGTTTCAAATTGATATGTATGAGCGGTGCCCCTTGTAATTTCTTCTAAAGGAGGAGTGTCATGAATGACATGGTGTGCTCCCTTGCCTTGGTACACAATGTGCCTTTGCTCTGAAGGGAGGTGGTGGTATAGAAGTAATGTTACTGTCGCAGTAATTTGTGAATGCCAGGCTGATGCGGGTTCAAATTCCGTCAGGATAGATGATGACATTCCAATTCAATAAAAAGCTAGTCTGATGGTGACCATGTAACCATTGCCAACTGTCATAAAGACCCATCTGGTTCACTGATGTCCTTTGGGGAAGGAGATCTGCAGCAATAAATGCTGGCCCATCCAGCAACATCCACATCTTATGAATGAACTTTTAAAAACTCTCCCAGCTTTAGTTGGAATTTTCCTTTGATACTACACATTGCAAACATATGAAAGTTTACCGACCTAAAAACATTTTCTGGTCCACGCACCATGTACCATACATCTAATTTCTAACCAAGAGTTCCTTGTATTCTCCAACTAACAGTGTCAAAATGCATCTGTCATCATCCCTCTTTGTAATTGCAACAGCATTCCCTCGGAAGATGTATATTCACCCATGATCAGATGCAATCTACAATATGTATTAAAAGAGCGTGATGCTGTAAACAAGGAAGATGAATTCTCAAATCAGATCTGAGAAGGGCGTTAGAGCGTTCTGAATAGTAATCCCCAGTATGATAGAGGAGACTTGGTTCTGTGTACTTGATCTCGAGACACAGGAGATCAAAATTGATTGAGGGATATTGGGCCCATATTTTTGTTTCTTCTGTTTGATTTATTTGAAATGAAGGATGCAGGATTTCATTGAAACATTTGCACTTTTGTAATGTTGAGATTATGCATTTTGAGACAGATAACACTTACCTTTCTATGTTTTAATGTTCCTCTTGTACAACAGAAAAGCACAAAACAAGTTTGACTTGCTTGCAAATATTGACTACGCTGATATTGTTAGCAGATAATGAATCTTTTATGTTACCTTCCATCTTCAATGCACAACTTTGTCAACAACCTTGACGCATCACAAGTAACATTTGTGCCACACAAATGCTTAGTCAAAGACCATCTCCAATAACAGATAATCTAATTCCTGCCTCTTGACACTCAACGGCATTACCATCCCTGAAGCCCCTGCTATCAACATTCTCGGGGCTACAGTTGGCCAGAAACTGAACTGGACCAGCAATGTAAATGGTATGACTACAACAGCAGGTCAGAGGCTGAGAATTATTTGGTGAGTCCTTAACCTCCTGTCTCCCTAATGCCTGTCTATCATCTACAAGCCACAAGTCAGGAGAATGATGGAATACTCTTCATTTGCCTGAATAAATGTGATGCAAACAATACTTAAGTAGCCCTACAGTATCCAAGAATAAAACAGCCTGCTTGATTGGCAACCCATTTCACATGTTCAGCATTCACTTCCACTACCACTGATGTACAGTGGCAACAAGTGTGGGCCACCTTCAGCACTGCAGTAAATCACCAAGTTCCTTAGACAATACCTTCCAAACGCATGATCTCTATCAATTAGAACCACATGGATAGCAGAAACGTGGGAACACATCCAAATTGCTGTCTAAGCAAGATACTATCCTGACCAGCAATGATACTGCATTCCTTCACTGTCACTGTACAAATACCAGAACACTATCCCCAGCATAAGTGTTCCTACACCAAATTGGCTCCAGGACTTCAAGAAGGCAGCTCACCACCACCTTTTCCAGGTTAATTGGATATGGGCAATAGATGATGGCTTAACCCTTGATGCCAACACACCATGAATAAATAAAGAAGGAAAATCGATGCTGAAGATTCTTTTTTCCCAAAGAATTTGCTAAATGTTTCAGGAGGACAGTCACTTTGCCAATCTTCAAAGCTAGCCGTGAGTGAACTCTCGATTTTAGCTGACTAAACTTGTCATCCCACTTTGCTATGCCATTTGTTTAAGGTAAATAAATGTAAAATACTCAGCATTGTAACAGGGAACTAGAAAAATATTTTGTGTGGAGTAATCGTTCAGTGGACTGATCAGGAATAAATAGAGGTCAGAAGTGGATAAATCTAGAAAATCATTGGTTCAATGCTTTGTTGCTGCAATAAACACACACTCCATTAATTAGAGAAAATACAAATAAAATGATGCTGTTCTGCCACTAAATATTGCACTGTTAAAACATTTTTGGAAATTCTGGCTGAATGATCTTGACAGAGAGTTTACTTCAGTGGGACATCACAATACATTTATTGGATGTTTTTCTTCAACATTTAGTTTAATAAAATTTTTCCACTGCAAATCGCTGCAAGTGCAATTAGATGATAGTGCCATGAGGTGAATACCATTGTGGATCTGGATGTATGGTGAGACTCACAGTCTATCACCTTAACCAATAATACTTAACAATAGGGAAAGGGATAGGATTGTACAGAGAAAATAAAAACTTAAATTATCATTAAGTTTTGTACAGGAAAGGAAATAGAGGACGAAATCTTCCCAATATATGACTGGACCATTTCCAGGTGCCGACCTTGCTGTTATCTGCTGTTGCCAGAATATGATTTTATGGGAGACAGCAATAACAGCTGCCTCCAAGTTCTTGTCCAGTTCAGGATAATGATTGAGACTGTAACGGTGGGAGCCTTAATGAGAGAAGCCACAATACAAGAAGGTGAAGTGGGTATGAAGGGGAATCCTTCAGCAGGAATAGCCATGGCTGCAGCCTTCTCAGTTACAATGGAATTTCCACCTGTTCCATTGAGTTGACAAGTTCTGAATGGGGTGGAAAGCCAGCAGGGAAATTTTTAAAAAATGGTCTTTGAATAGGGTCTTAATTAGACCTGATTTCATGAAACTAGGTTGCAGTTTCCCATGACAGCACATCCTGGGCAACTTACCTGGATATGCACCAGTGTTGGACAAGTGCATTAAAAAAAAGGTTTCTTAATACTTTCCTAGCAAATTCTTTTCCAATATCACTTCCCAAATGCCAGAGGTTTCTGACCGCAGTGAGAGAAATAAAGATTGGTTCAAGAGTAAATGAAGAAAAGTCACAAGAACAATATCTAATATATTAAAAAGTTAGAAAGCATTTAAGAACTACTAGGACCCTGAAAGAATGAGACTCCGTAGTTCCAACTTCTCTCTTTCTTGACTCAAGTGGCACTTCAGAAACATAAATCTAGTCATGAAATAGGTTCTATTGCCATCAACCCTAACTTTCTGTGGCAATTTTAATTTATCACTACTGCACAAATTAGCGATTTCGTCAAACCAATGATGAGTTTGATGGTATACTGTTTAGTGAAGATGGTAACAGAGCTTTCTAAATCATTTGCAATTTCTGGATCTCTTCTCTCCACTAATAATTGCTGGCTTATTTATACAATGAGAATTGTGTGTGTCCATAAACTCACCATTACTTTCCTGCTCCATTCAGGGCTTAGTCCTTAAGGGGCCTTAATTTAATTGGAATCAATGCCATTTCATAATTATGAAGTGGAAGAATGAACCTGATTCTGTTTTTGTTTGAGACTAAAAATAATTGTGTATAGAAGGTAAAGTAAATGAAAATCATTTGTTTTGCAAACAGTCTTGCTGATATTACATATTTTAATAGCTCAAACTTATTCATTTGTACTTCAGCTGTGGAATCTGCAAAAAGCACAAAGTGGGCAGTGTCTTCCAAGCCTGTTGGATTAATGACACTACTTTTTCAGTGCTAAAATAACACCTTGAGTGATAAAATAAATACAAAGCTAAATTGCAATCATGTTGCCAGTCAACAATTACTTTATGTATATTTTCTTTACTGACTGCAGTTTTTTATGTTCCAGGCTCTGATGGATTAATTGCAAGAAATAAATCTGCTGATTGCTTTTTAAATCTTCAGTCCACATTTCAACCATTCATAACAATGTGTTACTGTCTACTTAGCTGAGTCTGAAAATATTGGCAATTACTTTTTATTCCTTGTGTGGCAATCTAATATTTTTAGGCTAATATGTGACATTTGAAAAGGACAGTTTCTCAATGGAACCAGATAAATAACCTGCTCCTGCTGAAATTTCCTCCATTTTCTGTGGATTCCATCTGTAGCTCATAGTGTTGAAATCACAGATTGTTAAAAAGCTACTATGATCTAACTTATGTTAAGAGAATTAATTACTGTAGACCTTTCATGATATTTTAAGTTGCTTTTTTGCTTTTTGACTGTCAATGTCGTGTTGCACTGTGATCTGAATTATGACTGTGTTAGAAATGAGTACATCTATTCTGCAGTTGTAGACATTGATTACTGGCTAAAAGAATGTGATCACAATCCTGCATTTATGACTGATAGGTTTAAACTTGTTTTTACAGCTTAATGACTTCTATTTAGGTGTCTATACTAGTCTTTCAAAACTGATTTTTTTATTTATTCAAGGGATGGGGGCCTTGCTGGCTAGGCCAGCATTTATTGCCCAGTCTTAGTTGCTTTTCAGAAACTGGTGATGAGCTGTCTTCTTGAACTGCTGTAGTCCATTTGCTATACACACATACACACATTGCCATTAAAGGAGAGAGTTCCAGGATGTTGATCCAGCATCACTGAAGGAATGGCAATATGTTTCCAGGTCAAGATGGTGAGTGCCTTAGAATGGCTTGCAGGTAACGGTATTTCCATGAGTCTGCTCCCCGTGTCCACGTAGTCCATACTGACTATGGGTTTGGAAGTTGCTGTCTCGCTAGCCTTGATGAGTTATTGCAGTGATTCCTTTTTGCTCAATATGACTCGAAGCAGTAGAGAATTATCTCTCGGTTCTTATTGTTTATACTTTTGCTCGGGCTCCTTGATGCCACACTTGGTCAAAAGTTGCCTTGATGTCCAGAGCAGTCACTTCCACCCCATCTCTGGAATTCAGCTGTTTTGTCCATGTCTGAAACCAAGGCTATAATGAAGTTAGGAGCTCAATGGCCCTGGCAGAACCCTGGCAAACTGAATGTCAATGAGCTGTTATTGCTAAGCAGTTACTGCTTGATAACACTGTTGATGAAACCTTCCATCACTTGACTAGTAATGGATGGTAGCCTGTTGAGCTGGTAATTTGTCGGGTTGGATTTGTCCTGCTTTTTGTGTAGAGGATACACCTGGAGAATTTTTCATAATCAGGTAAATGCCATTGTTGTAGCAGTACTGGAATGGCTTGGCTAGGGGCACAGAAAACTCTGGAGGACGTGTTCAGTACTATTGCTTGAATGTTGTCAGGGCTATTAAATGCTTTCAGCCATGTCTTAATATCATATGGAATGAATGAGATTGACTCATGCAGGCATCTATGGTGCTGGTATCATTCAAGGCAGGCTAAGATGGATAATCCATCTGATATATCAGGTTGAAGATTGTTGCAAAAAATTCAGCCTTACGTTTTGCACTGGTTTGCTGGTTCCCAGCATCATTGAGGATGAAGATATTGGTGGATCCACCTCCTCCTCCTCCTCCAGTAAGTTATTTAATTGTCTATCACCATTCACAATTGAATGTGACAGGACTGCAGATCTTAGATCTAATCTATTTGAATGTTTTGCCCCATCCTTTTCCAGTCTCCACTTTTTAAGAAGTGTTGTGAAAGAGGAAAACCGGGGAGTTATACACCAGTTATCTAACATCTGCGGTGGGGAAATTGTTGGAGTCTATAATAATAAAGAAGGGATAACTGAACACCTTGAAAACTTTCACTTAATCAGGAGAGCCAGCATGGATTTATGATTCATCTGCCATGTCTGACAAACCACATTGAATTTTTTGAAGAGGTGTTTAAGGTAGTGGACAGGGGAATGTCTATGGATGTTGTTTATATGGATTTCCAGAAGCCACTTAATAAAGTCCCACATAGCAGACTCTTAACTAAGGTAGAAGCCCATGGATTTGAGGGCAAATTATTGACAAAGCTGGGAAAAATTGGTTGAGTTGCAGGCAACAGAAAGTCGGGATACTGGGTAGGTTACTCAAATTGGCAGGATGTAATCAGTGTTGTCCTATAGAGATCTGATTTGGGGCTTCAAGTATTCATATTATTTATTAATGACTTGAATAATGGCATAGAAACTCATATATCCAAATTTGCTGATGACACAAAGGCAGCATTATGGACAGTATAGATGATGACATAACGTTACAAAGGGATATTGATAGACTAAGTGAATGCATAAAACTGTGGTTGATGCAGTTCAATGTAGGCAAGTGTAAAGTTATCCATTTTGGACCAAGAAAGGATGGATCAAGGTACTTTCTAGATGGTATGAAATTAAATGCAGTGTATGTCCAAAGAGAATTGGGGTTCAGATGCATAGATCTCTAAATTGTCACAAACAGGTATAGAAAATAATCAAGAAAGCTAATGGAATGCGAGCATTTTATGTAGAGGACTGGAGTATAAGGAAACAGAAATAATGCTGAAGTTATAAAAGTAACCCTAGTTAGACCCTACTTGGAGTACTGTGAAAAGATCTGGACACCACACCTCAGGAAGGATATATTGGCCTGAGAGTGAGTACAACATAGGCTTTCAAGAATGATACCCGGACTTCAGTGGTTTAGTTATGAGGAGAGATTATATAAATTAGGCCTGTTTTCTCTAGAATTTAGAAGGTTAAGTGGTGATCCATTTGAAGTCTTGAAGATATTGAAAGGGTGAAAAAATGTACAAGAATGGTACTAAACTGGAGGCTTTGAGCTATAAGGAAAGGCTGGATAGGCTGTGGCTTTTTTTTCCCTGAAGTGTAGGAGGCTGAGGGGTGGCCTTATAGAAGTTTATAAAGCATGAGGGGCATAGATACAGTGAATAACCAAAGTCTTTTTCCCAGGGTAGAGGAGTCCAAAACTAGAGGGCATAGGCTTAAGGTCAGAGGGGAAAGATTTAAAAGGGACCTGAGGGACAACTTTTTCACACACAAGGTGGTGCACGTATGGAAGTGCTGACAGAGGACGTGGTAGAGGTGCATACAATTATAGCACTTAAAAGGCATTTGTATGGGTATATGAATAGGAAGGGTTTAGAGGAATATGGGCCAAATGCAGGCAAATGGGACTAGTTCATTTTAGGAAACCTGGTCGGTGTGGATGAGTTTGACTGAAGGGTCTGTTTCTGTACTGTATGACTCTATGACTCTCTATTAACAGGAAAAGACAGGATTGATAAAGATAAACTATTTCCACTGGTTGGGGATTCTAGAACAAGGGGGCATAGTCTAAGAATTAGGGGCAGACTATTCTACATACAAAGGGCGGTAGATACTTACATCTCTTCCACAAATGGCAGTGGATGCTGGATCAGTTGTTAGTTTTAAATCTGAGATAGATAAATATTTATTAAGCAAAGGTATTAAGGGATACGGGCCAAAGGCAGGTATGTGGAGCTCGGCCACAGATCAGCTATGATCATGTTGAATGGTGGAACAGACTCGAGGGGCTGAATAGCCTACTCCAGTTCTTATGTTCATATTATACACTCCTTTCACTATTTCAAATAGTCCTGTTTTGTATTTTCAACAGGTTGACACCTCATTTTTTGAATGTCTGGTGATGCTCTTGCGTACCTTCATTGAATTGGGTTGATCAGTTGGCTTGATGTTGATGCTAGAATGGGGCATATGCTGAGCCATGACGTTTCATATTGTGTTTTGCTACAATTTTGCTCCTGGTGATAGTCCAAAACACCTCATGGATGCCCAATCTTGTGTTGCTACATCTTGTAGACTTCTATCCCATAGAGCACGGTGATCGTGCCATACAGCACAATGGAGGTTATCCTCAATGCAAAGAGCTGATTTCATCCCAACAAGAACTGTGCATAGGTTACTCCAACTGATACCATCATAGACAGATGCATCTGCAGCAGGAAGACTGATGAGAATGAGGTCAAGCGTGTTTTCTCTCTTGTTGGCTCTTTCACCACCTGTTACAGACTTGGTCTTGCAGCAATGTCCTTTACGACTTGACCAGCTTAATCAGTAGTGGTGCTGCCATGCCAGTCTTGGTGATGAATATTGAAGTCCTCCATTCAGAGTGCATTCTGTACTCTTGCCACCCCTCAGTGCTTCTTCCAAGTGGTGTTCAACATGGAAGCTCAATAGTAGGTGTTAGTCAGCTGCGGGTTTCCTTTCCTGTGTTTGACCTGATGCCATAAGATATCATGGCGTCTGGAGCCAAAACAATATGTTTTGAATTTTATTTGCTGTCCATTTTACACATTGGTCCATCAAATTTCAAAGTAAATCAAACAAAAAAAAACTCCCTCATAGCTTCCTTCCATTAGTTCTATATTAACTGTAACAAAAGGCATTTTTAGGCCCTTATGATGATTGAATGTGAAAACCAAAATACAAACTAAAAATGGCGAGAAGTGAGGATTCTCTTCATTGTCATTACTTTGCTAATAAAACAATATTTAAAGGGATATGTGCAGTTTTTGTAACTGATGACAGCTCTGCCTTCAAGCCCATGAACCTGACTCTGTAGTTATTTGCAAAATTGACTCACTTACAGATAAAACAATAAAACATGCTGATGGAACAGTAAGGAGCCATAATTGGATGACATGGTCAAATGAGAGTCTGAATATGCAGCATTTCTGATCTGTTCACAAGTATCTTATGTTTCAAGTAAGTTTCACTTTGGTTCATGATGGAATATTTTGCTATTTCCAGTGAAATATTTGCAGGTAAATAGCTTAATTTTTCTAACCGTACAAATGAAATATGGGAACGATGATGTGAGCATAAGCATTAGCATAGACCAGTTTGGATGAAAAGTCACTGTTTGTGCCATAAATTTGATTTAATTGTATGTAATAACAGGAAGTTTGTGTTTTAAAAATTTCTTACTAATTACTATTTGATTTGCATGCATACAATATGGACTTAATAGTCTGTGGATCTCGAAACTGGTGTCAATTTAAAGAGACTAGCAACAAAGATTGGAGAACCTGACCTGAAATAGTGGCCCTGGCTTTTTGTTTTAATTTCCTTTACTTTTTAAGAGTAGAGGATGGTCTTGTGACGAAAGGCATTCATACTTCTGAGGCAGAAACTCCAGGTTCAAGTTCCATTCCAAGACTTGTTGGTCACAGATGCAGTGCTCATGACATGGCCAAACAGATTACTAATCTGCCCGATAGCCTTTCAACATACTCATAACTCAGTATTACAGGAGAGTTTTCTGGTTGGCTGTGCTTGAGGTAGCGTGGTAACCCTCAAACTGCAATTGCCTGCGCATCTCTAAATGGAGAGAGATGCTAATAGTCTTTTGCAGACTATAACTAATGAAGACAGTCTAATTAGGCCGAATGGAGGATAGACTTTAATTCCAACATTTTCAACTAATTAGTTTAATAACATTTAATTATGACAGTTTTACAGATAAGAAAGTACAAACTTTAAGTCAGAAATACAACTTGAAACTAAGACTGGCTATTTGTTCTGTTTATGGAGACTGAGAGGTTAACAATCCCTCACTATGTTGTCTGGTGATCTGAAGCTCTGTCTCATGGATTGTGTCTCCCTTTTTCATCTCAAAATGGCCTCTCTAATAACATTCTTGCTGAGAAATGCTGTCTATTGTCAAATCTGAAGAACACTCGGCGATTACAATGGTTTCCCAATCTGTCAAGGCCACCTTGTGTATACATTTCTAGACAGCCAACACAGCACTTTTCATTTTGATCAAGATTACCAATGTGACTTATTGATTAGTCAGTTTAACTATTTAAAAAAAAATCCTAGTTCCTTTATCACAGGGTTATTTCATCTTTTCACATGGGCAGCCACATTTCAAATTATCTCGCATATGTGGGAGGATGTGTGGGGGAGGTAGTGAAGAAATTTCTGAAAGAAAATGTTTGTCATAACAGGAATTATGAATATCAGAAGAAAAATATTCCAAAGCTCTCATTGATCATTTAAATGAGTAATTAATGGAAGTGACTATTAAAAAGTGCCAAGTAGTGGAGCTAACTCCTAAAATAGCTTTTGCCTCTTCAGTTCAGAAGAAGAGTGAGAAAGAAAACTTTAAGTCGTCTAATACCTGGTCACTAAGGAATTGGGTGGGATTGGAATTTAACTCAGGAGCTCTGGGGCAGCATGGTGACACAGTGGTTAGCACTGTTGCCTCACAGCGCCAGGTATCTAAGCTTAATTCCACTCTCAGGTGACTATCTGTGTGGAATTTGCACGTTCTCCGTGTGTCTGCATGGGTTTCCTCCCACAGTCCAAAGATGTGCAGGTTAGGTGGATGGGCTATGTTAATTTGCCCATAGTGCCCAGGGATGTGCAGGTTAGTGGGTTAGCCATGGAAATGCAGGTTTAGAAGGGGAGTGGATCTGGGTGGGATGTTCTTTGGAAGGGTGGTGTGGACTTGGTGCACCAAGTGGCCTCCTTCCACACTGTAGGGATTCTATGAGTTGGATTTAATGAATACGAACTTGGATCTGCCTCTGATGGACACACTGCAAGCTGGTCTTGGTGGAATTTGTACAAAGTGTGGGCAAAGTGCCCAGAATTGGGTTGCTTTTCATCTTAGGTTTTCTTCCTCTTAGAACATGCTTTGTGGTTAGGTTTTTAGGCAGAGAGGAGGGGAAAGGCCGGTTGTGAGCCTTGCTCTGTACCAGTTGCTCTAGCCACACTCATCCAGACACTTTCCCCCTGCTCATCTATTCTTACTTGACCCACTCACACCGGGTGAAATATTTAAAATCCTGCAATTATGTATATGGATTAATCTTTATTAGCACCATTGGCAGGATCTGATCATTTCTGTTTGGTTGTATGAAAGATTTCTGCCAATGATTTGAGCTAAAAAGGCACACAATTTGAAATTGATGGAAATAGAAATTGGCAGAGATGTAAAATGAGCTGCTGCCATACTGTTGTCTGCTTTACACCACAGCAGAAAATTAAATCTACCACTACAGTGTCCCCACAAACAGTTTAAGATCCTATCAATTGATTAAATGCTTAGACTGCCAATTACCATCTCGTTGGGTGCCTCCATCGCATTTTCTTTTGAATGTTCACAAGTATCATTGTGGCCGAGAACATCAAACGCGTCCAGATGACTCGTTCAAAGTTTGAATGTTAATCATCTCTGGTCCATTCAATGAGCTCAATGTGTTATTTATAGGACTAGAGAGGATCATTCAATTTCTATACATATTCACTTCCAGACTGTCTAAGTAGAGCAGTATTTGACAGCCCATGAGGGCCTCCATGATTGGGCATAAGTGGTGGATGCCGAGGTTGAGATGGATATTGTAAGGCTTGTGCCTTATCTTCTTAACAGGCCCAGGAATATAGTATCAGCAAAATCATAGAATCCCCACAGTGTGGTAACAAACCACTTAGCCCATCAAGTCCACACCGACCCTCGGAAGAGCATCCCACCCAGACCCCCACTTGCCTACCCCATCCCCATAACTTTGCATTCCCATGGCTAATTCACCTAAGCCTGCAATTTAGCAATCCACCTCACCTCCATGTCTGCAGAATGTGGGAGGAAACTGGAGCATCTGGAGGAAATTCATGCAGACACGGGAAGGATGTGCTGACGTCTACACAGACAGTTGCCCAAGGATGGAACTGAACCTATGTCCCTGGCACTGTGAGGCAGCAGTGTTAACCACTGAGTGACCATAAATCTAATGAATTCAATTTTAAGAAATTTATGATTAATTGACATTGTGCCCTTCATCTTATCCAATAACAAGACATCAATTGTTGTAAATATTTAGAAACAGCTTAGATGGAGCCAACTCACTGGTTGGAATCTAGCTATCTTTTAGTCAAGTTGTCGAGTTTACACCAGTGCACTCTCATTGAAACTCCTTCTTATATCAGATGTACTGTTATCATGAGAATATGATGTGCAGCATCAAAAGCAGCAGGCATTTTTTTTGTTGTATCCAGTTTTGTCCTCATGCCTTATGCCTTCAAGGTCTCCCATCGAAGTGTTGCATGAAAACTACTGGAAAAAAATGCATTGAATTTTCAATCTTTCTATGTTTGGAGTATCATATTGATAAAACAGACTGAGTTACAATGGATTTAAAGTGTAGGTCCATTGTATGCTCTAAATGTAGATTGCCTAAGTATTATGGTTAAATTTGGATTTACATATTTCTTTGTAAATATTGCATGGTAATTTGTACAATATCATCATGAAAAATACATCCATCAATTCATTTTAGGCTTTGTGCTTCCAGCCAAAGAATTTACAACATAGTACGTTTCTGTAAAGTGCGTTTATTTTCCCTAGTTGCTCATAAACTTAGCAATTGCAAAAATTGCTGAATATCTAGGTGTACTCTAGTACAAGTATATTATTTGAAAATATGCTATTACATATTAATTTCAATAGTAGCTTTAAGTTATATTGATGGCTGCTTGACTTCAGATCCTATACTGTATACCTGAGTAGAATGGGTAAAAATCGATTTTTAATCCCTTCTTGATATGTGGGTGTTGTACACAAGGCCAGCATTTATTTCCTGCCCTTACCTGCTCTCAAAAGGGAAATGGCGCGCTGCCTTCTTGGATCTCTGATAATCTATCCTGCAGCCTTCACCTCTCCCCCTCCTGCCCCAGCCCCATCATAGACTTCTTCTTCACCCTCTCAGAGCCTCTATTTTTCTTCCTCTCTTCCCTGCCCTCGCTTCAACTTGCAACATTCCTTCCTCTCTCCCCGTGGCCTCTTACCCTCCATTTCTTTTGACTTCCACCCCTATAGGTACCTCTTTTACCTTCCTGAACCTTGCAGCTTTTCTCTCTCTTTCACCCCCACCCTGCCCCAACAAACCTCAGCATCCCTACACCCTCTGATTCATCTCCCTAACTGGCCTCGTAACTCTTGCTTCTCCAGGTTTGTCCCCAACTCTAATCCCATCAATTCACATCAGCTCGAGGCTCATCAATGCACCTCATTGCACCTCCAATCATAGGCTGGTTTTGTCCCACATTTGCTGCTGATTGGCTCACCACCAAACCTATCAGTCACAAGCACTGGAGAGAACTTACTTGTGATTAATGGAACAATTCAAATTGATGGAGATTTTGACCATTCAACCCACAGTGACTCTGTGTGTTTTGAGAGCTGCTATGTAGCCAATGATTGCATTGCCCTCTCCCAAAAGCACAGGGAGCAGTGATGAGCACTGTATTTAAACTCCTGTCCCAGGCCCTATGTGACCATCCCTCCACTGCCTTGATTCTGAGTTTCAGAAGTCCATTCATAAATTTTTCTGCTTGCATTTTCCTCCTGCAAAGTGCTCCTTAAACTCACCCTGTTCAACTAAGGCTCTAATCGTCTTTTCTATTACCTCCAATGTGATTTGTTGTCATATTTTGTTTGATAAAACCCACGTGAATCACTTGTGGATATTTCAGTCCTTTAAAGGCACTTTATAAATACAAATTGTTGTTATTACTAAAATGTATTGGTGTTAGGAAGTCATGCACAGTACTAAAACTCGAGATGCCTCAGGTGTTTTTGTTCTGTCAGCTACATATGGATAGAGATAAGAAATGGCAAGAAATAGTGAATGATTCTTGGTGTTCATCAAAACTTAACCAATGGTGGAGATGAGATACAAGTGGGAATCAGCAAATAATCCTTTCTGGGGACCAGACAGATAGATAAGAACCAAAAGCAATAGTATTCAACAATCCTGGTAACAGCAGGTTTTATACAGCCTATTTAAGGCAAAAGCATGGTTTGAGAAAATTGGACATTTCGATGGAAAAGGAGATATTAGGAAGGGTAAATAAAACCTTGGTGAAAGCAGTGAGCTTCAAAGAAAACCGTAAAGTGGATGACAAAGTGAGAAAATGGAATGTTTGAAGGGGGAAATTTCAAAATGCAACATTTAGACATTTAAAACCATAGCTGTCAACATCAGGAGAGAGATTGCTGAGTGAGTGTATGGGGGTAGGGTGCTCAAAAGGCTAGATAAATATAAAGTTGTGGGTGGGAAGACAGTAAGGAAGAAGAAAGTCGTAAGATAAAGGGAGGTGAAGCCTCAAAAAGGGAAAATACTTCAAATTGTTCGCTTTGGTGGAATCAGATTCAATCAAGACCTGCAGTGACAACTAAATGAGAGACTCGATGCAGGAGAAGATGAGGATAACAAAGCTTTAGGCAAGTTAAGGTTCACAGAGGCACATCTGCCTTCATTGGTCAGAGCATTGAGTATAGGAGTTAGGATGTCATGTTGCAGCTGTAGAAGACATTGGTGAAGCCACCTTTAAAATACTGCATACAGTTCTGGTTGACCTGCTATAGGAAGGGTATTATTAAACTCGAAAGTGTGAAGAAAACATTTACAAGGATGTTGCCGGGATTGGACGGTTTGATTTGGAAGGAGAGGCTGAACAGGCTGGGACTCTTTTCCCTGGATCATCGGAGGCTGAGGGGTGGGCTTTTAGAGGTTTAAAAAATCATAGGGGGCATAGCTAAGTTGAACAGCCAACATCTTTGTCCAAGAATAGACGAGTCCATAACCAGAAGACATAGATTTAAGGTGAGAGAGGAAATATTTAAAATGGACCTGAGGGACAAATTTTGCACACAGAGGATGGGACGTATATGGAATGAGCTGCCAGAGGATAGTAGTAAAGGCTATGATGGGATATAAATTCTTGCTCCACTAGCAACATCCACATCCAATGAATGAATTAAAAAAAAAGTAATTAAAAGAAGGGGAGACAAGAAGGTTTTGACCACAGTTATCCAATCCACCATAAAAATGCAGATCTTTCCATGGGACTAGAGTGGAGCAAATATCACACCATTGTTCAAGAAATAAAAGAATAAACCAGATAATTATACACCAGTTAGTCTAATTCCAGTTGTGTGCAAACTTATGGAGTCTGTAATGTAGGTATTTTGGCAGATACTTGATAAAAAAGATATTTTTGAAGAACTGATTTTGCCATTTGTTCATATGATGTAGACATGTTACACGGCTGCATCTATTGCTCTCAGAAGGTGCCTGTGGGTCTTTTCCTTCCACTGTAGTAGTCCAGTTGGTGGTGGTATGTCCACAGGGGTATTCAGAGGAAGCTATAGGATGTCAACACAAAGGTAGAAGCAGTGGCGACAAATGCCCAGAAAATATTTTCAGAGCTTCAAAAAGAAGCAAGGGAATGAGACTAATTGGACAACTCTTTGCAAGAGCTGGCACAGGCAAGTAGCATCCTCCGGTGCTGTAAAGTCCTGAGCTTCTCCATGATTTTAAGTTAGGATGGTGTATGTCATAGGGAGTAAATTGGAGGTGTTGGTATTCCTGCATTTTTTCCTTGTCTTGTCCTTCTTGGTGACATTGCTTGCAGGAGAGGTTAATACAGGCAAAGTAACCTTTGCTTTACTGAAGTGCATCCAGGAGATCATTCATACTGAGACCACTGGTGTAGTGTGTAGTAGCTGACAGGGGCACTGAGTTAGGATTGTGTTCTTCAGCATAGCTACTGTGCCCATCTGAGTGCCTTTCAAGTGTGCCAACATAGACATTTTCTGTTCAGAGAGGTTATTACACACCTCTGGAGCACTCGGGACTTGAATCCTGATGTTCTGGCTCAGAGACAGGGATACTACCATTATGCTAAATTGCCCTCTGTTGCTCCACCAAATTCCTGACTTGAATTTTGTGAAGTGTGAATTTGAGGAGCCCGGGGCTGAATTAAGGAGTATCCAGCCTTTTCCTTGTTTTTGTAGATGCAGTGATGATAGGTCTGATCTAGACATTATCTGGTCATGATACCTTTTTAGGATGTAGAAGATTCAGCAATGGAAATGTTTTTGGTCAAGCTGAACACAGGAATATTCAGTGAGCAGGACAAGTTCTCTTTTTTTAATAGAGGAAGAATTATTGATCATGCGACATGAATGGTTCAGCTAGTGTCCTTTAGGAACCTGCACAGTGACATGCTCAAAAATATCCATGTTGTCAACTATGACTCCAGATAGATGTAACAAACCCTATATAACAATTTTCACAAAGTGTTCACTCAAGCATTTCACCAAAAGCTCATGAGAAAAAAACTCAGACCTATGAAACTGTTAAATGAGGCTGTGTAATGCCCATTTGCGAGTAATGCAGGCCCAAAAATGATGGGAAGAAACATCTGCTCACTCTGGACCAAAAGTGTACCTCCTGCATTTAGTAAGGTGAGCGAAAGCTGGACAACCTAAATATGATTTTAAAAAGAACTAAAATCATTCATTTCTTTAATTATCATTTCAACTGGTGCAATGCGAGATCTTGAGGTCCTTGACCTCCACCCTTTGTTGTCTCTTGCTGCACCCTAACCACACCTTCTGCACCCCATTTCTCACATTCCCTCTCCATCCCCCGACCATCAGTCCTGATTCCTCATGTTACCCAGTGAAGTCGTCAGAATACACAAGTCCATATTCACGCTCCCGCCAATCCCCCTGAAGCAACTGTAGCCTTCATGGACTCATCCCCAAATGTACAGCAGTTACCTGTCTCCTGCTATGGTGCTCTTATCAGCTTAATGAGATCTGAAACTGAATATCAAGGATTCTTGGACTTCACCATTTGAGTTTAGGACAACTGGGGGAAATTGCACAAAAGGGAAGAGTTCAGAATCATGTGTTGATGAAACCTTAAATGTGATGTAGCCCAGTGGTCGATGTTTGGTCCACTTAGGTTCCTGATATATAAATGATTTAGACTTGAGTAAAGGGAGCACCATCTTGAAAATACATGATGACGCCAAGGTAGAGAGCTGCCAAATAGCAATAAGGAATGGAAAAGTTATCAGGAAGGCATAAATGCCTTAATAGAAAGCGTAGGCAGGTGGAGAACACAATCTAATATGGATAAATGTGAAGTAAACCATTTTTGGGCCACAAGCATGGAGGGAGAGAAGATTCGAAATGGATCTTTGCTTTCAAATACAAAATTATCTGCAAGTGTATATGCTGTTTGCTTAACTTATAAAAAAAAAACATCATTTTCGGCTTTCAAAAAATCCCTGCATTGAACTAAACCAGGTGACCTATGCATTGTTAGCAATATTTTTTACAGCTTTAACTAAATTCTGCAGCTGTGTTTGTTGCTTCAATTCAGTCATTGCTATTTACACAGATCAAACATCATTAGGATTTTGCATAACTACATAGGATCCTAATGTGGTAATAACTCAAATCCTACCTGACACACTGGTTTAGGCTAATAATGTTCATCTTGGGTTCAGTATAGCACTGGTATCTCATCATATTAGTTACTGATACTTCTGCAAAAGTGTATTAATACTTGTGATAAAATAATTCTAAAGCTACCTTGTGCCAAAATGATGATCATTAAAGTAAAATCATCCATACACTTGAAGTTCACATTAAGATTGCTTCAAATAATTGACGTTGTCTCAGGTTATCTTGTCTGGCGGGTGATCATATTCATGTTTGGCATTCATACACAGGCGTATAATTGGAGTTCTTTCTCTTGTTCAAATTTAATGAGAGAAGATTGGAAGAAAATCAAAGAATTAGGGTATAATTTAGGTCCTTAGCTGTGATATTTCTGTAAATTGGATCCCAAGTCAGATGGCGAAGTATGAAACTAGACAAGCATCACTTTCTTGGCATTGCTTTATCTGCAGAATGCAGCATAACCTGTGTTTTAATCCTATCGATGCCTACCAGTTGCAGAAGACCTGAAATGTACTAGTTGAAAGTGCCTGCTGCCTTTCTGAGGCCCACACGGGCTACAAGCATATCAGTGGATGAGAGGGAAGCAGTTGGATCTAATCACCTCTTGATCGTTATGGGCTGCTTCCTTGACTTGTGAGTGACTTTCTAGGAATAGACTTGTGCAGAGGTCCTTAAATCTGTCTGCAACCCTCTGCATTGAGTTCAAGACTTTGCTTAACTGTGTTCAAGATACTTTATTAATCAATGCCCTTCACCCGTGTATCTTTAATCATGATAACTAAACATACCTTTAACAATGTGCAATAATATATAATTCACAACTTTAGTTGTGTGGTGAGTGACAGGAAGGTCCATATGGTCTTTAAAAGTGTCTGGGTGCCTTGTGGTATGAAAATAAATCATTGATATAATTTGGGTTTTCTGTCATGGAGAAATTTTTGAGGTGGCATTTGCTGGGTGGGAGAGCAGGGAAAATAAATGAGCAAATGGTTACTGATGGCAATCTTGCTGGGGATGTGTTTGTGATGAGTGGAAAACTCTATTTGGTATTTTTTTTAATCCTTCTAATTTCTTCCTGTAGATGCTGGCAGCGACCACTTTGCATAAATAGTCACATTTCTCTATGAGATCAGATAGCAAGTTTTGACAGTGACAGAGAAACATTTCATTATAATCTTTGCCTCAACTGATAAAGCCATGCGACCCATATGCCTTCTTAACTGTCCCATTAACTTGTCCTTCTGCCTTCAATGATCTGTGGACAAGCACATTGAATGTTATAAAGTTAGAGTCAGAAATCTCACAAACAGATGCTTCAGTCCAACCAGTCTGTGCCGATCATAATCCCAAACTAAACTAGTACTACCTGTCTGATCCTGGCTCATAATCCTCCAAACCTTTCATATTCATGTACTTATCTAAGTGTCTTTTAAACAATGTACCTATGCCCACATCCATTACTTCCTCAGGAAATTCATTCCACAGGTGAACCACCCTCTATAAAAAATTCGCTCCTCATGCCTTTTTTAAATCTCTCTCCTCTCGCCTTAAAAATATTTCCCCTAATCTTGAAGTCACCCATCCTACCTAAAAGACACCTACCATTAGCCAGATCTATATATCTTATGATTTTATAAACTTGTATGTGGTCGCCTCTCAACCTTGTATGCTCCAGTAAAAGAAAGTCCCAGCCTATCCAACCTTTCTTTATTACCCAAACCTCCCAAACTTGGTAAATCTCTTCTGAATCCTCTCCAGCTTAGTAATATCCTTCTTATAACAGAGTGATCAGAACTGGACACAGTACTCCAGAAGAGGCCTCACCAATGTCCTGTACAACTTCAAATGTCCTCCCAACTCCTATACTCAAAGAACTGAGCAATGAAAGCAAGTGTGTTAAACCATGACTACCCCATGCCTGCTCACCTCTGTTGCTTTCTCCACTGGTGGGCTTCCTGGGAAAGATGTGAATTTCTCTTCTTTCTATTCCAAGGGAAGAGTAGCTCCTGGTGTTGTTGTACGGTTCGGAGGAGACATGTACAAGGAAACATTGTTGAACTGTGGGGTTGCCCAATGTCATTCCTGAGACATGTTCCAGTTTGCTGTCTTCACCTTCTCCACCTCTTGATTTTGGAGACAGGAGGTGTGATGGCTCCTTCTCTGGCAATGGATTAAAGCACAATGTGACGGTCCATTTTGTAAAACCATAGGGATCCTTCCAGCAGCTGCTCAGCTGATGCCTGAGGAACAGGGACCACTGCATTTGCCTTGGGCTGCCATTTAAAAATGCCACCAGAATTTGTTTTCATGATGGCTGGCTCTCAGATTGGCAGCTTCCTGCACACCTCAAGCACATGATTGAACAGGTCCCAGGCCTCCCCCTTGTTAGTTAATCAACTTCAGTTTGCCTTCGCAGATGAATTGCACTGGAAATATCAACGAGAAAACACTGAACGTCTCATTTTAAAACGTGCACACTGGGGCTAAATTTGATTCTGGATGGTTATGGAAAACAAATCATGTCAGATTAACCACCCCGCTCTCTCTCCAGATATTATTTCCTTTTGACTTTTATGGGAATATAAATTGGGAGAGATAATTAACCATGCCTGGTCTAACACCCATTTTCCTTCACTGAAACTTAAAATTAAAGGTCTTAGATTTATCCCTCTGCCCCAATGAATTCTGGGCACCTTATAATGTTAAAGCCTGCTTCCTTGCCTTCCCTCCCTGCCCATTTCTTTGGAAAGTAGTTCTCTCCTTGTCCCACAGATCCCTACACCCGCCTCCAATAGTCTCCTACCGCCCTCCCATTGCCTGCTTACCTACACTGGCCCTGTTCATCGAGAGCTGTCAAAGTGACATTGGTTGTCTTACTTTCTCTGCACTCCCCTTTACCCATTCAAAACCACCTCCCTCTGAGATAGTTTGACTGCACTCTCAGATCCAATTGATGCTGTAATTCAGCCTGCTGCCAAGGGTAGTGTTGCTGTCTGACATACTGACATCTACATTGTGGAGGCTGAGTGCCAGCTCTCAGGTATCTCCGCCTATCTCCCCCTGGACCATGGCCCCTCCTTCCGAACATCAGGCTACTGTGTCCTTAGTGGTTACTAATCTCATTTCATCTGAGGATCTACGCCCTCCCTCCCAGCCAGCCCCATTTTTTCTGCCAGTTCCTTTCCCACAGAATTCCTCCCTTCCTACCTTGACTCAATTTTTTCTCCCCTCCTCCAGTCCCTTCCCACTTATATCCACAATTCTTCTGATGCTTTATATCAGTTTCAGAATTTCCAGTTTGCGGGCTCTTCACCAATGGACGTGCAATTCCTTTACGTGTGTATCCCCCATCATGGTGGTCTCTGGGAAACTCTGCTTCTTCCTAGAAAAAAGGCCTGAACCATCCCTATCCACCACCACCCTCTTCCACCTGGCTGAGCTCAACCTCACTTTGAACAACTTCACCTTTAATTCCTCTCACTTTCTTCAGGTATGGCCACAGATAGCCTCATAGGCCCAAGTTATGCCTGTCTCTTTGTTGTGTATGTGAAATATTCCTTGTTCCAGTCCTACTTAGGCCTCCACTCACAACTCTTTCTCCGATACATCTATGACATCATCAATGCTGCTTCTCTCTCTCATCCAGAACTGGAAAAAATTATCAATTTTGCTTCCAATTTCCACCCTGTTCTCACGTTCACCTGGTCCATCCTTCCTTGCCTTCCTCAACATCTCTGTTTCCATTTCTGGAGATAATCTGGCCACCGATATCCACTATAAACTACTGACTCCCTCAGCTACCTTGACTATGCACTCTACTTCTGTAAAGGCTTTTTTCCAGTCTTCCAGTTTATCCATCTCTGCTGCATGTGTTCTACTGATGCCAGCTTCTACAAGGGGGCCTCTGAAATGGCCACCTTCTTCTTCAACTGAGGAATCCCAGCACCATTATTGACAGGGCCCTCAGCTAGATCCGACCCATTTCCCACACCTCAGCTCTCAACCCCTCTCTTCTCTCCTGCAGCAATGATAGGGTCCCCCTAGTTCTTATCTACCATCCTACCAGCATCCACATCCAGAGGATCATTGGTTACCATTTCCATCACCTCCAGTGGGATGCCTTTACCATGCCTTCACATATTGCCCACATATGTCAGTCTTCGGCAGGTACTGTTCCCTTCAGGATACCTTAGACCACTCCTTCTTCACTCCCAACACCTCTTTACAGCCCCATGGCACATTCCCTTGCAATCTGTAACACCTGTCTGTTTACTTCCTCTCTCCTCACTTTCTAAGGTTCCAGATACCTTCCAACTGAAGCAACACTTCCCTCAATCTCATCTACATCATTCACTGCTCACAGTGTGGTCCACTCTACACTGGGGAGATGAAATGCAGACTGGGCAATCACTTTGCAGAACACCTACATTCTGCCTGCAAAAATGACCATGAGATTCCTGTTGCTGGCTACTTCAACACACCACCGTGTTCCCTGGCCAACATCTCTGTCTCAGGTTTGCTGCTGTGCTCCAGTGAAGCTCAGTGCAAGCTGGAAGAACAGAGCCTAATTTTCCCCTTGAGGACCCTGGAGCCTTCAGGACTCAAAGTCAAGCTCAATAGAGACTGAGCACCTTCTCCCATGCCCTTATCCCAACCTTCACACACCAGGCCCTGTCATCACATGAGCTGCTACCACAACCAAGACATTGTCAGTCACTAATGATTCCCATTATCAGCTATTCATACTCCCAGGTGGACCTTTACCTATTCCTTTGTCAGATCAACTGTTCTCTCTCTTTGGGCCACATCTCTACCTATCGTTTACTCTTCCCCCTTTGCTCCACCCCATCTTCAGCATATATACCAACCTTTCCCTAGCTTCAACCAGTTCTGAAGCAGGGTCACCGGACCCCAATGGTTAACTCTGCTTTCTCTCCACCGATGCTGCCAGACCTGTGAAGTTTTCCCAGCAATTGTTGATTTTGTTTCTGAATTACAGCATCTGCAGTTCTTTATTTTTTTTAAAAAATACCCCCACTGTTTTTATGAATCTTTTTGTAGTTTTTCAATCGCAATGTGTCCTTCCTTGAAGTTGGCGCTGATAGGAAGCAGGGGATTAATGTAACCTTTGTCCAAACAATGGTTGGGATACCAATATAAAATCTGTCTTAAATATAAATTTTCCACTGAAGCCAGTATAGTGCGCACACCATTGTGCTCAAATGGCAACATCAGTATTATTAAATATTTTGAGTGAATTTTTGAGGGTGGGGAGCTCCTACTTGTCCACTGTAACTACAATATGTGATTTGCCGTAAACACGTACAACTTTCTGCAGTGTTTCCACTGATTTACTACACACATTATTGCAATCAGTTTGGAGAATCCCAGTGAAAATTTAACTCCAAGCGCAGTCCTGTGCGTTTAAAAGGCCAATCCTTCTGAAAGCATGACACATCATGATGTCATGTTGCTGGGTATCACAACGTGCTATCTTCATTCTATACAGTCATTCACTTTGTGTGCCCTGTGTAAATTTATAGAAGCATTATTAACCAATACTTTCCACTGAGCAACAGAAAGAGATGTTTTGGGAGAAAGTCAAAAGCTTGTTGAAAAAGATGAGTGTTGTGGAAAGTCTTAAAGCAGGGAATTTCAGAGTTTTGAGCTGGGGGAGTGATTAAAATCAGGGATGTTCAAAAGGGCAGAATTGCAAGAGTGCAGATTCTCCAGTGGATTGTAGGGCTGGAGGAGATTACAGAAATAGGAAGGAGAAAGACGATGGAGGGATTTGACAACAAATCAAATTGACAGAAATGAAAAGCATATTTGTGGGCTAGACAATAAAAAAATGAGGAATTTTGAATCATGGGGAAAGCACTTTTAAAACAGTCAGATTAAAAATTGTGGTTCAAAATGTTATTTAGAATTAGTGTCCCTGAAGAGGTTTGATGTTTGTGATAGATGAAACATAATGGGGTTATGCAGGAATGTAGCATTGAGGGTAAATCAGATCAGCCATGATCTTATTGAATGGCAGAGCTGGTTCGAAGGGCCGAGTGGCCTACTCTTGTTTCTTATGTTCGAATGTTCATGAAGTATCTTGTCAATTTGTGTGAGATTCTGAGGGAACTTGGCAGATTAAATGGCTAACAGGCAACTTCCTCTTGGTGAAGGAATGTGGAGTGAAGGGGCGCAGTTAAAAGATGAGGGATTTCCTGTTGTTCCTTGTTTGTGTGCTCCTAGTGTCATCATGATATGTTCATGAAGCAATGTGATGCTGTTATCAGACAATTGTAACCAGAGTTGGTCGGAATAATCATGTGCTTCATTGTCACTCACCAGATGGGTGAAGTCCTGGCCTGCACAAACAACAACTTCAAAAAAGACAAATGAACTAGAACTCCAGCAGGGGAATTATGTAGAAAAAAGTATTTTTTGCACATATGAGACAAAGAAGAGAGGTTGGGAGGAGAGAGGAGTGATGATAGAACAAATAGACCATGGCAAGAGATAGATTCAATGATGAGGAAGTGGTGCGTGTGGCTAAAGTTACAATGTTTAAAAGACATTTGGATAAGTACATGAATAGGAAAGGTTTGGAGGAATATGGGTCAGGAGGAGGCAGATGGGATTAGTTCAGTTTGAGATTATGTTCGGCATGGACTGGTTGGACTGAAGGGTCTGTTCCTGGGCTGTATGACTCTATGACTTTTTGAATCTATGTGTAAACAGCTCTAACTAAGAGTTTTTAACCTTGGATGAAGACATAGCTAGGTCAAATCAGTGTGAGGGAGATATGGCACAATTCTGGAAGAAATCTGCAATATTACTCCAAGTTACAGATTTTTCTTGTCACATTGGTTTGCAAATTGAAAAAAAAAATGACAAGGGGTTACTACATTGCAAAGTCTCTGTAAACCTCCGTTCATTTTGAGTTTTTGTGGTGACATTAGATTACCTTGTGTTTCATTGAGCTGTTTGTCAGGGATACTTTGTGCTTGACCTCGCAATTAATGAGCTTTGGGATATTTACACTTGTAAGTGGCTTATGAGCCATTAGAGAAGCCATTGAAGCATTATTCCTACAGCTGCTTCACAACTGATTTGTTGTGTACAGCAAATAAAATTGCATTTCTATCAGCACATGGTTAAAATTGCAAATTCTTTGATTTTTTTTGGATGGTTACAAATGATAAAAAATGAATTGGATCTGCGTCTATATCTTTTTTTGAAGGATAGAAAATTTGGCCTCTAGAGGACATGAGAAAATATAAATTAAAGCATCATCTGGTGCACATACTGGAAGAAAGAATACATCAATCTTTTCATGATAAAATGGACTTATATACTGTGTAGCACAGTTTCTGTCAATCCTGTATGGTTCATTGGTTGGTACTTGAGAGAAAGGCTTATTTCTTGGAAATCTGGTACTTTCTTGCCAGCCACTTTTTATTTGCTTTGGTTTAGTATTTTGTTCTACTTTAAAATAAATTTGTACAGAAGTAGCATTTTGTGCAAATTGAAATGGTAGGTGTTGTATCTGTGCTGTTACCTTTAAGAGAATTCACCTTCAGTGACCACAAAAGCTGTGTATATAAGGCTATAGCCCCGGTGACAAGTCAATCTGACTGGAAAAATACAAGCATGTAATGTTTTTAATGTAGCTTATTATCTTAAATAAAATTAGCCACCCAGTTAATCTGTCTCTGAGAAGTGATTAATTAATACCATTGCCATGATATTCAGTGAAATCTGGGTTTAATGTGATGATAAAATGTTTAGAATATTACAGGATAACATATATGGAAGAGATGGTAAATGGACAGATGATACTTTTGATTCTAATTGCTTCGCTCAGAGGAGTCTAAATTCATCATTTTTTACAAATAAAAAATGATCCTTATTCCTGTTCTTAGGCTTATTGTCTTGGCAATTGTGAAAAATTAACTTAAGTATCGGTGACACATATAAATGTTGCATTCAGCATTTCTAAAACCCAAGACCACAAAATTGTTAGATTTTGTTTTATAGATAGTGTACTTCTTATCTTTGCCAAAGTGCGGGATATACATGAAGATGTCAACCAAAATATACAGATAGGAAATAGATATGGCAAGTTCAGTCTTTCTAGAATCTAGTGAACTATGTGAGATGACAGAGAACTGTTGTGACTGAGAATGCACGCATCAGGGCATGAGGGGCAGAGGGCATAAGGTTGACTGAACTCAGCCTTGTGGGTGAGAACCCTGTACAATAGTTTTTAGAATGCATTCATGGCAACAGTTGGAATGAATGCTTAGGAGAGGCAAAGAGTGAGATATAGTCCAGGAGGAAGAGAAGCACAAGATCTGTACAGTTGTTAATCAGAAAGATCTAAAGGAGATGGAGCTCCAGTAATAGAGCTGTGGGGAGAAACTGGCCCAAATCCATCAGGATGGATGATGCAGTCAAATTCCAAAGCTCATGATGAGAAGCAAGAAAAAGGGGCATAACTGATTGCCAAGAGGAGAGATCAGCACACTTGCAGGAGCAGTGAGACTTTATCTGCTGCAGGAAACTGATCACAAGTTTGAAAGTTGGAAGAAATGATTGCATTCAAATTGATAATGATATAAATAACTGAAGAACGTGTCATAACATGACAGACGGAGGCTGAAATGACCACTTTCAAACATCTGAGAGATTGTCTATTAAATAGTATTCATAGGTAATGACATTGATATAACTGCAAACGCATATCATTTCTCAAACTGGTGAAATCTATTTTTTCAATCACACACACACACATTCGAGTCATGCCTGAACTAAAAGCTGAGCGCCAATTTTTCATACGTAGATCATATAAATTGGATAGTCTGTAAAATTGTTAAAGAAGTTTCCAATTGGTTCAAATTTTATTCTTGTCTTGCAAAGTGAAAGCGCAATTTAGAAGGGCAAAAATGAAGAACATGTCAGCTATATTCCCCTCACCATAACAGGGACTGACATTCTTCCATTGCTACCTTTTGGTTCCCCTTTCCTGCCTCACTTGCATTCGTACCTGACTGTCACTGACCACAGCTCCTAAGGGGTGCTTAGGAGCCCAAAGACTGCCTCCTGGAACAAAGACTCCATGTAACTTCCTTCCTGCCTGATACATAGCAGTATCCAAAGGTCAGACTCCAGTTCATCACCTCAGAGCTAAACTTGAGGTGCAGAGACTTACAGCAAAGTGGTTCCTGTGGACCATACTGGCAGACACTAACTCCCAGGTGTTACAACTGCAACACATTAACTGACTTGTCATCTTTCTTTATTTAATGCTTTTTTTAAACTAATTAAGTTTCAAGTTTAAATATATCATTTGTTAAAATATCACCTTAAATATTTCACAAATTAAGCTGTAAATGTAATGCAACTCTTATAGATACTTTCTAACCAACCTGTTGGGAGATGTTATTACACACCACTATAGCAGGTACGACTTGACCCTCGGCCTTCTGGGTCAAAGGTAGGGACACTACCATTGCACTACAAGAGCCCCAATGCAATGGTTATGTCTTTCCAGTGTTAGTTTATGTTACTGACCTTGCTAAAACTTACTGACCCCAGTTATGTACTTGCTCCCCTAATTAACACGTCTGAAAAGCTATTAGAGTCTGAAAAACATGTATAAAAAGTAGCATGCCCTTCCCTACTGCATTGAATTTCTATCTGCACCTAATTCCCAAGTGGGCACTGATTTTCATTAAAACCGAAAGAACTGCAGATGCTGTAAATCAGGAACAAAAACAAAGTTGCTGGAAAAGCTCAGCAGGTCTGGCAGCATCTGTGAAGGATAAAACAGAGTTAACGCTTCGGGTCTGGTGACCCTTCCTCAGATTTTCATTCTGTGCTTCCACTCTGTTGTTACCAAACGTGCCTGCTTTTATAAAGAGCTGGTGACTCACACCCAAGGTGCAACTGCTAAGTAAGCTTCCTATTTCATACTTCATAGTTAATACTTCTTCAGACAACCACTTCCACTAATAATTGCCATGTTACTACAAGATGGGCAGGCAACCAATCTGAATTTTTAGGGCCTTGCTTAGGATCTATTAAGGGCAATTCCTGACATCTTACCAGCAGCAAATTGACCTCCACCATGTCTGGAGACTGTTAAATTAATGTAACCTCCTTGAAGCAGCCCACAGGGTCAATGGAGCCAGAGGCTGCCATTCCCAAGGAAAGATCTGCCAGCAGGAATGTCTGCACCTATAACTCAAATATTATTACCAGAGGAGTTCGCCCTTCATTGGAAAGCCTTGCCTGATTATTCCCTCGAAAGAAATTTAACCATTTTTACTTCGCCATGTCTCTCATTCTGAGACTTCCTCGCATTCTTCCCTCTACCTCAGCAATACCCAACTCTTGCAGTGGGTCTACTGGAACTGTTAAGTTGCCGTCCTTTCGATTTGGCCTGCAGAATCCAGAACGTGCCTGCTATCCTTAATTGAATGGTAAGCCTAGAGAGAATCACTTCAGAGGCATCCTCCTGGAAACTCTGATTCTAGGTAAATGAAGACTGGTCCCATTTGGACCCAACATTAGAGTCCAACAGCACATGCAAAAATCCATTTGATTAACATTGTTTCTCAGTCAGACCAGCTGACTGTTTGTAACATTTTTGTTTTCCAAATCTGGGCACACATTCCAAATGAGATTTCCCTAAACAACAATGTAAGGTGTGTTTTTTTGGGAGCGGGGTATTTGAACATCCTGTTAATACATCCCATCAGTCTGTTTGCAATTTCAAAGACCAATAGTGGAAATTCAGAGATCCAGGAATGAAGACTTGAAGTCTGTCTCTCACTTGAAAGCCTTTGATTATTTTTCATTTGTTCATGGGATGTAGGTATCGCTAACTAGTTCAGCATTTATTACCCATCCCTAAGTGCCTAGAGGACAGTTGGAATCATAGAATCCCTACAATGTGGAAGCAGGCCACTTGGCCCAAGTCTACACCAACCCTCCGAAGAACATTCTGCACAGACCAAACCCCTATACTTGAAACCCTGCATTTCCTCTGGCTAATCCACCTAGCCTGCACAGCTTTGAACTGTGGCAGGAAACCGGAGCACGCAGAAGAAACCCATGCAGACCTGGGTAGAATGTGCAAACTCCACACAGACAGTCACCCGAGGGTAGAATAGAACCCGGGTCCCTGGCGCTATGAGCAGCAGTGCTAATCACTGAGCCACTGGAGTCACATGTAGGCCAGTGAAGGTAAGGAAAGTTGAATACCTTCCCTAGAGGAAGTTAGTGAACCAGATGGGTTTTATGAGTATTGGCGATGGTCACCATTAGGATAGCATTTTATTTTAGATTTTTATTGAATTAAAATTTCATCATCTGCCCTGGTGGGTTTCAGACTCACATCCTCAGCGCATTAGCCTGGGATTACCAGGCTAATGACATTACCACTGCACCATCACCTTCTCAGTTAGCGACTTCAATGGCATATCCATTTTCATATTGGCCCGATCTCTTTGTACAAGATTACATGTAAAAGAAACTGAAATGTTCATTTGAATGTTATGAAGTCAGTCACAGCAAATAATTAAAGAATTTAAAAGTAGCTCCTTCCAACGCATTTCCAAGATGCAACATTGCCTCTTAATAATGAAAGTATTGAGATCGTGTTAAAGAAACCTCACCAGCAAAATCTTTCCATTTTCCTTCTAAACATTTGTAATAATGATTGTATGATTCGGAGCAATAGCATTCCAAAACATTGCAAAGCACTTGAATGACTTATTTTCCAAGTGGATAGCATGTTATTATGTCAATAAATTCCCAAGCTATTCTCCAAAGCAAGCAATAATTATATGAGTGCCCTGTTCATCTTTATTCTTCATGTCAATAGTTGAGTGACAATGCTGGCCAGATTATCAGTCGAATGACTGGCTGTTCGAAATAGTATCATGATCTTTTAACCTCCTTCTGTCCTTATGAAAGCTTCAGGTTCTCAGCTCGATACCCCTCCAAAAGGCAATAGCTCTTGACAGTACAGAAAGTGCTGGAGAAAGTCAACTCATCTAGCAGCAGCTGTGAAAAGAGAAACAGAATTTACATTTAAAATCCAGTATGAATTTTCTTTGGAAATGAAATGAGGTGAAAAAATGGTGGGTTTTGCACTGTTAAAAAATGTGGGAGGTGCAGTGGAACAGAGGTTTGATATCAGTGGCTGATAGAGCACAAGTGATATGAGACACCAAAGCTGTCACGGAATAAAATGCATTGGTATTACTCGTAGCAACATAGGATTGGTGTTTAACAGTAGATGTTAATAGCAGGATATAGGTCAGCTCTGCTAAAAGCAGAACCAAGAAAACAAACAGTGGGGTTAGGTATATAATATAAATAGTTTGTTTTTAAAAATGCCTGTACTACTGTATTGATGTGTCAGCTTTGGTTAACATTTCAAATTCTGGTGTGCTTATTGAAATCTATAACTTTCTGACTCCAGAGGAAAGAGTGCCACCAAATGAGTTTTGCAGTATGTGCTAAAAGATGCTTAAAACTTTTGGGGGAAAAAATCCAGTAGTTGGCAGTGCATGCTGATTAAGAAATCCGGCATTTTATAATCTACCAAATTGGATAAAATTCATCAAAGAACATTAAAAGGGTTGACATTGGGGTGCACCAATCCAAGCATAACAAAGGCTGCAGGACCACTGAGTGGTACAGCACTTGACATTAAGGCAATATTTGGTCAATTGGACCATGGAGCCTTGGCAAAATTGAAGTCAATGGGAGTCAGAGGGAGAACTCTGTGCTGGTTGTATTTATACCTGGAACAAAGAAAGATGTTTGTGGTGTTGGAGACCAATCATTTCAGTTTGAGGGTAATTGAGAGTGAACCACATTGTGATGGTTCTGGAGTCATATGTAGGCAGACAGGGTAAGATTGGTTGATCCCCTCTCATGAGGCTGATGGAATTTTAGGACAATCTGGTTTCAGAAGCATTACTAAAGAAACTTCTGATTTAAAACTTAATTGCATTTTAATTCCCAAGTTGCTTTGGTGGATTTGAACCCACATCTCTGGAGCCTTATTCTAGGCTTTTCATTCATAGTCCCAAATTTTGCTGTGAAAATACTAGAAGGCAGAGAGCTCATGATTATTACATGCAGATTGGACACACTTCAGGTCAACAAAGATGTGCAGTTCAAGTGAAAAAGCTGGAAGTGGCTGTTTAAGATGCACTGCCCTCTGTTAACTGCATAATCTTACATTTGGTTCCTTGTTCAAACATATTGAATGAGGTGATGTTTCTAATTTGATATTGTAGGTACAAATTAAACCCATCACAGAATACTATGTAACATTATTCCAGTTTAAGTATCCTTAAAATAGAGTGGCAAAACTTACTCAGTGTCAAGGGACCTCTCTGGCACTGGAAGTTAATTTTAACAAGTGTCCTTATTTATTCAAGTTTTAACTTTTGGAAATTTAAAGCCATTTCTTAATTTTGACTTTGCTTGTTTTTAATTACCATCCCTGAATTCCATCTTTCGTTCCCTATCTTTAATTTTCTGTTGGTACCTGATTTAACATTGAAGTCAGAATTCTATTTGATACTTCGTGGTATAGACGTTACATAGTCCATCAGTGATATTTCAGTTTGGTTAATTAAAGATATATACAAAAGATCCCGCATTCCCTGTGCAGGATGCTGCATTAATTGAATATCTCACTAATAGCAACTAGCTCTGCAGAAAACCTTAGGAAGTCTGTGGGCACGCAGAAGTGTAATAACCCACAGATACTGTTTGGTTACTGCTAAGAGCAAAATTCAATAACTTAACATGATACTGATCTTTCAGTGTTACATTGGACTGCCATTACTGAGGGTCTGTCTGTTGCCAGTCTGAAAACTACTGCTGTCTCTGTATTAGTCTATAGGTTTGCGCAGTTACAGATCATTACAGTCTTGAGTGCAGTCTGCTATCAGTGAGTCGGAAGGTTGGCTCATGAAGCAATTTTGTGTGATGTCTGAGGTAATTCAGTGCATCTTGCATTCTGTTGACAGTCCAGACAAACCTGAAGGTGTAAAGAGAAAACAGACGTTGCAATGTGTAATATAAGGTCGCAGCCGGCAACTGAATCCCATTTCCCATATAAAAGCTGATTATAGAATGTTGTAACAAGGTGCAGAGCTGGATGAACACAGCAGGCCAAGCAGCATCAGAGGAGCAGGAAAGCTGATGTTTCGGGTCTAGACCCTTCTTCAGAAATGGGGGAGGGGAAGGGGATTCTGAAATAAATAGGGAGAAAGGGTGAGACGGATAGAAGATGAATAAAGGAGAAGATAGGTGGAGAGAAGACAGGCAGGTCAAGGAGGCGGGGTTGGAGCCAGTAAAAGTGAGTGTAGGTGGGGAGTTAGGGAGGGGATAGGTCAGTCCAGGGAGGACGGACAGGTCAAGGGGGCGGGATGATAAAGTCTTGTCAGTTATGATTTTTGATTCAATATCATAAAGATGTTGCCATTACCATGTGACTTCATTGTTTTTATCAATTTATGCATCAACATTCACAAAGCAACCACATGTAGAGAAATAGTCAACATCAATATATGAGACAAATCCAGATTAAGCAAAGTGAACCATAGACAGTCAAACAACGAAACTGAAATTGAACTATGTGTGCTGTGGGAATTTGAAAACTTAGCCCTTGACCATTCTTCGGCCATTTGGTACGACAGTCAAAATTTCTTTGAGGTTAGAATGAAATTGTTCATGTTCTAATGCGTTTACTCAGTGTTGGAGCTTTCTTCAGGGGGGCTGGTGGGTGATTTGTGTGACAGACTGCTGTGCATATTTATTCATGCGTGCCTTCAGCTCACATCATGTTAATGATTCCAATGATAGAAAGGTGGCAAAAAAGAGAGGACAGAAGGATAGCGTGGAGCATAGTATGTAATATTGGCCTAAAAATTACTTGACATAATGTTGAGGTCATAGCGCACACCATTACTAGTTCACAAAATTTTCACTAATTTGTGGGAGAAAGAGATCTCCCCAGAGTTCCAAGTTCCAAGGGAATGATTTGTGCTGCTCCACAGTTAATCTTGTCAATTACAATTGCAACTATGCTATCAGTGTCTTCCTAAAATCACTACATGAGCATTAAATACTATGTGGTATGTGAATAAGAAATGTAAACCGGGTATTAGATGGAAACTTGGACAGCACCAGTAAGAGTAATGAGAAGCAGCCTCTATTTAAGATTTTCTAATCTTTGTTCAGGTTAATTCTTTGACTTTAAGTGTGTTCTTTAAGATGTGACAATTGCATGTCATGAAAGGTTGCATCTCACTGCACGAATGCAAAATAGTCTCATTGCAGCCATATAGAACTGGAAATTCATCTCACAAGGACTCAGTTTTTAATGTAATTTTGGTTTTGACATGACATTTAACCTGGGAGGACCTGAAAATTTATGAAACAAAATGCTGAATCTCCATCAAGCAGTTAGTGAATTGTTTGGAGAGGTATTTTTAGAAAGCCTTTTTATTTAGCTTGGCAGTTTTGATATTAGTCTTGCTAACTACGCTCCTGTTAGTATCAGAAGGCATTAACATTCAGTAATGCAATTTAGATATGTTTTTCTCAAATGTTAACATTTTTGTGATACAGTTCAAATAATTTGAGACGTGGTGTGGTAAGCAGATTTGGGAGGAATCTGCTGATGTTAAGCCAATAGTTCCCTGAACTCTTTGCCTTATGGTTATTGTAAACGAGTAAATTGAGATTGATCACTGTGCTTAGTCATCAACTCCATTATTGCTGCATCATTTGAATATCAAGCCAAATTCTCATATAGTCTGTGGTGAAGACAAGCGGGGCTGTGGGCTTCTTAGAGTTTTGGAATGACAATTTGAAAAAAATAGTCCATGTCACTGGACAACATTGGTATCTCCTAGCAAAGAATAGTATGGCCTGTTTTGGATTTTGAAAAGACAAATTTGGCATATTTAGATAATGTTTCTGATGTTTGCACTGCTCCACATTCTATGGACCAATGAGATTGATATTCTGCTTATGGTATTGTGCTTGCTGCAAATCACAGCAATAGAAATAAACATGTGTGTGAAAGACACACTATTACAAACTCTGACACAGGAGGAGAAGGACAATGACAAAGAGTTGATGAAAACTGAACTCTCACTGCTGGAAGCAGTTGCGTTTATCAGGTTGTATTTCACAGTTTCTCAATTTAAATGTGCTTTTGTTGCATTAAATTTTCTTTAAAGGCTAATGGCCTCTTCAACAGCCCAATTAATGTGGAATCTTTTATGTAGACAAGGGAAATTTACTATATGGTTCAATGTGGCTGTTTATTGAAAATTATTGTGACAATATGTGCTGTAAATGATTAGCTGCCTCCTCTTATTCAGTCACTGGCTCTCCTCTGGAGATTATTCAAGTACCACATAGTAATTAATGCACAAGCCACAGTGAATAACTGTACTTTTGGTCCTCCAAGTCACTTGTATTCTTTGATTTGTGTATTTGCTCGCAATGGGAGGGTGTGGGATGGGGGTGGTGAGTTTGAAGTAATGATAATTCTCAATTTGCCAGCTGATCCTGGCACTGGACAAATCAGTACCAAGGAGAAGAGGCAATAAACTAGTCAGCAAATCCATGTTGTTAATGTGCAGATGTGACATGACACATTTCATGGTGTGACTTTCATTGCTTTACATCTCCTGAAACTCATTTGCAGAGAGAGTGCATGTGATAAAATATTGTACATAGCCTCAGCATATTTCAGTCCTCTGGCCTGCTGCACCTCACTGACATGTGGTCAGCTTTTCTGTCGGTGGCATGAAGGACAATGCCTTTAAAAGAGGCAAGAGGTTTGACCTGTTCATTTCCACTTAATGCTCTGCATCTTTAATTGAAGGCAGTCTTTTTCATGAGAAAACAAATTTTGTAATTCATGAGTGAATATCCTGTGTATTTTAGACAGCAGCTCAATCTGGACTGGCTATCTAAATGTAAAAATTCATCCCAATAGCATGTTTGTGAGTATGTTTGACAGCTGACTGTCAACTTTACAAATAATTATCCGGCTTTCAGTTTTAGCAAACTGCATCATTCTGTGTTCTCATTCTTTGCTCCTGCTGTGTTCATTGTTGAATATACTCATTACTTTGTTTATGCTTCATTTGTATCAGGTTACTGATTTTTGTTGAATGCTCTCAATAAACTTAGGCATTACCTGTAACATGCTGTAGTTAAAAGTTAGTTGTATAAATTATAGGCTATGATTGTTCATGCACAGCATCATTTTGCATTTTCCTTCAAATCTTACATTGTTTTGGACTTCTTTCAGATTCTTCTGTCACTGTGACCTTACATTGACTTTATGTGCGATGAGGTCAGAGTGGCACTCAGGTTGTGGATATGTTCCCCCTCCACTCTATTGGGAGCACTTGTTGTGTCCTCTATTATCTGCTGATTGATCTGTATGTTCTGTGTAATGTCTTCTGATCATTATTCATCACTAAAATTGTGTCAGGAAAGTCCCACTGTGATCTATTACACTGGTTAAGTAGCCATTTAGTGAGGTAAGTATTATTTTCGTAAGTCTTTTCATTTGCTGCTGAATTGTACATTGTTTTTAGTACATGCCAGGAATAACAGTTCACCATTGAGAGGTGTAGCAGTTTTGATTAGTCAAGCCACGGGAGCTGTTTGTCACCCGATGGATGGGCTCAGCAGCCTTGCGTTGGATTTACTTAAATTTCATGAACATTTGTAAAACTTGTTGCATCACTCAAATCATTAACTTGGACCCTCTGTTTTATGCTTTGCTTTGTTTGGCATAATTTGTTTAAAGTATTGGCTTTTGAGATTACCTGAGTTTAAAAATAAGATTGGGCTTCCACTATGTTACAAACTTGGCAAGACAAACGGTAACTAACCACCAAAGGCTGCAGGTACAATATTGAAATGCCACAATTAGGTCTGTTCTCATCATATGGTGAGAACAGACCTAATCGTCATATTTCAGCATCGACCCTTCATTATAATGGGGCAGACACCCAAAAGATTTCACCTTGCCTGTTCTAGTTACTGACTAACGGCCAAGCATTTGTTATACATCAGTGTAGATATTCACTTTCGACAGCAGTGCAATACCAGAAGAAGTCTGGCTGCATGTTATACTATACACCCTGATCCATTTTGCTTTCATGAGAATCTACACTGTTTTGTATTTTGGATTTCCAGCTGCATGTCTTTTTTGTTTGTCTATTAGTTGGTATAACTGGTAGTTTCTCATCATACCTACCAATGGTTTGCTCTGTGATGGTTCATTCTGTGTTCAGCATGGCCCGGTGACTCAAAGAACTTCACACTGCAATGACAAGCTGTACAGCATTTGCCAAGAAAGAGTGAGATTCGCTGTCCTCTGTTTTCTCTGAGCCCTATTCTGCCCAAGCTGAGCTTTTTTGTTTCTGCTTGCCTCTCCCAATGTCGTTCCAAAATTGTCAAATTCCAGAGACCACAGCCATTAGTAACTGTCTCCCAGATGTCAATATCAGAGTTAGAAATGAAAATCCCTTAAGGGTCAATCTGAACAGCCCCAGAATTCACTGAGAGTGGGTAACAATCACTGGACTTTGTCTATAAGACCTGAGTTCTTCTGGATTATTATTATTTTTCTGTTTTGTTTTGTTTTAAAAATTTGTTTGTTCCTTTTTTTTGTTATTGTTGCACTGCCCTGGGAGTCATTGTCTGTAATTTAATTAATTGAATTATTGTTTAATTTGATGGTGGGTTTCTGAAACAAAAGAAGCAGGTATCTGCGCTTTCTCAGTGTGGAGTTGATTTCTGAATCATTTCAGAGTCCAGAAGGGAATGGTGAAACTGGTGTTTGTGTTACTGAATAAAATTCTTGTGAACCTCTGAAAATGTTTTAGTACCGAAATCAACAGATGGACATCAGCCTGTTAAACAGTCAATGACAATGTTCACCATCTACATATCTTGCTTGTAAGTATGCTTGAGGAAGAGGTTTAGATACTCAGGAAAGAAGGATGTGACCCAATAGCCACTTTACCACTTTGAAGGTCTAAGGATATATTGCCATCAGCTGTTTGATGGACATAGCTGAGCCAGCGCAGTCTTCAATTGGCTTAGCAGTTTGCATATTCTGATGGACCTCTGAATTGTTGATCTTGTTCTTGAAGATATGCCTGATACAGCAAAGGTAGGGACTGTTCAATATTTCCTCCTGACTTGTGTGAGTTTCCCAGGTCTCACCATTGTAGAGGAGTGCACCGAGGATGTAGGCTTGGCAGTCTCGTAGTTTGGTATTCTTAGTTGGTATGTGGTTGTTACATACTCTCTTACTCAATTTGGACATAAAAGCTACAGATTTTGTGATGCTTGTATTGACTTCAGCTTCAAATGACAGATTACTAGTGGTTTTGCAGCCTAGACATGTCAGGATATTCACTACCTTCATTGTCATATCATCATTGCTGATAAATGATGGTATGGCAATATACTAGCTTGTCTTCTTGATGCTGATGGCCAAACCAAACTCTTCAAAGCTGATGGAATGTGAGTGAGGAGTCATTAGCATTGATCAACTTTCTGAAGAGAATGTAACGCACCATTTATTTAGATCTCAGGTGAGCAAAATTGAACAGCCTTGTCAGTTCTGGTATGTCAGTAGACACTTCATGTTGATATACTGAAGGTATATGAAGGCATCAAAGAAAAGAACATTCTAAAGAGTGTTGGTACTAGAACACAACTAGAACATAACTCCATTTTCGATTTCAATGGGTTCTGATGTTGTATTGTCATAGCTAATCTTATTTATCATATCCTTGCGGAACGAGATCATGTGAAGCAGCCTAATTTGTAAAATAATTAGCTTATTGGTATATTTAATAGGGTAGTTCTATCAGCACACAGCCACAATTAAGCAAGTTTATTTCCTGAACTTTGTATGTATTCTTGCATTAGAATCTTTAGGAAATGATGATGGTTTCATTAAAGAGCATGAAAAATGTGCCAAAGATTGACATTGCTAGTTTCACTTATTATTTCCAAATATGCAAAACTGAGGGTCAGGAGAAGAACAGGTGGACCACAAAGCTCATTCCATCTTCTCATGGTGACACTTGAACATCAATGTTGTTGGCTGTACCTCACTTTGGTGATGATGTCTATTCAGAATCCTAGGTTTCTGTCTTGGAACTTCTTATAACTGACCAGGCCATTTCTCAATGCACAGATCTTTGGGTAGATGGGATAGGACATCCCACAAGATAGTGGGATCTAGAGTGCAGGATTTACTTCAATTCCTTCTCCACCTCTGCTTCACCATTAGAGCATTTGGAACTCAAAAAATAATGCAGTTTGAGGGACAGGTTGTTGCATTTCGAATGATTGGTACAAGCTCCTCTTATTTGTTAGTGTCAATGCAGCCACATTTAAGAGCTTCAGTGTGTCCTTGTAGAATTTTCTTTGCCGTGTGCTGGAATTGTGGCCACTTGCAAGTTGAAAAAAATAGGGACTGACTAGGCAGATGTTCTCCTGCTGGATGGATACAGCGAACAGTCCATCATAGTTGATTTTGCAAAAGTTTTGCCTGAAAGCCTTTTGAGCTGGCTTCAAGAAGGATGATGCTGTTTGCTCAGCAATCCTCCCATTCCACCTGGAGAGTACAGCAGAGGAATTGCTGGTGGAGTTTTTGGAAATATTCTTATGTGTCGCTGCTGCTCACTCTTTCTGAAGTACTGTACTGGCGTGTAACAAAGACAATAGCTTTGTATCAGAGATAGTGGGAACTGCCGATGCTGTAGAATCTGAGATAACAAGGTGTACAGCTGGATGAACACAGCAGGCCAAGCAGCATCAGAGGTTCAGGAAAGCTGACGTTTCGGGTCTGGACCCTTCTTCAGAAATGATAGCTTTCCTGCTCCTCTGATGCTGCTTGGCCTGCTGTGTTCATCCAGCTCTACACCTTGTTATCTCAATAGCTTTGTACACTGGGACTTCTGTGAAGCTCTTTGTTGTCCAAAATCAGGGGTGTATTTCATAGGTGGAGTTGATCCAGTTTTGAAGGTGTCTGTTTAAGAGTGTAACATGAGAAATAGGAGAGGGATAAAACCGCACAGACCCTGGAACCGGCTCTGTACATGATCCCAACCAATTCTCATTCTTTTGCTCCATCTCCTGTGAGAATCAGAAAAAAAGAACCTTAGACCAATTTGTGAAAGAATTTGAGAAATTCCTATCCAACCTTCAAAGATGGACTAACAGTTTCAGGTGACAATAGTGCATGGGATTTATATTCCCTATTGCCCCCATCTTCATCCCATATATATAAATGTATGCTGACTGAACTCAGGAACTTGTCCAGCTCCCTTTGAATGTTTGCAGCAAAATTGCACTTAGTGCATAAAACCAGCTACTTATTCCAATGATAATGATTTCTGACATCAGACTTTGTTTTAAGCTTCTACTCATGTTCCTTATTAAATCCCAAACTTATCTAACTGATATAGCCTATCCACAGAAATTAAAATCTTATGCTTTCATAGTTTTAAAGACATCATTCAAATCCCTTCTGAATTTCTGATTTTACAGAGATAGAAGCACCAGCTCTCTAAGTTCACCCACGGTAGTAAAGCATCTTTAAACTGGATAGCAATCCAATTGCCCTTCTCTAAACCGTTATAAGATGCTGTCACCCATAAGATGGGATCAAAACAAGGCACAGCATTCTAAATGAAGCCATACTAACATCTCCCACAAAGATTCGGCAGTGCTTTCTGGTTTATGATTTTGTATCATCTTAGCAATAAGTCCTCGAATAGATTTTTTCTGCAATTAGCTTGTGGCAATTGTCATGGACTTTCTGAGGTTTGTGTCCGACACAGGTAATTTTTTTCTACCTGTTCCTCCTGCTGAACAGCTTTAAACTCTCAATACTGCAATGTGTATACATAATTGTCATCACTCCTACCCATGTGTTTTGCATAACATTGATGTGTACTCTGTGACATTTCTCCATCATACCCAGGTCTGCCTGCAGTCTATATTTCTTTCTAAGCTCTGAACATCCAAACAAATCTTTGAATTCACAAACCACACACAGTTTTCAGACACCTTTATCCAGATCATTTGTCGTATTATGTTTTACAGGACATTATTTTTGTTTTGTATTCTTTAATATTAATTTGTGACAGGTGGGCATTGCTGACTAAAGCCAACATTTATTGCCCATCTCTAATTGCACTGGAGCAGTTGATGGTGAGCTGCTTTCTTCAACTGCTACAGTCTTTGTGCTATAGGGACACCCTCAGAGCTATTAGGAAGTTGTACCAGGATTTTTGACTGGATGGTAGTGAAGCCATATACTTCCAAGCTGGGATGATGCATAACTTGGAGGGGAATGTGCAGGTGGTAGTATTACATAGAATAGAACATGGAACAGTACAGTACAGAGCAGGCCCTTCGGCCCACGATGTTGTGCTGACCTATTGTCCGACTCTAAGATCAAATTAATCTGTATACCCTTCATTTTACTATCATCCATGTGCCTATCCAAGAGTCACTTACATGTCCCTAATGTATCTGACTCTACTACCACCACCGGCAGCGCATTCCATTCACCCACCACTCTCTGTGCAAAGAACCTACCTCTGACATCTCCCCTATACCTTCCTCCAATCACCTTAAAATTATGCCCCCTCGTGATAGCCACTTCTGCCCTGGGAAAGAGTCTCTGGCTATCTACTCTATCTATGCCTCTCATCATCTTGTACACCTGTATCTAGTTGCCTCTCATCCTTCTTTGCTCCAATGAGAAAAGCCCTAGTCCCTCAACCTTTCCTCATAAGACCTGCCCTCCAGTCCAGGCAGTCTCCTGGTAAATCTCCTCTGCACCCTCTCGAAAGCTTCCATATCCTTCCAATAATGAGGCAACCAGAACTGACCACAATATTCCAAGTGTGGTCTAACCAGGGTTTTATAGAGCTGCAGCATAACCTGGCAGCTCTTAAACTCAATCTCCCTGCCAACGAAAGCCAACATATCATACGCCTTCTTTACAACCCTATCAACTTGGGTCGCAACTTTGAGGGATCTATGGACATGGATCCCAAGATCCCTCTGTTCCTCCACACTGCCAAAAATCCTGCCATTAACCCTGTTTTCTGCAGTCAAATTCAACCATCCAAAATGAATCACTTCACACTTTTCCCGGTTGAATTCCATCTGCCACTTCTTTGCCCAGCTCTGCATCCTGTCAATGTCCCGTTGCAACCTACAACAGCCCTCCACACTATCCACAACTCCACCAACCTTCGTGTCATTGGGAAACTTACTAACCCACCCTTCCACTTCCTCATCCAAGTCATTTATAAAGATCACAAAGAACAGAGATTCCAGAACAGAACCCCGCAGAACACCACTGGTCACTGAGCTCCAGGCTGAATACTTTCCATCTACTACCACCCTGTGTCTTCTATTGGACTGTCAATTCTGTATCCAGACAGCCAAATTTCCCTGAATCCCATGCCTCCTTACTTTTTGAGTGAGCCTACCATGTGGAACCTTATCGAATGCCTTGCTAAAATCTATATACATCACATCCACAGCTCGGCCTTCATCAATGTGTTTTGTCACATCCTCAAAGAATTCACTAAGGCCTGTGAGGCATGACCTGCCGCTCACAAAGCCATGCTGACTATTTCTAATCAAACTGTGCTTTTCCAAATAATCATAAATACTATCTCTCAGAATCCTCTCCAATAATTTGCCCACCACAGAAGTAAAACTGAGATGTTTGTAATTCTCAGGGTTATCCCAATTCCCTTTCTTGAACAAGGGAATAACATTTGCCACCCTCCAATCATCAGGTACTACTCCAGTAGACGGTGAGGATGCAAAGATCATCGTATTCGTCTGGATGTTGTCCCCGTTTTTTTCATATTGACATGGATTGCTTTAGAATCTGAGAAGTAGTGAATGGTGCTGAACATTGTGCAATCAAAGTGAACATTCTTCCTTGTGACCGTACGATAGAGGGACAGTGAAGCATGGAGATGAAGCAGCTACATCTGGGCACAGGACTCTATCCTGATGAACCCTGGCAGTAATATCCTGGGCTTGAGTTGATTGACCTTCAACAACCACAAATGCCAGTGGCCAAGTGACCCTGTCAGAACCTAAAATGGAAATCAGAGAGTAGGTTATTCCTTTGCAAATAATATTTGTTAACATTGTTGGTGACCCCCTTCTATCTCTTTGTTGGTGATCAAGAGGAGACTAACAGAGTGCTAATTGGCTGGTTTGGATTTGTCTTGTGTTTTGAACACAGGGTGCACCTATACAATTTTCCACATCATTATGGATGATTTTTGGCCAGTTACTTACTAAGAAACCAATCTCAGAAAATACTGAGCATTTTAACTGGTGATAAAATCTAAAGGTCTTAACTTCAAAGTTTGTTGAAATACGATTGAATATATTTTTCTGGCTCAGCTTAAACAACCAAACATTGCAGCAGAAGTTTGGTTTAAAATATTACTTAAAACATTGCTATTGCTAGAAAGTAGGTTCAGCTTTATTGGAGGTGTTTGACTTGTTTTGTTTTTTGAATTAAGCAATATGCAGAATCATATCTTTGAATCTACAAACTCAGTAACTGGACTGGGATCACGTATTCTAGTTTCTAACATTGACACTTTATCAATACAACATAGTCTCAATACATTACCAGCCGTTACACTACACTGAACGTTATTCTGTTGTGCCTTTGAAGTTTCAGATGTACTGCCGGACATGTTACTCATTCATTCCCACTGTCTGGAAATTCTGAGAACTCATTAGGATGAGTTAGAATTTATTACGTTCTGGCCCTTCTAAGCTGTGCAGCTCCCTCATTTTAATCCATTACACACAATTCTCTTGCCTTTAAAACTGCAGATTGGCATCAATTATTCATTCCTTACTACTTAGTTAATTAACTTCTGTTTATATTTGACCTTGATATTGTCCTGCATGGACACCTTGGCATTTATTTTGATTTCTCATTTTAATAGAAAGTGACCCAGGTCATGGGGACAGGAGTACTGGGGGCAGAGGTGGAGGGGAGAATTTTTATGTCATCTGCAAGTGTGGGAAACATGGTATGTGGGATGACTTAACTAGGCAGGGCAGGAAATTTGGATTTTTTGATTGTGAGAAATGCAAAGATAAAGCTTGTTCGTGGTGTGTTGAGCATTACACCAATATGTGGTGGCTTACTACTTGTAATAGTCCATGAATATCAATGAATGCAAAACCTTTCTCAATTATGTCCTGTCTTCAAGGTACAGCCTGTGACACACAGGAGTGTTGTGGTACCTTGTTCATGATTGTTTAAAGGTGGCCTGCAGGTAGCGAGATACAGTCAGTTGCCAGAAGCTTCCACCAATGAAAATCATCCATTGGCACTAAATGAAATGACTTTTGAATGTCTGCTGCTGCAAGTTTGAATTTTAATTACAGTCTAGTGGGGGGGTGGGGGAATGCGGTGGGAAATGGCAAAAAGAGAGAAAACAACAGTGATGCACAGAATCAATTGTGATATGGGGAATGATGTGCTGTTGAGAAAATCCTGGCTTTTAAGCCAAGCCTTGAAGGCATAGCCCCGAAAAATTGCATTGTAAGGTTTTGGGATAAAACCAAAAAGCAAAGTTTGAATCTTAGAAAGGCAGGGAGCAAATTTTCTACTTGTATTATGAGTTGGTCTCCCTATAAAGACCGTGCCTTTTTTGTTTATTTAGTGCCACTAATTTCATTAATAGGTAGCATTTTGTGACCCCACCAAATGTCCTTTCTAAGATTGACGCAAACTGGGGCAGAGGGGAATTGGGATGCTTAAAACCTCAGTGAGAATACAGCATCAACAGGACTTACATTTTGGGACAGGGACTTTCCTGCAGATTTGAGAACACTGCTGTATATTTCAAATGGGATACCATTGTCCTGCTGTGGTTTTTGTCCCCATAGTTTGTTAATTAAATTCCTCAAGTTATTATCATTCAATTCAGGTATGCAAGTGGGCTGTGGAAACTGGAGGCTGAAAGAAGGATCTCCAGCAGTGATCTTCCAGGAGGTTTCCTTTCCCACCCCAATTAGAGCTGTGCTCCTTTCTGGCTTTTCAAATTTGGAGGTAAAAGAAATCCTCTCAGTAGCTGGGTCATTATAGTGGATCGGGAGCTCTTTCACAATATAGCAGAATCAGCTGAAGCCTGGCAGGCAGGAAGGACCCCTAGCCCTGCCTGGAACACGAGCCCCAGTCTGTCACTGCCCGGCTACATCCAGACAGCTACCCGGTTACCTTTCGCAACAATAGGCCTTAGTAGGCCTTTAATGGGTCCAAATGGCAGTTGTTGTATTTTGGTCAGGAAAGGTCTATAAAGGTTAATACTGAGGCATGCCATAGAGATCATCAGCTGTGCTGCTGTGCAGAACAGTTTAGGATCCTAAAGGAGTGTGGCCTTTGGTCTTGCCCAAAGTCTCTATAGCAATGCCTATCATATGAATGTAATGTGTGTTTAGTTAGACTGGGAAATGGTTTTATTCCAGCAGACCCTGTGATTTCCTACACTTGGAAGATAGTGGCATAATGAGCAACAGCTCATACCGTGTCCATGTAACACCTACCTGCTATGTGTAATCAGGTAACGCTGTCCCTCATTCTACCTTTGAGAAAATGAACTGGAGCTGGACGGAGGTAAGGAGATGGCATGCCAAGCATTGGCACAAATGTATGTTCTTGGCTTGTGGCTATCCCCTCTGTGGCCTAGAATTTCTGCCCTTGAATTTGTACAGCACTCCTCACATACGGTGGAGTGTTATGGAGAAGAAAAGAAGATGTTGAGCAGATAGAACGGAAAAATGTGTGATCAGAGGCTGCAGAATCATAAAGATGGACTCAGGAAGGATGATCAGAGGATTAGATAGGGTGGACAGTGGGAGCCTTTTTCCTCGGATGGTGATGGCTAGCACGAGGGGACATAGCTTTAAATTGAGGGGTGATAGGTATAGGACAGATGTCAGAGGTAGGTTCTTTACTCAGAGAGTAGTAAGGGCGTGGAATGCCTTGCCTGCAAAAATAGTTGACTCGCCAACTTTAAGGGCATTTAAATGGTCATTGGATAAACATATGGATGATAATAGAATAGTGTAGGTTAGATGGGCTTCAGATTGGTTTCACAGGTCGGCGCAACATCGAGGGCCGAAGGGACTGTACTGCGCTGTAATGTTCTATGTTCTATGTTCTATGTTCTATGTTCTATGTTCTATGAGCTGTTAATGTGATGGAGTAAGAGATTTTTGGAGCAGGATATCATGACTGAAGGTGAAGAGAAACAAATGGGAATAGTTGTCGGCCAAAATGAAGGACAGAGGGGATCAAGGCATTGCTGAGGTAAGTTGGCCAAAGACAGCAACAAGAACTTGAAGATGGGGATGAGAAAAATGGCAGAATACAACTTGCATAGTGATGTAGATATTTCTTTCCAAACTGTGAAGTGAAATTTTATCTGTTGTAATTTCTCATAATATTTAAGTGCAATCGCATTCCAATATATGAGCTGTGTTTTTACTTGTTTTGTTGGGTATTGGCCCATCAGCATATTGATTTGTTTTAGTTTTACAAATTAGATACATGCGGTTGAATCATGCTGAATAACCATTGCTTGTTGCTGGATCAATTTACAACAGGAAGTCATTAGCGGCTATTTAAGAAATAACAATGACAATACTTCTTCAAAACCAATCCATTGGCTCTGAGGCATTTTAAGATGTCCTGAGGATGTGTCAAGTACTATATAAATTGTTTATTTTTCTTCCTCTGCGTGTGTTTACCTTTTATAATATTGATCCTTATTGTCATCATTAAATTTGAGAAATAATGTGCACACGCATTCAACTTTATGACAGTATCCAAAAATTTGATTTCCTTTCTGCCATTTCACGTAAATGTGGTATTAGTTACCATATAGTACCCACTAAGTTTATCCAACAAGCCATTAGAGTGTTAGAAATATGGTTATCTGCTTCAGATTTTTCAACATCAGGCTCAAAACTTGTAAGTTTATTTAATAGGATCTTTACATTACATCAAAAGGATGTAGAGACACTAGAGAACTTGCAAAAGAGATCTGCAAGGACGACACTAGAGCTGACGGAATATACACAAGGTATATCAGGAAGTCTGGGACTGGTTTCACTTCAGACTGAAGGCTGACCTGTCAAAGTCTTTAGTTTATAAGGGGTGTTTGATGGGATAGTTGGAGGGAAAATGTTGTAGAGAAGTCAAAAGGGCTAATCACTCGTGGATCCAACACAGAAATCAGGAGTAGCATTTTTACCAAAGACTGATGAGGCTATAGACTTTGTTTCCACAGGGAGTACATAAAGTGGGTGGTGAATCAAAGAGAATGCTAGATAAATACAAGAGGGATAAATGAGTAGAAGATATGCTGGCTGACAGGGTTAGACGAAAGGAACAGGTGGAGATATGGTTGGACCACAAATGCTGGTATTGGCCAGTAAGGCTGAATGGCCTGATTTATGCTCCATGTCCAATGCAGCTCCTCAATATATACTTCCAAACATTGTCATGATTCCTCGAGTTCTGCATATTTTTTGTAACATTAGTACTTACTAATGTCACATCAGCGCATTTAAATTTCTTGAATTCCAGATGATTGTTTTACAAGTCAGCATTTACTGGAGTGAAGGAATTTTTAGTTTACTGATTTTAACTCTTTTGCACCATAACGTACAATCCTGTTTTGCAAATGCCATACGCAAGTTACCACCACAAGCTATGTCAGTGAAAGTAACATTAGCCTTGAAAGAACTTGATCTGGGCGTACTTAATGTTATTGCTGATGTCTGACATGGGCAAGTTTTCCATTGCTCAGTAACAGCATCTCTCACTTGACAAGAATTCATTAAGAAAAGGAACACAGTAAAGTGTAAGTAAATCAAAAGGGAAGCATATGTCTTGCTCATATTTTCAAGCTATTTCATCTGTTATAGTGCAGGAAGGACGGGATGGTGGAATGGGTGGGGTTGCTGCTTACACTTTGGAGCATGTATATATGTACCTTAGATAAATATTCTACTCTCCGTGTATACATAGGAATATGCCCAGTATTGATACCAAACTGAGCTTTGAACTTTGTCCTCCAAAGATTTTTTTAAAATAAATAAGGATTTCAGCACCAAAGTAAACTGAGTGTTGAACTTTCCACTTGATAAGCTGTAATACTGGAGGGAACTTAATGTTTCAACTCCCCCATCTCCTCGCACACTGACCACTACACCCCACCTTTCTTTCCTCTCCCCTGGAGGCAGGCTGGGTGGTGGTGGGTTTCTCATTTGCCGGAGTGCGATGGTGCAGGATGAAGGATTCGTCACCTTCTTGACTCCCCATGTAAACCTGAGGCAAGAACGGTTGAAGTGTATCTCAGAGGGCCTTGTGGCAGGCAGCCTTGGAAACCCCCTGTGTGGCATTTTAAAGGGATGTAGGATAGCTATCAACAGGTGGGCCTTTCCTGTGGTAAGGCCACTTTTGTGAGAAGGCCTGCGTCTGCCCTTGAAACTGACTCTCTGATACTTTACCTCTTGTTGGGTCTGGCTGACTGCAATGTCATGAGTGATCACTGCTGCTTATGGCATTGCTAGCACTGAAAAGCTGCCAACCTCTTCTTAGCAAAGAGTTCTCCGAGGAAGAACATCTGTTGTATAGGCCCTGGGCACGCTGTTGGCAAGCAGGTAAGTGCCTAAAGGGAACTCAATGACGTTAACACACCTCAAGTGAGATCATCATTAAATCTAGCCCATTATGTGAAAAAACGCAAGAACAAAGTTATTCATTTGTTCAAAGAAACATAATTAAAAATGAATCAGCATTAATGTTATGAGTATTGTATTTATGTCTGGTATATTTAAATTGATATGCTTAATGTAATGGATAATAATAATGTGAATTTCAATCAAAATAATTGGTATTGACTGTGTATTACCACTGAGTGAGCTTTCCTGCATTCACTGGGTTCAGAAGCTAATAATCTTTTCTCATTGAGAAGGATTATTGATTAATAAAGCAGTGTTTGTTCAAGATCTTTCATATTTAACATCATTTACAGTTAATAAAATATTGCAGAGATATAGAATTATTACAGTGTCCACAAATTGTTTTCAAAACACATTATATGTCTTCACACGTGAAACAAATTTGATAAATTCTTTCATTCAAATTAAGTTACTGTTTTCATCCTTCAGATGCCTAGCAAAGGTCAATCATATAATTAAAGCTTGAAAGAATGGACTTTTTAATATGCACTCACAAATTGTATAAGAGGCGAAACTGGATCATCTACCTGTTGTGTTTAGTCAATACACCTTTGACCTGTTTGACGAACGATGGGCATGTTTAACCATAATAACAAAGGTCAGTGAGATCAGAAAGTACAAATCACTTTTCAGCTTGGATAATAAATAATGCTGCTGTGTATTGTCTTTTGCTGCCAACTGCTGTACTGTGTGATGTAGAAAAATAATTCAACAAGCCCAGAGTTTTATTTTTGATTTTAGTCAGTATTACAATTGGTAAGGCATAAGATCACTGTGCAATTCAGCCTTCGGAAACATGGTGAGCTTTTTTCACTCTGCACAAAAAGGATGTGTTGTACAATTTGGGCCAAAAGTGCATTTCATTGATCTCACCAATAAAATTAGTTTGTCGGACTTTGAGGTTGTTGACTTGCTCGCTGAGCTGGTGTGTTTGGTTGCAGACATTTCGTCACCCTGCTCGCTAACATCATCAGTGCACCAGCGTTCTGTCCTGCTTGTTATTTATATGCCTCAGTTTCCTGGGGTGGTTAGCATCACTTCTGGTTCTGTTTTTCATTGGTTTGTATATCGGGTCCAGTTCAATGTGTTTGTTGATGGAGTTCCGCTTGGAATGCCAGGCCTCCAGGAATTCCCTGGCATGTCTCTGTTTGGCTCATGCTATTATGGATGTGTTGTCCCAGTCAAATTGGTGTCCTTCTTTGTCCCTGTGTACCGAGACCAGTGAGAATTCGTCGTGTCTCTTGGTGGCTATTTGGCGTTTGTGTATCCTCATTGTCAGTTTTCTTCCAGTTTGGTCTATGTAATGTTTTTTACAGTCCTTGCATGGTATTTTGTCTTTTGTTAGTTTCATTGGTTGTGGGTATGGGACCTTTTATGTTTGTCAGTAGCTATCACAGGGTGCTTGTTGGTTTGTGGGCTACCCTGATACCAAGGGGTCTGAGTGGTCTGGTGATCATCTCTGATATGTCTCTGATGTAAAGACTAGTGTGTCTGGCCATGTTGTGTCTTCTTGTTGTGGTCTGTTCCGAATGTAATGGCAGATTGTGCTTTTTGAGTATCCATTCCTTTAGAAAACTCTGTATAAGTCCTCCTGTTCTGCTTTGCACAATTCTGGATTGCTGCAGTGTGTTGCGGCCCTTTGAATAATGTCCTGATACAGCTGCAATGGGCCCAATATACAAACCACTGAAAAACAGAACCGGAAGTAATACCAACAACCCCAGCAAACCAAGACATATGAATAACATGCAGGACAGGACACTTCACTGGAGGCGCACTGATGATGTTACCTCGCAGGATGATGAAACATCTGAAACCAGACTTGCCAGACAGTTTTAAGAATGAGAAAAAGTTGGTTCTTAAGGACAAGGAGTGAAAATTCTGAGCTAACTTCGGTCGTGGCTTTGTATCTCCTTACAAGCATCAGTTGTGTCAATGGCAGCCAACTGAAGTGAAATCCAATCAGTCTGTTGGGAGCTAACATTTGTCAAGCTCACGAACCTGCGTGACAAACCATAGGCCATTTGGCTCATGAAGTTGCATTCTCCCTCTGTCTGCGTGGGTTTCCTCCAGATGCTCCAGTTTCCTCCCACAGTCCAAAGATGAGCAGGTTAGGTGGATTGGCCATGCTAAATTGGCCATAGTGTCCAGGGACGTGTAGGTTAGGTGGATTAGCCATGGGATATGCAGGGTTACAGATATAGGGTGGGGGATTGTGGGTCTGGATGGGATGCACTTTGGAGGGTTGGTGTGGACTCAGTGTGCTGAATGGCCTGTTTCCACAGTGGAGGGCTTCTGAGATTCCATGATTCTTAGTTCCACCCACTGTTTGATCATGGCTGTTAAGTTTCTCAACCCCATTCTCCTGCTTTCCCTTTGTAACCGTTGATCCCTTTACTAATCAAGAACCTATCAATCTCTGTTGTAAGTACACTCCATGATTTGGCCTCCACAGCCTTCTGCAGCAAAGAGTTCCATAGATTCACCACCCTCTGGATCAATTGTAAAGAGCCATCCCTTCATTCTGAGGCTGTGTCCTGGGGTCCTCTAGTCCTACTAATGGGAACATATTCTTCATGTACACTCTATCTAGGCTTCTCAGTCTTCTGCAAGTTTCAATGTTGGTTGAATCAAACTTTGGCATTTTTCGCCCATGTTTAGCAATGCTCTGGGTTATTACCAACACTCCACCTCCAAAGAAAAATAATCATTTACCATAATTAGCAGAAATACTGCCACACTAAAAATGTGAATGTTTTACTCACATTAGAACTGGTGTTATTGAGCCTGACCACGCCATCATAACACTGAGAGGAAGTGAGCATAAAGACACTGAAGATGGGAATGCAGTGAGCATACGTACAGTTAAGAAAATGTACACACAGTATTCCAAGGTAATTTCAAATGGTATGTTTCAGCAGGGGAAATTGAAAGTTGGCAAAATCCAAAAGGCTGTGGAAGTGCAGCACTCACAGCAGCTGCCTCCACTGATAACGGCTGTGCAGTGCAGTGTAGTGTATTGAGTGCTTAAGGAAACTCATACTCAACATGGAGCCTGTGATGAGGTGAGCCAAGAAAATCTGAATGTCGTAGTCACCATCTGCAATGCACCACTGGTTGCAGCGGAGGTCAACACTACCCTCCACAATTAGGCTGCAGAGATTTGCCAGACAACTCGCGTATGCCACTTCTCCTTGCACTGTTGTAGAAATCAAATAATGTCATGCGCCCTGTTACACACCATTTAATGACAAATTGCAAAAGACCAGTCTCAACAGGCTGCGTATTGGGGGACAGAGGTTTAATTGGCCAGTCCTTCAAGGGGGTCCAGTAATTAGTAATGACTTTTTTTAAAATTGAACTTGTAGTTGACTGTTTCCTATGTGCTGTAACTTGTTTGGAATTTGGAAAACTACTGTTTTCTTTTTGCCCTGTGAAGATACTTAAAAATAAACGTTTGTGGTTCATGTGAAACTATTCATGACCGTCAGGCATTTCACAGAGCTTTGCAGCCAAGGGCATACTTTCAAAGCATATTCACCTGTAATATAGAAAACACAATACAGCTATATAGTTAGTCCACCTCTGTTCTTCAACATTCTCCTCATTTTTTTTCCTTTTCAAGTGTTTACCAAGTTCTCTTTGGAAAGTCACCACTGAATCAGTTCCAGCAACCTTTCACATACTGTGTTAATTTTCTCGATAAAATAATTCCCCTGTCCCCACCTTCTGGTTCTGTAACAGTGAATAAATTGTGTTCAGTTGTGTATATCTAATGTACTATGCTGCTGCGTTATACCTTTCTGTAACACTAACATCTTGTTTACTGTGGATGTGTTCCACTTCTAAGTGCTCCTCCATTGGAGGGAACAGTATTCCTTCGATTGATTACTGAACTTTTAAAATCTCTAAAAGGTTAAGTGGCTCATTAAATTGCATACAGGATCATTTTTGCAGGTATATTATAATTGTTTATTGTCCTTCAATAATTAACAAAATTACAGGTCTCAAATTATACAATTTACAGTCACACAATCCAATGAAGTTAATGATTCATTTCGGTGTCAGACATGATATGGTCTGGACCACACATGCACCTTGGTCATTCCTTGTGGATTCAAATCCAACTTCAGGAGCCTCAGAACATGTTCTAGCTGACCCTCAAGTGAGGTATTGAGAAAATTGGAAACTTATCCATATTCTTTAGTTCAAAGAACCATCTGTGATTCCACAATATTCTTAACAATTCAAAATTGCAAAACTAATTTACATAGGCCTGCTACATACTTTATTATCAAATTTTGTCACCATTTCAAAATGTAGTAACGTCTTTGAGCAAAAGTTTTTTTTTATTTCAAAGAATTATCACTTTTGTTAGCCTAAGTTTACATAAGCTTGGGTTATAAAAGAACAGCCATAAAACCATAAACACATGGTCTTACTTTTGACCTGGGCTATATAGATATTCTTCCTTACAGAAAGTGTTTTTACAGCCAACCCCACATAAACAGAATAAAATTTAATTTCTCATTTACTTAATCAGGTCAAAATTATTGAAACATACCTTAATCCTACTGGATCTTTCGTCCTTAATTTCACTCCTTGTCTGTAAGGGAACCTTGTGTCTCTGCTTGGCACCTCTTTCTCAACAGACTGGCTGACATCTGGAACTGCTGTGGCATCAGGTATCTGCTGCTGTGAGATTGCAACTTGCCAATCTGTTGTACTGTTCCCATTACACCAAGCAGAGGCATTTAAATTAATTTCTGTAAGAGTGGAGCTCCATCGTTTGCTTCATCAAGTTTCCATGACTCTGTTTTCAAATTGAGACAATATCCCAGTAATCTCAATGGCCAATATTTACGGGGCTATGTTCTCAACACCACAAATGGAGAACAATTGAAGAAGGTACAGATTGAGAGGTGATATAAAACTGCAACAATGAATAGCAGGAACAGTAGAGAATTAACAGATATATAATGAATAGCAAGTGTAGGGAGATGGCCTAGTGATATTATTGCAAGATTAATAATGTCAGAGACCTAGGTAATGTTCTGGGGACCCAGGTTTAAATCACTTTTGGGCAGATGGTGGAATTTGAATTCAATTAAAATATTTGAATGAAACTTTCTATAGTCTTTCTGAACGATACAGCTGCTTTAGCAACAGAAGGAGACAACTGGTGGTGGTTTAATCTGAAAGTTGCCACACCTCAAGTGAAAGGAATATGGGAATTGAACCCATGCTGTTGATGTCACTCTGCATTGCAAATCAGCCATTCAACCAACGGAGTTCAGAGTCTACTGGTGAACATGAAGCAATTGTCAATTGAAGGAAAAAACATCTGATTCCCTAATGTCCGTTCGGGAAGGAAACTGCTGCCTGATCTAACCTACATGTGACTCCAGACCTACAGCAATGTGAAAGACACTTAACTGCCCTCTGGCCATTTAAGGATGTTCAATAAATGCTGGCCTAGCCAATGAAATCCATATCTCATGAATGAATTTAAAAAAGGATTGCAATGCATGTGTAAGAGCTGCTGGAGGTTTCTGCTATGGGAAATAGTTTATGAGAGATAGTGGAACAACACAAAAGAGAAAGGGTTTTTCTTTTCTTTATTCATTAACGGGATGAGGGCATCCCTAGGGTGGTTAAGAGTGATATTAAAGAGAAATTGTGATTGAAAATCAGGAAATTACAGGCTTGGTAAATAGTGACTTTGTTTCAGTGTTCACTGCAATGGATGAGGATAGATTACCAGAGATATAAGGAAAAGTAAAAATAAATTGAAGGAAGGAATCAACTGGATTCAAAATAAGCAATAAAAAAGTGTGTTGAAATCTCATGAAATTTAAGATGCACAGACCTCAAGAACAGAATGGTTTTCCTCTCAGCCTTTTAAAATAAAGTGATATGGAAATTATTGATGTGTTGGGCCTGATCTTTTTAAACTTCCCTTGAATAATGAATTGTTTCCTTGGATTGGAAAACTGTATATGTTGCTCCATTTGTTCAAAATGTTAGAAGAAATGAAATAGGAAACTATAGACCATTTTGTTACAACTTCTTTTGTGGAATGTGGCATTATGAGGAAAATTAATTTGATTAATTGATTATGGCTAACTGTCTTTGAGAAGGTTGTGGTGAATTGCTTTCACTGCAGTATGTATGCTGTAATTTCTACCAACACGCAGTTACATCGAGATTTCCAAGTATTCAACTCAGCAATATGGCGTCATGATTCCAAACCATGATGTGACTTGCAAGTCCTCATGTTTCCTGCCTCGACTCTCTGTCATTTTGTGTTAGAAGTCATGGTTTTGAAAGTTGTTGAAAATAAGAAGCATACGGTATTGCACCTCCTAAATCATATGCACTGCACCCATGTTGGAGACCAAGTTGGTAGTTACTCAATACTTTTGGCTGAGGTTGGTTGCAACCACTTATGTCTTACATTATGTTATGTTATGCTGACGAGATTAGCATTTGTAACAGCCCACCTCAAATTACCTGTGGGGAGATGGTGATGAGAGGGCTGCAGTGCACCAACAATGCTACGAAGATGGGTCCAGGATTTTGACCCAGCAGCAGCAATGGAATATTAATATATTTCTAAGTCAGGATGGTGAATAGCTTGGAGAGGAAGTTTAAGGTGGTGACGATGCCATGTACCTGCAGCTTTTGTCCTTCCAGGTGGTAGATGTTGTGGGCTTGGAAGGTCATGTTGAAGGAGCCTTGGTGAGTTTCTGTAGTACAACACTATCGTACAGTAAATGGTAAAGCTAGAGTGAGGGACATTTTGGTCCATGAAGTTACAGATGGTAGTTCTGAGGATAGTTAAAAAGCAGCCAAGTTGCAGTCGGCCTGGAGTGCATACTCACCAGAGCGCATAAAGACAGCAGGTTTTCTTCCTTGAAGGGCATATATTAATTTGGTTCCTTACTGGACCTACATGGAGCTATGTCTTGGGTGGCTGCTGGAGAAGAGAGGTCTGGGTGAGTGAGCAGAGAAGCACTGACATGCTGAAGTCTTAGGGCCAGAAACTTGGTGGCATTACAAGCAGATTTTGAGGTTGTGGGGCAAGGCTGGTGGAAGTGGATTCAGAGGTTGTGATGCAAGGGTGATGGTCTTGTGGGCTGAGATAATGGGGCAGAGGGAGAAAAGAATGGACAAAGTTTATTGTGGGAAGTTACATTTTATTAAGGACAAAACAACAGAGCATTTGGGCAGACATAAGCCAATTAGAGAGATCTAGCAGGTAAAGGACAAGTCATACCTAACTAAAGCTGATTGTATTGATACCTGCTGATGTCATTACGAGACATGTCCAATCACAGACAGAATCCTTCCTTGATTGATCGTATTTTGATTTGTTTTGGTTTTCATAACATGGCCCCTTCTGAAACCGAAGCGCACAATTCTCCAGATTTTACTTTCTCAATTAAACAGACATTTATACCAAAGTAAATGAAGTAGAATGATTCAACCCATTAATTTTATAATACAAATTTGAAGATTTTTAAACACACAGAAGTATAATTTTGTTCATCCCAAAACACGTGTTTATAAATTGAAAAGAAGCAAAACAGTTTTTTTGTAGTACCTAAAACACCCCTGGCACATTTCTAAAATTATCACTCAAATAATGCTCATACCAGCCTCCCAAATCTTACACTGTGGTAAGTTTAAATCACTTGAGATTTCAACTTTTATACTGTAACTGCAGATATCTTCTTCCTGGAACTGCCACAGGAACAGTCCTGGTCTTCCCCTGCAAGAGCCAGGATTCTCTCTTTATTGAGAGTGAGAAACCGAACATCGGTTATTCTTCCATCATTTTCTCCTGTTTTGGGCTGTTTTCTCCAGTAACGAGAGAAAAGCAAGGATTGATAGAGGTGAAAATGAGTGGCACAATTGTTAGTGCTGTTACAGGTGGCTGAAAGTTGGGGAGCTGTCTCCAAAGGAGTCAGGAGGCAATGTGGAGATCATGAAGGATTAGTAGGGTGTGGGGGATTGGGTGGGGAGAAACAGAACGAGGGAAGATGTTGCAGACAGTAATGAGAATGGCGGAGCATCGGTCTTGGTAGGAGGTGGGAGCAACAGCACAGAGAAGAATGTGGCACTTACCCTCATGCAACAGAGATAGTCATTGACCTTCTTATAGTAATGCTGGCCATTCCACCAGACCATCAAGATGGCAATGCCATGGGTGGCAGTCTTGGACCAGCATGGCAGGTTCTGGTGGCATGGCTTCCTTGGCAGGTCCCCTGGGAAGAGAACTCCTATCCTATGCACCACCCCTCTATCAGGACCTGTGGATCCCTGTCAGTGAATGGTGGTTCCATCTGCACCTTCTCAGGCATCTTTACAAAACATTCTCGACCAACCAAGGTAGCTTCAGGATGCCTCTGCTTGTCCAAGTGCACAGCAACTTTTTAAAGATGGCCCAGGTGCACAGATTGCCTAGTATGTGGGAGATCCCCACTGTGTATTGAACAGTTCCAGTAAAAGTGCATGGAACAATAGGGCTAGCATCAGGCATGACAGACACCCTGGAGGATGTGGTAGGTGGCTAATGAGACATGTTTGGTAAAACAAATGATTGAGAAATCCTGCTTGGCCTTGAGGTGGGAATCTCTTCAAAAGCTCAATGTAACTTACACTTAGCCAAAAAAATGTGACATTCAAACCGTAGTGATTGTAATGCAATCAGTCAGCTGAATCTCATACAGTATGAGTTCCCTGATTGGGGCTGTTACTCTGGTCCAATCAGGGAAATCAGGCTAATATAAAAGGATAAATGTCAGGAATATTGAGGCCTGAATGCCTGACTCAGTGAGAGGCAGTACTATTGTCAAAGCTTATGCGTTTGTAAATGATTGATGATGGGATGCCGGCCTCGGAAGAACTATCTCACAGGCTTTGTTTCAACTTCCATCTGGATGTGTTGCCTTCAATTCTTTTACTACACCTCAGGAAGGATATTTTGGCCTTTGCTGGGTTGTAGTACAGATTCACCAGAATAATGTTGGATCGAAATGTCATGAGAAAAGTTTGCATTGACTAGACTTGCATTCCATTGCAGAAAGAAGATTAAAAGATAGTCTAATTAGTGCTTTAAGATGATCAAGCAAGCTTAGGGAGAGAAACTATGGTCAGTATTAACAATGATGAGTTGGACAAGATCAAGGGATTCAAAACTTAGAATGTCGGGACACATCCCCAGCCTGCTGCATGTGATTCTGCTACTGTACTTATGGATGTCGATTATGAAACATTTGTGTAGGTCATGGAGAAGAAGGACATTTCATTATAATCTGTATGTTAGGCTCCCTAGTGTAGTTGAAGCCTGATTTAAGTTTTATAATTTGGGAGGGATTTCCGTGTTTCTAAAAGCCCTATAGGAAATGAGATGGGAACAGTCAGCTGCCTTTTATGGAACTGCTTTAGGGCCAAAAGGAGCAAGGGTATTCCCTTAGCCTTCCATGCAGACTTTCTGGATTTGTCCCTTCTGTACAGCATTCATCTGTTTAATCCCAATAGCTGTCAAGGCCATAACTTCCTCTGTCGGGACTCCAGAACAAGGTGACATAACCTCAGAAGTGTAGGTCAGCTTTTGATGTCAGGCGAGCAATTCTTCATACAGTAGAAATGTGCAGTCCTCTGAGTAATTGTACAATTTAATGTTCTTTTCTCATGACCTTTGCAAATAAACTAAAAGACTTCCTGATGCATGAAAATCCATGAGCATCAGTGATAACAAGTTACTGTAACTTTAAAGGGCATGATCATTGTAACAAATGATTGTAAACAAATGAGAAAAGTACTTAAATTTATATCATGTGTATCTGTCAGAAACATCACAAAGGAGAAATATACAACCACAATGTGATGCAAGTTCAGGTAATTTCATTTTGAAATACATGTTATTTAATTATTGTTTTTTTATTGATTTGAGCTAAATGACAAGTCTTAGAGGACAAAGAAACCAGTAACAACTATTAAATGCTTCTGATCTTCTGACAGGGAGAGGGAATGTGAAAGTGAGGAGTTTCTTCACACAAATTGTGGTATCTCCCTTCAAAAATAAATTGCAAGTTTAAAAAATGAGATTGATACATTATTTTTGACAACGTATTCAGTGTTATGGAATCATAGCAGGTAGATGGGATGAATGTAGAGATCAATGATGATCTAACTGAATAGTGGAACAGGCTTGAATGGCTGAATAGCCTCTTCCTGTTCCTATGTTTCTATGTATCATGTCAGCTATGAAAAAGGCAATAAACATTTGTAATGCAGAGATGCAATTTGACGTGAGCTGCATGCTGCTCCTAAGCATTTGGCAAAATTGTTGCATACTAAATTGCTTTTTGCAAGTATTATGCCCCTTATCTACCAGGTTAGCTGTCTGCTGGAAATAAATGCTTTATATGTAATTGTTTCTAAATATTGTTGTATCTCTCAACTTCATTGAACTGGGGCTTAGTATAATTACTGAAGCAGCATTTCCCTCAGAGTGATAAATTGACTGCTCATTCTTAAAAGCATTGAAGAATAGTACTAATGTTGGGAATGTAGGTTAGCTGAAAGTTTTCACATGCAAATGTTACGATGGTATCTTAATACTGAGCACAGTCAGCATCTATCATTGGTAATCACAAGAGTCATTACAGAATGTCCTAGAAACATATCCCAGAATGGGTTTAAGTGCTGTTTAAAAGGTTATCATCCCCTTGCTCCAGAACAGAAACAAATCACGTTAATGTATGGATTAAAAATAGCAGCTGCTATAATCTGTCAGAAACTACCCTCCACTCTTTTAATTGTATTTTGCACAACCTTGCCACCTGGACAATAATGAAGATATTGTACATTCACAATTTGCTATAATTTGATTTCATAGAGATTCATTATTTTTATTTTATTGCAAATTTAAGTTTATGCTATCTTTCTTAAACTTGGCCTAGAGGTTTTTTTTGACATACTTCTGTGAGTTCCTAGTTCTGTAGTGAGAAGCGAATTATGCACTGACATTGAAATAAGTTACACTGTATTTTATTTTTTGCTGAAGGAAGGAATATTCCAAAAAATTGATACATCTTTCCTCGCAACGTTATGACTGTGATCTCCATCGGTATGTGCCCTGATATGTTTACACACTATCCCTTTTAATGTTTCAGATTATTTTTATTGTTTAGTTCCATTAATTCCCCATCAAGCCGTCACTGGGACCTTGTTCCTTTAGTTGAGATGGCAGGACATCTGGCTGTGGCTGCTCAGTAATCTCCTAACAGAAGGTGCACTTCTGCAGGGCAGCAGCGGACCTGCTAATTCCCTAATCCTTCCTCCCCTGTGTGGTAACTGCAGCAATGTGTTTCATAAAGTAATCTGCCCACAAAATGATAAATCCCATCTATTCAAGAGAGTTGAGGTCAAAATTTCAGGTAGGTCTGTTTATCCTTGGTTTGACCACCCAGTGTTACTGCTGGAGATGTGGGCTTTCTAAAAAAAAATATATTGTTTGTTATTTCTAATTTATTCCTGAATTTGATATGGGATTAGGGTCTGTATCTATAATGAGAAATTAAGTGTGTGTATGCCTATCATGTAAAGCATCATAGCTCAAAATGGAATTGGTGCAAGTAATCTGTTATCTGTTCAGTTTACAGGATATCACTCAGACATTTGGTACACTATCAAAATATTGAGTGAATCCTGAGAAGAGTAGAAGGGCAGTCGAAGTGTACCTCAGAGGGAAATCAGGAAGACAAAAATGGGACTTGTGATAGCTTTGGCAAATAGAGTTAAGGAGAATCCAAAGAGATTCTACAAATAAATTAAGAACAAAAGAGTAACAAGGGAGAGAATAAGACCTCTTAAAGATCAACGAATCACAGGAGATGTGTGAGATGCTAAATGAATAGCTTGCATCAGTATTTACTATGGAAAAAGACAAGAAAGCTAATGAACTTGGGGAAATAAATAATGATGTCTTGAAAATAGTTCATATTTCAGAAGAGGAGGTGCTGGAGGTCTTAAAACACATAAAGGTAGATAAATCTCTGGGATCTGATCAGGTGTTTTCCAGAACTTTGTGCAAACTAGGGAAGAAATTGCTGGGTCCCTTACAGAGATATCTGTATTGTTGATAACCGCAGGTAAGGTGCTGGAAGACTGGAGGTTGGCTAATGTGGTACAATAATTTAAGAAAGGCTGTAAGGAAATGCCAGGGAACTACAGACCGGTGAGCTTTATCTAAGTGGTGAGTAAGTTGTTAAAGGGGATTCTGAGGGACAGGATCTACATGCACTTGGAAAGGCAAGGACTAAATAGGGATAATCAGCATGACTTTGTGTGTCCGAAATCGGAGATGACAAAGAAGATTGATGAAGGCAGAATGGGTAGATGTTGTCTATGTGGACTTCAGCAAATATTCAGCAAGGTTCCGCATGATAGACTTGTTAGTAAGGTAAGGTCACATGGGATTTAGGAGGAGGTAGCCAACTGGATACAAAATTAGTTTGAAGGTAGGAGATAGAGGGTGGTGATGGTTGGATGTTTTTCAGACTGGAGATCTGTGACCAGTGCTGTGCCACAAGGATCAAGGCTGAGTCCACTGCTTTTCATCATTAATATAAATGATTTGGATGTGAATGTAGGAGGTATGCTTAGTAAGCCTGCAGATGACACCAAAATAGGTGGTGAAGTGAAGAGTGAAAAAGATTATCTCAGAGTACAACAGGACCTTGATCATATGGGCCATTGGGCCAAGGAGTGGCAGATAGAGTTTAATTTAAATGAATGTGATGTTTTGCATTTTGATAAGGCAAACCAGGGCAGGGCTTATAACAGTTAATGATAGGGTCCTGGGGCCCAATAAGACCTAGAGATCCAGATGCATAGTTCCTTGAAAGTGGAGTTGCAGGTAATAAGGGAGGTGAAGAAGGCATTTGGCATGCTTGCCTTCATTTGTCATTTGTCCTGAGTACAGGAGTTGGAATGTAATGATGCAGCTGTACAGGACATTGGTGAGGCCACTTTTGGAATACCGCATACAATTCTAATTGCCCTTTTACAGGAATGATGCTATTAAACTTGAGAGGATGCAGAAAAGATTTACAAGGATGTCGCCAGGACTGGAAGGTTTGAGCTATAGGGACAGACTGAATAGGCTGGGGCTTTTTTCCCTGATACATCAGAGACTTGAGGGGTGACCTTGTAGAGGTTTATAAAAATCATGAGGGGCATGGATAAGGTGAATAGCAAGGTCTTTTTCTTAGAATGGGAGAGTCCAAACCTAAAGGACATAGGTTTAAGGTGAGAGGGGAAAGACTTAAAAAGGATCTGAGCAGTAACTTTCTGATGCAGAGGGTGGCGCATGTATGGAAGGAGCTGCCAGAGGAAGTGGTGGAGGCTGGTACAGTTACAACATTTGAAAGGCATCTGGATGGGCATATGAATGGGAAAGGTTTAGAGAGATATGGGCCAAATGCTGACAAAAGGGACTAGATCAGACTGGAATGTCTAGATTGACGCATGTGAGGTGGACCGAAAGTCTGTTTCTGCGCTGTATGACTCTATAACTCTATGCACAAATAAGAAATGAGCAAATGCTTGTCAACGAAGCAGTCTCATAAATTGTGTTATCTCTTTCAGTATTAATGGTACAAATAAATTGTCTGTTTTTTGCCAGCAATGCACATTAAAAAAAAGCTGAATCTTTGCAGTAATAGGTGAAATGTGACTTTGCTTGGATTGCAAAAACACTCAAGTGCTGCAATAGGAGATCTGATCATCTTCAATTATAATTACAATTCTCTTGCCATTTCAAAGTGGAGAGACTCAAGTTTACTTGATGTGGTTTTTGATTAAGTAACTTGAAGAAATGTAACTTTCAAAAAACAATCACCAGCAAGCAGCTCGGTAAGGTTAACAGTAGCAGACAGATGACCAAAGTCCTAATCCTAATTTCCAATCAGTGGTAAGAAAGCAGATCTCCAGATGCTGTTGGAGGTATTGTCATTGGCCTCAGCACCCCAGAAAAATTGGTCAGAGTCTCCAATACCTCAGTTACGCTCCATTGATTTGTGTGCATCCATTGATGTGGACAGCAGTAGATTCCATTATAGCATCCCTTTACCATATTTGGCATTTGGCTGATATTCATTGTCTATGTTTCATCAGGAAAGGAGGATTGGCTCAAAGAAAGTAACAAATAAAGGAAGGTAGCAAGGACAAACAATATGTGGTTTGTTTTTTGATCAGATGAGTAGAACATTTCTCCCTGGTCACTCTTAACCTGGAACATTTTGCTATCATATTATTTTATAGGAGTGAAATATCTCATTGCTTGCCCAATTATTTATACCTTTGCCTTCCACCTTCAGTTAAAAATATATGTGCTGTGCTATTTCTGAGAAGTAAAAATTGATAATGGCATGACAAGGTCGTCGGGGCTTTTTGGACTTTGATTAAGATTAGGACCAATAGTTTATTCCTTCATCCATGACTCTTGACCATTGAGCATGTAGCAGAGGAATGACAACAAAGGAAAATGAATTAGATTCAAATCAGGTACAGAAATAGGAACAAAGGTTTGGATTTTCATGGAGTTTCAGAGACTCTGCAGACCTTGAAGATGTCATCTGGGATCCAATTATGTAATTTCTAGCCCCAATTGCCAGTAATATGATTTTTAATTATGAGATAAGACTGTGGATTGGTGCTGTTTTCAGGCCCACACTGTGCACTCCTGACTTTACTGGCTTTGTTGCAAGGGTTGGCATCTCTTAGGACTTCATAATTGTCATGGAATAGGATCTGCTTTTTAATGAGTAGTGGTTCATGACTTCTCAGAGATGTCATGAATTATAGTCTGATTGTAGAAACTGTTTGAAAGGGAAAATCAAAAAATTGTCTTGAACATGGCCCTCATGCCAGCCTTGCCCCTCTGGCCACCCTCAATGATCTTTTATGGTCCCCACGTCAACTTATTGCTCATCAAGCCCGCTTATCCATTATGAACTCTGTACAGAACTAATGAACCGTACAGCATCAATGTCAGATGTGAAAAAGCTTTAAAAATCATTCATTCACAACTTTATTGAAAATAAAATTCCTTTCACTCCAACATTTTGAAATTATCAACTGAACAAACCTTTCATATGTCAATAGTAGAAACTATAAATACTTGCCATCACTGATTTTACACAAACAAACATAAAACAATGGAGAAAGAGGTCAAAGAGAGAATGTTGTCAATCAAGCATCAATTTTCCTTGGGTGCAGCTATTTCAACAGAACATTGGATGTCTAGGCTCACAGCCATGCTCTATTATAAATTCTGATTGAATGACTGTTTCAAACCTGGAGTTAGAGTGGGTATTGATGTACAACGCAGGGGACTAGAAGATAGCTCTTCAACTGTGAACTTCATAGCATGCTAATGCTCATAGTCTGGTGTACAGAAGATTGTTCAGTCCTACTAGTCCACTCTGCCAGCAGACCGAATACTACACCATCACTACCCCTCCCTCATACCTATCACCATTCAACCTGCCCCACTGTTGGACCTCACCTAATGCCCCTGCTGCTCGACCCCAATCCCCCCAGACCTGACACCCACCCACCCCAACAGTCCAACTGCTCTCACTCAATCCGGATCATTTGCATCACCTATGTGGTCCCCTTGCCACCTTAGTCTTTACCCACTCGGAAATCTAGCCTCTTTCCACCTGCCATCCTATCCACTTGGCACTCTACCCCCATCTGGCTAGCACCCTGGCCACCAGCAACATAGCTATGTGGCACCCCAACCCCTGCTTATCTGGCATCCTATCTTTGGCATCTAAACCTTTCCCTCGGTGGCACCCTACTTAACTGGCATGCTAATCCTTATCCACTTGGGATCCTACCCCTTAGCACACTACCCCAAGGTCCATATTTGACTGGCACGCCTATCTGTTGTGCATCTAGTACCTTATCCTCCCAGCACCCAAACATCACATTTTACTTATGTATTCAGCATTTGACAATAGTTGCCAGGACCTTTAACTTTCATAATACGGCAGCCAATTTTTGTGAAAAAGTTGAGCATGCTGACAGTGCAGTGCTACAAAAGAACTGACAGGCATCAGAAACCAGATTCCAAAAGAAAAGATCTGAAAGTTTACACATAGTCTACATTAGGATAAATTCTGATCCCAAATGTGGTATGAACAACCATTTTGATTAGTTTGGTATGGATGAAAAACTCTCAAGGTGACCCCAATCTCTTATCACTCTGTGGCGGAGCGCATTTTGTCTGTTGACATAAAGCACTGTTCCACCATCCTGTCACTCATTCATTTATTCATTTGGAACGTAGCCCCTGATGTTCATCACTGCGAACATTCTTCCATCGTTTACTATTTGCACTGTCATTTTTCTTCTCATTTGTCACCTTTGCTGGTTACCTCCTTCAGTTGATTGCTATACCAAAGAGGCTGCAGGCTTAGCCCTGATGTACATAGCTACGAAAGGCAAACCATTACAACTCTCCACCTCTGACCAGATGTTTGATAGGTCTTTAAAAGAATATATTGTTTGGAATAAAGTTTTCTCTTGATCACTGATGAGTTGTGGCAGTTGGTTATGATGTTTTGATTACAGAAAACTCTTCACTGGAACTGAGCATTCTGTCTTCCTGAAATGTTATAAACAGTTTTGACATTTTGAGCATTGTAGACAAAGATAAAGTGCTGTATTTTCTGAGCCTCTCACTGTGAGAAAATTTATTTTCCTATTACAAATTCAAGGAGCTGCGCAGCTAGAATAGTGTGTTTGTCCCTGATATACAAGCTCTTCATAAACATCAGGTTCTTCTTGTCATCTTCAATGTGTCACTGAAGGAAAGTGATTGGAATCGTGAAATAGAAATAATGGGGGGATCTGTGCCAATATTGTTTCATTTACTTCCAATAGGCATTAAACAGAATTTTGTTTTATGTTAAACTAGCCTTGTTTCTAAGCTCTCCCTTTCCTGGAACCTATTCTTTCCTGAAAGTTCTGACTGTAATGCTGGGGTACACTTAAGTCCTCCTCCTAGCCAAGGAAACCATTTTTCATGTCTGAGTACAGTTAGTGTTAGCCTGTTATTGGCATATCCCAATTGTTTACCATCACCTAGTATCTACACACATACATTCCACAAAAGTGGGTTGTTCAAAAGTTTCAGAAGCAGGAATGGTGCTCTACTTATCTATCTCCCTGCCTCCCTTGTCTTTTCCCCAAGATCGAAAGCATTACAGTTACCGCACTAGTTCGGATCAGGGCAGCTTGTTAATTGAATGAGGTCTTCTGAAACTGCAGCTTTGCTCAGTTCCAGGTGGGTGCTGGAGCTTGGTAATGATTTTGTCAAAAAAAAGCCGCTGCAATGTCATCTTTGTATTTGTGCATGACAAGAGTTTGCTGCCTTCACCAGGCTGCAATATTATTCACTTCCAACTTGTGTTCCAGAATGAATGAAAATAAGTGAACAAAATGTAAATCACCATGAAATGCTGCCAACTTGACCACGAATTCTTGTTGTAATTTTACAACATAATGAGTGCCAAAGCTTTGTGAAAATGGTGTCCATGCTGTGTAAGCACACTTCTCATGTGAGCTATGCTGGATAATATTTTGATGACAGCATTAGCATTGGCATTCAGAGCATGTGGGGAAATCTGCAGAGTAGGATCCAGACTTTGATGTTGGTCACAGTGTAATCCTGATTTGACCAGTGATGTTTGTGACCTCAACTCTCCAGTTAAGGCTGTCACTCTTTTAAAGGTGCAGTGCTAAATATGTAATCAACACAGCACAAAAACCCCACCCCTGTCCCCACCATTATTATTCAGAGGGACAGTGAACTATATTCAGATTGTTGTTAATTGATTTCTTGTTGTTCTTTGCTGAGTAAATAGAAGTGTCTGATGGTTTGACCTCTTATTTTCAATTGAAAACAATTGAAGTGGATTTACACATGGCAATGCCCATATTCTCACTTCAAGAGTTTTGCTCAGACAACTTGTTTTCAATCATGAATGCTATATTTACCATTGCAACCAACCTGCAGCAGGGCAATGAGAGTGAACATGTCAGGAAAGGACAAGATGCTCAAAGAAAGAAGCAGAGGTGGTCATGGTGGAGAGGACAGCTCTCAGAGGAGATCATGGCCTCACTGGGCCTTCAAGGAGTAACTCATTCATATCAAACTCAGCGACGATCACTGTATGAAACATCTCTGTTAAATGAGGTGATTGCTCACTGAAATCTGCTGCCTGTGTTGGAGAGCCTTGGAATCCACACTCTGAATATACCATTCTTATGTTTTTCTTGGGTCAAAGCAACTTGTGCATTGAATTCTAGTACCTGCTTGAGCCCTTTAAAACGTTCAGACTTACTTAAGGTAGCATGGGCGATTTTGAAACTCTGCTCGCATTTCACGACATTGTGCCAGTTGCAACCAATTAACAGTGTGCTCAGAGCTGGCTGCAATCATGAGAATGAGGACTCAGCACAAAATTTGAAGCTTGCATCCTGCCTCTATTGGAAAGAATGGGCAAAGTTTAATCAAACATCATGCTTCCAATATTAAGCTTGACCTGATTATTTCAATTTTATGTCCTAAAGATATAGTGTGATAAGCATCACTGTTTCGTAGGATGTGTTATATTGTTTGTTTTGTATTGCACTGGAAAGTGTTGCTAAGGAAATAACAAAAAGCTGCATTTAGATAGTTGCCACACATGAGGATGGATTATAAAGGAAGAAATGATAATCGTTTGGCAGAAAGGCAAGATCATAATCCTGGGAGATTTTAATCTACATATGGATTAAGGATAAAGGATTAATCAATTTAATTAGCTTGATTAACTTAAAGGGGTGAGACATGGCAGAAGAGTTCCAAATCGTCGTCTGCTCCTCTTGCTTGATGTGGGAAACCGGGCACATTTCTGATGCCCAGCACCTGCATGTGTGCAAGAATGTCTCCAGCTGCAGCTCCTTAGAAGCCCGAGTTTCAGAGTTGGAACAGCGTCTGGGGACACTATGGAGCATTTGTGAGGTGGACAGTGTAAAGAATAGCACACATAGAGAGGTGATCACACTGCATATTCAGACTCCACAGGCAGGAAGGGAATGGCTAACCACGAGGCAGAGCAGGAGGGCGAAGCAAGCAGTGTAGGAATTTCCTGTAACTATTCCCCTGCAAATCAGATCTACCGTTTTGGATACTGTTGAGGAGAATGGCTTCTCAGGGGATAACAGCAGTAGCCAAATTCATGGCACCATGATTGGCTGTGCTGCAGATGGATGGAAAGATAAGCATAGAAATGCTATAGTTATAGGAGATTCAATTGTAAGGAGAATAGACAGGTGTTTCTGTGGCCACAAACGAGAGTCCAGGATGGTGTGTTGCCTCCATGGTGCGATAGTCCCAGATGTAATGGAGCAGTTGCAGGACATTCTGGAGGGGAGAAGGCAAACTGCCAGTGGTCATAGTACACAACATGGGTTAAAAAAAAGGATGAGGTCGTAAAGGCAGAACATAGAGAACTAGGAATCAAGGTGAAATGTAAGACCTCAAACGTAGTTATCTCAGGATTACTACCAGAGCCACAAGCCATCCAGAGTAGAAACTGCAGCATATACAGAATAAACATGTGGTTGGAAAGATGGTGTGAGGGGAAGGGTTTCAGATTCGTTGGGCATTGGGATCGGGTGAGGTGGGACCTGTACAAACTGGATGGGTTACACCTGGGTTGGACAGGGACTGATGTCCTTGGGTGGGTTCTTGGTAGAGTGGTTGGGGAGTGTGGCAGGGGAATGGGAACCAGAGGAGTAGGGCAGTAGATGCAGAAATTGAGAGAGAGGTAGAAACCAAGGCAAACATGACTAAGAGCAGGCAGGGAAATGCAGTTGAAAAGAGCAGAGGAGGTGGTCTGAAATGCACGTGTTTCAATGCGAGAAGTATTACAGGCAAGGTAGGTGATCTTAGAGCTTTGGTCAGTACTTGGAATTATGACATTATTGTGATTGCAGAGACTTGGCTGAAAGAGGGACAGTACTGGCAGGTAAATGTTGCAGGGTTTGAGTGTGTCAGGTGTGACAGAAAGGGAGGTAAAAGGGGAGGGGAAGTTGGATTACTAGTAAAGGAATATCTCACAGCTGTACTGAGGGAGGATACATCAGAGGACTCATGCAGCGAGGCAATATGGGTAGGACCTAGGAATAGAACAGGTGAAATCACAATGCTAGAGGGATACTACAGGCTTCTCAACAGCCAGCAGGAGACAGTGGAGAGAATATGTAGACAGATTTTGGAAAAATGTAAAAACAGCAGGGTTGTTTTAGTGGGTGGTTTTAACTTCCCCTGTATTGACTGGAACTCACTACATGCTAGGAGCTTGGATGGAGCAGAATTTGTAAGGACCATTCAGGAGGCTTTATTGACACAATATGTAAACAGTCCAACCAGGGAAGAGGTTATACTAGACCTGGTTTTGGGAAATGATCCCAGCCAGGTAAGTGAATTTCAGTGGGGGAGCATTTCAGGAATAGTGACCATAATACTGTGAGTTTTAAAATACCTGTGGATATGGATAACAGCAGTCCTTAGGTGAATGTATTAAACTGGGGGAAGGGAACTACAACAATATTAGGCAGGAACTGGAAAATGTTGATTGGAGGTGACGGTTTGAGGGTAAATCTACATCGGACATGTGGGAATATTTCAAATAGCAGTTGATAAGAGTTCAGGAGTGGCACGTTCCTGTGAGAATGAAGGCCAGGTATGGCAAGTTACTTGAAGTTTCAAGAAAAAGGAAGCATACATAAGGTCTAGGAGGATGGGAACTGGTGAAGCCCTTGAAGTATATAAGGACAGTCAGAAAGCACTTGAACAAGGAATTAGAAGGTGTAAAAGGGGCCATGAAAAGTTGTTAGCAAACAGGATTAAGGAGAATCCCAAGGCTTTTTACACATACATAAAAAGCAAGAGCGTAGCCAGGGAAAGGGTTGGCCCACTCAAGGGCAAAGGAGCGAATCTATGTTAATAAACGGCAATTATAAAGCTATGCAAACTTAACGGACAAAGTGAATTGGCAAACTAAATTAAAAGAGACAGGTCAACTAAGATGCAGTGGCAGACATTAAAGGGAAGATTTACAAATAAACAGAATAGATATCTAGAGAATAGTATATTCTGTATATTTTCTGCATTTTATATACATACAGAATAGATATATTCCAATGAGCAAGAAAATCATCATGGGATGGACCTACCATCCATGTTTAACTAGGAAGATTAAAGACATTACAAATCTTAAAGCAAATACATGTAATTGTGCAAAGACAGGTGGCAGATCCGAAGATTGGACAGATTATTTTAAAAATGGAAAAGAATGATGAAAAATTGAAAAGGGTGGAAATATCACAGTATGAGTGATAATTAGCTAGATATATACAAACCAATAGTAAGATTTTCTGTGAATGCTAAAAGAAGAAAAGCATTGATGAAGTGAACATTAATCCTGTAGGCAGTAAGACTGATGAATTAATCATGGGAAATGCAGATTTGGCAGATTAATTCAATTGATACTTTATATCAATCTGCACTATAGAGAATATAAGTAACATCCCAGAAGCAGCTTTAAGTCAGCTATTATCCTACTGTTTGCAAAACAAACTGTTAATCAAAAATCAATCAGTGGTGCACAGAAACCTTAATTCTCAAAGCTAGGACACGAAACTGTTGCAAGAGAAATCACCATGGCTACAGAAATACTTAAAGTTAATTCTTAACTTCAGATCACAGGAAACCCACTCTAAAACAAAAAACACACACTTAGATTTATATATACATATATATAAAATATAAATCCCAACAGTTTGCATCACAACTCAGCATCCTTCCTATTGAAAAATATGAAACAGCCAGAGAGTCATTGAGGGTAATTTTAACTTCCAAAAATGGAGAAACCAGCCCATACACTGCCGTCTTCATGGAAACAGATACAATGTAGGCAGTTAATCCATTCTCAGGAGGTGAATTAGTTGTTAAAGCCTTTTAAAAATCTACGTGCTTCTGTTTTGAGAGTTTCTATTTTTAAGTCATTTTTGCCTGTTTTCAAGGCCTCTTGGAAACTTACAAGGTAAAAGATACTGCTTGGATTGAATTTACCAAATAAGTGCCTTTACTCCCAAGCTGTTAGGAAGCCAGGAGGTACAGGCATGTTTTTTCCAAGATTGATAGCTATGCAATAATTACCCAAAATATTGCTCATGGTTTGTTCTATCCTGACCTTCCCCCTGCCACATGCCTACCAAACAGCATCCACAACCTTCCTTAAATACAGTGATCTTCCACCACTAATATTCTGTGAAAATAAATGACTTTGTCCTGTCTGCTTTGTTCCTCCTCCAATCTTCAACAATCCACAGTCTTCCCTGAGTAGCCCCAAAGGTCTGCATCCCAATAATGATACTTTATCACTCCCTTCAGTCTCTATCTGGAAACCTATCCCTTCAATACACGCGCACACACACACACACACACACACACACACACATACACACACACATGCACATGATCCCTACCCCAACATCCGTGTTCTTTCTGATCCCACAATGTTTGCCCTACTGACTGCATTCTACCAGCCTCCCGCCCAATCTCAAACTGAACTGCTGTGTTCTGGTATCCCACTGTGACATGTACCTGATCAGAAATGCTCTGTTATCCGATCTCCCTCCAGGAGCTCACAATACCTGTAACAACCAGGAAACACTCCTGACCTTCACTGGAGACCTTCCCTGTCCAACAGTTTTTTAAAGGAGCTACAGACAGTGAATTAAAAGATCAAGGTGTTCGGGAAAGCTATCTTCTAGATCTCCAAATTAAAACATCTCCTCTGCAGAACTACTCACGCAAGTATTGGGGGCATTGTCTCTTTCCTAGGAACTGAGTTTGCAGCAAGTGTCTTCCCATAATAGATTTTCTTGGAGGACATGATATTCCCATAAGCATTCACGATGGTGTGAATGCTCTTGGGTAGCTTTGTGCCACAGTTGCTAATTTCATGATCATAGTCATCATCTCAGATCCTCTCAACTTCCTAATTTTTTAAAACTTTAATCCCCCAATTGCAACATTACCTTTCCTGCTTTCTGTGAACATTACTTCCACTTTACATTATTTTGCATTAAGCTCAGTTTTCTGAAGCTGGATCAGAGGTATCAGAGGGTCAAAACTCCAGGGACTCCACTCACCTGCATTAATGTGATAGTAGTATAGAAATGCTGAAATACAAAGTTGTCAAAGCTACACAAAGTACAAGCTTTTCTAAGCCAACTATATTTGCCAAGGAGGCCCTTGAGGTGCTCTGGACATGTTCCAAAATACCACGGTCAGTAGATTCTGGAAAACCTGTCTGTTTATTGCAAACTGGAGTCTTTATCATTAATAGGATTCTTTATAACAATTTAGCGCTCCAACTATGGGCTTGGGAGCAACAGACAAAGTGCATTCACAGGCTGTGATTATAATCCACCCATTCCTATAGCCTTCATTTCAGCTGTTCATTATTACATAACCTGGCCCAGAATAGCAACAAACATTTTGAAGCCAATTTCTTTCCAAATACTATAACATATCACAACGTCATCCCTGCATGTTTTACGAGAGTCTTCAGGACTTTTTTTTACTGATGACCTATCTGGATAAGAAATAAAGATTTTGTTTTAAAAAATTCCATTCAACTGGCACATTTCATAAACTTAAGACTTCTAAAAGTCACTGAAGCAGTTTTAAAGCATTAACCATGCTTGTGATGTAGGAAAAGTAATAAGCAATTTGTGTATAGGAAGGTCCAATAAACAATAGCCATAAAATCTAACGATTTGGTGTTGAGGGAGGAACACTGATCTTAGACATCGGGAGGTGTTGTATTTTGTTCTGGGTGCCAACCACCAACAACCAGTGGTTTGAACCAATCAGTCATTCTTTCTTTGAGTCTAGGGACCTGTCTAACTATCAGTGGTAGAGGGTAGGTTGCTGGAGAGCCTTAACTAGAAGAGTCACTTGCTTTACATAACGAGGTGTACTTTATTACATGACAGTAACGAGTACAATCAATGTTAAGCAGAATTACAATCACCAGGAGTGGGTATGTCATTCCTATCTCCATCAGGACCTTGTGCAGCATGAACTGTTTCTTCACTCAAACTCTGTATGAAATCATCAGGTTGGGTGGAGCTTGTAGGACCATAAGGCCATGAGGTACAGAAGCAGAATTAGGCTATTCAGCCCATTGGGTCTACTCTGTCATTCAATAATGCTGATGTATTTTTCAACCCCATTCTTCTGCCTTCTTCCCATATCCATTGATCCCCTTACTGATCAATAACCTATCTGTCTCTGCCTTAAATACACTCAATGACTTGGTATCCACAGCCTTCTGCAGCAATGAGATTCACAGATTAACCACCCTCTTGCTGAAAACATTCCTCCTCATCTCAGTTCTAAAGTGTCGTTCCTTCATTCTGAGGCTGTGCCCTTGGGTCCTAGTCTTTCCCACGAGTGTAAATATCTTCTCTATGGCCATTCTATCCAGGCCTCTCAGCATTCTGTAAGTTGCCGTCTCAACAGCAACATTCTCTCTGACAGAACCATTACCTTACACAACACCTCCTGTAAGTTTTATTTTTCCCATAGTTATCCATTATATATTCATGTGTTTAACTACTTCGACATTTGCTACTACTCCATCTCCCCTCAAATCTCTAACTTCACAATTATAGTCAGTCTGAAGGTTGCACAATTTTTTATAAACACATTTCCTTCTGACTTGGAAGTTTAGTTAGTCTTTGATTTGAGAACTGTTAACCTGGATTCTGATTGTCTGTGAATCATTTCTTTGCTGGAAAATCTTTTATTTCTTGAATGTCCTTTGCAAAGAATGTTGTTCGTACTGAATCTTTTGGCTGGTCTATTATCTTCTCTGGAGAGCTGTTAATCTCCTAAATTTCCTCTGAGTTGAACTCTTCCCTGCTAACTGAGGTAGTAGACCAATATTGTCATCTGCGGTCATTTACTTTCATGAATGTCGATCATGGAAGGTGATGTTCTGTTGAAGTAAGGACCTTCTTACTTGTCATGTATTGTGTTTCTGGAGCAGGGAATTGATTCATAGGACAAAACACAACATAGAACATTACAGCAAAAGAACAGGCCCTTTGGCCCACCATGTCTGCAGCAACCATTATATCATTCTAAACTAATCCCATCTGTCTGCACATGGCTCATATCCCTCTATTCCTTGCCTGTTCATACGTCTGTCTAAATGCATCTTAAACATTTCTATTATATCTGTTTCTACTATCTCTCCTGACGTCATGTTACAAGCACCAATCACCTCTGTTTAAGGAACTCTCATCATATATCTCCTTCAAATTTTCCTCCCTTACCTTAAACCTATGCCCCCCACTACATTTCCCCAGTGGAAAAAAGACTCCAACTATCCAACCTATCCATGCCTCGCAGAATTTTATATACCTCTATAAGTAACCCCTCAGTCTCCGACACTCTAGTGAAAAAAAAATCCAGGTTTGTCCAACCTTCCTTAATAGCTAATCCAGTTAACATCCTGGTAAACCTCTTTTGCATCCTCTCCAAAGCCTTCAATATCTTCCTGCAGCATGGATACCAAAATTGCACTCAGCACTCTATATGTGGTTGAACTAAAGTTTTATACGCCTGTAAAATAACTTGCCAACTTTTATACTCAATGCCCTGACTGAAGAATGCAAGTATATCATATGCCTTCTTTACTGTCTTATCCACTTGTGTTGCCACTTGATCCCAAGATCCTGTTTTATTTCAGTCCTTCTAAAAGTATTGCCATTTATTGCATACTTTCCTTTTGCATTTGACCTCCCAAAATGCATCACTTCAGACTTGTCTGTATGAAACTCTATTTCCCATTTCTCCATCCAAATTTACAACTGATGTATATCTACCTGTATCCTTTGACAACTTTCCTTGCTATCCACAATTCTATCAATTTTTGTGTTGTCTGAAAGCTTGCCAATCAGATCGCCTACATTTTCATCCATATCATTTATTTATATTACAAACAACAGAGTTCCCAGCACTGATTCTTGTGGAATTCCTCTGGTCACAGACTTTCAGTCTGAAAAGCAGCCCTTTCCCACTACCCTCTGTCTTCTATGACCAATCCAATTTTGTATCTAACTTACTAACTCATCTTTGATCCCATGTGACTTAATCTTCTGACTAGCCTACCATGAAGGACCTTGTCAAATGTTTTAGTCAAGTCCAGGTAGACAACATCCACTGCTCTAACCTCATCAATTATATTTGTCACTTCCTTTAAAAACTCAAATTTGTGAGAAAAGACCTCTTCAACAAAAAAAAACATGCTGATTATCCCTCATAAGTCCATTCTTTCCCAAATGAGAGTGAATCCTGTCCCAAAGAATCTTCTTCAATAATTTCTCTACCACTAATATACGCCTCACCTGCCTGTAATTTCCTGGATTATCCCTGGTGCCCTTCATAAACAAAGGAACAACATTGGCTATTCCCCAGTTTTCTGGGATCTGCTTGTGGATAACAAGAATACAAAGATCTCTGTCAAAGTCCCAGCAATCATGTCCCTGGCCCGCTCAGTATCCTGGGATAGATCACATCAGACCCTAGGGACTAGTCTACCTTATGTTTTTCCAGACATCCAACACCTTGTCCTTCTTAATACTGACATACCCTAGAATATTAACATACCTCTCCCTAATGTTACCATCGTCCATGTCCTTCTTCTTGGTAAATACTAATGCAAAGTCGTCACGAGCCACTTCTTATGGCTGCACACATAAATTCCCTGCTTTGTCCTTAAGTAGACTTACCTTTTCCATTGTTACCCTTTTATTCTTAAAATGCTTATAAAATACCTTGGGATTCTCCTTAATCCTACTTGCCAAGGATATTTCACATTCACTTTTAGCCCTCCTAATTCCTTGTTTAAGTTCTTTCTTAATTCTTTTATACCCCTGAAAGGCCTTGTCTGAATTCATTTAGATGCTTCCTTTTCATTTTTGACTAAACTTTCAATATCTCTTTTTACCCAGGATTCCAGAATCTTGCCATCCTTATCTTTCATCCTCACAGGAATGTGCTGAACACTGATATACTGGCCTTTAAAAGACTCCTATATGCCAGATGTGAATCTACACTCAAACAGACACCTTCAGCTCAAGTTCTCAATTTCCCGTCTGATTTCCTGTCCAATTCAGCATTTTCACTGGGGCACCAGTCTTATTCTCATCCATAACTATCTTAAAACTTACGGAATTATGATCACTGTTCCCAAAATGCTCCACCACCAAAACTTTGATCACCTGACCAGGCTCATTCCCTAATGCAAGGTCAAGCATAGCCCTTTCCCTAGTTTAACTGTCTACATATTGTTTCAAGAAACCCTCCTGGATGCACCAAACAAATTCTGACTTTCTAAGCTTCTGGCACTAAGATGCTCTCAGTCAATATTGGGAAAGTTAAAATCACCTACTACAACAATTTCTGAAGAAGGGTCTAGGCCCGAAACATCAGCCTTCCTGCTCCTCTGATGCTGCTTGGCCTGCTGTGTTCATCCAGTTCTACACCTTGTTATCTCTCTTATTACAACAACCCTGTTGTTTTTACATCTCACCATACTCTACCTACCTATCTGTTCCTCTATCTCCCAGCCGCTATTGTGAGGCCTATTGTATAACTTCATCAATGTGATGACACCTTTCTTATTCCTGAATTCTACCCGTTCGGCTTCACTGGGTGAGCCCTCTAAGATATCCTCTCTTGGTACAGCTGTGACATTCCCCTTAATCAGTGATGCAACTTCCTGACCCCTTTTATCTCCCTGTCTATCATGCCTGAAACATCTAAATCCTGGAAAGTTGAGTTACTAGTCCTGCCCTTCTCTCAACCAAGTTTTTGTAATGGCTATAACATCGTACTTCCATGTACTAATCCAGGCTCCTTTACCCGTTATACTCCTTGTATTGAGTAAGTACTCTTCAGACTGCCAGTCTCACTGTGTTCATGAATCTGGTCCTGCTTGTTCTTTCAATAGTCTTACTTGACTGAACCCTTACCCTCTTCTCAATCGGTCCACATGCTGACCTACTGCTCTGGCTCCCACCCCGCTCTACCCCACTCCTGCCACACTAGCTTAAACCCTTGCAAGTGATGGTAGCAAAACCTCCATGCATGGGTATTTGTGCCCCTCTAGTTGAGATGCAATCCAACTTTATTGTTCAGGTCCCTCTTGCCCTGGAAGAAATTCCAATGATCCAGATATCTAAAGCCCTGCCTCCTACATTAGCTCTTTAGCCATGCATCCAACTGTATTATCTTCCTATTTCTGACCTCACTAGTATGTGGCACAGAGAGTAATCCCAAGATTACAGCCCTCGAGGTCCTGCTTTTCAACTTTCTCCCTAACTCAATAAATTCCCTTTGTAGGATTTTATCTCTCTTCCTGTCATGGATATTCACTCTCCCCTTTTAGAATTTTCTATGCCCACTCAGAGATATTCTTGATCCTGACACCAGGGAGGCAACACACCATCCTGGAGTCTTGCTTGCAGCCACAGAAGCACCAATCTGTTCCACTGACTATAGAGTCCCTTGTTGTGACTAAAGAGATGTTCTCTCTTTACATTTCAGACCAAGCAATTTCTTCTTTATGACTGTGTGACATAATCTGGCACCGATGGAGTTATATGCGGCTCATCTCCATTTTGTTCAAACAAACATTTACTGTCAATGTGCTGATACATCCAAGTTGAAGTATATAAGCTGCCAAACTTGTTGACAAGGTTAGATGTCTTCATTCGTTCTCTGTGTTTGTCTTTCGAGTGAACTAGGCATTTTCACATCCCCAGTCACATTCTGGAAGCTTGCTGCTCATTCAGTAGGATCTTTATCATTGACACTGAAAATTCTGCTTTGAGAGGGAATGGATTGCAGTGATCTCCAGTGCAGATAGGAATGGAAAACATTCCCCCTTCCAGTAAAATCTGTGAATTCCTTTCTGCTGACTGTGTGAGTCGGTTCTGTTATGCCAAAATGGGTAATCTTAAGAGTTTCTTTCTTCTGTTTTAGTTTTGCTGTGAGTCTAGGAAGCCCAGTAATTGCTTCCACTGAAAAAAAATACCCGAAAGAACTGCAGATGCTAGAAATCAGAAACAAAACCAAAAACAGAAATTCATGGAAATAATCAGCAAGTCTGGCAGCATCTGAGAGCAAGCTGGGTTAACATTTTGGGTCCAGTGACGCTTCTTCAGAACTGATGGGACCTAGGAAGGGGTTGGTATTAATCAGAGGGGGGGGGGGGAGGGTGGTGGAGTAAATGATTGGTGGGGATAGCACCCAAAGAGAGACAAAGATGGTTGGAAAGGTAAAGGAGTGAATAAAGGTCAGCCTAGCAGAATGAATAGGTGCTAATGAGGACTATTAATAATTGACAATGGGTTTGTATGTGATAGCAGTCCATGTCATGACAAGGCCTGGTGTATTAGATAGGGGAGAGACATGGGGAAAGGTGCTCAAGCCCTCAGATTGTTGAACTCAATATTAAGTCCAGAAGACTGCAGAGTTCACAAGTGAAAAATAAGTTGCTATTCTTCCAGCAAGCCTGAGACAGAGATGTTGGTCAGGGAACATGGTGGTGTGTTGAAGTGGCAGGCAAACGGAAGCTCAGGATCTTTTTTGCGAGCAGAATGTAGGTTTTCTGCAAAGTGGTCACCCAGTCTGCACTTTGTTTCCCCAGTGTAGAGGAGACAAATTTGCTGCTCACAACGTGGCTAACCTTTATCCGCTCCTTTGTCTGTCCAACTGTTTTCGTCCTTCTTTGGGCTCTATCCAAACCTGTCGCTTTCTCCTCCCCTTCCCCACCACCCTATCTTCTGCATAAATACCAACCTTTTCCTAGCTACGGAGATAGCAAAGTGTAGAGCTGGATGAACACAGCAGGCCAAGCAGCATCAGAGGAGCAGGAAAGCTGATGTTTTGGGCCTAGACCCTTTTTCAGAAATTCCTAGCTACCATCTGTTCTTAAGAAGGGTCACTGGACTTGAAATGTTAACTCTGATTTCTCCTCACAGATGCTGCCAGACCTGCTGAGATTTTCCAGCAATTTCTGTTCTTGTTTTCGTTTGCAAATGGTTTATCCTTGACCAGTTGCTTGACTAGTTTTTGAATCAGTTGGTCTCAGGAAATGCATTGAACCTTTCCTGTTGAATTGAAGAAGCTATGGTGATGTCACTGAATGAGTAATGCAGAGGTCCAGACTAATGTTCTAGGGACATGCGTTCGAATCCTTCGAAAGTTGGAAGTTAGTGAAATTTGATTTCAATAAAATAAATCTGGAATTAAAAGCTAGCCAAATAGCAGCCATGTAACCATTGTCAATTGTTGTAAAAATTCATCTAGTTCACCAATGCCATTCAGGAAAGGAAACATGTCATCCATCCCCAGTCTGTCCTACATTTGAAAACAGACCTACAGCAAAAGATTGACTCTTAACTGCTCCCTAAAAAAGCTGACCAAGTTACTTCATCTAAGTGCAATTAAGGATGGACCAAAATGCTGACCTTGCCAGCAATGCCCACATCCTATGCAATAGTAATTGTTGAAGCCAAGATGTTCTGACTCAAAAGTGAAGACTATTGATTGTTGACCACAAACTAATGTTCAATTCCTACACAATATTTGTCTTGCACTTTTGTTTATAGCATGCCTGTGATCATAGACGTCATTCCAACTGGACTCATGTAGTTTCATCCTTGTAGCTTGTAACTTCTGTTTCCCTGGTAGTTGATCTGGAAGGGTCCTGTATCGAGGTTATAATTAGTAAGGTGTCTATTAATGGAAATTGAGAAACTTGTGTTGGTTGAATCGCTAATTTTGTTCTAATTTCCTCGAGGAATGTTTCCATTAACTTTTCTCATATAGTTATATTGTTTACTGCATGTACCTTTCCTAATGGAAGCTGCTGTACCTCATGGATTTCAAAATGCATTAGTCACTGTTTTCCACCAATCTGAAGATGTTATTAGTCAATTGTCAATGGATTCCTTGGAACATTTTCAAAGATTTTGTTTTGTTCTTGGATTGAAATAATTATCAAAAGTTTTTTAAAAAATTCGTCAGTTATCTGTATCTTCTGAGAAATTTTGGCAATTTTTGTCATGATCTCCTACAGCGTCAACTGAATACAATCGCGCATAAGACATTCAACTCCAAATTTTGTGTTGAATTTTGAAGCAATTGTCAAGCACTGTTTTCTCCATGATGTCCAATCTATGTTCTGTTGAGCCCATCTCTGACATAAAATTTTCTGAAAGTATCATTTCTTGTTTCATTTCTTCTCAATGTGCTTATTTGTTGTTATTCTTTTCAAGCTGTTGCCAGCCTGCCAATTGTTTGTTATCCTCTCCCTGTAAGTTTGCATTTTGTGTTGCTGTATTCAAGCTTGTAAATTGTATTGTGCTGCTTCTTTCAAACTTCACACCGCATTAAATGGAAGGTACTGCATCTCCATGCTATTTACTGGGATGTTTCCACTTTTATAATGATCAAAATAGTGATTTGCATCTTCTGGAGGATTCTTTTCTGCAGCCAGGATGGATTTTTTTCTGCTTCTTCTCAGGTAAAATGGACACTTAACTGCCTTTCAAGGTCTGGTCATAAATCATGTCCCTTGCACAATATTTTGAAATCAAGTCCTTTAACTGTATAGTAACCCTTAATAGCTCTTTCTACATCTCATTTTAAATTATGAATTGCCCAATTTTTAAAAAATTCTTAGAATTTCTCAATTTTCTTGAAATTCTTCCAAAATTCTCCTGCTTAGACTATTTCTTCAAATCCTTTGAATTTTCATTTTTGTCACTGTTAATAAACTGCCACTTTTCTGAAACTGTGGGTTTGGTATAAATTACTTTTTTAATCCTTTCTCTGTCTCCCATGGCTGTGCCTCATGGAACCAAATCATCATAGCTGTGGTGGTCATTTCAAAGATTTCATACTCTCCATTACCATCTTTCCTCCTCAGTCTGGGCATTGGCCAGTTATTGTTAAACCTCTTCCTCTTGTCCTAAGGAACCCCCAACTATCCTCCTGAAGTCCCTAAATGCTGCTAGAACACTGTTTTCTTGAAGGTCTCTGGCTCTTCCCAGTGTGGCTACAATTTACCCTTTTTTCGAACCCACACTGTTTTCTCTTTGCCTCTTTTCCAGTTTTTAGCTGAATATTTTCTTCCGGTCCACTGCTTTCACCTTTTTGTTGCTCCCATAGGCTGGCTGACTACTTGCTATCTCTTGTGAACCAGCCACTGAAGAACTGTCTGTCTTCTTAAAGCGATGATGTTCTTCAAGTGGTAAACTCACTTGTCTTGATTTTTTTTTCTTCCGGGTAAAATGGTTCTCTTCACCATTGTTTTCCTTCAGATATTTCATTAACTGTACCAACCTCTGATCATTGCTTTGTATTGTAATCTATATACTAACCACAGACAACTGGTGGTTAGGATTATTCATGTCTACCAATGCTCGTTTCTAGACATTTCTAATCCAACTATTCAGAGATGTTATTGCAACTCTCTGGATCAGGTGGGATTTGAAACCTTGTCTCCCGGTCTAGAGGTAGGGACTCTACCACTATGCCACAAACACCCATGATATTCCTTTCTCTGCTGAATCTAAGGAACTGTTGAATTATCAGGGGTATGGGATTGACTGCTAGAGAGATAGTTTTCACAAGAAGAAGCACTTGACTTCCATAACAATGTGCAATTTATTGCATATTTGAAATAAGTACAATTAACATCAACTAGTTAGGCTGGATTGCAATCATCAGGAGCATGGTGTGTCGTGTCTATGTTCTTTCAGACCTCATGCAAAACTAAATGTTTCTCCATCTAAAGGCATCATCAGATTAGGCGGGGCCAAAGCAACTTCAATATTAGCTTCTTCAGAATCATTATCTTGTATAAGAAGTACTTCCCTGCTCTTCCTCAAATAGTGCTTTGTTATCTTTACATCCGCGGAGCAAACGGCCTCAGTTTACCATTTAACCTGACAGACTATACCTCATTCAACACAGCACTAGAGTGGCAGCCTAGATATTATGTTCACTCTCTGGATTGGCAATTAAACCCACAGATTCCAGTTATCATTGTGCATTGCCCAAGACTGCACACAGTACTTCATCTGTGTCCTTAGTAAGGTTGTATATGGATTCATCAATGAACCTCAGCTTTTGTATCGTAGATTATTTTGCCAAAATTCCAGCAGTGCATTTGCCTTTCTTTTGCCTTGTCCATTTGAAATTTCATTTATTGTGGTTTGCACATTATAAAAAAATCATTAACAATGCTAGTCAGATTGTTTGTTTGTCACTTAAGAGTCATAAAGTCATAGAGTTGTAGAACAGAGAAACAGACCCTTCAGTCCAACTCATACGCATCGACTAGATATCCTAAATTAATCTCGTCCCATTTGCCAGCATGTGGCCCATATCCCTCTATATCTATCGTATTCATATACCCATCCAGATGCCTTTTAAATGTTGTTATTGTGCCAGACTCTACCACTTCCTCTGGCAGCTCATTCCATACATGCACCACCCTCTGTGTGACAAAGTTGCCCCTTAGGTCCCTTTTATATCTTTGCCCTGTCACCTTAAATCTATGCCCTCTCGTTTTGGACTCCCCTACCCTGAGAAAAAGACCTTGTATATTCACTCTATCCATGCCCTTCATGGTTTTATAAACCCAATAACATCACCCCTTAGGCTCCGATGCTCCAAGGAAAATAGCCCCATCCTATTCAGCCTCTCTATATAGCTCAAACCATCCAGTCCTGGCAACATCCTTCTATAGATTTGTAGTCATGCATTTTACTTTTTCTGAATTAGGAAAGAAAGGTTGCTGAATGGTATTGGTATTGTTGTAGCAGTTACTTAGCTGTTATCAGAAAATCAAAGCACATCCTGGAAATCAGGATCCATTGTGGCAAATATTGTAGTGAGACAAATGATCAAATTTAATGAGAAAATTTTCTACATGTTTCTGACTGTTTCCAAAATGGTATTGTGTTCAAGGAGCTTGTTTTTATGTTTCATTGGGGTGAGTTGTGATAATTAGCTTCATGTCTCAGCTGGGCCATTCGAATGTGGTAATGGAAAAAAAATCAATGAACAAAGCTGCCTGAAAGTGTGAGGCAACCAACACCAGCTGATTGCTATGAAATGAATTGACTGTTTTGTGCACAAACACAATGGGCACTGTGTGCACCTCAAAACTGCACAAATAACATGGAAATCACAAAGTGATGCAACACAGGAAGAGGTCATCAGGGCATCTTTGATATGCCAGCCCTTGAAAGAGCTATCCAATTTAACACACACCCCTACTCAATCCCCATTGATCTGAAACACTTCACTTTCCAGTTATTTATCCAGATTCCTGTTTGAAATTCATTGTTGAATCTGCTTCCACCACCCTTTCAAGTAGGGCATTCCACACAATGGGAGCGCACTGCATAAAGGAAGTATGGCATTAAGAACCAATAAGTCTGTTTTTTTTGTGTAGGGAGGTGGTGGGGGATGGGATTGATCGCTGAAAGACGAATCTGAGCACTTTCAAGACCTTCATGCTGTTTATATTATTACTGCAGGATTGTTACTGCGCACCTGAACAGGCAGATGTTGCCTTGGCTTAATGTCACTTGTGAAAAGCAACAGTCCCGAGAGTTATGCAAACCTTAGGTAGTGTGCTGGAGCATCATCTCAACTTGACCCTGTAACCTTTAGATTGGTGAGAGAGATTGTAACAAGTCAAGGCAAGCAAACACACAAATTAATAGAGAGTGACAGTTAAGGAATAAACATCAGATAAAAATAGAAATGAAGGCAGAGATGAGGGTGTGATGAGAGAGCCAGCCAAAGTAAATTCTTTTCTCAAGGATTAGTGGAGCATCAAAACCTAAATCATGTAAACCCCTATGTCATTTTAGAAACCATAGCAAAAAAAAGCAGCTAATACAACGAGTTTATATTTGAGGAAATCTGTCAATGTGATTTTCATGTTAAGGTAGTTCATTCTATGAAGTGACACAGATTTCTGCATCTCATGTTTTCTTAAAATGGAAGTACGTTAACAGCAGTTAAGAAGGCACAAAAGATTGTCAAAACAGGTTAAATGGAATAAATAAAGCAAAGAATTATGGATGGTGGAGATCTGAAACAAAATAAAAATTGCTGGAGAAACTCAGGAGGTCTGGCAGCGTCTGTTGGAAGATAGCAGAGTTAGCATCTCAAGTCTGGTGACTCTTCATCAGATCTGTTAGCAGCGAGGAAAAAAACTGTTACAAAGTGGGATTTCCTCACTGCAAGCAGTTCCTGATGAAGAGTCACCAGACTCGAAATGCTAAATGGAATGACTTGCATGTGGACAGCACCTTACACAAACTCAGGGTATTTCAAATTACTTTATTGTCAATGGGTATTTAGGAATGTTGTCACTGTTCGAAAGTCAAGAATACAGCAGCTGCTTTCAGCACAAACAACAATGAGGTGAATGATGAGAACATTTTCTTGTGATGTTACTGTAAAACTCGAAGTACCTTTAACTTTCCTGTGATTTTCTACAAGAAGTGTAGTTCAGTTGTCACTGCGGACACTGGGGTCTAAATTGAATGACTCCTACAAAAAAGGAATAGGGTTCACAATGTGCTATTACCTCACATTTGTTCTATACACCACAGTTAGCATTCCTCCTCTATAGCAATTGCTCATTCACAGGTAGCTCTATGTGACCAATGAGCTTTGGAGGTACCGAAAATTAGGGTCTTATGAGCCTAGTTTTATTGTCATTGTATTTAGATTAATGAACCTGAATAGACATGTAGGAATTGTGATTTCATGTGGACATGTGTGAGACAATTCCTTTGAGACTGGGGGAACTAATGCTCCAACGACTGCTTTGACATTCTTTACAGCTGCCTGTCTCCAGCTGCACCCTGTGATGGGCTTTCTGCTTCACAATGGTGGCCTAGTTGCTGAAGGTATTTTTTAAACTTAAAAAAAGGTGGAGAGCGGGTGCCTCTTTCTCTCTTACTTGAACTACCAGCTGCTGCTTTTTCAGCACCGCGGAGCCTCCTGTTGGTTCTGTAGCTTCAAGACCCTTCCTACAGTCCTACGTTGTATGGTCAACCAACCCTTTGCCACTAATTGGGGAAGGTCACTGCCTGGTGACTGCTTCCTAGAATGTATGGCTTTTTGAACCCAATGTCATTTATGCCAAAATAGTGACAAACTCCTGCCTGCAGACAGTCAGCATGAACACCTGTGGCTAAATGGCCTCATTGTAGTGTCAACATTTTATATTCTGCGACGGACCACTTAGAAAATCCACAGATTTTGCAGACCAGCAAAGACATGAGGAAGGCAAAAAGCCCCCAACATTGGCTTACTCTTTTGATTCTGTCTTCCTTTTTTGCCCCTTCTGTCTTATTGTCCCACTCCAGTCACCCCAGTTCAACTGAGAGCCAAGAAAGTGAATGCAAACAGACCATTTGTCCGGTGAAGGAGGGCAACCTAACCAAGATCAGTATTCTTCTCTTTACACTGATGTGGTCTGATCAGAGATCAGAAGATTATGGTGGGGAGCAGAAACCAGTAGACTGTTCTCTTTTCCCAGCCTAGATCAAAGGCTGCTCAGACAGCTATCTCAACAGCCAGGTTAAGATGTGCTAACTTCGTACATGCAAAGGATTCAGATGCTTCTTTTCTGTGTTACTGCTTGCTGCTTTAACTAACTACCATCATGGGAAGTTTCCTGCTGTATTTTCCTGCAATTAAGTTTTCTTTATTCTTTTAATTAACAACCCAATGGCCATTTAAATTGAGGTTACACTGTAAGATGTTAGCCAGGACTTTGTTTCAGTTCCTGATCAATTTTAAAGTCAATCATTAAATGAGGACAACTTTGGAATTAAGCCTTTGTGTTAATTTTGATTCATTGGCCCTGGTTACTCTTTTTTGGGGTTTAGTCACTGTGTCCATAGCAATCACAGACAATACAACACATGGCATTGAACTAATCATGCTGCTCATTAAAGTGATTTGACAAATTTCTTTTGTTACCCATGCTGACTTATAGAGTCTACAGCATGGAAACAGGCCCTTTGGCCCAATTTGCCCATGGTGCCCAGGAGTTGCCAGACATCCTGATGGTAAAAGCAAAGCAATTGGAAAAATAAAGTGAAAAATAGATTGAGATATGTTCTTCATTCTGTACAAAGTGTTATGCCCAGATTCTGGCCCAGGATCCCCAGTTTGTTATGTTTCCAAACAGGATATCCAAAATTGTGAAACCCTCGGGTGTGGAACGATGAACTGGCTGCAAATGTTTCTTTTATTCCGTCACCCTTTTCTTTGCGATAAGGTTAGTTTAGAAACAGATCCCTTCCTTTGTGAATTCTTTTCTCCCAGACCCAAATGAACTTCTGTTTTCAAATGAGCCAATTCAACCAAGAACAATTGATAATATAACAGACGTACGTACGTGTCAGAAGTAAAAGGTGAGTCTAAGAGTTAATGGTTAAAACAAATCAGAATAATGTTGTTACATTTGAAAGGGTGCAGAAAAGATTTAGAAGGATGTTGCTGGGACTGGAGAGTTTGAGCAAAGGGAGAGGCTGAATAGGCTAGGTTTTTTTTCCCTGCAGTGTCGGAGGCTGAGGGGTGACTTTATAGAACATTATAAAATCATAAGGGGCATGGATAGGGTGAATAGCCAAAGTCTTTTTCCCAGTCTAGGGGAGTCCTAAATTAGAGGGCATAGGTTTAAGGTGATAGAGGAAAGATGTAAAAGGGACCTAAGGGGCAACTTTATCACGCAGAGTGTGGTGTGTGTATGGAATGAGCTGCCAGAGGAAGTGGTGAAGTGCAGTACAATTGCAACATTTAAAAGACATCTGGATGGGTACATGAATAGGAAGGGTTTAGATGGAATTTGGGCCAAATTGCTGGCAAATGGGACTAGATTAATTTAGGATATCTGGTCAGCATGGACAAGTTTGACTGAAGGGTCTGTTTCCGTGCTGTACTGTGACTGTGAGATATACTGTGAATGGCTGGTGAAGAGTGGTCAGTTGAATGTTGTGACCAACACAGAGGAGGTCACCAGTAACATTGATATTGATAGCTGAACACTCAATGTCAAGGTTCTTAGTCTTGCAGGTCAGTTGAAATTCTATTGCTTTGATTCCTTTTGACTGTGATGGAATTCCAGCATTTAGGTTGAGAGTCCTTTTGTTGTCCCATTTCCTTTAGTCTGGTTGCTAGCCTCTTGATCTCCTGCACTCAGAATGAGGGCATCCTTTTTTATCTGCAACACAGGGGTGAGAGAATTACTCTTCAACTGTGACTTTCACAGCACACTAATACTTGAACCCAGGTTGTTGTACACAGGTGTCTCAGCCCACAGGCAGAAGAGGCCTGCACTCAACATGTAGGACACAAGGTTCAAACCTGTGAGCTGTTGCTGTTAATTGAAACAGGAGGGTGTCTCCTTCCTGGTGTCCATGTGAGTCAGCGCAGACAGAGCCCACAGGCACATACCACACATGCACAAACACACTTGTACATCCATGTGTCTATGTTCTCCTCCTGTTCTGTCCAACATCCAATCTTCAACCCCTCACTGGGGTCTGCCATCACCAGTGAGATTCCTGGCTTACTAACATGTGTTTCCCTTCCTCCTGCAATATGGGCAGTGGTCACTATCCCTAGTATGGCTCAGACCTGCTGGTTTTCAATTAATTAGCAGCTCTATCAGGCAGGATACCTTTGTGATACTACATAAAGTTGTCATCTGATAAAAACAAACTAGGGTGAATGATCCAAGTGAAAACAAGATTGTCCCTGAAATTTACACTGGGGTGTAGGAAACCCCACTGTCAGTATACAATCTAGCCCTAGGGAACTTGTGGTGGAGAAGTAATGCACTTACCTCTGATCTAGGAGCCCAGATTCAAGTCTCACCTGCTCCAGGTGCATAATAACGTTGCTGAACAGGTTGATCATAAAACATCTAAAATCCAACCCTCTGACTCTCGTCAACTCATAGATGTTTCAGTCAACATCAGGAAACTTTGTCAGTCTTGCTGCACAGGTGCTATGTATAGGATTCAAATGACCTGTTTTGAAAGTCTGAAATTGTGATGAGTTGGTTATTTTCAATTTGCAGACAGACACTGCCAGTTTGGACCCTTTACTGGATTTCTTCCCAAATTTAAGTTTTTATAAGTTGATTAATGAAAGCTCAATCCACAATTCCTCATTTAGTCATCTTCCAACTATTTTCCCCAGAATATGTCACAAACAGGATTGAAACTATGGCTCATATCACAATCAAGGTAAAGAAAAAAACAATCATTCATAATATTGAAGGTACTTCTGACAAATGTGTAAGAGAACCCAAAGTGAAGATTTGGACTCTTGCAGCAGGTGGTTGACTAGGCACTTAAGGATTAAAAATGATTTATTTTGTTAGGCACCCATTTTTCAGCTACAGCTGTAGCAAGTTATGTTTTGAGGCATACTTTTCAGGGTAAAACTAAACACAAATATAACAATAAAATAAAGAGCACTGCTTCATAGCAGATTTTATATTCCGTAATATGCATATGAGTTTGTTGGAAACTTAAGTGAAAAAGCATGTTTCTGAGAACAAAGGTAAGATTGGGTATAATTTGAACCTGAGTTGCCAATGTGTTTTGCTTTTACGGTATAATAGTGTCACTGGCTAGACCAGCATTTATTGCTCACTTTTATTTGTCTAGGAGAACATCCTGAGCTGTTTTCTTGAGCTACTGCACTCCACAGGCTGTAATTGCACCCACATTGCTGTTGGAAGGGAGTTTCAGGCTTGTGCCTGAGTTACAGCGAAGGAGTAACGATCTCGTTCTGAGTCAGGATGATATGTGGTCTGGAAGAGAACTTGTCCTCAAAATGAAAACCCTTTCCCTTTCCACCTTGTGACAATTATATCACCCACGTTTAAAACTTGAACTCAAGAAAGAGTTTTACAACTGTACAGTTACTGAGCTGACACCCAGAATTAGCTCCACATTACTTCCTTTCAGTGATACTGATGAAGTTATTAAAAATCTCAATAATATTGGTTGATGTTCACAATTAACTTACAGATAATGCATTACGTTCAGCGATGCAGGCATGTATCAGGCAGCAAGACTCTTGATTCATCTTCTCCCAACCCTTCCCATTGTCTTCCCACATGGATTTATGGAACTGTACAGGTCAAGCTTTTGCTTATTGAACTTTTATGTTTAATTCATGGGAAAGCACTGTAAAATAGAACATAAATGTTAACAGAGAAAATATGAACTAGGATAATACAGCTGTCTCATTTTTGCTGTGCTTAATATACACACATAATGTTCTCCATACCATCCATTATGAATTTTCAACTTGAAACAACTTACACTAATTGAATTAAATCTAAAGTAGTCTTTACAATTGCATCCGCTCCAATACTTCAGACATCCCATAATTTTCTTTTGTTCGATTTGCTGCTGTCCTTTCCAAAGGTCATTTACACTTACCATGCTAATATGATAAATGTGGCAATAATTTAATACATCATAGATTTTGGGTTGCTGAGGCCTCATTTTGCATACTCACAATGTACATTTTTCATGACAAATGTTCATTACATACATTTCGTTGTCCTATCCAAGTTAAATTTTTCTTGCTTGTGCGTTGTCAGTCATACTGTTCCATTGTGTCTTCTCGAAATATTGACAAGCAATCCAGCACTTTTCCAAGTCATTAATGTCATAAAGAAGATGATGAGGTGAAAATATGCCTGGAGCAAAGGATTACGGAGGAAACTCACATGAAATTTCTCCCCCTGCCCTTTAATGGGCAAATAACCCATTGGAAAGTGTCAGGTTAAAGCTAAAAAAAAGGAAGAAATTTCAGGCAAATGGAATATAACACAGTGTGATTTCAGTGCCCAACGGTTTATCCTGTGTGGAACAGTTTGACTTCAATCTGAATCAAGCTTGGCATAATTGCGTGGAAGCCTCCAGGCAATATTCAGCACATGAACCATGTACTGGGTTTTATCCCATTTCTCAGCAGTCACAAATCAGTGCAACAAGATAATACGGCCTGTTTAATCATAAAGTGCGCTGTTCTTACTGAGAAATGTTGTTTATTAGTGAGATCTGTAAGTGGCTGATGTGGGAAATAGAACAAAACTGCCCATTTAACATTAATCAGCACTCTGATACTAAGAAAAATGATATTAGCGAGTTATGTAGGAGGCTAACATGGGAAATGAAACAAAGCTGCCCATTTGACAATAATTGGCATTTGTCTTACTGAGAAACACTATGCATTAGACAGTTGTGTAGGTGTTTGACTTGGCAAGTGAACTATAATTTTACTACTTGGTGCAATAGGAAGATACCATACTAATGTTACACTTAAAGCAGATTAGAGAAGAATCCAGTCTAATTCCTTTTGTTTGCTGGATATGTAAAAGGATATAATTATATTTGTTAACATTTATATCAATTATCAATTCTCTTGAAAACAACACGTTCAGTTTACTATTTAGCGTGGCATCATATGAAAATGAGTTGTAGTTCCCCTGCTACAAAGAAAAACAAATCAGCTGGGTGCGCTGGAGAAGAGGGGAGACCACCAATACTAATTACAAATTATGATGAAGCTGACCAATTTCTATGCATATTAATACCATTTTTAGATTTTGGGTTTCAAAATAGTGGCATATGTAATGGAAGACTTTTCTGAAGAGATTTAAAACAAATCTAGGTCAGATCTTCCTTCTGGAAAACAGTGACCTAATCCTGTATATGTCAGAGAGCTGGGATGCCCTTGATTGTTATTGGAAAATTGTTTCTAATGTTGGTTTATGAGAATGGGATATACTTTGAAGGACATTAGCTTGTCTTTGGTTCAGAATAATCAAGCATTGATTTTGGCTTAGAAAACACAGAGAATGAAAGCTTTAAGGGCAGTTTGGAAGTGACCTGTTTGGGATCAGGAGCAAGTTTAGTTTCTTTCAAAGAAAAGGGTACAGAACAATTCAAGGAAAAGAGCTACCTGAAGTAGCAACATTTAGTTTGTGAAACCTCGATACCAAGAATGTTTTGTTAGAAATTTGCAGGTTATTAGAAAGTGAGAAGATCTAAGCTCACAGATTTATTCATGTATTCATGTAAGAAGATTTCTCAGTTCAGAAGAAAGAACTATGGAAAATCAGTTCTGTCAACCTGAGCGATTTGAGTTAGAAACAAGTACAGAATACAGGGGCAGGAGTTGGCTACCTCACCCTTTCGGCGTGCTCCTACATTTAATATGATCATGACTGGTTATCCAACTCAGTGCTATCTTCCTGCTTTCTCCCCAGCCCTTTGATATAGAGGTATATTTTCTCTGGATTCCAATCTCTGTTACAGACAGTGTCAAGAAATGAGAAGAGACTTTGTCTTTTAAGATTTTCTAGCTGAGTTCTTTATTTAGATAGCTTGTTATTTTCAAAAAAATTGTAAACAAAAGCCTTTGTTCTGTTGCTTAAGAAATTTGGCAGCCTATATTTCAATAACTGACTACCATGTTAGGAAAATGAAAAAAAAACAAACATATAGACTCCCAACCCACATTACGTATTGTGATCTGATTACCTATATCAGGGTTCTAAAAAATATCAGAGGAGAAAATAATTAAACCAGGTTAAAGAATGTCAAGGTCAATAATCTGGGAAGTAGAGAGTTAAATGGGATGTGTCAAATTGGTATCAAATAATGATTAGTTATCCTTTGGAACAATGATTGCATTTTAGCCAGACTGACAGTGATGTAGACTCCATGATGCTCATTAATCTAATATGGACCATATATAGGTAATAGTTTGTGGCATGACATTTGTGGTATGGCAGGTTATTCTGTTTTTAGGAAAAAGCACATACAAGCCAAAGATGACTGGAAATGCACTTCACTGTTTGTTTGGATACCTGTGGATTGCACACAGACTCAGGAGAGCATGATATATCCCAGAAAGGGGGAAAGATTCTGAGAGAGGAATAAACCAACCATGGCTAACCAAGGAACTTAAAGAGAGCATTAAGTTAAAATAAACAGCATATAAAGGTCAGTGTTAGCCCCAACGACTGGAATAGATTCAGAATCAGGCAAAGGAGGACAAAAAAGAAAGTAGAGAGAAAATATACTACGAGGGCAAACTAACGAGGAATATAAAACTGACAATATGAGCTCTTTTGAACATGTAAAAATGAAGAGAGAACTCAATGTGAATGTAGACCCCTTAGAAAATGAATCCGGCAACATAGCTATGGGGAACAAGGAAATGACAGATGAGTTAAAGAGATAACACAGTGTGGAGCTGGAGGAACACAGCAGGCCAGGCAGCATCAGAGGAGCAGGAAAGCTAATGTTTTGGGTCGTGACCCTTCTTCAGAAATGTGGAGGGGGAAAGGAGCTCTGAAATAAATAGAGAGAGGAGGGGTGGGTCTGGGGAAGGTAGGTGGGATGGTGATAGGTGAGTGCAGGTAGGCAGTGGTGGGGATTGATCAGTGAGGTGGGAGGAGCGAATAGGTGGGAGAGAAGATGGACAGGTTGTGTCAGGTCCAGGAAGCGGGGATGAGAGGGAGGGTTGGTCATTGGATGAGGCCGAGGGTGGGGAGATTTTGAAACTAATGAAGTCTCATAATATTTTACACCAGTCTTTATGCTGGAAGATACTTCGAACGTCTAATAGTAAAGAGTACAAGAGAGGAATTAAGAACCATCACCATCACTTGAGAAGTAATATTAGACAGACTAATAAGGCTAAAGGCAGATAAATCTCCTGGCTCTGATGGCTTGTGTATGAAGATCCTAAATGAAGAAGATACAGAGATATTGGATGCATTGATTGTAATTTTCCTAAGGTCCTTGAATTCTGGAGAATTACCGGAGGACTGGAAAACTACCAATGTGACATGTATTCATACAGGAAGGGAGCAAAAACCTAGTAGCCATAGGCCAAATTGCCTAACATCTATTGTTGGGAAAGTATTGGAATCAATTATTAAGGAAGAAATAGCAGAACATTTGGAAAATCATAATATAATCAAGCAGAGTCTGCAAAGTTTCATGAAAGGGAAATCATGTCTGAATAGTTTATTAGAGATTTTAGAGAAAGTCTCAACCAAAGTGGTGAAAGGGGAACCAGTAGATCTGTTGTATTTGGACTTTCAGAAAGTGTTTGACAAGGTACCTCTCAAAAGATTAAGTCATACGATAAGAGCCCACAGTGTTGGACATGGTATATTGGCATGGATAGAGATTTGGCCAATGGGCAGGAAACAACAAGTGGGAATAAAGGGTTCTTTTGCAGGTTAGGAACCTGTAACCAGTGGAGTTCCACAGAAAATCAGTGCTGGGAACTACAATTGTTTAGAGTATATATATTAATGATTTGGAAGCAAATGTGCTGTAACCAGATTTGCAGAAGACATAAAATATGGAAAGGCAAATTGCAAAGGGGATGCAAACAATTTACAGAGAGATATTGATAGGTAATGTAAGTGGGCAAAAAGTTGGCAAATGGAGATTAATGTGGGAAAATGTGAAGTTGTTCATTTTGGAAAGGAGAACAAAAGAACAGGCAGCCTGGTCTCTTGATGATTCATGGTGGATCTCAGCCTAGTCTCTCAGCGGCTCATGGAGGGTCCCGGCCTGGTCCCTCAGCAACTCGTGGAGGGTCCTGGCCTGGTCTCTCAGTGGTTCGATGAGGGTCCTGGCCTGGTCTCTCAGCGGCTCGTGGAGGGTCCTGGCCTGGTCTCTCAGCGGCTCGTGGAGGGTCTCGGCCTGGTCTCTCAGCGGCTCGTGGAGGGACCCGGCCTGGTCTCTC
>NC_063336.1:93427005-93442162 GCF_021869965.1 Rhincodon typus | reverse complement strand
CGGCCTGGTCTCTCAGCGGCTCGTGGAGGGACCCGGCCTGGTCTCTCAGCGGCTCGTGGAGGGACCCGGCCTGGTCTCTCAGCGGTATGTCAGCTGGTTTCGCAGCAGCTCATGGCAGTGCCTTGGCTTGGCGTGTGAATGGATCCTGCCCTGGCATGTTCCCAAGGCACCTGGGGAGATTGGAGAGGCGGCTGTTTCAGCAGCAGCGACGGTATCTGTGGCAGTAGTGTCAAGAACAGACGGCAGAGGTCTCCGCGGAGAGCAAAATAAGCGGAGGACTCATCAAAGACTGCTGAACTATTAACTTATTCCTTTATTTTCCTAGTTTAAACTACAAGAGACTTTAATGTAAACAATTACCTATTTCTTAACTTTTGTACGATTCTATGAAGTAATGCTTAACTTTTTAACTCTCATTTCTCTTACTATTTTGTACCCAAGTTTCTTTTGTACCTAGGTACTTTAGCACCTAGGATGGCACCATGTGTGGTGATATTATGCACTTTTCACTGTACTCCTGTACTTCTACACTTGAGTACATGTAACAATAAAGTCTAAAATTGTCTGTCTCTCTCTCTCTCTACACGTGTGCCTCTCTCTCCCTCTCTACATCTATCTCGCTCTCTCTCTCTCCATCTATCTCTCTCTGTCTCTCTCTCTCTACATCTCTGTCTCTCTCTCTCTACATCTCTCTCTGTCTCTCTCCATCTCTGTCTCTCTACATCTCTTTCTCTCTCTCTCTCTTTCTCTCTTCCTCTCTACATCTGTCTAATTTATATGAAGAAAAGTTTCAGAAAACTGCAATATCAAGGGACTTTGGAACTCTTGTGCACAAAACATAGAAAGCTAGCAAACAGCTGCAGCAGATGAATGAAATGATGTGCCTTATTTCACAGGGGTTGGAATATAAGAGTAGAGAAGTTTTACTGCAACTGTACAAAGTACTGGTGAGACCACATCTGGAATAGTGTGAGCATTTTTGGTCCCCTTATTTGAGGAAAGAGGTTGTTTCATTGGAGGCAGTTCAGAGAAAGTTCACAAGGATGATCCCTTATATGTAGGGATTGTCTTATGAGCAAAGGCTAATATACTGGAGAAGTGATTAAAAACCAGTTGCACTTCACATGTATGTATACACCACTGCTGTTCTAATGCCGGTGTGGTAGTTTTGTGTTCCAATACTGGTGTGTCAGATTGATGCCCCAGTACTGGCATGGTAGCCTGATGTTTTAGTGCTAGTGTGTTAGCCTGATGTTTTAGTACTATTGTATCAATCTGAAGTTTTTTTGTGCTGGTGTGTTAGTCTCATGTTCTAGAGCTGCTGTGGCAATCTGCTGCTTTAGTGCTGGCGTGTTAGTCTGATGTTTTGGAACCAGTGTGTCAGTCTGATGTTCTAATACTGATGTGTTAGTCTGGGGTTCTAGTGCTGGTGCGTTAGCCTGAGTTTTAGTACTGGTGTGTAAGTATGATATTCTAGTTCTAGTTTGTTAGTCTGGAGTTCTAGTTCTGATAGGTTAGTCTAATTTTCTAGTTCTGGTGTGTTAGTCTAAGATTCTAGTTCTAATATGTTAGTCTGATGTTCTCGTACTGGTGTGTTACTCTGGTTTTCTCATCCTGGTATGTTTGCCTGATGTTCTAGTCCCAGTGTATTTGTCTGATGTTCTAGTTCTCATGTGTTTTTCTGATGGCCGAGCTTGTGTGTAAATCTGATTTTCTAGTTCTTGTGTATTTGTCTTGTGTTCAAGTTCTCGTGTGTTCGTCTGATGGTTCAGCTTGGTATGTTAGTCTGATATCTAGTTCTGGTGCGTTAGTCTGATTTTCTAGGTCTGGTGTATTAGTTTGATCTTGCAGTACTGGTGTGCTAGTCTGAAGTTCCAGTGCTCATTTTTGATCTGTGTGTATGTATGTTAAATCTTACTTTTCTTGCGTTGTATTAACTGATAAACTTACTCTTTGCTTAACTCAAGAAACTCAGGTTAAATTGGCTCCTTTCACACATGAATTCATTAGAATTGTGAAAGTGATCCTTGATTTAAGTTAACTTTGTTGTGACCAACAGAGAGAGGTGAAGAGGAGGTGTTGAATGGGGAATGGATGTACCAGATCCTCCCCCGTTAACCCCAAATCTGGTTGAAACTTCTGCTACTCTGGTCTGACCAAAGGTTCTCTTTGTATTTTCCTCTTTTTCTTCCTTGAACCTTAAATTTCTCAAAGTCATTCTCCTCCAGGGAAATGTCATTCCACCACTTGATTCTGCCAGTAGCCAGCATGTCCCTACTGACTTGAATACACTTTTTCTCACATTGTGATGGTTCCTTTCTCAGCATATGCTGACAATACTATACAGTGTTTGAATAGCTGCTGTCTTTTTTTGCTGGAACTAGAGATAATCCTGAGCCTCTGACCTTCAAACACCTTTATTCTTCACCCAGTCCATGTCAGCTACACTGTGGTTAATACCTTCTGCAGTCTGTGTTGAGTCATCCCCAAGCAGAGTTGCAAATGTTTGAACTCTGATGTTTGTGATTGACTGTGTGGAGTTTGTTGATTTGGCCTTTGTGCGTGTCCCATTTTTACAGAGAAAAGATAATGAGACTAATGCCTCATACATTTTAAAACTGACCCTGTTGAAGTGATGAAAACAAATGGATTCAGTCTGGTAATCTGCCCTCTGCTTCTGGTCAGATTTCTTGGATTTCATTTTTTTTTTAAAACTATGGTCAAACAGGTGGAGGTTTTGGAGTGGTGGGGAGGGGGTTCAGTGAAAAGTTCAATCGTGTTTGTGAAATGATATTGTTTGATCACCAGTTGATTGCCACATATGAACTACCAAAGGAGGCTACAGCTTTATAGTATCACACTTCGTGTTTGCTGATGATTCCTTCCATGTTTTGTGGTGTTGGCCCAGGCAAGCATTAAAGCCTTGAAGAAGAATTATCTTGTCCTCCTTTGGAACTAAGAAATACCCTGATGCAGGTCTTTGCAGAGCTTCTTTTTCTTATTCATCTTCACTGGTTGTTCTTGGCACATAGGTGCCTGTTTCAAAGCATAAAGTGTTACCAAATGAGCAAAGTTAATGCTGTGTTCAAGATATGCATCATTGACATTGCAGTGCTTGAGATCAGGTAAAATCAGCAAAGACCTATTAAAGTAATCGCAAAACATCATTCTATGTTATAAAATGTCACTGTTAAAACTGTTTGCATATTTTGCCTTTCCTGTTCAGTTGAACTTTCATAGAATAGAATCTCTACAGTGTGGAAGCAGGCCATTCAGCCCACTGAGTCCACATCGACCCTTTGAAGAACATCCCACCCAATCCCTATAATCCTGCATTTTCCATGGCTAACCCACCTAGCCAGCACGTCCCTGCATACTCTGAGCAATTTAGCATGGCCAATCCAACTGACTGCACATCTTTGGACTGTGGGAGAAAACCAGAGCACCAGGTGGGAACCCACGCAGACACATGGTGAATGTGCAAACTTTACACAGACAATCACACGAGACTGGAATCGAACCTGGGTCCCGCAATTTGATAATTGCTCACTTTTCATTGTCCATGTTTTAATTGTGTTTATTCTTTTGAATTTTGAAAAGAATTTTAAGAATTTCCACTGTCATATTGACACCATACTATGAAGTCACAGCTGTGTTGGACGTACAGCTTCATAACCTTATATCCTGTTGAATTTATTGCATTACACCTGAGACCTTATATCTGTGAGAACTGTCAGTAAAAAAAATTGTTATTCAATACATTTTTCTCTTTTATGCAAAGAGCTTTTGCTGTGGGGAAATATTTGATACTTCTTTGCATGGTTTCTTTCTCAGTACAGCCAGTACTAACCTTACTCACTTTATATCGATACAAACAACTATTGATCTTTCACGCTTTAGAAAGAGCTCTGTATTGTACATTGTCACCATCGCTGAGATTTTTCCTAAATAATAAACTGTGTCTTATATTCAGTCAGATTTGGTAATTAAACTGATTTGTTTTCTTTTCAAATGCCTCTCTAATTTTACTTTGGAGTGAAGATATATCATAACAAGTCAGAAAAGATGCACAGTGTGCGCATCAGTTCAGTAAGAATAGTGCTATATATATGTGCAAAACAGATGGCTCGATCTAAAGACAAAATATGTGATAGAAAGTCATAGAGTCATATGACATGGAAACAGGCCCTTTGGTCCAACCAGTACATGCCGAACCTAATCGCAAAGTATCTAGTCCCACCTGCCTGCTCCTGCCCATATCATTCCAAACCTTTCCTATTCGTGTATTTGTCCAAGTCTCTTTTAAATGATGACTAACCCTATGATTTTAGATGAATGAATACTTCAATCAATGAATTATCTCATCTCCACTATAACATATCTACTCTTTATGATAAAGAGAATGATCAAGAAATTTTGGTTTGCGAGCTAACAGCTAGTGTCTTTGAATTCTTTTTTAATGCCATGAAGAAAATACTTTTTTTGTTCATAGATTCCCAAAAACAAAAGTCATGGAAGGCTGCTGGCCGTCTTTGATTTTGTTTTGCTTCCATATCTAATGGTCAATTTAGCTGTCAATTAAATATGATTTCTTTTTAAATAGATGGTATTTCTGTTTCAGTCTAACTGTGGACACAAAAAGGCATCAGTTCAGCTGCTGATTTTTTGCTCTCCTGCATAAGTAGTGAGAAAATTACCATCAGTTTCGAGGAAAGGAATGGGTCTGTCAGATGTACCTAGCACCACCTGACTGTACTCTTCTCCCTGACGAGGGATAGATCCATTAAAAAGCTTTTTTTTAATCTCTGTTACTGTGCCTTTTCGAGAACCCAGAAGGCTGGATATTTGTTCTTGCTATCAAGATTTGCATCAATGTAACTGTGCAACAATGGATTGTATTAAAACAAACAAAATATAGTTAATTTGCCATTCAAGCAGATTAGCAATGCATTGTCCTAATGGCTGGCTGGGGCTTGTTATATAAAAGTGAATTGTTGGTGTATTTAAGTCTGAATGAAGCATTGCATTTTTATTAATGTATAGCTGGTGGATAACTCATTATTGGTAAGCAACTGGCAAATCCATTCATGAATATTTCATGTTGACCTTTCCTGTGGATTAAATTTATTGAAGTTTACCTTGTATTTTTGTATCTGGTAATCTATTACAGCTTCACAGCCAGCCGTGTATAATAGTAAACACGGGGTGTTTTATTACTGAGTTCTTAAAAGGCTTTAGGAAATGACAAAAAACACAGTCTTGGGAATTATTGACCCGTTAGCTTGACATCTATTGTGGGAAAAGAAATGCTACTGTCTATTCTCAAAGAAACATTTCATCCACATCTAGAAATGGTAAAAGCAATACATCCAAGCCAGTATAGACTTATGCTGAGTAGGTTGTGTCTAATAAATTGTTTGAATTTGTTTGAGAAAAGAATAGATTTAGTCAATTAAGTTATGATATCAGATGTTATATCATTTCTTGCAGGGATGGTATTTAATGAACAATGCCAAGTAGTGAAAGCTTGTGAGATGTCATTTTGAAACCACATAAAAGATATTTAATTAAGTAACTAGGTGAAGTACACCCCCACTTCCAGTGACCATGGGACACCTCCACTAATGATATTTATTTGTGATAAGTTCAGTGTAAGCACATGACCAAGTTTGGAGTTCAGACTAAATTGAGTGTGATAGCAAGGCAGAGAAGAATATTACTCTGATTCTGACAACATTTATTGATTAATGATGTGAAAGTTCAGGTGTTTAATGCAGTGAAGCCAAAGGAATATATAACCAATGCAGGGTAGCCAATATACCCAAGAGAAGGACTCATTATTATCAAAGACTAAGTAGGAAAACGTCTGAAATAAAACCAGAAAATGCTGGAAATAGCAGGATTGGAAGCATTTGTTTGGAGAAAAATTGGGGTAATGGGTTGTATTTGGTGTAGTGGCTGAAGTCCACCCGACTGGGGAGAAGGCAGGTGTTACCCAACTTCAGTTGGGAGTGGTTGCTGGGCAGCAGCTTCTTAATAGTGGTCAGTTAGGTGCCTGGACCTAGGCTTTGCATTCAGGGATCATGTTACAAACAGCGAGCCAACACCCTCAGTAGTGTCTTGGCTGTGGGCTAGGGATGGGGCTGCAGGGGGGAGGTGCCATCATGGCTGCAGGATGAAAACGTATTGCTGGTCATATATCTTTGAAGATAAATAAACAATGTTCGTGTGTGCAGAGGCCATGCAGAGTCTGATGATCAGGGTTGTGGTGAGTGGTGTTGCTGAGAGGAGGAGGTAACCAAACATTATGTCTCACATTGGTAGGAATGGCAGGATCCTGAATAGATTTTGCCAAAAAAATAAAGAAAAGAAAAAATATGCATTTGGTAGTTGTGATATAAAATTGTTGTACTCAATGTTGAGTCCAGAAGGTTGTGACATGACAGCTGAATAGCACTGTGTTGTTCCTCAACTTTAGCTGTTTATTTAGTGTGAGGTCCCACACTAAATGAGTGGAGAGGTGTATGTCAGGTCAGCAGTAGGGGAGTGGGAGGTGTTAGGTTCTGGGGTTAGGAGTGGAGTATGTTCGGTCCTACTGGGAATTATGGTGGGGTTGGGGGGAGGGCTGAGTCGAGTTCTGGACAGTGAAGAGGAGTGATGTTAGGTTCAGGGGAAAGATGTGTTTCTGTATCTAGCAGTGGGGCAGATGTCAGGTTAGGGTGTCCAGAGGTAAGGGGTCTGGAGGAGATGTTGTTGAGGGATCAATGATAAGTTGGAGGAAGAGTTTAATAGTTACCCAAGAGTGAGATATGATATTTAATCTTCTGATTTTTCCTGGGTTAATGGCTGTAGAGCCTCTGAAATTTTTAAATTAAATGGATACTTTCGGAAGTGTCCAGGTACAGGGAATTATCCGTCAGAATTATCCATTTCCCAGGCGATTCACTCTGAGACTGCTATGTCAGGAGTTCTGCCATACAACTTCCATCTGTGCTGCAAAAACAACTGGCTGGCCATTGGAAAATCCATCCCAATCTACAGCTTTCAGTTTAATTTATATTTTGTATATTACATGTTTCGGGGAACCATGGTTTTAGTTTCATTGGTAGAGTTGTTTTTGTGAGCTTAGAGCTAGGAGGTCTGGAGAACTATGTACTGACATGCATTTTTAATGAAATTTTACAGGTTGGGTGAGTGGTTCAATACATTAAAAAGTAAGAGAATACTTCTCCGAGCTCTGCCACACTGGAGCAAGCTAAGGCGCACAAAGATCCTGAATGTGAACAAATCCGCAACCCAGTCAGAGTCAGATGAATTTTTCAGAAAGTAAACAAATTCCTAATTCATAAGCTGAGTCACATGAGTTTAACATGGAGGAAGTGCGACTCATTAGGTTTCAGATTAACTAAGCGAATCTTGGTCCTTCTGGTCCTCATCAGAAAGCTGTTTGTTTGAATAACTTTTTTCTGACTCTCAGTGGCAACATCCAAAAACACATCAAGTTTCACATGTAAGCTGATGATGTAACCTTAAATTTTAAAAGAACATGTGACTTAATGTACTTTGGCTGCCTGTGGCTCACCAGCAGCGCCTATCTGTTGTCTTTGATAGGCCATGCTGCTTGTCTAAAGTCCAGAATTAGATAAACATAAATTTCTCCGTATTTAAATGTTTGGAAGACCAAAACTATAGAACTCAGTTGCTCCATTCTATAGCCACGAACTTCATCCCTTAAACACACCACCTTCTGAGGTCAAACTGTGACCTTGCCTGTTTGACCCAAAGTTGAACTTCTGCTTCCATATCCTTTGCCTGAAGAAGACCACCTATTTCTAACTCAATAATGTCATCTTCTCTTGTTGAACTCAACCCCTGCAGTAATCTCCTTCCATGCCCTTGTTACCTCCAGGCTGATTATTCTGCTGTTCTGCTGACTGGTCTCCCATCTTGCACTTTCCCTAAACTTGCAATCAGCAAAGCCTCTTCTGCCTGGAATACAACACACACCACAGGCTGTTCTAACATCCTTGTGATTGTTGACTTGGAATGGCTCGCACTCTGACAATGTCTTGATTGTAAAACTCTTAACTTTGTTTTCAAATCAGTTGCTGTCTCTGTCATTCCCTTCAGCCCCACGATCATCTGAGATCTCTATATTCCTCTAATTCTAGCTTCTTGCCTAGGGATTTGAATAGCTGCCCTATTAGTGACAGCGCCATCATTTGCCAACCCCTTAAAACCTGATGTTTCCTTCTAAACCTGTGCTCCTCTCTATCTCTCTCTCCCTCTTACTTTAATGTAGAGTTGCTGGTGTTGGACTGGGGTGGGCAAAGTCAGAAATCACACAACACCAGGTTATAATCCAACAGGCTTATTTAAAATCGCAAGCTTTCAAAGCACTGCTCCATCGTCACTTCACCTGACCAAGGGACCACGCTCTGAAAGCATGGTTGGACTATAACCTGGTGTTGCGTGATCTCTTACTTTAAGACATTCCTGAAAACCTATCTCTTTGACTGAGCTTTTGGCCAGTTGTCTGCATGCCTCCATATCCGGCCTCCAGCCATATTTTGTTGGATGTGTTGTGGGATATTTTACTTGGCTAAAAGCATCATGTAAATGAAAACTGCTGTTTAGTGTACAGTTTGGTTTTATTTCTTACAAAATTACAATGAAGCAAAATTCAACATATTTGTGGTGTAAATTCTGTGCCAGTAATCAAAATGATGTCTGAAATAAAAATTGAATCTGATTAAAATTATGTAGATTAGGATTTTCCCATTTGATTGGTTAGGTGTTGAGGCAAATGAGTTAGGTAGACACTAACACATTACCAGACTCATCGTATTAAGTGGTTATCAGCTCATTAAAGAGCTGATTGGAAATGAATAGTTGAGAATCTCTCCCTATCAGGCTGCTTAATACTAGCTAATGCAAGCCTTTGGGTCCTGAGGCCTGCTTGTTGATGTCTATTCCGGATGGGTTTCAGCGGTGATGTAAAGTCCTTATTTGAAAAAGGAGGAAGGCATAGAATCCATTGTTAAAGAAGTCATGATGGGATATTTGGAAAGTCATCAGAGTCAGCATGGTTTCATGAAGGAAAAGTTATGTTTGGCTGTTTTGCTACAGTTCTCCACAGATATGTCAAAGTGGATCATGGGACTCCTGCACATGTCGTGTGCCTGGACTTCCAGAAGGTTAGCAGAAAGGGCTAAAATTTGGCAAATAGAGTATAACATAGATAAGTGTCCATTTTGGTTGGAAGAATAAAAAGACAACTTATTATCGAAATGGAGAGAAACTTCAAAATGCTTCAGTGCAGAGGGATCTGGGTGTTCTTACGCACAAATTGAAAAAAGAAACTGATATGCAGTTATAGCTGCCAATAAAAAAGGCCAATGGAATTTTGACATTTATTGCTAAAGGATTGGAGTATAAAAAATAGAGAAGAGTTGTTTCAACTGTAGACAGCATTAATGAGACCGCATATGGAGAACTGCATATCGTTTTGGTCCCCTTACTTGATGAAGGATGTAATTGCATTGGAGGCAGTTCAGAAAAGGTTCACTGGATTAATTCCAGATATGAAAGCCTTCTCTAATGAGGAGAAATCAAGCAGTTTAGGTCTTTGGTATCTGGAGTTTAGAAGAATGAGAGGAGGTCTAATTGATGTATATAAGATACTAAAAGGGATTAGCAAAATAAATGCAGAGAGGATATTTCCTCATGTTGGACAATCTAGAAAGAGAAGTCATAGTTTTAGATTAAAGGGTGGGAGATTTATAACAGAGATGAGCAGGATTTATTTCTCTCATTACTTCTCTGAATCTGTGGAATTCACTACCCCAGAGTGTGGTGGATGTTGGCATAAACTTATGCATGAATTTAAGAAGGAGATAGACAGACTTTTTAAAATCAGTAATGGGTTAAAAGTTTATAGGGATCAGGCAGAATGCATAGTTGATACCAAGATGAGATAGACATGATTGTATTAAATAGAAGAGCAGGCTCAAGGGACTGATTTGCTTACTCCTGCTCCTAGTTTTTATTTTCTTATGTGAGCAGGGAGGTTTTTTCTTCTGATTGTGGAATAGGGATTGCGGGAAACAGACATCAGAGGCAAGGGAAGGGGACATTTCAGAAGCTACCTGATAGACCTCTTGCTTCCATTCATGCCTCCAATTGCCTTCAAGTTTAGGTAACTAGCGGCCCTGTTCTTGCAAAATCAGCAGTCAGGATGTCCTGGTTTTGCAGTTGGGAAACTAGCCACATTTCTCACCCACGGTGGAGGTTGAGTTGATGACCTTGAATGGCCATTAATTAATCACGAAAGGGCCTTACTTGCTGGCACATTGAGGAAGTTGCTCATTGACCTTCTTGCCTAGCAGTTCATTGCAGAGCAGTAAGAATTGGTGAGTGGTGTGAGTTTCGCTCCAAGTCCTACTCGTCCAATAGTTTCCCCTTTTCTCCACCATTCTCACTCCATCCGAAAAAGGGGAAAATTCTACTTGTAGAAGTTGGAGCGAAGTTAAAAATAGCCAGGATTCTTAAATACTGTGCTGTGCACAAGGTACTGGTGTTGAAAGAGTGTTTGTGATTGTTTCAGTCCATTTGGGCGACATTTCTAGTTAGGAAAAATTTTGTAGAGTTCAGTGAAGAATTAAGGAACAGCAATTGTAAGGTTGGTCAAGGAGAAAAAGGGACTGCTTTATTTATTATGCTCATAATTTTCTGAATGTTCTAAATATCAGCTACATTAATGATTGATAATAAGCCACAGCAAAGTAAGCAATAACCATGAAAAGAAGACCTTTTCTGGATGTTCAATGTTTATGTAGCATCTTTATTTTCCAGAGCTAATGCTCACAACTGGATAATATTATTATTTCTGCCTGTTCCTTGCATCAATTTAATAAGTGTGTGCTGCAAAGAACTTAAAAGTCGCTGATGCAATGTAAGGTGAAGAATCTAATATATACATCAGTTGTTGTGTTAATGAGCAATCTCAACTACAGCAGACTATTCCTGGCCTCAGACAAAAAGATATAACCCAATGTGTTACTTAATCCATGGTTTTCTAACGGTGAATTTTCAGTTATAGTTTGGCCTTGTATAAGACCTTCTAATTGAATTCTGCAGACCAATGATTTGATTTGGAGCACACAAGTAATGTTTTGAGGAATAGAAATGAGAGGGTGGGTTTATTAACATAGCAGCAAAGGGGAAATAGAAATTCCATGTGCAGACTTTGCTGAGTAAGAGATAGATAGGAGTCAGGATGTGATGGGATTAAGGATACCATGAACACCCACAAGTATACACAGGAACAATTTAATGAAGTTAAGGGAATATACAGTTTAGAGTCCTTGGGGCATTTGTGAAAAGTCAGATTTTAATCACTTGGTTAAGAATTTCCTGGATTAACGCCAGCCATGAATATTGCTGATATCTCTGACCTTTCAGTGTTTGGGTATTTCTTTAATTTGCTTTGTTCTGGCCTTCCTGAGAGAGCACAGCAAGTCGGAAAGCCTTCTCCAGTTCAAGTCATAAATCCATCTCTTCAGTTCTGCCAAAACAGTTTCTTAAAATGCAACTCATTCATGAATTCCTGTGTTTGGGATCATTGTGTTCTTTTTATCTCAAATATGTGATCTTCTTATAAAGATGTGAATTAAAATGGGGATACAGTTATTGTTGACTGACTTCAGTTTGTAGTTATAAATGTAGGCTTCAGTTCGGGCTGGTTCTTTTTTACTGTTGGTTTCATGAAGTTTGGTTCAAAATGCCATCAGGCAGCGAGACTCACCACACCTCAGTGTAGAAGTACAATGGTCATAGGTGATGCAACTGTCGGGGGATAGGCTGTTGTTTCTGCAACCACCAACATTTTCTCCTATGGTGTGTGCTTCCCTTCTGAATGAGGACAAAAGGTTTGGTGCAGGAAAGTAGAACCATCATTATTCATGAAACTAACAACAAAAGTAGGCAAAGGATTGAGATCCCTGTAGATAGAGTTTCAGGAGATAAGGAGGAAGTTAAAAAGCAGGACTTCAAGCAGTAAAACCTCGACTATTCCCCGTTCCACATATGAATAAACAACATGGGTGGACAATTAGTATTGGGGTAGATTTCAGACTCTTAGGGCCAGGACAGGGGCAGGAATTTTTTTTAATCAATCTATTCAGCAAAATCATCATAGCAGCAGGTGGGACTTGAACCCAGGCCTCCTGGTGCAGAGTTAAGGACATTACCATGATGTCACAAGATACTTCAGGAACAGGAGTCGCCTGTACAAGATGTAAGGATTTCACGTGTTTGGTGTTGTGACCAAGGTCTTCACTGTCAGGTTAACTAGTGCTAGGGTGTGGATTTAAACCAATTTGATGGAGATGAGTGGATTACATGTTAAAAAATGCAAGAGGATGGGGAGAAACAAATAGAAACGAAATAAGTACTAACTGACAAATAAAATGGATCTGTTGGGGAAAATTCAAGGCATTTCAAGAAGAGTTCAGAAGCCTAACAGAAGGTGGTAAAAAGGTCATTGGGCTGCAGATATAAGTAGTCACCTAGAATTATGATAGAAAGGCAACAAAGAAAACTTGGTTCAAACAAGATGAAGAATGGAAGCTCAATATTCCTGAACCTGATGTAATCAAAAAGCAGAAGGAAGGCAAAGAAAAGGAAGAGCTTGATCAATAATGTGGATGGAACTTAATATCCTCTTTATCTATCTATTTGGTTAGAATTAATGAACAAAAAAAACAGCTATTACACTGTTGTTATGTGCTGTAGGCCACCAAATAAAAGGAAGAAAATAGAGAGGAAATTTGCTGCAAAATTGCAGAGAAGTGCAAGAACATTGGAATAGAGGTAATGGGAGACTCCAATTATCCAAATGTAAACTTTTACACAACATAAATAAGCAAAAATGACAAGGAATTCCTGAAATGTACAGAAGAGAACTTTCTTGATCACTGTGTTTTCAGACCAACTAGAAAGAAAACAGTTCTGGGTAATGAAATGGGGAAAACGTAACATGTTTTTGTGAAAGAACGTTTGCGGAACAGTGATTATAGTATCACTCACTTTAAAAAAGTTATGGAAAAGTACAAGTTGAAAATCAAACATGACACTATTACACAAGAGGAGGGCTCATTTCAGTAAGTTGAAAAGGGGTCTGGCCTGGCTGGATTGAGTTATAGGGTGGTGCATAAAACAGGCAATCAGCACTAGAAGACCTAAAGGTAGAAAAGATTGAGTTGATAGACTGCTCCCATGGGGGAAATGGCAGGACTTCCAAAGGTAGAGCTTTCTGGATGACAAAATAAATGAAGATTAAAATAAAATAGGACAATAAATGTTGGTTCATTAAAAAAAATGAACTGAATAGGTAGAAAAAGAGGGAGAATTGAAACTAGAAGTATGAGGGTAAGTATGAAAAAAGACAACAGGTAAATTAAAAGAAAAATCAAAAATCTTTTGTAAACTTATAAAAGTTGACATTAAATTACAGTCAACAGGTTTATTTGAAATCACTAGCTTTCAGAGTGTTGCTCTTTCGTCAGGTGAAGTGGTCATTGCAACTGATGAAGGAACAGCACTCCAAAAGCTTATGATTTCAAATAAACCTGTTGGACTATAATCTGGTATCATGTGACTTCTGTCTGTCCACTCCAGTCCAACACCAGCACCTCCACATCACTTATAAATAGAGAGTGTAGTCAATGTATTGGTCTAACCACTTCTAGATCAAAGGGAAGTCATCTTGTGGAGACATTGGGCATAGCTGAGGTGAAAAATAATTTTTTTGCATCTGGCTACACAAGGGAAGAGAGCTCTGTCTATGTCTCAGTCAAGAGGATGGAAGTGGAGTCATTTCTTTGGATGAAAATTGATGAACAGGAAGTCCTGAAACATTTGTCCATGCTCAAAGAAGAAAAATTACCCAGTTCAGATGGAATAAATCCTAGCTACTCCTTAGATGTTATAATGATGACAAAGGACTGGAAGATTATAAATATTACAATCCCAATTCGTAAAAAGAAAAGGAACAGTGGGATGCACACGACAAGTACAGGCTTGTCAATCTAACGTTGGTGTTAGGAATGCCTGCAGATACATGGACCCAAGACGAAAAGAATAGCTGCATGAAAAAGTATGACTAGAGAAATGAAAGCCAGCACAGATTTATGAAGGCCAACTTGTATTTGGTCAACTTGATTCAATTCTGAAGTGAAGCAATTGTGAAAGTGGATGATAGTTGTGCAGTAGATGTTATGTGCGTGACCTTTCAACAAGTGTGTAATAAAATATTACAAAATAGAATCATTTGTAAATTTGAGGCCAACAGGTGTAAAGAGATTTGGATTTAAAATTGACACAGAAATGCAGGGCAGGAATTAACACTTCTTTCTCAGCCTGGAAGAATGTGCAGTGGTATCCTCAGGGGCAGTGTTAGGAAATAATAGTAAAATTTTAAATTGGATTCACGAACAGAGAATCTTGGGGTGAACACAGACAAGTCTTTGAAGCTGGCAGCACAAGTGAAAAAGCTGTTGAAAAGGCATATGGAATTGTTGGCTTCATGAATAGAAACAGTAGGCCAGAATTTAATGCTCCATGCACTAAGTAAGGGGGTATGTGTCTTCCGGAGTGATTAATTCCCGCCCCCACCAATGAGAGTGAGACTTGGAAATGTCACAAACTGGTTCAACTTATGTTGCACACTTGAAAATGGAATTACAGCACAGTTGTAATTTACAAGTTTTAGTGGTTTTTTTTTCGAAAAAACATTTTTGTGTCAAGCTCAAATCAGTCATTTGAAGGCTAATTGATGAGCTTCTCAGTGAGAGTTGAGTCTCAACAGTGAAATCCTACCTTGACAGAAGCTGTTGGAAGCATTTGGTTCCTCAAGATCATTGTTGGAGTTTGTGCTTCAGGGCATTCAACAGTGAGAGGTAACAAGGTGTAGAGCTGGATGAACACAGCAGGCCAAGCAGCATCAGAGGAGCAGGAAAGCTGACGTTTTGGGTCTGGACCCTTCTTCAGAAATGGGGGAGGGGAAGGGGACTCTGAAATAAATACAGAGGGGGGAGGCAGATGGAAGGTGGATAAAGGAGCAGATAGGTGGAGAGGAGACGGACAGTTCAAGGAG
>NC_063336.1:93400167-93426905 GCF_021869965.1 Rhincodon typus | reverse complement strand
TGCTGACGTTTTGGGTCTGGACCCTTCTTCAGAAATGGGGGAGGGGAAGGGGACTCTGAAATAAATACAGAGGGGGGAGGCAGATGGAAGGTGGATAAAGGAGCAGATAGGTGGAGAGGAGACGGACAGGTCAAGGAGGCGGGGATGGAGTACCTGATTTGCTTCAGGACATGATGGAGCAGTTTCAGGGCCAAAGAGATTACCAGAGGGTTGCAGTGGGAGAGAGATCCACTGAGGTCTTTCTGGAAGGAGGAGGGTAACTTCTTCAATGTAGGCATCCCTCGAAGAGACTTCGCAGTGGGGTTAAAACTGATTCAGAGATAGTAGGAACTGCTGATGCTGGAGAATCTGAGATAACAAGGTGTAGAGCTGGATGACAACAGCTGGGGACAACAGTGAGAGGCAGTTTATTTTCTTTCAGATCTCTTCATTGCTACCCCTGGCCTTGATTCCCATCCTTGGCACTGATTGCCCCCTGGTTGAGGAGACTGGATGCTCCCTTCCATCCCCTAGCCACATGAGTTAGCGAGGCCACCCTGGTTTCACAGTCAGAAAACAACTACTTTTCTTGCTTGTTGGAAAGGCAGGTAATTAGGCCTGTGGCGAGCTGAAGCCCTTAAATGGTTGTAAACTGTCCTCTTAAGGTTCTTAATAGGTGGCAAGTTAAGAAGGCTTCCTTTGGACTTTCTTGTTCAACACTTAGTGTCATAGAGTCATGCAGCAGGGAAACAGTCCCTTCTGTCCAACCAGTCCATGCTGACTCTGTTCCCAAACTAAATCAGTTCCCCCTGCCTGCACTTGGCCCATATTCCCCCAAACCTTTCATATTTGTGAATTTATCCAAATGTCTTTTAAATGCTGTAACTGTACATGCATCCATCACTTCCTCTGGCAGTTCATTCCACACATGAACGACTATCTGTGTAAAAAGTTAACCTTAATGTCATTTTTAAATCTTTCTCCCCTTACTTTAGAAAATGCCCCATAGTTTTGAACTCCCTTGTCCTAAGGAAAAGATCCTTGTTATTAACCTTATCAATACCCCTCATGATTTTATAAACCTCAGTAAGATCACCCCTCAACCTCCTGTGCTCCAGTGAAAAAAGTCACAGTTTCTCCAGTTAATTTTTCTGTCTCAAACCCTCAATTCCCAGCAACATCCTAGTAAATATTTTCTGAACCCTCTGCAGTTTAATAATATCCTTCCTAGAATAGGGTGATCAGAACTGTTGACTTGGCAAGAAAGGGGCAAAGATGCCTCCAGGGTCAGTTTGCCCTCCTCACCACCTCCAGGGAGGGGATAATTGTATGCATAGAATATAAATCAAAGAGAATATGCTAAACCTTTAAAGAACACTAATTAGTATTCAGCTAGGATATTGTGGTCAATACTGGGAACCAGACTTTAAGAAGCATTTCAAGGACTTAAAGAGGATGCAGAGATTTATTACAATACCTTTTAGGGATAAAAGCTTCACTTGTTTAGAAAAATGAGAAGAATGGCATTGATTTCATTCAAGAGGAGAAGATTAAGTCAAAATACGATCAAGTTATTCAAAATTTTAAAAAATTTAGGACGAACAATAAGGTGATCTACCTTATAGTGGAAAGAAGGTCATAACTAAAGGAGACAAAGCCACTATGATGAGAACCCTGGCAACATGAGAGCAATAAAAAAAAACATAATTTGTCTTGATATGAAAATGCATTCCCTGTAAAGGTCGTGGGAGTAGATTCCATGACTTTCAAAAAGGAATTGGATAAATGCTCGTAAAGAAAAGTCTGCTGATATTAATATGAGAAAGAGCAGAGGAGTGGGACCAATTAGATAACTATTTCAATGAGCTGGCACAGGCATGGGGGGCTGAAGGATTGCCTTCTGTGCTGTAAAATGACACGGTTCAATGATATAACCTCTGCTGACTGATTTACCTCCACTCTTTTGCACTTTACAATCTTGGTTCCCTGAAATAAGGACCTTCGTTTTCACCTTGACTGTTCAATGAAAAATAGTGACTATATCTTTTATCTTCCTCCCTTAATAACAAATGCAAGAAAAATACAATTTCCCCAGGATGTTTGGCTTTCCCAGGGTCACGTGAATCACTATCAAAATTGCATATGTGAAACAGTATGCTTCATCAGTGGACGCTGATTCTGTTTAATACAATTGTGACATGCCACACAGATGACAATAATTAATTTTGCACGATCTAGCCATTGATTTCTGTATTCTGTTTTTTACCTGGTGTGTTATACCTTATTTTTTTTTAAAAGAGGTGAACATTGTGGTGCTTTCTTCCCCACTGGGGTTTTTCAGTCCAGTAACAATTCCCTGCCCTTTCTTTCTGGCCCTTCATATTTCTTTAAACTATCACAGAGCACATAATTTCCCTTCTGTACGTACATAACTTTCAGTTCTGACACTTCACTGCAAGCCCATTGCAGTCTGGACTTTAGATGAAGCCTTTAAGATGAGATTGTCACCACCCATTTTATATCTTCTAGTGTCTATGACAAAATGCCACATATTAATTCTGGGAATAGAACGTGCATCTAATTTGAGCGCTCAACAAGAACACCAATCATTCACAAGGTGGGCACAGCATAATCAACTGAACAATCCCATTGATACTGTTTTAGCAATGTATCTTAGTCTTAGTATTAAAGGCGATTGATTGGTGGCATTGGCATTGGCAAAAACAGCAGCTGCAATTTATGAAACTACAAATTGATTTGAATCCATTAGGTGAGCGAGATAAACATTGCAATGGAACTCTGCAGTCTTCAGATGGCTGATTAACTCAAGGCAGCAGCCTGTTGTCATTTTGTAGAAGCAGTATTTGGTTGTTTCTGCTTCAGAACCCATGGCAAACATAAGTCAGAAGCTCTGCTACTGTCCTTTAAAATTGCATTAATAGTCCCAACTATGTTATTTAGTCCCTGATTTCCAATGGAACAAGGTGTACTGCTTGTTGCAGTTGGGCATTTTGACTTTTCAACAGCCTGTGGGCTAATAAAATTGCCAATCCCATTTTTATGTTCTTTCCACTTTAACAACAATGATTCTCCCTGTGGCCAATTGGCCCTGGACACAGTGAACTCCACTGTTACAAACAGTCCTCTTTCCTCGACCTGTCATCCTTCAATTTTCTCGATATTGTGGAGTTGAAAACAATCTGTGAAATTTGACAGTGCCTCATTCATTACTCTTTCTCCACCAAGCCTTTGTCCCTTTCAATTTTTGACCAACTCAAAACCTATAGACTTTCTAATTGTACAGTGAGTTTTATAGTAACTTGAAATGTTTCATTTGATCTTAACTTCTGAAGTGCCCCTGCCAAATTGCTTTGTGGAGACGAACATGTTGGAATGAATGATATGTTCATACTTATTGTGATCAGAAAGGTATGCTCAAGAAGTAGGGCATCACAGTGTCAGATTTAGATGCTCAATCTACTGTCATATCACAATGAAATAAGCCTATTTTACTTGTGTGGAACAAATTGTGTAGCAGAACAATCATGACAGATAGTCAGAGAGATATACAGCATGGAAACAGACCCTTGGTGCAACTCGTCTATGCCGACCAGATATCCTATATAAATCTTGTCCCATCTTCCAGCATTTGGCCGCATCTCCTTTGAAAAGTTTACTTATTGTGGTTTGCTCACATCTCCTCAATATAAATGAGAAGGTTGACTGCTTTTATGCATTATTTGTTTTTAGTGCAATATCTATTGATAAAAGTGCTTTGTGTTTACTATTATATAACCACATGTTGTCTTCATTGCAGATCAGCCCTGTGGTGGATTAGTTCAAGGACCAAATGGCACAATAGAAAGTCCTGGATTTCCTTATGGTTACCCAAATTATGCGAACTGCACCTGGATTATCATTACAGGAGAACGGAACAGGATACAGCTGGTATTCCAGATCTTTGCTTTAGAAGAAGACTTTGATATTTTATCCGTTTACGATGGTCAACCACAGCAGAGCAACTTGAAAATGAGGTACAGTGTCATTTGTTTATGGAAAGAGCTGGAATATACTTGTCAGCATTAAAGTAGTTGATAGATGTGTTTGGTAGCTCTTTGTAAGAGCTAATGCAGAACTTGTGATTGTTGCATGCAGATCAGTCCATTCTTTTGATTAAAAACATATACATTCATGGGTGAAGAATTTAACAAATACTTCATTTTGCTATTTGAAATTTCTTATGTTCCATTATGTCTTTTAGCTGCTTTGTAAAAGATAAAGCCTTCCTGATTTGGGAGCAACGGTTCAATTTTGCAATTTTTCCTTTTTTACCCTGGTCAGGGGTACAGGTTGATGGTTTGTTCCGAGAGCTTTGCCAATGGCACTTTGTCTTTGACTTTACACAGCATCGTTTGTGGCAACAGAGTCTCTGCTTCTTCGCAGTGGGATATTTTGGTCTTCTCACATCATAGCACAAGTTAGGCTCAGACATGAATTCTGGACTTAAACCCACGTCATGTTCCCTGATGGATTGTGCTTAATCCCTTGAAAGGATTGATTATAATGCCTACTTTATATCTCATTAGTTGTAGTTGTAGTTTACTTTGTCGGATTCTTGGCAAATGAAGTGAAAATCTCCAGTTTTTGTGTAGCAACATGATGTAACTGAAAGCATTATTAAAGCCAAAATCATCATATGACAGCTGCTTCACAAACAACATTACAACTGGAGGATTTTTTTTTAAATTAACAAGCATTGTCTTTAAATTAGAAATTTGGTAACTGATGGAGAATAAATTTTTGGTTTAAGAAGCACAATACAATATTCATTTAAACACAATTGACAAAAAGCCCAAATGATAGATTCCCCCCAAGAAAGCAATATCTTCGATCTGCCTTTGGTCTAGTTGGTGCAGAAAAAATTGTGACAGTGAAATAATTTGTAAATGATGTCAGCTGGAAGGCAAAACATTTCATAGTTCTGCTTTCAGATTTATTGCTGGGAATTATAGCAAACCTTTATAAGAAAGCCATCTATCTGCACTGAATTTCTAACAATAGGCACAACAACAAACCAACCATTGTGACATTGACTAATTTTAGGAGGGCCATTGGCTGGATGCTGCTACTTTTAATAACATTACACTATCACTTGCAATTTGATTTAAATTGTGTCTCTCGTAAGTACAAGTGGCCATCTTAATATTTGATGACATAGCTGGGGATAGAAAGAAACCTTGACAGAACAACAACTGAAGTTTGCTGTACACAATATTATCTGTTATTAATTGGAATATAGCGAGATTAATATTATTGTTGAATTAATGTTTGGTGATTTAGAAAAGCTGAAAGAAAGATGTAAACTATGACAAATGCCCAAATAGGTACCTGATAGAAAATGACAAATTTGCAACTTATTCAGAACTCTTATGAAAATTGATCATGACCTAGGTCCCAGGTACAGGTCAAGAGGTCAACTAAGCTAACTACAGTAAAGGTAAAGTTGCCATATTTCCAGAGGACCATGCAACTACTATCTTAGCGAGACAACCGGTGATGAGTTTAACCTGAGGGACATCACACTTCAGGCAAAGGGCAGGGTTGAGAATGCAAGACCTTCATGGTGTCTTCAGCTGGTACAGGATTTGCAGCTTTTGGCATCACTCTGCATCATAAACCAGCTATCTAGCCAGGTGAGCTAACTGACCCCATTAAGTTTTTAAATGTTGCAAATAGGTATTGATAATGATCCTGTACTGAAAGCATCTCAATCAATAAGCATTTTCTAGTGGGTAAGTGTCTCAAGAAATGTGAAGCTAAGGTGCAATAAAAAAGTATAAGGCTCAGAACATAATCTGACTGGCAGACCTGTTCCTATTTTATTATTCAATCAGGCATGTAAAATATCAACCACTAGTTAGTCATTGCTTCAAAACAGCAAAAACAAAATCTGAAGGAGGAAGGAAGACTCCAGCAACAACCTGAGAAATGTAATATTTCTGTTCCATGACAGCCAATGCTTTGGAATTTTCTCATGCTGCCATTCACAAATCTGTCTTTACAAGAAGGCATTTTAGAAGTGAAAGCACTGATACTGTGGCCACTGGGGTTCCACAGAGATCAGTACTGGGACCACAAAAATCCTTGAATTCTGGAGACGTACCTGAAGATTGGAAAACTGCCAATGTGACACCCCTATTCAAAAAGGGAGGGAGGCAAAAAGCAGGTAACTAGGGGCCAATTAGCGTAACATTATTGGAATCAATATAAGGAAGTAAGAACAGAGCAGTAGGAAAATCATAATCTAATTCAGCAGACTCAGCATCATTTCATGAAAAGGAAATCACGTCTGACTAATTCATTGCCGTTTTTTGAGGAAGTCTCAACCAGAATGGATAGAAAGTACCAGTAGATGTGTCGTTTTTGGACTTCCAGAAGGTTTTTGACAAGGTACCTCACAAGAGTTAAATCATAAGATAAGAGCCCATGGTGTTGGAGGTAGTATACAGGCATGAAAAGTGAATTGGCTAATGGGTAGGAAACAGCAAGTGGGGATAAGGTGTTCTTTTCAATGTTGGTGACCCGTAGCCAGTGTAGTTTTAAAGGGGTCAATGCTAGGAATGCAACTGCTTGCAATATATACTAATAACTTGGAGGAAGGGAGCGAATATACTGCAGCCAAGTTTTCAAATGATTTAAAAAAAGAGTGGAACGGCAGGTTGCAAGAGGGAAACAAATAGTTTACAGTGAGATATTGATGGGTTACGTAAGTGGCAGAAAGTTGGCAAGTAGAGTATAATGTGGGAAAATGTGAAGTTGTTCATTTTGAAGGGAGAACAAAAGATCAGAGCATTATTTAAATGGAGAAATACTGCAGACAGGTGCAACACAAAGGGACATGAAAAATAGAAAGCCAGCACACAGGTGCAGCAGGTAATCAGGAAGACTAATTGAATGTTGGCCCTTGTTTCAAGGGAGTTGGAATATAAGAATAATGAAGTCTTACTGCAACCGGATAAAGTGCTCGTGAGACCACATTTGGAGAGCTGTGAGCAGTTTTTGTTCCCTATTTAAGGAAAGATCCCATTACATTAGCAATATTTCAGAGAAGGTTCACTGGGATTATCCCCATACTGTCTCATGAGCAAAGGCTAAACAGCTTAGGACTTTATTTACTGGAGCTTATAAAAATGAGAGGTGATCTCATTGAAACATATGGGATTCTTAAGGAGATTGACAGGTCAATGCTGAGAGGATATTTCCTCTCACGGGAAAATTTAGGATCTGAAGACACAGTCTCAGAATCTAGGGACATCAAGTTAAGACTGAGATGAGGAAGAATTTCTTCTGTCAGAGAGTTGTGAGTCTTTTGAACTCCTTACAACAAAGAGCTGTGGGGCAGACTCCTTGTGTATACTTAAGGCTGAAATAGATTCTTGATCAGTAGGAGAGTCGAGAGCTATGGGGAAAGGGCAGGAAAGTAGATGTGAGCAATGTCAGATCAGCTATGATCCTATTGAATGATGGAGCAGGCTTGAGGGGCCAAATGGCCCACTCCTGTTCCTATTTCTTCTGGTCTTATTGTCTTTATAGTGTGTTTCTCTTATGATACATCTCACTGTTTTTACCAACAGGGGAGTATCCTATACCAGACAATTCTGGTCCAAGGCCAGGGAACTGGAATTTCTTAACACAACAGGAGTGGAACATTCAATTAAAACTCAGCCAGTCATATTCTTTCCATCCTTTTGGGTTGAGGTGGGGGGCGCATAAAGAAATTTCAGTGATTAGCTTGTGTGCATTTTTACCACCTTTCGGCTCTTTTTGACAAATCTGCCAGAATTTTGTTTGTTAAACAGCCCCAACATATCATTCTGTGGAAAAATTATGAAAAACCTAGAAATATAACTGAAGATGTGAATTGATTGCGTATGAGCGGCAGCAATATAAGAATATCTGCATGACTTAATTACAAAGGAGGAGGCTTTCCTGTGTTTTCAGTATGGTTTTAAAGATTGACAAATAACAAAGTCCATGTACAGAATTAAGCGCAGCATTACTGTATGAAAATGTTGTCTGTGTGGAAGCTATATTTAGTCCCCTACACTAAAGTTGAAAACAATGAGCTCAATTGTGTAAAAAGAATGATAGAAGTGAGTTCAGCAAACTTATTAGCAGTGCCTAAAAACAATCCCTGTAGTGAAAGTTGAACATAAATAACACAGCTATGATTGTAAACAAATGTAATGCTGAGAGAAATCACTGTAAACTTAAACCATTTGTTGTAAACATAAATTCCATTACTCCAATGGAATTTGCTTCATTGAGGACAGTCATTGAACAATGTGATAACGATTTATCCAAACAGTATTGAATGGCCAATCATTCTTTGAAGCAAATGATGTGAACAAGTGTGGAACAAGCATTTTGCACAATCAGCTTCACTTGTCCATGTTGTGGGCTTCATCCTGCTTAGTTATTTATTTCAAAACTCGACTTTCTCCAGAATTTCAGTCTGTTTGCTGCCAGGAACATATAGAGCCAGAAACACTTGAGGCTCATGAGATCTTGGATTACTTGTTCCAGTTTTGGTTTGGATTTTTCAAAGCTTTCTTTTCAATCAACAGAGAAAACAGCTTCTGTCAACAGATCTGGAACTCAAATCTTGGAAGCTGTACCTTCTGCCCTTGTGGAGATGTGTATCTGAGAAACAGAATCAGTTGGCCGAATATAATGTAATACTTAGAATTACATAGTATTTTATGAAGTTGTATCCCTATGCTTCATGCAACAATTTACTTTTGAAGCGAATGGGTTAGAAACTTTCCCCAGGTATACAATATATGAAACAGCTCACAATAGTGAGCTCCGAACATTGGAGATGGTGTGGGTAAGCATCAAATGTGACAACTCCAGAACAGCTTGCTGTGTTTGGTGGAGCAACAGTTGAAGGAGAGAGGGAATATTTGATTGGAGGGACAGTATTTGCAGGAAGAAGGGAGTGTCTATTGGGAGGAGGAGCAGTGAGGGTGGGAGACAGGAAACCTTGATTGAGATAATAGTGGGTGCAAGAGAGAGAGAGAGAGAGAGAGAAAGAACCTCTGATGACAGAGGCAGTGAGGGCAGAAGAGAGAAAAGCTTAGTCAGGGTGAATGTGCAATCTTCAATTGGAGGAGTAGCAATCACGAACATGGTTGGGAGAGGCAGAGAGGAAGCTGTGTCTGGAAGTTAGCAGCACTCAGCAAGAAGTGAGGGAGGAGAGCAGTAGGACAAGGTCTTGGAGCCCAAAGAGAGACCGCTCCTCAAAGGATGACAGCATTCTAGATTGATTGGCCAAGGATTGGAAAGGCAAGAGATACTGGAAAATTCCCTGATGGCCAAACGGCCTGTGAGGGGAAGGGAGAGTCTGCTGTAAGTAAAACTGATGGGCTTGCAGAGTCTCTGTGTATCAGTCTTGGATTATAATAAAACTGGGGAGTCCTTCCCATTCAGCAGCACTGGATGGGTGGAAGGCTCAACTTGAATCATTGCAATCAAAGGTTACAAACCTGGTGGATAAGTCCCATCAAGGTCAAATAAAGACACTCAGTCTGGACTGGAGTCTATGGGTTTAGTCTCAATGAGAACCTAATTTTTCTGATGGCCAGATTTACGATGCAGATGAATTAATGATCTGATATATGGAATCTTTTTAAAAATTCTTTTCATAGGTTGTGGACATTATTGTCTGGGCCAACATTGATGCCCATCCCTATTTGTCTTTGTGAAGGTGATGGTGAGCTGCCTTGAAATGCTGCAGCCCATTTTCACAGTGCCATAAGAAAGGGAGTTATGGGACTTATATCTAAGCACAGTCAATGCTTTCAATTTTGTAAGAGCCATGTACATCAACAAGCAGGTGCATAGATGATGCCTAGGTCAATAGATAATGGATAAGAGCTCAGATTATTCCAGTATTTGGTGAGATGAATGGATTTTTAAAGCTGTTCATTATCTAAACCAAACTTTCAATTTATGTGCATCCTCCCTACTCCTTTCACATTTGATCTGTGCTCCTGAGAACATATGTTTGCAAAAGGGAGTTGACATCTCAACTGTGAGATGAGGGGAATGGAACAGGTATGAGCGGATGTAGAAGGGGATGTGTAAGAAAAAGTGAAACTGCAACCAGTGAGTAAAGAGCTGGAATGAGAGGAAAGTTAGAATGGGATGTATTAGCACAGGTAAAAGGAGAGATTTGTAAAGAAGGGTATGCTGAGACGATTGGACTGAGATATATAAATGGAGATGGAGAATGGGACCAGTCAGAAGAGAGGTGCATTGGGATGTCTGAGAAGAGAAGTATAATCTGCATGGAGGAAAGTTAGGCTGAAGCCAATGAAAGATGGAACTTGAATAGTGCCCTCAAGGAGAGAGAGAAAGGAAGAGCAGGAATTGTGTAAATAAGCAGCAATCTGGAATGTGTTGCATGTTGGTGTATATAGGTTTTTGCTAACATGGTGACAGTTCAGTGACTTCATTATGCTGACTGTAGACAAAAGCATCATGCCCAGAGGGGTTTGTAGCCCAGCCAGTACAAAGAAAAGTCAGAGGGAATATTATTGAAGACATGCAGAATGTTCTGTTCCGACCTCTTTAATCTTGCTTTGATTGCACTCCTAGGTCCCCATTGACCTGCCCAAGATCATAGCCAATCACTTAACTACATGTTGGTGAATAAACACTTGTGTGATCCTATTAGTCTGCGATCTAGATGACTATACGATCCAAGGCCCAAAATCTTGGTCTCTTGAATCTATCCATTTGGGCGCAACCTGTTAACATGGTGCAGCTGAGGCATCAAGAATGGATGCTATTCAATTTCTCAGCCAGCAACTACCAGATTGTACCTGCAGAGATGCATGCAAACACTGCTGAACTAACTGACTAGTTAATCAGGGTTATTTTAGTTATTTTGATGGAAGAGGAGTTTTAACCAGGATTATGGGAATGTAACAAAAACAGAAGTTGCTGGAAAAGCTCAGCAGGTCTGGCGGCATCTGTGAAGAGAAATCAGAGTTAATGTTTCAGGTCCAGTGACCCTTCCACAACACAAAGGAAGTTCTGAAGAAGGGTCACCGGACCTGAAATGTTAAATCTGATTTCTCTTCGCAGATGCTGCCAGATCTGCTGAGTTTTTCCGGCAACTTCTGTTTTTATTTCTGACTTACAGCAGGTGCAGTTCTTTTGGTTTTTATGGGAATGTAATATTATTTCACATTTAGACATTGACTTGGCTTTGTAATGATAGCTCTTGAACACAGACTATGATCTAAACAGATCTAAACACCTGACAAACTTATTTGGAACTCAGTACAACTATTTTATGATTACTAAGGGTACCATAGAAAAATTAACATATACCAGTGACAAGTCTCCATTGGGTCAAACATCCTCCTTGAGAAGAGTAGAGAATCTTTTGTTCAAAAAATAGAAGTTTGTTCAACATGAATCTGTTTTAGATAATATTTGAATGTTCCACCCATAACCTCTTGGACGTCCAAACATTGGAACTTTGATGGAATTTTCCTACTGCCTTGTCGAAAACACATCAAACTATGCCTCCTGAAATTGTCAATTAATCAAGGACATTGCTCTTTGACTTTAAGGAAAAGCAACATGTACCTAATGAACATTTAATGAACACTTTGGCAAGATTATGCAAAAAAGTATTTATAATTCCCAAATAATGGTATCATGCAGCTGATTTAATATCGTTCACTGCACAAGACTTTCCAAAGCTAGACTTACGTACTACACGTTGAAGTCACTATTGTGGGTTTCAAAATCATGACCTTGTGATTCAAACTCATGTAAAAACATATAATTAAAACATTATGATGCTTATTCTCCTGTGAAAGTAGACAAATTATTGAATATTACAATACGCAAACAAAGCATTTGGTCCAAAAACATCCTTCTTGGTGTTTATCTCCACTTGAACTACATTTTTAAATCTCTCATGATTGCTTGTTCTGCACACTTAATCATTTTTAAAGAACTCCATCCACGTTGAAGGAACTTGTTTCCTTTTTGAAAGAAAACTATAATCTCTGCTGCATCAAAGGTTAAAGGCAATGAATTCCATATTCTAACCACTTTTTTGTGAAGACATTTTATTTTTGACCTCCCCTTTTAATTATTTTAGTGCTTGTCCTAAATGCATGCCTTTTTATTAAAATCTTATCAGTCAGTATTACATTACAATGTTTTGAAACTTTGGAGGCATTTAACTAGTCAGATGCTAATTATCTCAGTTCTGGTGGAAAGGCCATTATTCGCAAGCCTATCTTTATCACTTGAATGTTTCAGGATATGCCACAGACCATTACACAAGACAGTCGACAGAGATATGAGCACAATTGAGTACAGGAGCAGAGATGCCTTGCTGCATGTACAGGATCTTGGTGAGACAACACCTGGAGTATTGTCTGCAGTTTGGTCTTACTTGAGAAATGAAGTTCTGGCTATGGAGGGAGTGCCATGGAGGTTTACCAGACTGATTCAGGACTGATGTATGAAGAGAAATTGAAATAATTAAGGCTATATTCGATCTAGAACTTCAGAAGAATGAGAGGTTTCTATGAAATTCAGACAGGACTAGACTGGGTAAACACTGCAAGGACGTTCCTGATGCCTGGGGAGTCCAGGACCAGGGGTAACAGTCTGAGGGTCCAGGGTAGGCCATTTAGAATTGAGGTGAGGAGTAATTTCTTCACCCAGAGAGTGGTGAGCCTGTTGAATTGTCTGCCGTGGAAAGCAGTTGAGACCAAAACATTGAATGCTTTCAAGGAGTTAGCGAAAGATCTTAGTGCTAAAGGAATAAAACGGTGTAGGGAGAAACCTGAAACAGGGTACTGAGTTAGATGATCAGCCTTGATCATACTGAATGACAGAGGAGGCTCAAAGGTCTGAATGGCCTACTTCTGCTCCTGTTTGCTAATTCAAGGAAGCACATCTCTAAACAATTAAACAAAACACTTTGATCTAATCTAAAAATTCTGTACTTCTTAATTAACTGGAACGAGCGATTCAAAAGTTACTGCATTCAAGTTTACTTGTATGCATATCTACATTAATCACTTTCATTCTGAATAATATTTAGAAAGGTGATTGAATGTTGAAGAGATGAATATATTGTGCAAAATCAGAATAACAATGCTTTGTGGCATTCCACTGACTGAGTGAGTGAAAGAAAAGAATATGCAAAAGAAATACATATATAGATTCTTTTTCCATCTTTTTGCAAGTTGACTGACTCGTAATTGTGTGAATAGCTACTTGTGGTGTCTTCATTTTGTACAATGATCTTCCAGTTCTATGTTCAATATTATATTATACATATTTAATTCACATCAACATTATCTATGTTTCTGATTTGTGTTATGTCACTTCCCTATCTGCTTTTTGCCAGTTCCCCAGATAGGCTTGTTTCTGTTAACTTCCCTTCAGTCCAATCGCCCCGAATCATCACGCCCTCATCAATGCACCAATATTCTCTTTGACAAAAGAGTTTCCAAAATTTCAATAAAGTTCAATATGGTGCCCTACATGAAATTTACACGTGTTTTCAAATTTATTCAACATCTTTTCTAATCAGTATTGTTGAATTTGTTTTATTGACAACAGTACTACTTGTAGGGTATGTAATGAATATCCTTCTATTTCTTTTATGGCACTGCAGGGCATTGTTATTTTATTGCAAACAGTCTGGCCTTTATGATTACAATTTTTATATTAACAATTTTGTTAATAATTTGTTGAGAAGGGCCAAACACTTGGGAAATCTAGTGCTTCTTAATGAGAGATACTTGTGCATATTCCCTGGCTTGTTTTACTACACAAATGGTTTTCTCTGACCAATAGACATTGCATATAACTTTTATTTTGCCAGACCCCAACCTTACTGTTTTTCTTCTCCTTACCAATATTGTTCAATGCCAACTTCGATCTATGAGCTGCCACAACATTTTTAATGATGCTGCTTTTCAAAAAAATTATGTCCCATTTTAATTAAGTCCTTGGTGCAAAATGTAATACTTTTGTTCAATACTGTTTTCTTATGTTTCAGACCACAGTCCACATCTGAATGAGTCTTGAGGGGCAGCACATGTCTTGTGTGGTCTCACAGAGTACAATGTAAAGGCCATGTGGAATGTTCTTTAATTCCTCAAGATTTTGCCGTTTTGATTAAATTTTTATTGCCTGTTTTAATGTCAATTTCAGATGGCCATCCTGCTTTGGAAATTCTGCCTTCCTTTAATAAAACTAAAATGTCTTCCTGTAGCCATCACAGTCATACTGAGTGCAAAGTCTAGGCCTGCCTTCAGATGTGTGAAGAACATTGATAAAGAAAAGTGAAATCAATGTCATGGAGCCTGTCCCTGTCTGTGTAGCTTTCGCTGCAGGAAGGGGTTGATGGAAATATTTCTAAGACAGTGGTAGCATTTGTCAAGTGAGCACTGAAGGGGAGCATCTCCATGGAAACCATGGGCAATTGTGAACTGGCAGGGGCTGATAACAGAGTAATTAAATGTTGATGAAGAAAGCAGAATAACATGGTACCACCATGCTATAGCGTTGCATCCAGGAGACAGCCAGCAAAATAAGGGTCACAGACTGCTAATAAACCAGCAAGATGCTTAAGGTCTGTGAACGTGCTGCCACCTCCAGCTTTTAATAGATGGCTTAAAAAGAAGTGCTTGGTTGAGCAAAGGTTTATTTGAGAATTAGCTTCAATTTTCTTTTGCTTCTGGGCTCCCTCGAGTTGAGATTGAAGGGATGTGAGAGTGCCAGCGGTAGCTAAGTAGGAACAGCTGTTACCATCGCATTCCCAGTGTTATTAGAAGTTATTTGTCAGGGATATATAGAGCCCTATGCAAGATGAAGCAGAATCCCACCACTGCGCTGAATCCTGCAGCAGAATCAGATGGACATGTGGTGCATATATCTCTGCCCAGGCAAGGGGAGGCTGAGGCAATAAGCTTTGGAGCAAAGACAGAGAGCATGAAGTTTGCCTCCATGTTAGAAAAGAATATCTTCAGAAACATTTGTATTTTTAGTGGTTCCAGTGCAGGATTTCCACTGGACTCTAACTACATCAGAAATGACTTGACCTCACAAAAAAATCTGAATTAAGAGTCTAATACTGACCATGAAGTCATTGCCGGTTGTCGGAAAAACCCACATGGTTCACTGTGTCCTTTAGGGAAGGAAACTTACCTGGTCTGGCCTACGTGTGACTTCAGACCCACAGCAATGTAGTTGACTCTTAAATGCCCTCTGGGCAATTAGGGATGGGCAGTAAATGCTGCCTGGCCAGCGACACCCTCATCCCATTAATGAATAAACAAAAAAGAAATTAGCTACTCTACCTTTACAGCACAGAGCAGTCTACTTCTTTGTTTTGCTTCTCCTCACCAATTTTGTTTAGTGTTCGCTTGAATCTGTGAGGTGCTACCATAAAAATCAAGGAAAACAATTTAATTTTTTTTTTAAGAAGCTCCATACCTCCAACCACAATTCATTACCTGAAGGAATGAGATTCCAAATATTTCATTGTTCATGTTCTGTGCCAGAGAAGTCAATTGATAATCATTAATGTTTATCAAATTTTTAAAAGTGTATTCATTCTATTAATTATTGTACATAAATTTCTATTTAATAGGCAACTTCAGAAAATTATAAGCTAATAATATTAAGATAACGTCTACACAAATCTAATGTCAGAGCAGTCTAATTCATTTATTAGCTCTTAGCAAATTATGATTCATAGGGCATCTCTTCCTGCACATATGTTGCCAGTCTACCAGTATATTAATTATTGTTATCAATTAGGCACCATTTTTTTCTCAGTAAGAAATAGAATTGTTGTATTATATGTCACGTAAGGAGATTGCTTTGTCCATCATGTTTATTCTCTGGAATATCAGGCCAGTTCATTTTATTCCCCTGCTCTTATCCAAAATCCTGCTAAATGTATATTCGTAGAATCCCTACAGTGTGGAAGCAGGCCATTCAGCCCATTGAGTACATGCCGATTCTCTAAAGATCATCATACCCAGACCCATCCCTCTACCCTATCCCTATAACCCTGCATTTCCCATGGCTAATCCGCCTAGCTTGCACATCCCTGGATAGTATGAGCAATCTAGCATGGCCAGTGCACCTAACCTGCACATCTTTGGACTGTGGAAGGAAACCCACACAGATGTAGGGAGAATACGCAAACTGTACATGGACAGTCACCCGAGGGTAGAATTGAAGCTGGGTCCCAGGTGCTGTGAGGCAGCAGTTCTAGCCACTGAGCCACTGTGCCACCCCAGCCTGAGTAAAAATCCAATGCCCTTTTGAAAGTTACCGTTGAATCTATTTCCAGCATCTTTTCAGGGAATATATTCCAGATCATACAAACTTGTTCAGTTAAACAGAATTTCAAACTTGCCGAACGAAAATAAACTCCTCCTCTTATGCTCCCATTGCCCCAGCATTTATTTTTTATTCACTTGTGAGATGTGAACATCACTGGCTGGCCAGCATATATTGCCTGTCCCAAGTTGTCCTTGAGAAGTTGGTGGTGAGCTGCCTTTCTGAATTGTTGCAGTCTCCGTGCTGTAAGCTTTTGCCAATTGTTTTTAATAAATTCCTTTGTTTACAGACCCTCCTGCCTCTCTCTGCTTATTTAAGCTATTAAGATCATTTACAATTTTAAATACTCCAATTAAATCTTCCTTTAAACTTTTCTGGTCACAGACCTTTCTCGTCTGTACATGTCACTGAAGTTGCTCAACCCTGGTACCATTCTAATAGCTCTCCTTGTTGTATAAGACACTTCATACCTGAAAGGCTTAACCAAGATCATTTAGAAGATGGCAACTCTGGAATGTAAAGTTATAAGATGAATCTCAGTAGGTGGGCATTACTGCTTTATATGATGTGCTAGCACAGTGATTACCTACGGTGGTGTCTGACAGTTCTTCCCCACTGAGAAATCAGGTTGTACCAGAACGTCCTTGCTAAGCTCAATATCTGTACCCTATACATTCATGTAGCGAATGTAAAGCCTGGTCTAGATTACTGATGGATAAAAATATGGGCACAGGAGCGAAAGCTTTCCAGCCGCTCCACAGTGAAGACTGTTGAATTATGAAAGAGCAGATTTCATTATTTTTTGTCCCAAGTGCACATTCATTTTGATTTAAATGGTTTCATTTTCATGAACTTTGGGTACAATTGGCATGCGTTAGAACTTATGGTACAGACTATGAAGTAAATGATGATTTATATGGTATGTAGCAAGTGCTCCAAGTACCTCTCCACTTTAACTTACACCTTGCAGGCCTAACTCCACTGTGGTAAGCTCAAGTATATTCAATGCTTATTCATTCCCAGTTAATATCCTTTCATTCTTGCGTGAGTTTGAAAGTTGGAAGTTGTTAAGAGTTGCATGAATTAATGAGACAGGCTGATGTATCAATTTTAGTGATGTCAGTAAAAATGCACAGATGAAGATGAGAGATAGGAAGAGCTGCAGATGCTGGAGTCAAAGACAACACAGTGTGGAGCTGGAGGAACACAGCAGGCCAGGCAGCATCAGAGAAGCAGGAAAGTTGATGTTTCTTCTGAAGAAGGGTCCTTGTGAAGAAGGGTCCCGGATCCGAAACGTCAACTTTCCTGGTCCTCTGATGCTGCCTGACTTGCTGTGTTCCTCCAGCTCCACACTGTGTTGCCAGATGAAGATAAAGTCCACATCGTTCACTTGTGAGAATAGTAGCCCTCAATTTTCAGTGCACTGCCCCAGTAAGTCATAACAATAACTGAATAATTTATGGGAAAACCCAATAAAAGAATTAGAAATAGTTGGTGGGGGAGGAGGGTGAGGACTGGAGATGGAGCAAATGAGTTGTGAATTGTGATTCTGATAACAGCTATCCATGGGGCAGATCGTGTCCTGAAGAAGAGATTAGTGGTTTGTGCCAATCCCCTTTGACGCCGTAGGCAATGAGATTTCACAGGGAAATCCAAGAATTGGCACCAAGAACAGACTTGACCCTTGCTCCATTGATGTTGATTTGGATCTAACCCTAGAGCCTGTGAGGGTTTGAAAGGAGTTGACGAGTCCACCTTGCCTGATCATTTGAAAGCCTTTTTTGCTTTGCCATAGTTTCCATGCTTGCTTACTTCTTCACCGTGACACAATTCTTCACCTTGTCCTATTACTACAAACTTTTACCTAACATCATCATTTCTTCATCTGACCACGTTCTGAGGAAGGGCCACTGGACCCAAAATGCTAATTCTGATTTCTGTGCACAGATGCTGCCAGACTTGCTAAGCTTTTTCTGTTTTTGTTTCTAATTTTCAGCATCTGCAGTTCTATTGGTTTTTATTTACTTACAAAACTTGTGCCATTTGATTAGCCATACTCTCCACTACATCAGAAATCTTCATTAATTATGTTGGCCTGTCCTTTTTTCCAAGGCTTTGTTATTTTATAATAATGCCCAGGACTGATGAAAGGACAATCCTGGAAAAAATGGGAGTAATTTTGACTTAACTCATGAGGCAACTCTCTTTTTGTGTAACCCATTAGGATTGAGGTTAATTTGTTTCCAATTTAGTTGATGGGTTGTGAAAGGCTGATATTTCTCTTTGCAGCTTTCAGACTCTGCCACATAGGGGGCAGGTGGTGCTTGAAAGATCGGGCATATGATTTGTTTGGAAGTTTGTACCTTCTCGCCAATACCTCAACTTGGCCTCTGCATGTTCCTAATAAGACCCGTATGTTCAGTGTCTTCATCAGTAAACATTTTCCATTTTAGTCGGTCGCACCAATTGACAGGGGCAATAAATCTCCTCAGGGATGCTTTGAGAATATTCCTAAAGCATTCCACTATCCTCCTAGGAGTCTTCCACCATGACTGAGTTCTGGGCTGAACAGTTGTATTGGGAGTCCTCTGTCAGGCACATGATTGATATGACTCTTATAGTGGAACTGTGTGATCATTACCTTGATGCTGGGCACGTTGGTTTGGGAGAGGGAGTTGCTGCTCAATTGCATTTCTTGCCAGCAAATTTGGAACAATTTGAGAATGGAATGTTGATGGTACTTCTCCAGTGCTTTGAGGTGTTTACTATAATTTGTCCAATTTGCCAAAGTGCAAAGGCACTGCTGCCAAATAAACCATGATCTTCATCTCATGTTTGAGATCCAGGTTGCTCAAATACTCTTTTCTTCAGTCTTCACTGGGAAACCTCCAAAATGAGTCAATTGCTAGTCTTACACTGAGGCAGTATCGAGAAAATTGAATGTAGAAACAGTGTTGCACCTGATTCCCAGATTCAGGTAAAATTGCCCTCATCAATTATTTTTCTCGCACAAATGTTGCTGAATGCTTCCAACATTGTCTATTTAGTATTAAAATTGTGTTGTGATTGGGAATTAATTTTCTTTTATTTCAGTTCCTGATTCGCGTTTTAAAAGTTCTTTTATGCGACTTGGGTGTTGTGTGTTGCCCACTCCCAACTACCCTTTCATAGGTCTGTTAAGGCATTGCTGTGAGTCTGGAGTCACATCTAAGCCAGACCAGGTAAGGAAGGTAGATTTCCTTCCCCAAAGCACATTAATCAACCAGGTGTATTTTTGCAACAATTGATGGTAGTTCACATTATAATCATTGGTGAGATGAATTTTATATTCCAGATTTCTTATGAATCAGTTTATGAATTAAATTATAATTCTACCAGGTGCCAAGGTGGGAGATGAACCTGTGTACCTATGATGTTACCCTGGGCTTCTGCATTACTCAAAGAATGGCATGACCACTAAACTACCATTGTCCTTAAATTAAATTTTAACCTGAAGCAACAAATGTGCACACAATACCCATTTTGATTTTGATTAGTTCAATATCTGTTGGATTAAGTCAATAAATATCTATTCTTCAAGAGATATAATTATGACCCTTCATTGCTGGGTGTCAATAGGCTAAGGTCACGCATCATAGGATAGCCAAACATGTATCTTTGAGAATAAAGAAGAAAACGCAGCAGAGTGTGAAGATTTTACTCTGACAATGCTTAAAATGGGTAAGAGCTGAAACAAGATTCTGTTCCCCAAAGACCCACCACAGACTTGGGTGGGATATTGTATTCATCTCTACGACCAATTCTGCTGCAGAAACAAATTTTGCCACAAGGGAGAGTAAATAGATCTTAAACTGTCTTGCAGGAGTAATTGCCCCTGCTTTGCAATTTCTGCTTTTTTGCTGCAAAAATGTAGACTTCCTTTACAAAACTGTCAGCAGTTTGTGCTAGAGCCTGATCTTGATTTTCAGACTTGGCTGACAGTCACACAATTGAGGGAGGAAGAGTTTCTCACTCATGACCAGACAATGAAGATAGGAACTGTCTGGATACTGTCCACCTACTCTGAGCGACCTAATTGTACCTTCATGTGGGACTGATGTTGAGGGAGACCTGAAGCGTACAAACTGCAGAGCTGAAAGTTCACATGGCTGCAGGAGATTTGCACTATAGGGCAGAAAGTAAGGAATGTAAACACTTTTATTGAAGTGGTGGCCTCTTCATAAAAGCAATACTTTGACATACTCATTGGAACTCCTGACTAATTTGAAGCCTGCAGGTAGAAATGGAATATTTTTAAACTCGGTTTCCTGTAATTTACATCAATTGGAATGTGTAATCTTGTTGATTTCGATCTCAAACTGTACATAATCATTTGACATGTGCACCACTGTTATAAATAGAATCATCTGATGTAACGAACATTAATCACAGACTAATCAACGTCTATTCATTCCACAGATTTCAAACGTGTTGGAGAGATGAGATGATAAATTGCAGCTGTTTGGAATTAACTAGTGAACACAAATCCCTTCATATATCAGTGGCATGGTTATTGAAGCCAGGCCTCGTGTTTCTAGCTGATAGTTCATGGAGTCAATATACACAAATTCAAACTCACTATTTTACTGTTTTCTCCCAAAACTGTTGAGATTACTGTTGTTTTCCCACACTGTCCTGTTGACCTATCTCTGAAGCCAACATGTCCTGCAGCAATTGACCTTATGTTGAAACATCTGCATTCCAAGCAGGATATTTTAATCTGCAAACCTGTCATGAAAACAATATGATAAATAGATTACCCTGGATGTTACAAGACCAATTTTGTTGGAGTCCGTTCATTCGTTGATACTTCATAAAGTCGATCTGTAAATTTACAAATCCAGAATGAATTTGTACAAAAAAAAAAAAAATAACAGGAAATGCTAGAAATACTCAGCAGGTCAGGTTGCATCTGTGGAGAAGTGTGCAAAGTTAACATTTCTGGTCAAAAACCTTTCAAATTTATAACTTGTCCACACAGTCTGATAATGGTTTAGCAACCCCTCACCAATTGTTCAACTTAGGAGGACACAAGAAAAGCCCTCACCATTTCCTTTGAGTAAACTGTAGCAAGCAGATTACTTAGTGGAAAATTAGGATTTTGGGGGTTAGGTTGGTGAGGGTGTGAAGAACCTTGAAAATGTAAAATTCAAACTTAAATAGTAAAAACTATAAGAACAAGGCATTTTGTTCCATATTAAGCGCATAAAATCAAGTGGTGCTATGGGTTAGAAATGCAATAGGAGCTGGGTCAATAGCTTTCAATCAATGAAGTATCTCTTTGAGAAAATGTCATTTCCCATCTCCAATATGTACGGTCAACACAGTAGAACCATATAACACAGTTAATTAAAAATTTCATTTGGAAACAAACTGTCAATAAAAGAAAAATAAATAGAATGAAGATGAATTAATATTCAAGATTAAATTTTTAAAATGTATTAAGAAAATAGGTCAAAATAAGGATGATAAAGACAGGCAACTCCTTTTGTTTGATATCTGTTATTAAATTGCAGAAGTGTTCTTTACAACATCTTTCACAGATCCCATAGAGAAATCTTTTCCAAAATGAACACAGACGCATGATCTGTGAATGCACTTTAGACATATTGTGTCATATTTCAGCATTACTTCAGAATAATTAAGATATTCCTAATGTTGAGATTGTTCAACAGGATGCAAGTGTCACAGTTAGGCTGACATTTATTGCCCATTCGTGGTTGGCCTTCAGAAGCTGGTGGTCAGCTGCCTCCTTGTGTTGCTGCTCCCAACTGGGCCTAAGCACAGTATTGGTGGAGTTAGTTAGAGGTATGTGCGTTAGATAGATAGAAACATGTATAGACACTGGTCTTTCAATAATGTAACATTAAGCTCGGAGCGTGATATTTCTTATGTTACTATTTTTGGGAATGGTTTTAATATGCAATAAATGTGGTTCTAAAAATAACTATGCCTGAAGACAGCTCTTGATAAAAACAGAAGTTGCTGGAAAAGCTCAGCAGGTCTGGCGGCATCTGTGAAGAAAAGATCAGAGTTAACGTTTCAGGTCCGGTGACCCTTCCTCAGAACAGCTCTTGACCATACCTTGTCTTCAACTCATCTGTCTCAAACACAAACTCATTAAAATGAGACATGAAATAAAACCACACAACAAAAGAAGGATGTCAGTATTGTGCGAATTGGAGGAGAACTTACTTTATTATTTAGAGTGCTGCAGTGTGAAAATGAAGGAAAGATATGAGTTCCCTGAACCAGTTAAATTAATCCATACGATAACTTGAAAGCATAATCAGAAACATGCATTACCTGGATAAAGATCCAACATATTGGTCTCAAAATATTTCTGCTTTCTCTGCTAGCCATTAAGGAACAGATCAAGTTTACCTTTATTTGGCCTTTTCCTGTGCACAAAAGACCAGACAATTTCAATATACATACATAAATTTTGAATTACAGTAAGAAACACCACTGATGATGATTCGAGCAAGAGAAACATTGTTTTAAGTTAGTTGGGAAGAGGACTTTGATGTGAATCTGCTCAAAAATGGCAAAAGGTGAGATGGCTGCTAACAATGTAAATGCCTGCATGTATTTTTGTACAGTGATTCAAACTGAAGCCTTTTGGCTCTAATTTTATGTGTCAATGATTGGCATTGGAACTCAGAACATGAACCACCTGTAAGCACTGTGTAAATAAATTCATGGTGTTGTGACTAATTGCATTTACCAGCTCCCTGATTTATAAAGAGTGAAGTAGAACTGTTGAGGGGAAGGGCACCGAAGTGAAGGTAGGAGATGATGGGCTAGATACATAGCGTGAGACTGATCTGTCAGTGAAGCTGCAGGTATATGTTCGATCGGGAGGATGGTGGTTGTGTGGGTATGATCATAACATGGGCGTACATCCTTTGGCTTGGGAAGAGGCTGTGGCTTTTAAACCTCATTGATTAGAATAGACTTTATTGTCATGTGCACTTGAATGAGTGCAATGAAAATTTGTAATGTTGCCTCTCAGTGTTATGTTAGGTACAGTGTACCGAGGTACAGATACTCTAAGTGTTGTTACAGAATTGAAATAATAAAAAAAAAGACTAGCATAGAAATACAGAGTTTAAAAAGCCCAGAATGATAATAAAAAGCGTCTATAAAGTACTCAAGACATAGTCTTTTCTCATTGAGTTTGTGCTCGCTGGGTTTCAGAAAACGAGGCCTCGCTGCCTCTACGCATTGGCCTCTATTCCGGATTTGCCTCCAGCACTCATGCCCGTGGTTGCCCACGCTCGTTTAGCTCCCACTCTGGGTTCCGGCCTATGACTTGCTTCCAGGACTCGGCCCGTGCTAACTCTGCTCCCGATCCAGGTTCCAGCTGTAACTCACTTCTGCGCTCGCCTGCGCCATTCTCCATTCCCTCCACGTAGGGTAGTTTAAGAAGTTAAAAGTGGGGGTGGGAGGGGAATAAAAACTGCAGTAAAGGGGGGAAAAAAGAAAGAAAACAGGAAAAGGAACTGTCGAGCAGAGTAACTCCAGCTGAAGTGTCCTACTGTACCGCCGTCGTGAATTCTCTGCAGGCAGTAGGGCAGGTGTGTGAAGAGTGTCAAAAGGGTGAAAGATGCAGTAAGATCATGGGCTCAATTGAGTGAGAATTCATCTGGGCCATGTGGACGTTTAATGGTGATTTCATGGTGACCAGCTGGGAGTAGGCCATTGAGGTTGGGATTTTGTGGCAGTGGGAATTGCTCGTCAGGGGCTTTGAGGGATGTTGGGAATTGGAGATCAGGAGTCTTGGGAATGGAATAGAAAGTGGAGGTCAGAGGCCTAATGGGGATGGTGGTGACATAGGAATCTTGAGTTCAAACTGATGATGAAATATCAGACATACAACCTCACAAGATATTTAAATTGCCTCCACACATCCTGGAACATACTGGCTGCCCAACACTTCCCACCCTTTGAAACTGGAAGTAAACTGGGGTTGTGAACCATATTCTCCTTCCTTTGGTCTCCTGTCCAGGCCAAGCACAAGCAATTTCTCGGGGATTAAAATTTCCCCCTTTATGACAGAAACTGCAACAGTTTAGGGATCACTTTATTCTCGTGGTTGACTGTGACTCATATGACATAATGAAAGAATTGTAAAGTGCGTTGAAATTAAAAAAAAGGAGAATAATCCAGCTGCAATGAAAGCTGTTTTTTATGATATTGTTTGAACACATAATGAGAAGGTTTGCTGGTCTGCCTTCACATGGATTAACTACGTTGGAAAATCAGACAGCTCAAAGTGCACATCATATAGAAAACAGTCCAGTTTTTATAGCATTAAATGAATAGATGGAAAATCAAGGAAAAAGGCATGGAGAAGGGATGTATTCCCAGCCATCTGATTTCCCAATCTTAGCTGTATCTGAGTGATCCAGCTCATGTGGACACAGGCCAGGAAAATCTCCTCTCTCGTTAGAAATAAATACAATAAATAATAGTGTCTTTCACAATCCCAGGATGTTTCAATACAAATTTAAGTCAAGCAAGGAGATCTGAAGAACAGTGAAAAAAGCACAGCTGTCAATTGCACAAAAGAAATGCTCGTGGCTTTATGATCATAGCCAGATAATCAGTCCATCTGTGATGTTAGTTAAGGGATCGATCTTAGCCAGGACGCCAGAGAGAGGAACCCTGCTCTTTGTAGTTTCATGGAATCTTTGACATCTATCTGCAAGGGGAGACTGGGACTAATTAGTTTAACATCACATGTCAGAGATAGAATCTCCAACAGTGCAGCACTCCCATGTTACTGCTTTGACATGTTAGCTTGATCTTCTGTTCATGTCTCCAGTGAGCGATTTGGCACTACAAACCTCAAGCCCCCTCAAAGGCGAACATGCAATTCAACATTTCACTGACACACTTGCTTACAAATAATTTGTAATCTTGCTTTCAATCACAATTTTTACTTCAATGTCATACTGCTACTTTTTGACATTTAAAAGGGTACATAGATACTGAAAAGCTCTCTGAGGTTGTTAAAGACAAGCTTCAGTCTGTGTTAGCATTCTGAACTGTGGAAGGAACAACTCTTGTCATCTGCTGGGTTTGGGAGGGATGCCTGAGACTACTGGTACTAGGGAGCAGATGGTGGTTATATGTTAATTATGAGAACATAATGGGGCACTTGACTTGGTGTTTGTACATATATAGGGAACAAATATTCAATAGTCTTAGAGTTTGTGGTGTGTGGGTTGAAATAAAACTCTGACTGGGAAAGTAAATGACTAGACTCACTCTAACCAGCTTTTTTTTTAATCTCTGGGATTTAGCAAAAACAGCCCGTGTTTCTGCTCCCAGTAGCTATTCAGTGACTTTTACTTGAAAGTGCATGAGTGAGCAGAATTTGGCTTGACATTTCTGCCTCCATGGTTCTTTAATCTGTCAACATCCACGGCCTGGGCTCACACATGCAGATTATCTGATTTGGTTAGTTTCTGGAAGGCTGTTGATTTCTGTGGATCTGCCCCCAGTTGTGGCTCTGCACTTTCAGGAGAGGAGGGGAGAATAGATTACACTTTAGAAAGCAGTAGAACTTTGGAAAAAAGTTCCCATAGCATCAAGTTTAATACTTCGTGTCATGTTTAAGTGTTAACTTATAGATTGTTGAAGGCTGATAATTTATGAAAGTGAATTTACTAAGAGCTTCAGCAGTTTATTGATGTCTTTTAAATGCCATCACCACTTGAGAATGTCTCTGACATTTGTATCACTGTAGCATGAATTTGAATTTTGATGACGATTTTCGTTGTCCGAAGTTTTCTTTTCAATCATACATGTGTTTCTGGAGATGACTGAGAGAAAGCTGCCAGAATTGTTAACTTGCTAGATGTCAAAATGTCCATACTATCACATGTTGCTGAAAGCAGGTGTCAGCTTGATATTGGAAACAGAATTTGCTATTCTAGCATTGTTGCATTTCTGTCAGAGCAGTTTATCATGCTTACGGTTGCAAAGCTTAAAATAATATAAGAGGTGAGACCCTGCTATTGTGATTTAGAACAGGTGCTGAGTGAAAATAGTCCAGCTTAAAAAAATACATGATACAGGAACACAAAACTGATTCATTATGTCTACCAGTGGAGTCACAGCATATTCAGAGAAAAGAACTCTGTTCATTGAATCAGAGATAGTAGGAACTGCAGATGCTGGAGAATCCGAGACAACAAGGTGCAGGGCTGGATGAACACAGCAGGCCAAGCAGCATCATAGGAGCAGAGAGGCTGACGTTTCGGGCCTAGACCCTTCATCAGAAAAGGCTTTTCTGATGAAGG
>NC_063336.1:93363346-93399767 GCF_021869965.1 Rhincodon typus | reverse complement strand
GTTCATTGCTTTTTTTTTATGACTTTATGAGGCGTAACTGAAGAATGAAAGGCATTGCCACTTTGTAATCCAGAGTTATCTCCAGAAGTGGCAGCTCTGGGTTTCTTAGTAAATCCACTTTCATAACACATCGGATTTAACTCTGATTTTGTGCAAAATTGCCCTCTATAAATTAAGCTTCTGATGTTGCCTAGAACTTGACAAAAGGCTCGACTAGCGTATATTTTCCATAACACCATTTACTTACATGCCTGACTTGGACACTGATGTGAAGTCATTTTTGTAATTGAGAAGTAGTGTAAACTCTAATCTGCAGTAAAATGATATCTATTGCTCTATGAAGCCAGAAATTCTAAGTCCTAATTCACTTCAAACCAATGAATCATTCAGCAGTTGACCTGCATTGAGATGAGTTTATTTGCAAATGATTCCAAACTTCGCTAAATTTCATCCACAAATTTTGATTATGCTACTAACATTATAATATTCATGAAATGAATGACACATACTGATTGCTTACAGATGTTCATAACAAGGAAAATGGAGACTGAGGACAAAGAGAAGAGCCATTTGGATATATAGAATTTACAGATAGCTACGCTATCAATGAAGTTAGAAAATCGGTTGAGCTCATAATACAGCTCATTTATGTTTCCTAGAAGCAATGTGCATTCATACAGAAGAACCTATTCTCTATGAAAAGGGGAATATGATCAAATCTTTGAAGTTCTCAGGAGCCTGTAATTCCCAATCGGTGTCTCTACAACAATGTCTCAGCCATTGAAACCTGATTTGCCCAACCAATCAGTCACCTCTTCTCCTGAACTTGCAATTGTTGTGTTCATGTGAAATTTGGTATTCTTGCACTTGTCCTGATGGTTACAAGTCAAAAAACTTTGCCATCATGTCTCTCCTCTCGTCAGTGTTCAGAAACAGTTCTTGCTTGAATACTAATCATAATGTTCTTCATATGAATACTTTTAATGACCATTAGACACCACAATGTCTAACAACGTACTGTTATAGTCTGGTCAATTACTCAGCTTCCTAAATTTTACAAAGTTATCATCAACCAGAGGATTTCCTGCCTGTGTTCTGAATTATTCTGAGTTACCACAAAATTCTGAGAATCCAGTATAACGATATTGTAATATAATCTAATATTTGCAGCAAGTATTGTAATATTTTGTTACACTGTAAGGTTCTGGTTACCTTGTTATAGGAGGTATATTGAATGTGAGATGAAATGGAAGTGAGTAATGCAATTGTTACGGAAGTATAAGTCATGAGTACAGGTTACCTCGAAATCAGAACTTGTTGAATTGAATTGCTGTGTGGATATATTATCGAGACGATTGCAAAACTGATCCAATAATACTTTATCAAAGGGTTGAAATATACAAGAAAAGTTAAAATTAAGAAAAGACTTGTTACAAATTATCTGTGTTTATGGGTAGAAAGGAATGGAAAACTATAATGAACAACTGTGTGGTTTATTTGTATATTTCAAAAAATGCAGGAGGACTTGCATTCAGATAAAAGCCTTTTATGAATGGCAGGCATCACAAAGTGCTTTTACAGCCAATGGATTGCTTTGAGTCATGGGCACTGTCACAAAATTGAAAATGTGGCCCCCAAATTGCATGCAGTAAATTCCTAAAAATTACAATATGATAATAACCAGATACTCTGTTTCTCTGATATAGATTGAGGGATAAATATTGACCAGGACACTAGCAGTAAAATCCCCTGCCCTTCCTCAGATTAGTGCCATAGCATATTTTACATCTCCCTCAAAAGGGCAGTGAGGATCTTGGTTCAACATCTGACCTGAAAGCTGGTAGTGGAGTGTTCCCTCAGTATTGTAGTGAAACATCAATCTTCATTTTGCTCTTGTCTGTGTGCTCAAGCCATGGAGTTGAACTTGAACTCATGATCTTCTGACTTAGAGACAAGAGTGCTTCCAAGTGAGCCATGGCTGAGAATAGGATGAGGTCTGTGCATTCCTTACCTAAGTTATATATCTGATTCAGATCCCTTTCTGTATTAAACAGTATGAATTTGGACATCTTCATGATGTGAATGTAATTAGTGTGATCAGTCTATTGTTCTTTCCTTCCATTTTGGAAACCATTAATCTTGTTGGCTAATGGCCCTACTTGAGATGAGGCTGTTCAATATTCCAGATTATACAAAAATTAAAATCTAGCTCTTTCTCATCCTAAAAAACCTCAGTTCTAAACTCCCAATCAGGTTAATGGTAGCATTATGAAAGCAGATTAGACACAGGATTAAGAGCAATGACCTAATTTCCAAAGTGCTTAGTGTTCATTATGATATAAATACATGTTGTGAGCTAATTGACATGCCGTAACTTGCTAATACAATTTACTGTTGTAAATGAGGGCGATTGTGAATTTCTGTACTGGAATAAGAGGCAGAAATCAAATCAAATGTGCTTTAAATTTAATCAGAGTTGAATAATTCTCCAAAGGGCAATTTAAAGACAATTACATTGAAATTATTATCAAACTATGTTTTTAATCATTTTACGTGGCGCTGTCTTCGCTGTACTGTCTCAGATTGAGAGTATTGAATGATGTATAGGATAATTTTTAAAAGGAAACTCCCATTTATGTATTGCCTTTCACAACTCTAGCACATTTCCAAGCACTTGACAGCCTGTGATGTACATTTAAGATATAATTACTTCTCTAATGTAGAAAATACAGCAGCACAGCAAGGTCCCACAAACAGCGCTGTGATAATGATCAGATAATCTGTTCACTAGGCTATTGGATAAGTGAAGAACATTGGCCAAATATTGAACCATGGAGAACTCCCCTGCTGTTCATTGAAATAGTGTTCTGGAATCTTTGTACAGTTATACAAAAGAACATGGGCTTTTGGTTTAGGCTGCATCTATTCAAATCACTGAACAGTTCACATTGCACGTGCAGAAAATTCTGCATGTACACAATTTGTGAAATACCTTGCCAGTAAAAAAAAAATCACAGGGTGCTCAAAATATCACAATAAATATGAGTGAATTGATGTCACTGGTTGTATGAGCAGAGGTATTGCATTTTGCACTTGCACACTGAGGATGTTTTCGGGGTATCAGCAGACATTCTCTTTAGTTTAATATTTCACTCAGCAGGATCCAGCTGTGTACTACCTGGAAGATCACCCTATATTTTCTACTCAAGAGTCTTGAGTAGGGCTTAAACATGCGACTGTTGACTCTTCTGACTCTGAACTGACTGTGCTATCATGAACTGGTAGGGTTAAAACCCTAATCACTTTGACTATTAAAAATATACGAGCTGGGATATGAAGCCCATAAGAAATAGAAAGTGGAGTGTGCAATTTAGCTCTTTGACCCAGCTCTGCCAGTCAACAAAATTATGGCTGATCTTTCATCTCACCTCCAACTTCTTGCATCATTCTCATTCCCCATTGCACAGAAAATCTATCAACCTCTGTCTTGATCATACTCATGAATGAGCATCTTCAGCTTTCTGGGTAGAGAATTCCATGCACAAAGTTTTGAGTAAAGAAATGTCACTTCATCACTATCCTAAATATCCAATCCCTTATTCTTAGACTGTGGCCTCAGTTTTATTTTAATTTCTCTAGGCAGGAGAGCTTCCTTCTTGGCTTCTAACTGCCAGGTCCATATACAAATTTATATATTTCACTCAGACCTCCCTGCACTCTTATAAATTTCAGACTTTCTTGTCAAGTCTACTCCTCATAGAACAATCCTTTGGTTCCTGGGGAATCAATCTAGTGAATCTCTGTTGCCTCCCTCCAGGGCAATTCCTTCGGTAAGGAGAACAAAATTGCACAGTATTCCAGATATAGGTTCACTAATGCAGTGCATGTTTGTGTCAAGAAATGTTTTCACAACAGCCAATCAGATAGTGACAAAAGCCAACATTAAACTTATAAGTGGAAAGTAACATTCGCGCCACACAAATGCCAGGCTATGACCATCACCAATAAGAGACAAGCTAACACCACCATTTGACATTCAATGGTGTTACCATCATTGAATTCCCAACTATCAACATTCTGGGCGTTACCATTGACAAAAAACTCAAGAAAACGCGCCACATAAACAAAATGGCTACAAGAGTAAGAGACGAGGAATTCAGGAGATGAACAGAGATAGAAACTGCATATGGGCAGTAAGTAGTAATGTAAATAAGGACTAGGAATTGGCACAGGCTTGATGGGCCAAAAAGCCTGTCCCTGTGCTGTATTGTTCTTTGTTCTTTTGAATACTGCAGTGAGTAACACACCTGCTGGCTCCCCAAAGTCCGTCCATCATCTCCAAGGCACAAGTCAGGAGTGAGATGGAATGGATGAGTGTAGCTCCAACAACACTCAAGAAGCTTGACACCATCCAGAACAAAGCAGCCCGCTTGATTGGCACTACATCCACAAGCATCCAATCCCTCAACCATTGATGATCAGTCGCAGCAGCATGTACTATACAGGATGCACTGCAAAAATTCAGCAAAGACCTTCAGACAGTATCTTCCAAACCCATGATCACTTCCACGTCAAAGGACAAGGGCAGCAGAGACATGGGTTTAAGTTATCCTCTAAGCCACTCACTTGGAAATATATTGCTATTCCTTCACTGTTACTGGGTGGAATTCCCTCCCTAATGGCATTGAGATTCACCCCTTTCAAGAAAGTAGCTCACCACCACCTCCTCAAGGCCTACCAGAGACAGACAATAAATGCTGGCCAGCCAGGGATGCCCACATCCCACAAATGAATTAAAAGTACAATTTATCTTCCTCATTGTTTGTTATACGTGTGTGATCATTTTCTTTGATTCATGTACAAGGACCCTCAGGTACCTCTGAATGCAAACATTTCTCAGTTCTTAACAGAATTCTGTTTTTTTTTGTCTTTTTCTTTTCAAAATGAAAAACGTCATACTTCGCTACATTGCATTCCATCAGCCCATGTTCTTACTCATTCACATAACCTGTTATATCCCTCTGCAGCCTATTTGTGACTTCTTTACCACTTCCTTTCCCATCTAAACTTTAAATCCTTAACAAACTTGGATAGGTTACATTATTTCATGAGAATATCATTGAAGTTTTGTTTCACTGTAGTGCACAAGGAGTCAGTGTGTTCCTGTTATACAAACGCAAGCTGTGTTTTACATCTTCATCATCTACTCAAGGTTCAGCAGGGTCCTCAGCAGAGGAGCTGACAACATGAGTACAATTCAGCTTGCACAGCTGATATCCAAGAGAAACCTCACTTACCTTTTAGCTTCGTTCACTCTGTTGAAGATATTAAACAGACTTATAGTAGTATCGTGATTAATTGAAATACAATGTGATACCAAGTAATTAATAAAATCCAAAGCTGATGCAAATGTTTTGTTATCGTTCTGCATCCAAACAGCAAATATAACAAGATAACAGATGTGCTAAGCCACTTTTCATTTATGTCAGTTTCATAATTTTTTGTCAATTTGAAGTATTGTAACAGTTTGTTCACTTAGCTTGACAATATGTTGGGCTTTAATTTACTACAGCAGGACATCAATTGGCTTGTGTTGCCAGTTGTGCATGAACATCTTGTTGTTCAATTTCTTGCTGGAATTGTGAACTGATAATGAAGAAGTGAGGGAAACCGGGTCTTTGGGACCTGAGTGAACAGGATATGTAACTGTGTGTCTCGTTAATCATTCAGATTTAATTATTCTGAAGGATTAAGGAGCAGTGTGGTGTCTGAACAAGGAGATGGAAGTTAGAATGTAGGAATTCAGCAGCAGATCAGGAACAGAAGAGGAATAAAGAGGGAGAACATTGACCAACGAGGGAAGGAAAAAGAGAGAATGTAGTAGTTTTTAAAAAGTTTCAAAATCTTATGTTTCAACAACTTCACCTTAACCATTAGAATCTTGTATGAGTTACTTTTGAGTGTCAGAGAGATTGATTGGCAAAAGTAGAATTTATACATGACTGAAAGGGTCTATAAACTTGAAATAACAAGATGTAGCTTTCTGTATCATACTTACAGTTTGTGTCCATTGTGCAAATAGAATAAATTCATGCCATTCAATGTATATTGCTGGTGAGGCAGACACTGAGCTGCTATTTTTATAGTGGAACGAGAAAACTCAAACAGCAACTTTTGAACTTACACATTTAATTGCATGTCTTTGCTCGCCTGAAATTGATGCATCGTTTTTGTATAAATACCAGTGGGTTCCATGAACATTAACATTAATTTGACAGCAAAATCTAGTCTTTTGTAAACAAAAAAGCATTATAATGTATTACCACGGATTCACTGGTAAAAGTTGGGATAGGGGAGGTGGCATGGAAGAACCTAGCTGTCAAAATCCTAGTTAGACCCGATTATAATCTCGAAGATAAAGCATAAAAAAAAGTTTCACAAGATGTTTGGAATATTTGCATTGATGGGTTACAGTGACTCATAGTTGTCAGTGATTTATCAAAAACATTGCTTGGGATGCAATTTTCAGTGTCAGGCTTTGCTTTGAAGGCATGAAGGTGAATGTTTTTGGCTGAGGTCAATATATCAGTCATAAATGATTCAACAAAACTGAGCACCTCCTTTGAAATAGCGTTGTGAGGAAATTGAAACAGGAAAATGTAACTTTACTCAGCGAGTAACTTTACCAGAAATGTGTCCACCTGATTACATTGTTCCTATTCTATCAAGTACTGTGGAAATACAATGAATAATTTACATTGCTAAAATGAAAATCCTACAAAAAAAGTGTCAAACAAATTATCAAATTGTTCCACTGCAAACAAATCATCAGGCTGCAACCTGAGAGAAGGGGGAGTGAATGGGGTTCCTTATAAAATAGCAAATGGACTGAGTATACAGCTGGAATTAATACAACTACACTAATGGGCGACTTCTGTCCCCAGAGGCATTTGTATAATCCACAATGCAAAGAGCAAGATTCCACTGCTAAACCTCCAGTACTGGCTGTTTTGTTATTTGCTGCCTGCACAGGAGTTCAGCTTTCCTTTACTCCAGGAGCTGAGTTAAAATCAGTGCCACAGTAAAATGAAACATGAAGCGCAAAAAAATGTAGTTGTCACTCACAGACATGTCTATTTTGAGAGGATGAGCTGGAAGAAACGCTTTTTCCTTTTGGAACGAATATCCTTTTCATGCTGTGACAGGTATCGGTTCATTATTCTCTGTATTTAGAAGGATCAATTCTGGTTGGTAGTGTATATGATTCCTACCACTTATAGGATGCAAACTTGGTTCCCATAATATTACAGATGCCTGGTATTTTTTTAATAGGATGCACTGTGTCATTGATATCTTCTTGTAACACCTATCTTCTCGAGAAGACTGCACACACAGAAGTTTACACTAGGTGCTGAAAGCAACTGGTTTGGCACTCTTGTGAAACTAGATCAATCATGATCTTCTTGAATGGCCTATTCTTGCACCTAAATCCTGCATTTCTATTGTTATAATCCCAGCTGTTGGACAAGTCAGATCCCAAAATGAAATCTGGCTTGATGAATCGTAAGTTTCATTTTTGCAATTGATTACCATGGTGGTTAGTCATTGAACATGTACACATACATGCCTGTGAATGTTCCTTAACAAAATGGCACAATTTATCACACAAAAGAAGAAAAAAACACAAAAAGACCATGACAGGATAGAAAGATGTTAACACAAACAAAGTTTCAACTTCTTTCCCAGCAATATCTTTTACAGATGTTCAATCACAGAGAGATATTCCTCTTATCTCAACTGTTTAATTTCTCACTGAACTGACTTTTTCATTTCTTCTTCTCGGAGAGCTGAGACAATTTTATGACTTCTTTCCTGGGATGATGGTATGGACCTTGTTCAAATCTGTCGGCCTAACCCCTTAATAGTTCTGACACCTTGAAAACTTCGATACAAACTCTCATAACTTGGAGACTTCACAAACTAAGGCTTAACAACCCTTCTATTAGGGTGAAACTCTCTTCTGAACTGAAAAGTTGATTAGTTTGAATTGAATTCAAAAATATACCAGTGACTTCTGATCTCTTTTTCTTTGTTGTGAACTTAACTGTGTAATATTTTAATCGATTAACACCACTTAATAGACAGCCACTTGACTGGATTACATAGGTTCTTGGAAATTATGTCCTTCGTTCAGTCATTTAAAATGGCCTTCTGACCTTATGTAAAAAATAACCTCCAAGAACTGAAACCACACATCTGCCTCTGATGTAAAATTCCACATTTCCAAACGATGATAATAATACATACTGTGCATCTCCTTTCATACTACATTCCTATCCTGACTTGACACAGTCCCACTCGCTGATGTGACTTCGAACTGCCTAATTTAGCTGCATTGATGAAAAAAAAGTTACTCTACAAAGATGCACTCCTTTTCTGCAAATAGGCTCTGCATCAGTGCTATTTCAAGAGCCGGGCACCCAACATGCAATCACAAAGTGTCTCAAAGTACACTGAGGCATTTATTGAGGAGTTGCAGTAAATTCTTGACTTTAGCAAATAATGTTGCTGCTTGTTCATGGGGTAAAAACAGGAATTAGGTGACCAGCCCACACAAAGGCTCCTACAGTTTGGGGAGCTGCAGTGGCACAACAGGGAGAAGGAGTGGAAGTGGTAGAGTGGGCAAGCTCCATGCAATGTCTTCTGCCAAACTGGGACTGATCTCCATGCTTCTCAACAGTGCCAGGTGATTGTTAGACAGGTTGGTCATGCACCCAGTATCTCAGTGCATGTGCCCATTAATGCTGTCCTGTGTGTCACCACATCAAGGTCCCCATTTGATAACACAATGTGGAGCTGGAGGATCTCAGCAGGCCAGGCAGCATCAGAGGAGCAGAAAAGTTGACGTTTCTTGAAAAATGCCCAACCTGACCCGAAACGTTAACTTTCCTATTCCTCTGATGCTGCCTGGCCTGCTGTGTTCCTCCAGCTCTACACTGTGTTATCTCTGACTCCAGCATCAGCAGTTCTTACTGTCTCTGAAGGTCCCCACTTGAGTTGTCTGTAACAGAATGTGTCAGTGAATCTACCCTCCAGCCAACTGGAAAGCTAGACAAATTTTACCCTTGGTGATTGGTGGGTACGCGTGCCTGGTGACTCACCATGAGCTGATCTGAGCTCCTCAAAATCTCCAAGGCATGTTCAGTGCCTGTATTTGAGCTGGTGGCCATGAGTGTTTGGCCATGTGATTTGCCTTTTCAACAGTGCTGTTCTCCTATTGGGACTGTTGTGATTGTGCTGCTGGCCAACAGGAACTCTGAACAGGAAGGTTGTGTGTGGGAATGAGTGATTGTAAAGCAAGAGATCCACAGTCACATGATAAGCTGTAAATTCTATCTATGATATGCTCTCTAAATCTGTATGCAATTCTCTGGATGAAATATAACCAGGGCTTTGTACCGCTGCCACAAATTTTTCTCTATCATATTTCTAACTTTTGGGACGGCTCTCTTTAGGCACAGTGATAGTGTCCCCACTGTGAGCCAGGAGGCCTGGGTTCAAGGCTACTTGCTCTCGAGGTGTGTAATAACATCTCTGAACATGTCTGGGAACAGTTGCCAGAGAGGACGCACACACATTATGGCATGCTCTTCACACAGGATCTTGGTGTTTATTGGAAACAATCCATGGTTTCTCACACTTTCTAATAGGCTCATGTCTCCCTGCTTCACTAGTCATAACATCTAGTAATTGTTGAGAGGCACATCCCTCAATATCCAATGAGTTTCCAAATTGGCTATCAGTGGTAAGACCCATTCTGGTCATTTCTTCTCTGGACATCGCCACCACAAATCATAAAGATTCTTTAGATTTTCACAGAATGAATCTTTTCGATCGGAGACCGTCTTTGCTCCCACATTCGCTCTGGAGCTCGTAGACAGCTAGTAACCTTTTCCTCGCTCCCTACCATTATCATTTGTAGTCTTTGTCTCTGTGAGACTTCTGTCTTTCTGCCCAAAAGTTCAGAGATGGAGGTTCTGTCCACTGTTAGCCGAGCCAATCGTGCCTTTGTTTTTAGATATGAGCATAAGATTCAATCTGCATCTTGGTCTCCATGGTTACCAAGCCACAGAATACATAGTCAATCACATGCCTCTCTTCATTACTCCTTTTTACTTTAAATTATAAAGATGATTTAAAACATAACAACATTGTTAAACATTGTATTCCAGCACCCTTTAAACAAAGATATTGGACAGAATCTTAGAGGGGTCTCAGAAATGTGGGCTGTGCTGTGATTTTTGGCAGAAGCAGATCAGAAGTCCAGCCAGGCTTATCTCAATGTCAGGTGTGTCTCACTCTATCTTTTATGCTTCTGTTGAGGTCCTTGATGTGTTTCTTGCTCAGCAATGGCAAATTCTCAATTAAGGGGTTTATTGTATTTTAAATGCCTTATTAACTACTCAAGACTCATTAATATTCAGCCTTTCACCTTACTAAATGTGCTAAACAAACCAGGCATCAAGAAATATTGATATGGAAGTTAGAGTGGGTAGCAGCTGACTTCAACTCTTGCTTGAATATCTCCAAATGACCTCCATGTTGGACATTAGGCACAAACATAACAGGGACACTCCATGGGCACCAGCGTCACTCTGCTTTCACCAACATTGGCAATTGACCTGTTGCTCTCAGGGCCACACACCCAGCTCCTAGACTGGACCAGGTTGAATATCTGAGCTTTTTCCTCGCTGCCCTAATGCGTGTACACTTGGAGCTGACCTGAATGCTCACAGCCTTGTATTGTCTTGTCTTGCCTCTGTGTGCACTTTGCCTCCCTCAGCCAAAGCTTACCAGATGCTGTTTGGCCTGCTGTGTTCATCCAGCTCTACACCTTGTTATCTCAGATTCTCCAGCATCTGCAGTTCCTACTATCTCTTACCAGGCTCATATTGCTTCTGCCTTGCTTTGAATCATAGAGTCACAGACTCCCTACAGTGCAGAAAGAGGTAATTCAGTCCGTTAAGTTGGCACCAATCCTGAGTGCATCCCACCCAGTCCTGGACCCCATTCTAACCCTGTAACACCGCATTTAGCATGGCTAATCCACCTAGCCTAGACATCCCTGGACACTACAGGCCAATTTAGCATGGCCAATCCACCTAACATGCACATCTTTGTACTGTGGGAGGAAGTCAGAGCACTCGGTGGAAACCCACACAGACACGGTGAGAATGTGCAAACCCCACACAGTCATTGTTTATCACAGACACAACAGTCGGAGCTTGATAGGCATTAGTTGTCAATAGGCATTAGTCAAGCCGACAAGAATAGCCTTTGCTAAGGGGGTTCTGGCATAGTCAATTGATACCTGTCCAGGGGTTTGGATATGGTCAGTCAGTTGCTTGGGAGGTCAGACTCAAGAAGTTTTCCTCTTCAGAGGTGAGGAGCCAAATATTAGGCAGCCCAGCACCCATATTGATTCATTCTGCTCTGTTGTGGACTGTTTGGTCCTGGAATTCAAGACAGGCAGTTACTAAGAGAGATGAAAATTAGTGGCATAGCTATTCCTGTTGTGGAAGTGGGGAAGTGTTCCAAGTGAGTGACTAGGCAGTGCAGATGTCACACAGTGTTAGTGAGGTCAAGGGTTGGGGTGAGTGACAATGATTGCGGGAAGATGTTGTGGACAAACATGAGAGCAGTAGAGCATGGTCATTGATGAGAGGTGGGTACATTAGCAGATTGAGTGTAAAGTAGCGGAGAGAAGATGGTGGCACTTACACTGGCAGAGTGGAGAAGGACATTGGCCTTCTTCCTACAGTAGTAAGCATTACTCCAGATGGCTGAGACCACACTGATCTAGTTGGCATGGTTTGGTGTTATGGCTCCACTGCTGGTCCTGGGGGAAGATGAAGTTCCTGTCTGGCAAGACCCTCGGTCCCTGCCCACAAAGCATTCCACTCCCCTATGCCAGCCTCTGCCACATCCTGGGAGATATCAGGAACTTTGAAGTACAGCTCAGGAGTTCCAGTGCTTTCCTGGGCACACTGCGGGTTTTAATGATGCCATGAGAGCAAGGGATGCTGGTCATACGGCAGAAATTTGGAGAGTGGAAAGTTCTTCTGGGAACAGCGTGTGGTAAAGTAGGCTGAGAATCAGTCATGAGGGGTTCCATAGGAGCTAGACAAGTAGTTAATGAGATAAGTTGGTAACATAACAGTGAGAAATCTCACCAGCCCTTGTGGCAAGAATCCCTCCCAAAAACCTGAAACAACTGGCTTTAGCCAAAGTAAAAGGATTCAGCTGATGGACTCTTTCGGATCAGCTCAGTTCTCAGTTCTTCTGCCTTGATTTAATAGAATCCAATAATTTGCCAAAAAGGAATTTTTGATCAACAGGTCAACAGTTCTCTGCTTTCTTTTACATTTTTAAATTAATAGTTAAATTTGCAATTTTCCATTCTAAGCTGCCAATTCCTGAATCAAATAAGCTTTGAAAGATTATGCCTATAGCAACTGTAATTTCCTCACGTGTTTCTTTTGAATTTTTTCTACAGGAATCATCAGTTATGAGGATTTGTTAGACTTAAGTGCCGTTATGTTTTTTCAATAGTGTTTTCATTTTTGTGCCCACAGCCGTGCGTTCCAGTCATTGATTCATTAATAAAAACCAAAAGAACTGCAGATGCTGTAAATCAGGAACAAAAACAAAGTTGCTGGAAAAGCTCAGCAGGTCTGGCAGCATCTGTGAAGGAGAAAACAGAGTTAACATTTCGGGTCCGGTGACCCTTCCTCAGAACTTGATTTATTAATGATTTTCTTGAAATGTCAATTGTATTATCTCTGTTCTTGACTGTGAAGACTTACACAAAATATTCAAAAGACTATCACATTCTTATTCTCAGTTGCAATGTCTACATTTTAAGGGCCACCATCCTTTTCAATATAATTGTAAAGTTTTTTGTGTCCTGATCCCTTTTGCAAACATCTACTGTATTTTCGGAAAGTGTTTTCTTTTGAACACGCCCATTGTTCATTTGTTGTTTTATTCAGCTGTTTTAACCCAGTCTGGTGTTGTCATTTCTGAAGAAGAGTCTCGGCCCGAAACATCAGCCTTCCTGCTCCTCTGATGCTGCTTGGCCTGCTGTGTTCATCCAGCTCTACACCTTGTTATCTCTGGTGTTGTCAGTCTTTATTTCTCTCTGTTAAAGTTAATCTTACAAAGATCCATCATTCTAGTATGTGTTACTTTTATCCTGCTTACACCAAAATTGACTTTGAATGTATTATGATGATTGTGGTAAAACTGTAGGTTTTTTAATCTCATTCTGACCTGTGACAAAATCTTGTATAGACTGCCATTTTGTTGGGACTGGAGTAATTTGCATTAGAAAACTATCTTGATGGGACACACACTTGCACATGTGTGCAAACTGAAGCACATATACATGATTCAGGTCCACAATGTACACTCCTGTGGTATTACATCGAATGTATTAGCAGGATGTTCCTCCTTTACCTGTCCCCTTGATTTAATAGTCTGTTGGACAATAGATGTCATTTTTTTGAGTCATCAGTGATTTCTGTTTGTGTGACCTGTCAATGTCATTGTTTACAAGAGCCTTCCATTCACCCTGCAGGCTTTCAACAAGCAGAAAGGATACTAATAAAGTGTGAATTGGCCCTGGAATGAAAATCAGTGTAATCTCAGTTGCTGAGGCTTTAGCTTTGACAATACTTTCCAACAATGATCAATACAGTTCATGAGCTATTACTTGGAGCTGAATAAAGGCAGCACCTTTTAATGTCACAATACAGCACCTGTGCACATTTGTGGGCTGTGGAGTGAGTGGTTAGAACACAGTTTACTGAGGGCAAGATTTCTTGTCAGAGATCAACAATTTTGTAAATGATGGGAGAAGAATTCCAAAGAAAAGGCATTTTGGAATTAAGGGCTAAACATATCTACAGTATTTCAGGATTCTGAACTGTTGTCACAGAAACATAGAAACATAGAAACACAGAAAATAAGAGGAAGACATTCAGCCTTTTAAGCCTGATCTACTATTCACTATGATCATGGCTAATGTCCAATTCAGTACTCTGTTCCCACTTTCTCCCCACACCCTTTGATCCCTTTAGCCCTGAAGGCTATATCTAACATTGTCATAACATTATGGAGGTGAACAGGGGTAAGCCCCGTGTGAGATCAATGGGAATGAGATTACAGACCATGGAGGGCATTGGGAGCTCGGCATCAGTTTGCTGTAGGAATGAAGATAGGATGCGTTCTCAATCTCTTGGCAGGTTAATAAAGAAAACTGTGATTCTCCTGTCCGACAAGCAAATCTAGAAAGGCAGTTATCCCTGTTTCATCCAACAGCCCACAGCTCCCTTCTCTTGCTGGATTGCCCACGGATAAAATCTCAGGCATGCAACCTCGTGAAAATATTTAAATAATCATCTTGAGAGTGAGTTGGTCACCCAGTCCCTGTTCAGCCTGCAAGTGTTTGGTGGGGAGATACAAAGATTTTTTTCTTTTAAAAACACTTTAACACCCCATCTGACCCAAACCAACCCATCTTACAAGTTAATGTTACTTCCTCTGTGACACACAGAATTTTATTTTCATTTCCTGCAAATGAATTTTGGATCATTTGAGAATGTTCAGCTCAGTATAATTACTAGAAAATGAAATGGGGGAACACGAGGGTGAGTAAAAACATAGTTTTATAATTAAAAGGTGGCAAAGTAGAAAATGCTCTTCAGATTGGTGTGAATTAAAAATAGTCTCATTTACATTGAAAGTGACAGTTGCAACTGTGCCATTCTTTACTGTCGACATTCTTGAGATAATGCCGGATTTTCACATACAACATCAGAAAGGCCAGAATAAATTGTCCTAATGCTCTGATTTCCGACTTCAAGTATTTCTGTCTTTTGGAGCTCAGGAAAATGTAAAAGTGCTGCTCAGAGAGAGGCAGCATGTCCATAAATTTATATTGGATCTTTAGAATTTCTCTCAAGAAATGGTGTTTTAAGAATTTATTTATGGGATGTGGACATTGCTGGCAATATCAGTATTTGTGGCTCATCCTAATTGTCCTTGAAAAAGAAATGGTGAGCAACTTTGTTGAATATCTACAATCTGGTTGGTCATCCATACTTTTCTTAGGGATGGAGTTACAATGACAATGACAGAACAGAGATATAGTTCCAAGGCAGGATAGTGCGTGACTTGATGGAGAACGTATAATTGATGGCTTTCTCATCGATGAGCTCATCCTGCCAACTGACGAGTTTGGCATCACCAAAGAAAAATCTTGATGAGTTACTGCAATGCATGTTATGGATGATACAAACTGCTATCATGATATGACGATGATGATGGAAGGAGGAAATGTTTAAGATGGTCAATGAAGTGCTAGTCAATTGGGTTGTTGTGTCTTGGAAAGCGTTGAACTTCTGGAGTTTTAAAATTTTTGAGAAGAGCTGATGAACGTAAAGGACCTCATACCCACAACCAATAAAACTAATGTAATATACAAAATACCATGCAAGGACTGTGGGAAACATTACATAGGCCAAACTGGAAGAAAACTGGCAATATGGATACACAAATATCAACTAGCCACCAAAAGCACAACCAATTTTCACTGGACTCAATACACACAGACAAAGAAGGACACCAATTTGATTGGGTCAACACATCCATAACAGCACAAGCCAAACAGAGACATGCTAAGGAGTTCCTGGAGGCCTGACATTCCAACTGGAACTCCATCAACAAACACATTGAACTGGACCCGATATATAAACCACTGAAGAACAGAACCAAAGTCATACCAACCATCCCAGCAAACCGAATCATATAAATAAAAAGCGGGATGGAAAGCCCACGCTTCACCAGAGGCGCACTGACGATGTTACCTAGCAGGGTGACGAAATGTCTGCAACCAAACACACCGGCTCGGCGAGCAAGTCTGCAGCCTCTTCTGGAATTTTGTTGGTGCTGCACTGGTCCAGATGAAAGGGGAGCATTCTATCACATCCCTGACTTGTAGATGGTGTAAAGACTTGGAATCAAGAGGAGATTTGCTCACCACAGAATGCCCAGCCTCTGACATGCTCCTGTAGTCACAATATTAATGTGCCTGGTCCGGGTGAGTTCATTGTCAATGAGGTCCCCAGGATGTTGATGAGATGTACATGCTACTGAACATTAGGTCAGTGATTAGATTCACCCTTGTTGGTGTAGCCCTGCAATTATATGTCTTAGCTGTTACTTGTCACCTAACCTAAGTCTGAATAGTAGTCATGTGCTGCTGTAGGTGAACATAAACTGCTTCATGATCTAAATGGTTGTGATTGAAATTGAACACGGGACGATCAAATATCTCCACTTCTGATCTTTTGATGCAGGAAAGGCCATTAATAAATCAGCAGGAACTGGCCTGGGAGACTGTCCTGAGTAGTTCCTGTGATGATTTACTTGAGCTGATGTGATTGCCCTCCAAAAACCATCTTTCCATGTACTAGGTATGACTCAATCTAGTGGAGAGTTTTCACCCTGATTGCCATTGGTTACAGTTTTGCTTGTGCTCCTTGCTTAATGGCACACTTGGTCAAATAATGCCTTAATGTCAAGAGCAGGCACTTTTCGTTCACCTTTGGAATTCACTTTTTTGTCTATGTTTGGATCAAAGCTGTAATTAGGCCTGGGGCTGAGTAATTCTGGCAGAATGCAAACTGAGCAGATTATTGGAGAGTAATGCGGCTTGGTAGCATTGCTGATAATCCCTTTGCTGATGATTTAAATTGGACTGCCGGAGTTGGAATTGGCCTGCTGAAACTTTTTCTGCTGTTTGTGGAGAGGGCAGTTTTCTACCTTGGGTAGGTATATCAAATAAAGATCAGCCAAAGAATTGAATATATAATTTAGATTTTTGACTCCAATATTGGTATGACCAACCTGAAAGAATCTGGAATTTTATGCATCGGTTAGACCCAAAACAATTCATGTTTTAATATAATTTAAGGCGATTTGAAAAATTTCATGCTAGAAACAAGCTCTGTCCACATCCTTGGGATATGTCACTATTCAGAGTTTCCATTCACTGTAATGGTTTCCGGGTGTTTGAATAGATTCCAAATGGTAAGTTGGTATTAATACAGAGCTATGATTGATCCTACCTCTAAACAAAATATATCAAAGAACTCACTAGTGGCCCAAACTAACAAAAAATTTGATTTGTATGTTTTTTTGTATGCAATCATCCTTTATTTAAGATAAGATCATTCACAGATAGTGAATTGGTGTGCAATATATGAAAAAAATACAAACTTCTTGTGATGAATCCATTTTTTGTTGTATTGAATAAATTCACAAAGTTAACATGAGGGATTTGTATTTTAATTGAAGTTTTCTTTAAATCAATGCTATTTTAGATCCTGTGAAATAGTTCTATTTCATGGCAGAGTTTACAGTTCATAATAGGCATCTGAATCGCAGTAAAAACTCCAGTGTGAGTAGACAATGGATGGTTGTGTCTGGAGGAGTGGAAATTTTTCATGCAAGCACAAATTTGCATGCAACTTTTGCCCAGATGCCAATACCACCCAAAGCAGAATCTCTCCCCAATAATTTCTGTGAGCCTTGAGATATAAATAATAAGAAATGTTTTTTTATAACAATTGAAACATACATGTTGCATGTGAATTACCTTCCAGGAACTCACTTAATTCTGGATCAGATTTCATTATTAACTTGAGTACATAATTTATTTGAAATGTTCTAAATCTCTCCAACATCAAATGAGTGAAGGTTTAGTGTCTGATGTCTGAGGTTTGCTCTTTTGAAATTAAATTGTGATTATTCATTACACTCAGTGGATGTAAGTTGTGTGTGCCTCCACAACAGAGACTTAAAAATCCAACCTGAAATGTGACTGCAGGAATGAGATGTGTTGTTTTGTTTGAGGTGCAGTCTGTAAGGAAAAATATTTAATCAATGCATCTCCTGTCAGTTTGGTTTGATGTAAAAGATCCCTTGGCACTAGTTGAGGAAGCATCCTGTTAGTATTTAGTCTTCAGTCAACAGCACGAAATGAAAGTGCATAGGACTGCTTAGTTTTGTTTGTGAAACATTGCTGTATGCAAATTAGCTTCCACTTTTGCCCCACAACAATGAGTACAATTCAAAAGTAGTTCATTGGGATCAGTGAGATCTTGAAAGATATTATATTAATGTCATTTTTCTATCTACATTGCTACAAAGAGGCAGTGACAATTGGAACATTTGAATGATTTTTTTAAAATTTGTAACACATGGGGAGGCAATGGCCTAGTGATATTATTGCCAGACTGTTAATCTGGAAATGTGGCTAATATTCTGGGGACCTGGGTTCAAATCCTGCCACAGAATCTGAAATTAAGAGTTTAATGATGACCATAAATTCATTGTCAAATGTGGAAAACAACCTATCTGTTTCACTAATGTCCTTTGAGGAAGGAGATCTGCCATCTTTACCTGGTCTAGCATACATGTGACTCCAGACTCACAGCAATGTGGTTGACTCAATTGCCCTCTGGGTAATCAGGGATGGGCACTAAATGCTGGCCTATCCAGAGATACCCACATCCTGTGAGTGAGTAAATGCAAAAAAAAGGAGAAAAAATATCATGTTAAAATAATCAGAATATAAGGAACTCAAGTGGACTAATCAGCTTCTCAAGCCTGCTTTGTCAGTCACTTTGATCACTGCTAATGTGCAATTCAACTTTATATTCTATTTACCTAGTGAACATGACTTATTGCAATTTTGGAAGCTTCAATTGATTTAACCTTCATATTTAGATTTCTATTATCTCTTCATGAGACTTTGCATTAATTGTAAGATTTTATATCCCCATGATCTTATCTTCTGACATCCAAGGTAATGAACTGGCTTCAATCAAGGATTGGCTAACAGACAGAAACCAGAGTAGGAATAAATTGATCATTCTCATATTGGTGGTCTGTGACTGTGGAGGACCACAAGGATCTGTGTTTGGGTCCCAACTGTTCTCAATCTGTTTCAACAACTTGGATGTGATGACCAAATGTAATGTTTCCCGATTTACAGATAATGCACATCTAAGCAGGAATGTGCATTGTGAGGATGATGTAGAATATTTTCAGAGGATTTGAACCAGGTTAGTAATTGAACGTGAACATGGCAGATAGAATATAAAGTGTAAAAATGCAAGGCTGTTCACTTTGATAGGAACAACAGATATGCAGGGTATTTCTAACATGGTCAAAGGTTGGAAACTGTAAATATACAAAGGGACTTGGATGGCATTGTCAATTAATCATTGAAGGCTAAAATGCAGGTGAAGCAAACTATTAGGAAGGCAAATAGAATTTTAGCCCTTGTTATATGAGGATTTTGAGATAAGAATAGTGAAGTTTGACTATGATTGTAAAGGAACTTGCTTAGCCAGAACCTGGAATAACATGCGCGGTTTTGGTTTCATGATCTCAGAAAGATATTATTGCCATAGATGGAGTGCAATGAAAGTTCATTAGAATTATTCCCAGGATGGTGGGACTATCCTGTGAAGAGAGATTGGGAAAAATGGGCCTGTATTCACTAGAATTGCATAAAATGAGAGGTGGCTTCATTGAAACCGACAAACTCCTTAAAAAGGATGGCTAATGTAGATCCCCTTGAATGGGGAATCTAGAACCACTTTAAGCACAACTTAAAAATAAGGAGAATGCTACTTAGGACTGAGATGAGGAGAAATTTTTTATGCTCAGAGGATGACGAATCTTTGGAATTATCCAGCTGTGAGGGCTGTGGTCTCTAAGTCTTTAAGTAGAGGTTGATAAATATTTGAATAATGTGATGCCTTGTGGGGTAGTGCATTGGAATTCAAGCCCCACTGTTATTTTTTAATCAAATAATGCCAAATACCTCAATATATCTGTCTTTTGAGACCCAAGTTAACAGAAAACATGGGCTTGGGTATCTGTACGTAACAAGAAATACCATTTGTTACAAAAAACAGATTCTATCTACAAGTAGACACAATGACCTGTCAACGTCTAACCCTGATAGTTAAAACTTTAACCTGCTATAAAACTCCCCCATCGTACTCATGCAGACACAAAAATAATTGGTGTGATGTATGGAGTGAAAAACTGGAATGATTTTTCAATGGTCACTTTCCACAGAATTCACTGAGATGATGCTTTTAAAAGACTAGGACTTGCTGCTCCTTGATCACTCTTCTCCACGTACTTTCACGAGCTTGCAGGAGGCACAGAAGGACTGTTTTGCAACTTATGGAGTCTCTGACTTGTGAGTTAAAATCAACATCTTACAGCAACTGGTGAAGGAAATAAACCGGCTTTCTTCTTTTGGTTTGATGCTTCTTCTTACTGCAGAGAGAAAGATAGTACCACCTTTTAGAGGTCTGAAGGCTTCTGGCTGTCTTGTTCACACCTGCAAGCTGTTTACCTACATAAGAGCCAACCATGCAATTGTTGGCATACAAAAGGCCTTTGTCATCAACATCTAGTCACAACTGCACAGACCAATCAGCGACTTATTGCCAACCAAATCTCCCTTCAGACACACCCCTTGGCTCCAGTTCGTCTGCAGTAGCATCCTGTCATGGTTGAACAAACAACAGTGTAAAGAATACTTACAATAAGTGCTGGTAGCTCACTTTAAATAAATGGAATGATCCCTTTCTCAATCCTTGATTTTTAAAACAGTCCTTTTCACTTTACAGTCCACAATCAAAAACACAGAAAAATTAAAAGATATGGTCTTCACTTTATCAATGATGTAAATGGTTTTGGGGATAGCATAGGTAAAGGTCATTGTAGTGTCAGATCAGTCATGACTGTATTTACTGGCAGAGCAGGCTCGATGGGCTGAATGCAGTACTCCTGTATAGAGGAAATAATTTCTCCATATCCACCCTATTGAAACCTTTCAACATTTTGTAGACTTCAATTAGATCATCACTCAGTTTTTGACAAACATAAAATAACCTGTATTGTAAAGATCACGGCACTTAACAGAACTAAATATAGTGAAATTTAAGTAATTTTGTATGCAGGTCATTTTATATAATTTGTTACCAATTGGTTTTGTGATGCTCTTCTCTGTCTTACTTCACAAGCCATACTCCATCAGTACAGTTCTTCCACTCAGCCCTTGGTGTTGCACTCTGGTGAGGTCTCATGGTTAAAAGTCATTCGAAAAGCACAAAGTAAGGCATACATATGAATTAAAATAAATTACAATAAATTGTACTCCTTGAGTCAGTAATATATCTTAATTCTAAAGGCATAATTACATATAATTACATACATAATTATAACACAGTGTACTTAGTACATCATTACTATCTTTGCAACCTGTGTCATCTTAGTATCTGAAATTCTAACAAGCATGCCACATCCACTATGTTTAGATCTTAATCATGAGAAATAGTTTAAAGAACATCTTAAATTAGAATTTTACATTGCTTTATATGCAAATGTACCGGTGCAGGTGGCGAGCAACATGGCATTTATGGAGTGTATACTGATGGGACTAAATTCTTGGTATTGCACACAGAGGTGCGTCAATGTTAGATAACACTTGAAACTCCTTTCCAAAGTCATTGGTGATATGAGGTGGCATTAGCTAGGCAATGGTGCACCAGATCTGTTATAGCACTACCACTCATTGAATATTGTTTCGATATCAGCTGTAAATATTCATGTTATAAGAAAGGTTTTACTTCTTTGTTGTTAGGCTGCAGGCATTGTTGGCAAAGCCAGCAATTATGGCCTACTCCCACCTGCCCTCCATGGCCAGCTGCAGTTTGTGCTCGGCCCCGAAATATTGGTCATGACCCAACCAACTTCACATAAAGCTGCGCCACAGCAAGAAAATGTTTGGGGAGCCTTAACAGGGTAACTATGTGACCTCTGATCCTCAAAGGCATGAAGCTCAATCCGTTGAGAGCTGCTAGCCAATCTGATTGCCTGGCAGCTGACTAGTCTGAACAGTGCCATACCCTCACTTGAGACAGCTGTTGGCATTAGGAGGAGTGGCAGGACAAGAAGACAGCATGAGCACTGGACTAAAGTAATTCTAGGCATTTTGGGTGGGGTGGCATTGGAGACTTTAGGTTGAGGGGAAGAAGGCTAATGTGTTGCAGGGTTTGGAGGTCTGGGGTAGTGGTGGAGGACTGACCCAGAGGGGAAAAACTGATAAGAAACCAATCTATCTGGTCATACTGGACCTCCATTTGAAATATGCAAGACATGTTGGACACTGTGTGGGTGATTTGCAAGCTTTACTGGTTTATCCTTCAGGAAAATCAGAGTGGAATGTACCATTTTTAGGGTGGGTTGTGTCTGAATTGGTACAAGTTTCCTCTGAAAGGTGGTCATCACTCCTATTGTGACACTCAACAATTAAGAGCTAAGTTAAGAGCCTCAACAGCTGGTTGATGCACATTGTGGGAAGCAGTTTGGGAGTTAACAGGAAGGTGTTCGGTGAGCCACCTGTTTTCTTTGGACTCCCCACCCCTGTCTCACTTGGTGAAGGGTCAAATTGTCCTTCTTCCCATCACTGTTTATGTGTAGCATGTCTAGAAGGACAGATGCTTTGAATCTTTTGGACCTGTGGGTTCTCAAAGCTCTCCACCAGTGTGTGTTTTCCCAGAGATCAGTTTAAGCTTGGTTTTGAGATCAATTGCCATCATCAGTGAAGATCGCCATAGAAATTGGATCATTCGAGGATGTAAGAAGGTGAATGAGGTGGACTTTAATCATTTCCATGACACAATTCCTACAAACCTGTCTGTGTACCTGATGTATTGTTCATGTATTTGTGTTTTGACCCATAAACCCAGTTATTTGAGCTCTCCATACTGTCCAATGTCTCTAATTCCTTGCTGATAACTCTAAAAGGCACAGTTTGCATTATATACTTAACTGCTGTGAGCCTGAGATAACTGAATCAAACATGAAATAAGTTAGAAAGGATTATGTCCAAAGATAATTGTATTCATCTGATAGAACTATGATCCTGGAACAGATATTTTGTGATTATATTTTAATTGCCTTGCTCATGGACAAGAATGTTTGAATAACTGTCTACTCAGAGAACCTTATGCAATGTATTTAAGATACTTGAATAGGTTATTCACTGGGTCTGCTACAAAAAAAAATGAAGGTGTGGGGAGCCACAGATCATCGATATAACACCATGAAATAGCTAACTCCATTAGCTGAATGCCATGATACTGAGGCATACCATTTTAACAGTTTCCTCCTGTTGCTTGGGTACTGCTACTTCTCAAGATCAATTACTCTGGTCTGATATGAAAAAGGCTACCCTGACTTTCTTTCTAAAATGTAAACCACCTCATCCAAAAACTGGACAGACCCCTCCCATACTCACAACACATTGACACAGTCATCACTGCCATGACAAACTTATTTGTGTTGAAGAATCAGGTTATCTCATCGGCACAAGCTGTTGATGGTTTATGCAGCTAGTGCACACTCAGCATTCTGCAGGTACTCAAACTTCTGTCTAGGTTTTGGACTGGGACTGACCACCGTCAGCCTTCCCTGGCCTCATGAGTTTATGTAAGGGCATCCTGCAAAAAATCAGGTGATGATTCATGACACAAGAGCTTTCCCATTTTCCAGAAACAGGATTTAAATCTGGAAGGTTTTTGATGTACCATTCATACACACATACAATCATATGTAGTTGATCCTATGATGTTTAGCTAAAACAAAAATGTCTTTCCTTGTGTAAAAGTCAACCCCAATTTATGAAGGAACTGAATTTTAGCAAAAAATTGGCTATCAATTTTGAAGAGTTTCATGGATGGTTTCCCCCATGAGCTCTAACAAGTTATCTCAAGCAATTCTCCACTACTCATCTTATTATGTATGCCCTACACCTCTTGTGCCAATGCACCCATGCTATGTTGCATTTCCCATTGTCAGACATGCTCACCACTGCCAGGATTTCTACCACTGTTACAATAATTAAAACGTAGCTATGCACCCGGTCAGTTGCTACCAGCCACAAATAGCTCTTCATGTAGTGGGAGGCACACCAAATACATAAGATTCCAAGGGCACATAGCTGGCACAAATAACACTTCATTGCGCACATTTGTAAATGTTTAGCACTTTATAATTGCCTGTCTGATTGTAAATGCAGCTACAAGAATCAAGCTACACAGTCAACCTATCCTTAGTGCCATATGTTAGAACTCTGCCCAAGGGGGTGTTCGTTCCCTAATGCCCAGCATCTTATAACAAATCTTTATTGTTCAGGGCAAACCTTGATCCAGCCCCTGAATGAAATGGAAGGACAGCCACACCTGATGAGCAACTAGACCCTTGACTGACCTCTATGCAGGCCCCATCTGACTGATCATGAATCTGCTGACTGGTTGTATTGGACCTGCAGGGCTGACCATGTCCCGTTGCCCGTACTGTAATGATATGGAACCCTGAACCAAGTGCCTGATTGACCATTTCTAAGCCCGAGCATTGATATTGGGCAACACCTTTGACTTACTTTGCCAAGTACTCATTCTCTGATGACAGTCTCCAATGACTTGACTAATTCTCTTAAAATTCAAGAGATAGCCATTTGGTTGGAGCACATGCAGTGTGTTCATCAGATATGGTACTGGCACATGTTGCGGGTGTGAGATCAATATAGTGTGGTGCCATACAGCAATATGTCCACTCCTTTACTAATCATTGCTGACACACTGCCTAGCTTTGAATTAGAGAATTGTAGAGACCCTACAGTGCATCAAAAGACCATTCAGCCCATCAGGTCTGTACCAACCCTTTGAAGAGCATCTCACCCACATGCAGTGCCCCAACCTACCCACATAACTCTACATTTCCCATGGCTAATCCAGCTAGCCTGCACATTCCTGGACACTACAAGGCAATTCAGCATGGCCAATAGACCTAACCTGTATGTCTTTGGACTGTGGGAGGAAACTGGAGGAAACCCATACAGACATGGGAGTACATGCAGACTCCACACAGGCAGTCACCCAAGGATAGAATCAAACCCAAGTCCCTGGCATTGTGAGGCAGCAATGCTAACCACTGCCCCCGTTGTTCAAACGCTAGGTGAATTCAGCCCCAAAAATGTAAGAATCGAAGTAGTGTAATCACAGCAAAACCCCAATACATTAAAAAGTCACATTTGCTGTATTTTCTCTTATATCTACATGTCAATTCAGATAAAAAGCATCTACTCTTTGTTTGGCTTTTGCAGGAGTAGGGGGAGGAAAAGGATAACAAACAGCATACATGAAATCAAAATGATGGTGACAATTTCTAAAGTGAACATTACATACTCTGCTCCTATGATGCTGCTTGGCCTGCTGTGTTCATCCAGCCCTGCACCTTGTTGTCTCGGATTCTCCAGCATCTGCAGTTCCTACTATCTCTGATTCAAAATTACATACTGAGTGCCTGGTCCTCAGCCATCACCCTCAGCCTTTCAGTGGAGGTGAGGGAGAATGAGACCTCGCCGACTGCTTCCTTGTGAGTGCTGACTCCATGCAATCACATGAAGGAAATCCAGCAATACTGATACCAGCGGAACCCAATTCTGCACTGGTAGTTGAAATCCAGGTCTGAACTGGGTAGTCAGTAGAAAGTGCCAGTAAATCTGGAGGAAGCCAGGGTGGAGAGATCGAGAATGTGGAGGGTGATTTGGACAGAGAGAATGGGTAGTGTGGTGCTTTCTGGGGAGGGGGAGTTTTTATTGCAATTTGGGGAAGGAGAGATCAGGGAAGTCCCCAGGGAGGGAGGGGAGATCGGAGTTGCGTGCAGATCAAAGTGGAGACATTAGTGGGAGAACTTGCCACACTTGTGATTGGGAGATTGGCAGAAACCTCTGACAATCAGTGGGTTGGGGTGGGGGAGAGCTGGGCAGGAGTTGCTGCAATTGAGACAGATAGAGAGGGAATTCAAATATACATTGCAAAATCACAAGCCCCACAGTGAGAACAGCCTCAGAGCATGAACTCTATAACATCAACCACATACAGCTATATCACCCCCATACAAATCACAGGTACTCTGTATCCTATCAGTCACAACTTGGGCCTAGTCGCAGACTGAGGGAGGGGAATCTGTGTTAATGCATCCATTGATAGACTGACAGAATGGGGTGTAGGGTAACCCATGCACTGACAGTCTGAGGAAGAGGAGTCTGGGTAACTTCACACTAACAGATTGAGGGCGAGGAACTTGATGAAATTCATCCACTGACATATCATTCATCAGGAATGACCAACCTCTTATAAATCCATGCTGGCTACCTCTGGTCAGCTGAAAATTTCCAAAGTTCTGTTCTTAACAATGCAATGCTTTCACCTACTTCCTGTACACCCTGTGATGGAAACCATCTGGTCTTGGGATTTGTGCTCTTCTTGTGCCGTTACTTTGTTTGCTGGCTGTGTTAAGGCCAATACTACCACCAGGTGGAGGCACTTCAGGCATGTGTAGAATTAGAGCATTGCAGGGCTCAGTAACTGGAAAGTGACGGTGAAGCAGCTGCCTCTAATAAAGATGGTGCCATTCATATATTCACAGGGCAGAAACTCTGGAGTATCCCAGGCACTATTAACTAATGTGGGTTAGTTGAACATGAGAGTTTTAATTCTCTGCGTCATGAAATTGAGCCTGTCAGCTACCTCATAGTTAGTAATATATCATCTGGATGTATGTGTGATTGTTTCAGAAAATAACATTTTGGGATTTGATTGTTACGATTAGTTGACGACTCCACGATCACATTTTGCCACTTACAGGATGTGAAAGGACAACAAAATTAAAATTGGTTCTTTCTCAGTCAGCAATGACACTGTGCCTCTATCGATAGCCAATTTAATTAGGGTTATGTCAAATTGAAAAGCCTCTACCTTCTCATGAAATGGATACTAGGCAGAGGGGCTGAGGTTGCAGCTAGTTAATTAGTGACAATGATGCCTGAACCTATATTTGAAGCTGACTTATTTTCATTCAGATCTCTAATTTCCTGTTTGATAATGAATATTAATTTAGAGTCTTAACTTATTCTTTATCATTTGTGGCATCTTCCATGCAGTAACAGGCGATGTTGGCAACTAAACTTCATAACACAGGAGATTGATATCATCTTGGCCTCGCCATGCATGTGAAAATGGCTTCCAGTGGCCATCTTTAATAATATGTGCATTGGGAACACATATCCTGTTCTTCATCACTGATGTTTTGTTTATATTAATTTTGATGAGTAATCCCTACCCTGATTAAATATTTGTTTCCTTGTGGTGTCTTAGCATACTGATGTCTCCCTCTTTTGTAAGGACCGATACAAAATAGTCATTCATCATGTCTGCATTTTCTTACTTTCATGGACAATTGCTGTTATCTCTTACTAATGGACCAACATTACTTACGACAACCCTATTTTTCCTGATATAGTTGTAACATTTTTGTGCAGTTTTTGATATTGCTTTTAAGTTTCTTTTGGCAAGTGGGTTGACTCCTTGGAGATAACTTGGTTCTGCAAGGCATTGAATTCTTTTCTGAACATCTCTATCATGATCTTCTGTCATTTTATCTGTTAACAGATATTTCCAGTTTACCATAAACAGTCCCTGAATCATCCCATCGCAGCCAGCCTTACCTCAAATTAAATTTTATTGGCTATTTTGCATTTCTCCCTTTTACCACAGCATTCAACTCAGTCATATTCTGATTTCTATTACACAAATGTTCGCAAACTGTTTGGCTGTTAATTAAATCTGGCTCATTACTCATTAGTACATCTAATCCATTATGCCACGTTGTTGTTTCAAGGTCATAATGCTGCAGAAATTTATCCCACACACTTGGGAAATTCAGTCCCTTTCCGACATACGCCAGTCTGCTTATTCCACAAAACATGGAAGTTACAAATTTCCCATTTTAAACACACTTCCTTCTTGACATGCTTGCCTAATCTCTGCACTTCTACAATTTAACACTTCACAACTGCTATGGGTGGCTTATATACCACTCTTACGTAAATCATTAGTCCTTATTTCTACTCATAATGTCTCCATTTCCTGCTAATGCTTTTTTATATCCTCTTTTATCATGAAGTGGTTTCATTCATTATCACTGAGACTACTTGTCTTCCTTTATCATTTTCCCTTTCTTTCTGTAGCCCTTACAGCCTAATGTATTTAGTTTCTTGTCCTGGCCGTCTTTTGGAAATAACTCCCTAATGGCTACTCTTTAAATTGAATTTACATCTTCAATCCATTCACTTTGTTCTTTACACTCCATGTTTTTACAAAGCGTGTGTTTACTTGAGTAAATGTACCTCATCCTGTTTTATCATAGCTTGTAATATTTTTGCTATATCTGTCATGTCAGAAGGATAATTTCTAAGCATTTCTCTAATCTCTTTTCTTCTGTTTATTTCATAACCTTTTCCACATCAGTCCTACCTGTCCACTGTTTATACCTTTAAAATCCTTGTGATTGCCTTTCTAAAATAGTTGTAATCCCACCTCCATTCATGTGGAACTCATTCTGATTGTAGAGTTCTTTCCTGACCCATTCCTGGTGTTACTGTCAAATGAAATGGAATGGCTCTTTCTCACATGAGTCTTTTCAACACATCTGCCTCCTGGAACAGCTTATCCTTGTGCCAAATTGTACTCGGCTCAGATTCTCAAGGCTGTTTCACTTTAGTCAGGTTTTAGTTCCTGCCACTTACTAAACAGGACCTTTCAGAAACAAAAACAGAAGTTGCTGAAAAAGTTCAACCGGTCTGGCAGCATCTATGAAGAAACGATCAGAGTTAACGTTTGGGGTCCAGTGACCCTTCCTCAGAACTGATGGTAGCTAGGAAAATGTTGGTTTATATGCAGAAGGTATGGTGGGGGAAGGGAGTCAGGGGTAAATGACAGGTGAGGATAGAGCCCAAAGAGAGAGAAGAACAGTTGGACAAAGGAGTGGGTAATGATCTGGCTAGGAGGGTGATTAGCTGTTAATGGAGACTGTTAGTGGCTACCAATAGATACTGTGTAATGGCAGACCATGTGATAACAAGGCCTGGTACATGAGGTAGGGGCTAGGACATGGGAGAGTTCAGGCCCTAAAATTATTGAACTCAATATTGAGTCTGGAGGACTGCAGAGCCCCCAAGCGGAAAATGAGGTGTTCTTCCAGCTTGCACTGAGCTTTGCTGGAACATTGCAGCAAGCCAGAGACAGAGATAACAAAAACAAAGTTGCTGGAAAAGCTCAGCAAATCTGGCAGCATCTGTGAAGGAAAGAATAGAGTTATCGTTTCAGGTCCTGTGACCCTTCCTCAGAGACAGAGATGTTGGACAGGGAACAGGGTGCTATGTTAAAGTGGCAGGCCAAGGGTAGCTCAGGGTCTTTTTTGCGAGCAGAACGTAGATGTTTTGCAAAGTGGTCACCCAGTCTACGCTTTGTTTCTCCAATGTAAAGGAGACCACACTGTGAGCAGCAAATGCAATAGACTAGATTTTGTGAAGTGCAGGTAAAGTGCTGCTTCATCTGGAAGGTATGTTTGGGCCCTTGGATACTGAGGAAGGAGGAGGTAAATGGGCAGGTGTTACACCTTCAGCGGTTGCAGGGGAAGGTGCAGTGGGGTTGTGGGGGAGTGTTGGAGTGAAGGAAGAGTGGACCAAGATGTCCCGGAGGGAGCGGGCCCTACGGAAGGACAAGGGGAGGGAGGGGAATATATTTCTGGTGGTGGCATCTCACTGGAGGTGGCAGAAATTGTGGCTGATGATCTTCTGGATGTGGATGCTGGTGGAATGGTAGGTAAGGACAAAGGGAACCCTATTGCTGTTGTAGGAGGGAAGAGAGGGGTAAGGGCAGAAGTACAGAAGATGGGGCAGACTCGGTTGAGGACCCTGTCGGCAATGAACCGCAGCAACATTGTTAATGGACCCCTCTCTTTCCGATGTTATCAGCCCAACAGGTATCAGATTGATTGAATCCTTACCCTACCTCTCCAGTATCCTTCTAAGCTGGTTCAAGATGTCCCTCAACCTGGCACCAGGCAGGCAACTTATATATGGGATTTTGGGGTACTTTGTATCAATCCAATAATCTTCTGGTGAGATTTGAACTACAGAAAGATTCTTACCTACCCCAATGTCCCTCTACAAAGCTTTCCTTCAGTTATCAAGTTACCACAGACTGTTGTTACCAGACTGCGGGTGGTTATTTAACCTGAGGCCAAAATACCTTAGGCGAGGGGAGAGAGGTTGAAAAGGACAGTCCTGTATGGTAACCTCAGCCGGTGTGAGGATTGAGCGCACACTGTCGGCGTCACACTACTTTGCAAACCAGCCATCTAGGCAACTGAGCTAAACTGACCCCCACCCTTCAGCTATAAAAGAAGGCAAGAACACTGCCACTGGTTCAAGTGAGGCACTACAGCAAGGGGTTCTTCTACTGCAGAAAGTAACTGTTAAATCAGTTAGATTCTGTAGATGAAAATCAGTTACCCTGGTTTTACTCCCATCCCTATGACAGGGAGCAGTGAGGACCAATGCTACTAAATGGTTTCACGGGCAAAAGCAGTTGTCCAGTACTTCGTCCTTGCTGGTCCTCTCCATGTGGTAATCTGAATGCTGGGTGCCTTTAAAGAGGCCTAGTATTCTTGTCACGCAATGTTTTGAACCTGGTTCATTGGAAACGACTCAGAATCAGGAATTTGCCTGACTTCACCTTGCCTGGATTTGTGGGTAGGGCCACACAACACAATGTGACTGAAGCCTGTTCAGCATTCATCAGAAGAAGAATTTGTGGAGCTTATTTTGCAGGTTATAAAATGTAGATGTGGTTCGGTCTTGAAAAATCCAAACAAGCTATATGAGTTAGTGAGTGCAAGAAGTTGATGACAACGCAAGATGTGATTATACTGTGTTCTCCCCCAAAATCAGAATACACTTGCTGTTAATTGCTTGACTCAGATTGCCAACATAATGTTTTGTATCCAGCAGAATGGCCAAGGTCAAGCTTTAGCTATATCCTTCTCTCCATCTGTGAATACTGGTCTTCCTTTGAAAATGTTCTGTCAGTGCATCACAAGAGTTGTTCATAGTGTTACATCACTTGTTTTAGTTCCCATCCTCTTCCTGTCATCACCTGTTAGTCATATTGAACAACTGTCTACTTCCTCTATAATTGAGAAAAAAATCTTATGAGCATTGCTGGAGGGAAGGAAAGGCCCTATATTCACCTCACCAGAATTAAACATACTTCCTCAGTGCCATAATCACCATTCAGATTGTCATGCTAAATTGCAGTTCCAGTGCTAGCTGTCTGAGCAGAGTGAAAGTCAGTGATTGAAAGTGTGATATACTGCAGTTAAGTTAGCAAAAAAATACTATACACACGAAGTTAATTGAACCTTTGTGTCACAGTAGACCCAAATGTTACAGTGTTCTTGTTCTGTTTAGAACCTAATACTTGTGAAGTTCAAATTGTCCAACTACAATAAAGAGACCCATTATGTTTAAAAGAGGGAGAAAGGAAAATAGTAGGCTAGAAAAGGGCACAGTTCCATGATTTCTTAACACTATTCAATTGCTCACTATTGTATTGTGCTTTTCGATCACTCTGTCGTGATCTGCATTCAATTGCTATGATTCGAGATTTGATGCACTGATGGTTCTATTTGAAACTGTTGAGTGCATCAATTGTATTAATCTTTTGTTGCAACTTTTTAAAAGTATAACAGTAATTCTTTACCAATGGAAGTGAAAAGGAAAACCATATTGTGAACTGTGCCATGGTTTTAACTGTTTAACCTTTCACCAACTCTTCTGTCACAGAATTACATTTCCTTATATCTTCAATTTGCTGCAATACAGCATTAGACATAGTGACAAGTGCTCACCAATATGAGACAGATTTGCATTTATCTGGCACCTTTCATGGTGAAGAGATATCTCAAGGCAACTTGCAACCAATTAAGTATGTTTGTACTGTATCCTTATTGCAATGTAGGAAATTGCACTGTGGCCATTGAACAAAAAGAAGGGAATAGAAAACATGTGACATGGGACACCAATCTCACCCAGGAATGAGAAAAAGTAGACACCTTTGGTCCCAATGAAACCATTTCATGGATGTGCTCAGATCGACAGGACGCACTTCTCGCCCTGGCTCAGTCAGTAGCTGTCAGAAGATTGTGGCTTTAAGTCCCATTCCAAGGTTTGCTCACAGAAATGAAGACAAACACACCAGTGAGGTACTGAGGCAGTGCTCCTCCCTCAGGAGGAGGTGCTGCCTTTCTAATGAAATGTTAAACTGAGAACATGTCTGCTTTCTCATTTGAATTTGAAGTGTCCTAGAGCGATAATTTGAAGAGGAGGAGGGGAGAAATCACCAGTGTCCTGGCTTAATTAACAACCCAAAAATGGAATATCTGCTTATTGTCAAATTGCTAAGTTTGTTATTGCAGAATTAACTGCTGCGGTTCCTGCAATACTGGTCCCTATACTTAAAAGATACTTAGTTCCTGCAGAGCGCTTTGAAATCTCCAATGTTTCTGGAATGTGCTATATGAATGCAAGTCTTTCTTCTTCTAGCTCGACACCCTGTAAGGTCTTTAAACACAATTTCTAGTAATGGTCTAAAAACTGAATAGCTTTTTTATCAGACTCTTTATTATCTTATTCTGAACTGTTTATTTCTTTAATTTGATTTGAAAAAGGTGTGGGATGTACAGCTGACCTTTTAAAAATAAAAATTGTTGACATTCGCAGATCCGATATTCTGTTACAAGAAAGACAGCAATTGTCAAAGGAGCAGATAATGATCTTCCCGCTTATTTAGTGGCAGTGTGAATATTGTTAACTGACACTCAAAATTCCCACAGGATATTGCTTGCCAAACAAGCCGCTGTCTTGAATTGTTCATAACTGCAATTAGAGAATGCTGATGCTCCTGGGAAGTATGCAATAGAATCCAGGTCACCGAGCTCGTCATTGAAGAGTCTAAGATTCTCGGCTACGGGGGACAGCCAATTACTCTGCGGAGAAAGTACATAGAGGCCGGCAGTCCTGTTCTCGCGTTCCTCCTTTCCAGTATGAAAAGGCAGGTGTTCCCCGGATCACCTGAGACAATAATTGTAGCAATGTTGAATTTTATTTTTGGTGAATTGGCTCAAGCCGTTCCTGAGCTATTTTTCCCTATGTACTTGTGCACACCAAACTTACAGTAAGACAATATTGCTGTAATGTTGGCACTAAAGGCTAGAACTTGAAGAGACGCAAGGTGGAACCTTCTGCTCCCAGGGACAGCAAGCTTGAACATGGGAAGAGCGCTTAATTAGATGGGATTGTGGCACACCCAAAATCCACTGCCTTCTCACTTCTACCAGAATTGAGTCCTAGGGAGAGAGGTCCATGGTCAACTTTCCAGTCTTGCTGCCTACTGAAGCCATTAATTGGGCAATTATGACCTCTTAGGGGTTTCTGCCAGCGACTACTTGGATAAATAAAGCTGCAGGAGAAAATCTAGCACCATGCATTTTGGGCTGAAGGTCAGACTGTGTGGGATATGTCACATTGCAAAGGGATGGCATCACTTGATCAATGGCAGTCAGTGCCGCTTGATGTTGGAGACAAAAAAACTGCAGATGCTGGAATCTAAGGTAGACAGACAGGAGGCTGGAAGAACACAGCAAACCAGGCAGCATTTGGAGGAAAGGAGATGTCAATGCTTCTTCAGGTAATAGCCAAAAGGTTGACTTCTTTTTTCCTCCAGATGCTTCCTGGCTTGCTGTGTTCTTCCAGCCTCCTGTTTGTCTAGTGCTGATTGAGGGAATGGATATATAGAGGGGGCTTTATCCTAGGAACCAGCTTCACATTGACCCTTGGTTCAGACCATTCTGACCCCTTCCCCTGTAACCCTCAAGCCAAAAGGCAACGGATAACTCACCATTCACCTTGGTCGACCATGATTCTGGAATTAGGTGCTCTGTTGGCAGCAGTTGTAGCCTCCTCCATGTAACTGCTGAGCACCAGCACTGTTAGCACCTGATTGGCCGGCAGCTCTCCCTGATGGGACTTCAGCTCCTGTGGTTTTGATTCCTGGTAAAGGTCAACACTGTCTGATTGGTGTGTGATTGGGCAGGTCTGCCCTGGGAGAGAGAACACAACTCCCACACAGGCTTTCCACTCAGTTGAGGAGACCCATGACGCCTCAAAAAAAAGTTTTGCTTGTTGTTCTTCAATTCAACTTCACTGTATAGGTCACACTTCTACTTGGTAAAGCAGCCTAAGGTGCAACAAACTGAAGTGTTACCATTCATTGCTGTATTGTGGACATGGTAATGTTGAAAATCTTGAGAGACCTCCTGCCATTGGTTTCATCTTGGATTTCACCGTAGTTCCAAGATATAATATTGTGTAGGGGCTTAGTCTTTGATAGAGTCACCCTGAAACTAATTGCTTTGGGTTGAGTAGTGCTGAGGTAGATTTATTTCCCTTCAAAATATCCCTCATTTTCTGTAGAAAAGATTCTGGCTTCTAAACATTGCTTTTGTTAACATGGTGATGTTGAACTCTGCACAGGGAGCAATGTACCTGGAACACATACCAGCCAAGCCTACAGCAGTGTTCAGTCATAGTGGCTGATCCTAGAATGTGACTCTTTCTTTAACTTCATAATTGTCATTTTTTGGAAAGAATATGATAACTGTTGTTGAAGGAAAAATGGTGATTTATGTCCATGTTAGGATGATGCATGACTTAACTGAAAGATAGGGCAAATTTTAGTCCATTATGCAGCACTGGTGCATTGAAGTTCCCACAGAATTATCACAACATACAATATCTGGGTCATCATTTAGTAAGGTCATGTCTGATTTGATCCTAGCCTCAACTCCAATTCCCTGTCTGTTCCTTCATAATACTTGGCTGCCTCAGCTGTCAAAATAGGCCTGGTGCATCCTTAACCTAGCCTCTCCTGTTCTCTGTGGAAGAGAGGAGAGATGGTGACCAATGGATGATTTGGGGAGATGGTGGCATAGTGCTTGTAAAGTCTGCATCTTTTTATTTTTCTTTGGGCCAAACTGGGAGGAAGACTGCTTTAAAATGAATGACAGTGGAAAGAGTTGTTGCTCTTGTAAAAACAAGTTACTACAAGTCTGTATGATTTGTATTTATACTGTTGCTATGCAAACAGTGGGGGAGGCGAAATATGAAATATGAAATGAAAGCTAAGTATGTGCGCAGAGTGAGGCCAGCCACAGATAGCCGATTGGTTTGTGCAATTGTGACCAGTTTTAGATCAGCCTGACAACAAGTCTCTGATTGGCTGCTGAACATTTGACGGCTGGAGGAACAGGTTCTGTATCCGTATATCTCTGCAGTAAGTGTCCCTTAGTCCAGAAGAAAGCCAATTATTTACTCCCATCAGTTACTGTCAGCTGATGCCTTTAACCAGTAACTAAGAGATTATGTAATGAATGTACCAATCACCTTGTGCCTCCTGCAGAGGAGAGAAAGAACTTGGAGAAGTGTGCAGGTTAAGTGGATTGACCATGCTAAATTGCCCATCGTGCCCAGGATGTGCAGGATAGGCGGGTTAGCCGTGGGAAATGCAGGGGCACAGGGATAGAGTTGGGGGTGGTCTGGATGGGATGCTCTTTGGAGATTTGGTGTGGACTTGGTCTGAATGGCCTGCTTCCATGCTGTAGGAATTCTGTGATTCTAAATGGGACTGAAGAACAGAAATTCTTGGGAAGCAATAGAAACATCTTGTCGATCTCTATCGACTGGTGCTAGTGAATTGTTCTTCCCTAGCTTTAATCCCTCCATGCAGATGTCAGTTTTTCTTTTGTATGTCTTTGTCTGTCTGAAGAGATGTTTCAGGGTTTAAAAGGGTGTTAGAGTTTCAACCAGTAGATGTACACATCAATAGTTCATAGCTTTGTTTATCTGTGTCTAGAACTTATTGTAATGCACAGTAGTTCTTGTTCAGCATGGGAGCTTGTCCACAATTTTCTGTCAACCTGATTCTATCAGACAGGTAAACTGAGAACTTTGTAGGCTTTGATTGAATCATTAAGTTTTGTGGTGATCTAGGGAATAGTGAGGCTTCAGAATCAGCTTACTTTCCCAAGTGGATCTTAACATGATAATGGAGTCAGGGTTCAAAGCCAACCAAGGCAATTGATGGAATTCAAACGCAATTAATAAATCCGAATTGTACAACTAATGTTGGTAATGATGAGAGATAGTAGGAACTGCAGATGCTGGAGAATCTGAGATAACAAGGTGTAGAGCTGGATGAACACAGCAGGCCAAGCAGCAATGATGCTGCTTGGCCTG
>NC_063336.1:93323911-93358346 GCF_021869965.1 Rhincodon typus | reverse complement strand
TCAGAAATGAAGAAGGGTCCAGACCCGAAACGTCAGCTTTCCTGCTCCTCTGATGCTGATTGGCCTGCTGTGTTCATCCAACTCTACACCTTGTTACCTCAGATTCTCCAGCATTGGCAGTTCCTACTATCTCTTAAAATGTGCAAGTTCTGTAGGCAGAAAGAGGTGAATTACCTCTTGACTTATGCGAAACAGAACACAATCTCAAGGTGTGCCCTTCATGTTCAGGAATTACCAGCGGACATATGAAATCTGTTGTGAGTCTCATGGGAACAGTGCACTCGAAATCAAGTGCCTCTATTTCTTAATTCATCACAAATGTGAAATATGACCTATATGATCACTAGGATGATTAAATCTATCTGTAAGCCCGATTTAAGATGAAAGAAACTCTCACCAGGTTTTCTCGGTGAATAAGGAAACAAAAATATTTTTATTATTACAAATATATCATCTAATATGTGGAAAGATGGATTCTAAATTATGCAATTGCAAATTTAAACTATATTCCCTTTAGATCTAGATGTGCACACATTCATCCACAAATAGGATGGCCTGGCCAGATGAAACAAACAGTTTTCCATGGAGACCACGGATGAAGTAATAGGCTAAAATGGTCAAAGTCTATGGATGAAGAGTCCAAGCCACAAAGGAAATGGAACTGATTTTCTCACCTTTTCTTTTTGGTATTTGGTGATGGAATCACTTTGTGGACTTTATGCTGATTTCCAATTTGGTGGCTGGTCAGTTGGACATAGATCTTGGGTTGAGTTAGAAGTCTTGTTTCTTTTCAAGGTATTTTCGTGCTGGCTTTCTTCCACTCAAAGAGGGAGAGATAAAGTTTGGCTTCCTTAAGACTTTTGGAGGTCTGTATGCTCACTGCTCCCTCTCTTCAGTTCTGTAATAAACTGCAATGTACAATCAATCCACAAGCTGTTGGTGGCAGTTTTTTTTTCAACCCTAAAGCACCTGGTGCCAATGTGTCTCAAAGTGTCAAAATCTACTTTCCACAAAATTTACACGTTCTTGTCTAACCAACAAGAACAGCACAAAGTTCTGCTTTTGCTTCAAGTTGTAAACAAAACTAATTAGTTCACGTGTTCAAACTTCCGTTTTCCAATCGTATATTTCCAAATAAATTGGATGTAGACTATGCAAAACCTTGAATGCTCACCAAATTATGTCCTCAAATTATATCAGCTATCATTGTCAGAAACCAAGCAAAAGGCCCTGAGATAACAATACGTTTAGGTTATAGAGTATCCAATTGGTGTGCAATTCAGCCAGATCTGCACAACAACTCATCAGGGATTTTAAGCAGAATTTACATTCAGTTCATTCAAGCTTCCAAAATCTTTTGCATTGTTTAAAACAAAAAAAAATACATGGCATTGAAACATGTTTCCCCTCTGCACACACTGATCCAATGAATACTTGGAAATGTGAAAAACTAAACCTTGCAGACTTTTCCCTGAACTTGAGAACAGATCATTAATGAATGTGAAACTATCTTCTCTTTAATCAACTGCTTGACTTATATTACAGCTAGCTGGTACCTCTTTAAACTTTTCTAATACTTCAGGCCCTTCATCATTCAACATTCCCTTATATTTGCAACTGATAGCGAGGTGATAAGAACATATACATCTTCATGGTCTCCAGCTGCCTCAACATTGTAGAAATCCTTTTTTACAATCACTTCTCAATTCTTGACCTACCTTGTCATTAAACTTAACAAGTCGAACTCTCATCATTGCATACCTGGGACCTATTTTTACTTTCATGCCATATCCAGAAAAATCTAACCATGTTCAGGCTTTTGTGTCAATCATATTGTCCTTTAACTACACAGGAGCAAAATATAATGAATGCTGGAATTCTGATATAAAAACAGAAAATGTTGGAAATTCTCAGCAGGGCTGGCAGCATATGTGAAGAGAGAAAGAGAATTAACATTTTGAGTCCAAAGACTCTTCTTTCGAGCTAAAGCAGGAGACACAGTTTTTAAATCAGTGAAAAGGGGAAAGGTGGAGAAAAAAATAAAAAGAAAGAAGTATAAAATTCAATGCCGCAATGGAAGGTAATAGAGTTCAGTGGTAAAAAGTTTGTGGTGCATAGTCAAAGTGGGTCATAACAGGACAAATAAAGAAGCAAGATGTGTCTAGGGGAGGTGTGAATGGCAGAATAATGAACAGCTGCTGTTGAAAGCATAAAGAAGGGAAAAACGAGAGGAAGATTGACGTGTGCAAAGAGAAAAGCAAATCAAATGAGGGGGCAGATTCTAATCTTAAATTATTGAATTCAGGTGTTAAACTGAGAAGGCTGTAAGGTACTTAGTTGAAAGATAAGTAATTCCTCAAGCTCCCGCTGAGCTTCATGGAACACTGCAGGAAATTGAGGACAGAGACATCAGTGTGAGAGCAACGAGGGGAATTGAAATGGCAGGTAATCAGGAGCTTAGGGGCTGTTGCAGATTGAAGGATGGCACAGTGGCTCAGTGGTTAGTGCTGCTACCTCACAGCACCATGGGACCTGGGTTCAATTCCAGCCGAGAGGCGACTGTTTGCATATCCTTCCTGTGTGTCCACCCTGTGCTCTGATTTTCTCCCATGGTCCAAAGATGTGCAGGTTAGGTGCATTGGCTGTGGGAAATGGGTTACAGGAATAGGGTAGTACTGTGGGTCTGGGTTGGGAATGAATGGCCTGCTTCCACACTGTAGGGATTCTTTGAACAGAGGTGTTGGGCAAAGCAAAACAAAATATGAGTGGACCAGAATGTTTCTCAAGCATGCTCTGCAGTCCAGTATGTTTATGGTTGATTACGTACCACAACTCCACTTTCCTGCCAGCTGCCCTTAACCTGCGATTCTCTGAGAGTCCCAAATTCTGACTATCTCAGCTTTCTCTCCTACAGTTGCACGGAAGGTTTGCCATTGGAAGGAGACAGGATGCGTGTTTGAAGGATGGACCGTTGTCTTGTGATGGCAATCACCCTTTTGGGATCATAATAAAAGGAGAGAAAGATGCTGGCATTTTGGATAGTATAATTGATGGTGGCATCGTGCTAGAGGTTGCAGAAATGGTCAAAAACAATCTGTTGAATCATGATGGTGGTCAGATGGTAGCTGAGGAAAAGGGGAACCCCATCATAATGCTGGGAGGGAGGAGAGTGAGTGAGAACAGACGAGCAGGCAATGAGCTAAATGCAGATGAGTAGCCTGTCAGTCAGTCTGGTCAAGGTAGGGGAGGATTCCCTGACTGAGGAATAATATCAACAGTGCTTCTATTGAAGGGTGTGACATTAGAACAGATGCAACAGGGATGGAGAAACTGTAAAAATGGAATAGAATCCTTATTGAAAGCAGGGTATAAAGAAGTGTTTTTCGGGTGTGAGTGTAGCCATTTTGCATGGGGGTTAATCATGTGGACCAAGTCATCATCCCCTTAGTGGAGAAGTAAGATCTTGTACTGTTAATCATTTGTGACTGTAAAATTTATCTTCCCACCTTTGAAATGTTGTAGCCACTTTTGCCAGTGTGGAGATACAGAAAATGGCTCGAAATGCACAAAGTGATTGTTAGGGTACACCACCATGTTGAGCAGCAACACAGCGACAGTGCATGGTCAAAGATCTGGGATTGCTTGCCTTCCGAAGAAAAGATCTCTGTGATGATCAGAGATTTTTTTTTCCTTCCTTGAATGATTATTTTGGCAAGATTGATATGTGTGTGTACAACATGTAGACTAATGCCAAACTGGAGTATCTCCCTTTTTGTAATAGTAGGCTGCAACCTTGGTGTTTTTCTTAAACCTCCAACTTAAAGTGCTATTAGCAGCAACATTTTTCCAAACATCAGGTTTTATACCTGAAATAAATGGTTCCTACTTTTTACCCTCTTTGTTACCATCGTGATGTTCTTGGATGAAACAGTACAATTCAGTAAGAAGCTTTCAGATTTAGAATTGCACACATTGTTAAAAAAAAACACGTCTCTTTACTCTCCTTCTGGACTTCCTCTGTTGGTATATGTGTGTTTGGTAGCTTGAAGTGACAATCACAGACAATGCAATTTTCAACACACAAAAGCCCACCCTGCCTGTATATGAGAATGATTTCAATCTCCTTGAACCCATAGTAGTGGGCCTGGTTGCAGGAAGCTTTCTTTTGTTTTAAAGTTGTAAAGACGTTGGTAAAAGAGCATCGCCAAAATGACGTGTGCCTCTATCTACATCAATGGAGCCAAGTTGGGGAGGGTTGAGAGCATCAAGTTCCTGGGAGTGACGATAACCAACAATCTGCCCTCGACCTCCTACATAGAAGCGATGGACAAGAAGGCAAAACAACACCTTTTCATCCTCAGGATGCTTAAGAAATTTGGCATGTCCATAAGGACCCTGACCAGTTTTTACAGATGCACCATAGAAAGCATTCTATGGGTGCATAATGGCTAGGTATGGCAACTGCTCTGCCCAGGACCATAAAAAACTACAGAAAATTCTGTGTAGCCCAGACCAACATGAAAGCCAACCTCCCATCTATGGACTCCAATTATACTTCTCGTTGCTGCGGAAAGGCTGCCAACATCATCCCACCCTGTTAATGCTCCCTTCCAATCTCTTCCTTCAGGCAGAAGATACAGGAGCTTAAACACAATTATCAACAGGTTCAAGAACATCTTCTTCCCTGCTGTTATTAGACTGATGAATGGACCTCTCAAATTTCAAACCTCGTGTTGATCTTGCTTTGTGCACCTCCTGTGCAGCTGTAACTTTGCATGCCTTGCTCTGTCTAAACACCCTATGGTCTGTATGTTCTTGTATGTTATGATCTGCCTGTACTGCTCACAAAATAAAACTTCTTACTGTACTTTAGTACATGTTTCAACAATAAATCAAATCATATCAAATCAAGTACCTTTCAGTATTTACCATCCATCACAGGCTACTTCACCTCTGTAGCTGGAAGGCCTCTGATTGGACCTTTACGAGTTTGCTCACCATTTTTAATTGGACATGGAACCTGTCCATATGCTAATTTGGGGTTGCTCTGGCTAAAGTCTCAATTATTGCTCCTCTCCATCTCATCCCTTTTACTCCCGACCCTGCAGGCATAGCCCTGCCACCAAGAATGAGTCCTGACCCATGCCTGCACTCCCTGAGGGAAATTGCAGCCCTTCACCATTATCTAGAAATTCATTCAAAGGGATTGTTTCCTTCGCTTGCACTGATTTTAGTTTGAAACACCTCACAACCATCTTCTAACAGATAGTGGGTAGAACCACTAAAAGATTTAACTCCTGAACTGACTTCCATATGACCAATGTTTACACACTTGTTTGGGGTTAGACTGTGATTTAAAGGAGAAGAGAATTAGGCAAAGTGTTTCAAGGAAGCAATTCCAGATCTTAGGAGCTCAGCTGACAGCACAGTTTCTCATGCTGGGATGATGGAAATCAGGAATGTGCAAGAAAGTAGTATTGGAGGAGTGCAGAGATCTCAAAGAGTCACAAGGCTGAAGGGGATTACAGAGGTAGGGAAGGACAAGACAATGAAAATGGATGAGAATTGAAAAGATGTCCCCAAACTTAAGCGAATGTAGGTCATTGAACAATGAGCTGGTGAATAAACAGGAACTTTGTGAGCCAGGGTACAGGCAAAAGAGCTTTGGATAAGCTTAACTCTGGTAATCTTTAATCTCTTGTATGTCCTTTCATATTTACAAGAGCAAAGTAAATCTGATATGAGTATGCATCTAATGTGAAAGTCAGTTCCATCTATCTAACTTACAATCTGCTGCTCATCATAATTTTGCTGGCATTTCATTGGGCATTGACCATCTTGTTAAATGGACTCACAATCGCCTGGAGCTGCTTTGCATTTTACCAGCACATGATTTAGCTCCGTATTCTCCTATCACGTCTGTTTAAATCACCGTGCAATGTAGCATTTTTTTAATCTCACAAGATGTTTTGCTTTTAGCATTTACATTAGCTTGATGCATGAACAAGCTTCAATCTTCAAAAGTCAGACTCTGGGTTGGATTTTTGGCACTTAGAAAGGCTGGGGCAGGGCTGAAAATATATCAACTAGTCGGCATGCTGGCTCCCCTGCTCTATCCAGCCTCCATGTCATTTGTATGGAGTTGCAAGCAGGGCCATCAGATTTACCCACCCACACACGACAGATAGCCAATTAGTTGTTTGGCCATGCGGAATGTAAACTTTGCTAAACAGAGAGATGAAGTTGAAGCTTTTTGTTTTGCTTTCAAGAAAACCATAATTAGGAGTTTGTTCTTTCCTTTCTAAATTAGATTTTCTTGCATTTCAGTCCTGATGCGTTCAGGACAAAAAGCTTCATCTTTTTAGCAATGTAGACAGTTAGGCTGATTAAGATCCTAATTATGTACAATTAAAGATTGCCAAGTGTAACCTTGCAGTAACCATTCACTTTCTTGCACTGGCAGGAGGGCAGTTTAAATGCCTGAAGGCTGGCAGAAGAAGCAGGCCATTAGTGTTGCAGGCAATGCTCCAGGCAGTCCTTGACTGGATGTCAAAGCAGCCACTTGCAGGCTGTTTGTGTGGAGGGATCTCAAGCACTACCACATGAAGACACACACACGCACATGTGCATACACACACACATGCACAGAGCTTTCTGGCTGCTGAATCACATTTTTATTAAAAGATTTTAAGAAGTTGGAGAGAAGTCGTCTCCTTTTGAGTCATAAAGTCATAGAGTAATACAGCATTGGAAACAGGCCCTTTGGCCCAGACTGGTCCATGCTGAACATGGTGCCCACTCAGCTAGTTCCAACTGCCCACATTTGGTCCATATCCCTCTAAACCCTTCTCATCCATGTACCTATCCAAATGTTTTTTAAATGTTGCTTTTGTAGCTGCCTCAACTACTTTCTCTGGCAGCCCATTCCATATACACACCACTCTCTGCGTGAAGAAGCTACCTCTCAGGTCCTCCTTAAATCTTTCCCTTCTCACCTTAAACCTACGCCCTCTAGTTATCAATTTCCCATCCTTGGGAAAAAGACAATATGCATTCATCCTATCTATTCTCGTCATGATTTTATACACCTCAATAAGGCCACTTCTCAGTCTGCTCCATTCCAAGGAATAAAGTCCTATCCTGGCCAACCTCTCCCTATAACTCAGGCCTATTAGTCCTGGCAACATCCTTGTAAATCTTCTTTGCACACATTCCAGTTTAACTATGTCTTTCCTATAACAGGGTGACCAAAACTGTACACAATACTCGAAGTGTGGCCTCACCAATGACTTATACAACTGTAACATAACGTCCCAACTCTTAAACTCAATGCCTCAACCGATGGAGGCCAGCATGCTAAATGCCTTCTTCACCACCCTGTCTACCTGTGAAGCCGCTTTCAATGACCTATGTACTTGTATTCCTAGGTCCCTTTGTTCCACAACACTCCTCAAGATCTTCCCATTTACTATATAAGTCCTAGCTTGTTTGACTTTCTAAAATGCACCACCTCCCACATATCTGCATCGAATTGCATTTGCCAATCCTCAGCCCACTTCTGCATCTGATCAAGATCCCTCTGTAATTTTTGATAATGTTCTTCACTATCAACGATACCTCCTAATTTTGTATCATCTGCAAACTTACTAATCATATCTTGGATATTCACATCCAGATCAATGATGTAAATAACAAAGGTCCCAGCACCGACCCCTGTGGCACACTACTAGTCACAGGCCTCCACTCTGAGAAACAACCTTCAACTGTCACGCTCTGTTTCCTACCATTGAGCCAATTTTGAATCCAATTAGCTAGTTTTCCCTAGATCCCATGTGCTCTAACTTTCATGACTCGCCTGCCATGTGGGACCTTGTCAAAGGCCTTACTAAAGTCCATATAGACAACATTCACTGTCCTACCCTCATCCATCCACTTGGTTACCTTTTCGAAAAACTCTAAAAGATTTTCAGGCATGACTTCCCGCGTACAAATCTATGCAGATTATCCCTAATCAGACCTTGGCTATCCAAATGTTGATTGATCCTGTCCCTCAATATCCCTTCCAATAACTTGCCTACCACTGATGTCAGACTCACTGGCCTGTAATTCCCAGGCTTGTCTTTGGTAACTTTCTTAAACAGTGGAACAACATTAGCTACCTTCTAGTCTTTTGGAACTTCACCTGTGGTTAAAGATGAAGTAAAAATCTCTGCAAGGGCCTCTGCAATTTCTTCCCTAACCTCCCACAATGTCTGAGGATGGACTTGATCAGGCCCAGAGGATTTATCCACCTTAATGCACTTTAAGGCTGCAAACACCTCCCCTCTGATAATATACATGTGGTCCAACCCATCCCCACTTGTTTCCCTTATTTCCTTATTTCCATGATTCTCTTCACAGTAAACACTGAGGAGAAATATTCATTTAAAAATCTCCCCTATCTCCTGTCGCTCCACACATAGACGGCCATACTGATCTTTAAGGTGATCTATTGTCTCCCTAGCCACCCTTTTACTCTAAATAAAGCGATAGATCCTCTTGGGATTATCTTTAACCTTATCTGCCAGATCCATCTCATACCCTCTTTTTGCTATTCTGACTTCAATGTTGAATGTGCTCCTACACTTTTTATAGTCATCCAGGGATTCACTTGAGCCCGATAGCTTAAACCTAATGTATACCTTGTTCTTTTTCCTGACCAGAGCCTCAATATCCCTCGTCAGCCAGGGATCCCTAAACCTGCCAGCTTTTCCCTTCACCCTAACAGGGACATACTGTCCCTGGACTCTTGATATCACGGTTTTAAAAGCCTCCCATTTGCCAGTCATTCCTCTTCCTTGAAATAGACTCACCCAACTGACCTCTGCTGGATCCTGCCTAATGGTCGCAAAATTGGCCCTGCTCCAGTTTAGCACTTTAACCTGTGGCCCTGTCCTATCTTTCTCCATAACTATGTTAAAACTAAGAGAGTTAAGTTCACTGGACCCAGAGTGCTCTCTGACTGACACTTCAGCCACTTGTTCGACCTCATTTCCTAAGAGGAGGTCTAGTGTTGTACCCTCCTGTGCCAGGCACTCTAACATATTGATTTAGGAAACTTTGTTGGACACATTTGACAAATTACACCCCGTACAGGCCTTTTACACTCTGGTCACTCAGTCAATACAGAGGAAATTAAAATCTTCAACCAATACTATTCTATAATTCCTACAGATATCTTCAATCTCTCTATGCATCTGCTTCTCTTGTACTCGTTGGCTATTTGGGGTCTATGATACAGTCCCAACAGAGTGACCATCCCCTTCTTTCTTCTAAGTTCTAACCATATGGCCTCATTTGATGACCCCTAAAGAATATCCTCTCTAAGCACTGTTGTTATGTCCTCCCTTATCAAAGGGGCAACTCCCCCCTCCTTGCTCACTTGTACTTCTGTCACGCCTGTAGCTTCTGTATCCTGGAACATTGAGCTGCCAGTCCTGCCCTTCTCTCAGCCATCTTTCTGTTACGGCTATAATATCCCAGGCCCCTGAGCCAATCCATGCTCGGAGCTCATCTGCCTTATCAATCAGGCCTCATGCATTGAAATAAATGCGCTTTAAACCAGAAGTATTTTTCCTCCCTTTACTGTGCCCCTGGCTATCCTGAATAGTAAACTTGTTCTCGATGGCTAATGTATTTTCTGCTGACTTCTCGATGGCCCCTCTCTTATTCAGAGTCCCACCCCCTGGCAAACTAGTTTAAACCCTCCTGGGTAACTCTAGCAAATCTCCCTGCAAGGATATAGGACCCCCTCTGGTTCAAGTGCCAACTGTCCCTCTTTTACAGGTCACCTCTACCCCAGAAGAGATCCCAATGATCCAAGAACTGAAAACCCTGTCCTTTACCTAGCTCCTTAGCCACGCATTCATCTGGCCTATCTTTCTATTTCTATCCTCACTGGCGCATGGCACTGGGAGTAATCCAGAGATCACTACCCTTAAGGTCCTGCTTTTTGAATTCTTAACAACTTCCTATACCCATTTTGCATGACCCCATCCCTTTATCTACCTTTGTCATTTGTACTGATGTGCACAATGACCTCTGGCAGTTCACCCTCCCCCTTCAGAATGTTCTGCAACTCCTCAGAGACGTCCTTGACCCTGACACCCAGGAGGCAACACACTATCCTGGTGTTTCTTCTACAGCCACAGAATCTCCTGTCTATCCCCCTCACAACTGAGTCTCCTACCAGTATCGCTCTGTCTGACCTTTCCCTCTGAGCCTCAGAGCCGGTCACAGTGCCACTGACCTGACTGCTGCTGCTAGTCCCTGAAAGGTCATCCCCTCCTAACAGTATCCAAAGCAGTATACCTGTTATTGAGGGGAATGGCCACAGGGGAACCCTGCACTATCTGCCTACCCACCCCCGCCTTACCTCTTCTGGTGGTCACTCAGCTACCTGCAGCCTGCACCTTAGGAGTGACCCTTCACCTTAGCTCTTATCAATGATGTTCTCTGCACCCCGGATGATCCTGAGTGCATCCAGCTCCAGCTCTCGTTCCCTAATGCGGTCTGTCAGGAGCTGCAGCTGGGTGCGTTTCTCACAGGTGTAGCCACCAGGGACACTGGAAGTCTCCCTGATCCCCCACATTCTGCAAGAGGAGCATACCACTGCCCGAACCGTCATCCCCACTGCCTTCAGTCTAGACAGAAAGCAAATAGAGTTAAAGAGCCCTTACCTGCTGTTACCTCTATCCCTGCTCACCCTCCTCATGCCAAAACCTCCTTTCTGTCGCTGACCTTCTGCTGCTTATCTCTCGCTAGAATGTCTTCAATTGAGCCTCCAGCTTTGAGAGGTCATCCAGCATCCTTAATTGCAAAGGACCTGATTCATTTACTGAAAGTTCTAAAGTGACTGTTTCTCTTCCCCCACCCTAGGTATGGGATCAGGATCTGGAAACGGACCCAATTTGTTTCTTCTTTGAGAGCAAAGTGAATATCCAGCCCTCTGTTTGTACAATAATTTTATCCCCAATAGTCAAAAATAGACTTGAATTTCCAGATCAATCCTTTCATCATCCTGTTGAGTGTTTAACTCTATAAAGTTATTTAAGTTACATGGATAAGCCAGATTCATTCCCACAGTCACCAGAGGAAACATTCTGCCCAGTTATCTCCACAAAGAAAAGCAGAGCTGCCACATTTTTTAACATGCAATACCTCATTCGCTCTTTGCCGCAGAGGAATGTGACACTCTGAAGTGAAACAGTAGGAAGAATGCCAATGTCGGCCACATGCTTCCTCTGAGCAGGAGAGACAGTTTGTTCAGGATTGACTCTGAGCTGGCTGGTCACAGTCAGTGTACTGTGTACATGTAAATAAAGGATGACTTGCTGATGGGATACTAGCCTCTATGCAGTTATTTCATGGGAGTCCAATGATCATTTCAAACCAGGCTGTCCCAATCAACAACCTCTAATTTCCAATCAGATAATGATCTAACTTCTTGTTGAAGGAATTAAATGGTTCAACTATCAGTGTTTTTATGTAATGGGTTATTTGTGTCCATCGCTGGGGTGAAGATGGCTTTCTTCTGTTCATAAACGTTTTCACACACTTCTTTTTGGCTGGGCTGCTGAGGTGATATTAGGCCCTTGCCCCAGAAGAAGGGAACTGCAATGTGTTACAAGAGATGTAAACTGCCTCACCTAAAGTTTGTTAACACTCTCACCTGGGGCGTGTTAATATCTCAACTGAAACATGTTGATGTTCTCACTTGGGGCATGTTAATAGTCTAGCTTGTGACTTATTAATATTCTTACCTGAAGCTTATAAATACTTTCACTTGAAGCATGTCAATACTCTCACCTGAGGTTTGGGTCCATGCATGTTGATATTTTCCCCACCTGAGATATATTAAAGTTCATGCCTGAGCCATGTTAAGACTCTTAGACTCTCCCAAAGACCTGTTATTAATCCTACCTGAGCAACATTAATCCAGAATCTCTGACCTCGAGATTTATGTTCATCATGGAAGACCTGTAAATGTTCCTCAGATTGAGATAATAGCTTGTGTAGCAATGTAATATAAACAGCTGATGGCTGATTCATAATATTCCTCCAGTCAGAAGGGGGATCAATCAAAGTGAGCTTGATTTTTTAAAAAAAAATTAAAATGTAAATATGAAGAAAACATCAGACATTATTAAATAACACAAAAGATTACAAATGACATTTGGTATCATCATAGCAACTCAAATGATAATTTTATGCAAGAATTGTAATTCTTGAAAATGTATTGATGAAACCAATTAAATGCAAGTCATGTTGTAAAGGTATATTACATAAATTGATAATTAAATGAAAGCATATTTCAGAAGCCATTAACATATTGAGAATACGTGCTAAATGATAATTATGTAGATGATCAAAGAAGAGATGTGAAAAGGCTCATTAAATATGTCGTTGTTAAATACATATCTGTATTCATGATTACAGTTTTCATTTGGCACAATGATGGTAAACAAGACTAATTAAAAGTATGTATTTAAGGATCTTCTGAATAATGAAAATTTGGATTCTGTATTCTCATGTTAATTTCCTGAAGAGTCACAGATATTAAATGATGAAACAGACAATGTTCACAATACCATAGGTTTCTTTCTCTTTTCATTTATTCTCTTTCTTCGGTCTGTCCTCTTGGCCAGTGAGAGTAGCTTAAAAAGACACCAGGAGTTTCAAAGTGAATTTCAACTCAAAAATCACTGGTTTGCAGCCTAATGTACACATCGAAGGAGCATTTGGCTCAGGGGCAAAAGTTGCATTGTCAATATTACAGCTCTTTGATGTAATCCAGGTTTCAGCTAAAATTTTGTAAATTCCGAGTTTAGTTGAAATGCTGCATGAGAAGGCAGACCAATTACATATTTGATCACCCTAATATTTGCGCCTTGTCTGCAAACTCTGGCTATAATTCAACGGCCTCTGTATTCAAATAATGTGTAAACACCACGACATCTCACATGTTTTTTTCAAGGCTTTTGACACCAGTGGCTTAAAGCATGAAAATCCAACACAAATTGTAAAGAAGAGTCATTACTGGACTCAAAATGTTAACTTTTTCTCTCTCCGCAGATGCTGCCAGACCCGTTGAGTTTTTCCAACACTTTCAAAGAGTTTCAGCATTCGTCGAATTTTGCTTTTGTAAAAGCCATTGTACATTTGACTTTGAAGCTTGTTTACTTCAAGCAGCTTTTTATTTGCTAACTTGTTCATGAATAATAAATTAAATTTGTGTTCTCCAGGAGAACACAATCTGTTAAGCAGTGTACAGCCTTTAAGGAGCACCAGTGAACTGGTTGATTTCGAAGCTGGGGCTATTGGTAGTGGGTGTTACTTATTTGTAAACGTTTACATTAAAAAAACTCTTCAAAGAAGCAACAAGCAAAAAGGACCAAGATCTTTGATTATAAGCACACAGAAAAAGGAGGGAGGTCAATGTGTAGGGGTTCTCAGTGTGACATGGTTAGCCAGACATAATCTAAACATGCAATAGGGCGAGGGTTAGGGTTTAGGCCAGGTTTTATTTTTCTGTAATATAAAGCAATGCAGATGCTGGAAACCTGAATCCAAAACAGAAAATGCGAGAGGAACTCAGCAGGCCTGGCAGCAACTGTGGAGAGAAGACAGAGTTAACATTTTGCATCCCGTGACCCTTCTTCAGAGCTTTATTTCTTTGTAAACTGCCTAGTAGCTGAGAACAGAGACACAGAACATTGACGTGTTGCCAAAACTTAGTAAATACTTGACATTGCATCATTATTTTAAAATTCAATGACTGTGGAACATTGCAGTTTTAAATTAATTTCTTAAAAAATCAATTTATGAGTTATATATATCAAGGAAAAATTAAAAATCCATCATGAAATAGGTAGGGAACAGCTTAATGGACCAAAACACATTCTGTATTGAAAACCTAGGATCTAATGCTGAGGCATTCATGAATATTAAGTGTATCATTGGTTTTCGGGAGTTGCTTTACTCTGGCACCTGTCAGTGTGCAAAGTGCCCGGGCTCCAGTGTAAAAAATATAAGGCTGTGATTTCAAACATTTTCAGTGGCATGTGGTCCTATTTCTGCAACCCTTCAGAAGATTGAAATTTGCAAACAAATATTTGGAAAGAGACTATCTCAGATACATTCATTCCCAAAGGTAAAATCTCTAATCTGGACAATGTATTATCATAATCTCGTTTCACTGAGGGATTTGTATAAACAGCCACTATAGAACCACATTCAAAATATCAATCCAAAATTAAATCAAAGAAAATATAGAAAGGAAGACAAAATGAAAATAGGCTAATTAAGACCAGCAGACATAGAGTCATAAAGGGAAAGTCACGTCCAACAAACACAATACTGTTTGACGAAAGGGGTGGAATGAATGATAAAAGAAATACTGTGGATATTTGTAACATGTTTAAATCTATTCAGAAGGCCTTGACAAAATGGGAGAACATTCTGCAAAAGAAAGTCTGGGAGAATCAACAAGGAGTATGTTCAGAGATGCAAAAAGAGACAAGTGATGCTGTGCTTTCGGGTTGAACCGTGTTACCCTGGAAATACGTGTTAAAACCATTGAATTTTTTAACATTTAGACTTGAAAGTAAGAGGCCCAAAATTACAAAAATGCATAGGAAATAAAGCTGGGAAGCTGGATTAATTAATTTGAAAAGATAAATGAATGCAAGTGATCGCAAATGAACATAGGGCTAAAAAAAAGTCAATTTGCTTGGCTTTAAGGAAGCTGAATCATGGTTTGCAATGTACCCATCCTTGTCACCATGGCAGTGGGCAGTGTCTCATCTATTTGATTATACAGTTACTTCCTGAGGGCCAGCATTGTTGGCCATCTGAGCACTCAGAAAGGAATCCCAGAGCTTTTAGAGAGTTTCTAACAGAGACAGCTTGCTCTGCTTCAAGGCAGTCTTGCACCTTTAAACGGAAATTTTAGATGGATACTGGCCCATCTAAAAGCTGCACAAATGAAGTGTTTGGAGAGACAGAGAAGACACCCAAGGTTACAAATATGGTGTAGGAGACCTTAGCAGTAGAGATGGATAGAAAATCAGATCCTACAGGCAGGATTTTTCAGATGGCAAGGTTCCCTGCCCTGACACCAAACATTATAGCTGGGCTTGCACCCTTACTGATGCTGACAGCCATTTAAAGCTCCATGCAGTCTTGATTGACTGGACATGGGATATCCACCCTTCATTCGGGAGGAAGTCATGGCTCTGAATGACCAGCAGCTCAGGAGCCTGAGCAAGACCAGCGGGAATGGTGGCCACCATGGAGAAAGGCAGGAGCCCTGCAGCTAATCGAAGGCACACCGAGGATGTGTAAGAAAAAATATACAATTCTTATTGATCCAGGGAAAACACCTTTTGTACTCATTGTGGGGCTTTGATGAAAAGTGTACTTCTTCCAGGGCTGACACTGGGAGACTGCCTATATTCAGCTGGCCGCTTTCCCACATGGCAAAATGTGGGGAGGTGTGTTGGCCACCCATTGGCAAAATGCCAATATCTCCTGTAAAATAGCCCTTCTTAGGGCATCTGAATATTGATGATTTACTTCTCACTATCATGTGGCAGGAAACTATGCAAAGCCAGCTCCTTTATTATCAGTAAAATTCCCTATTGCTAGGACATCACTGGAGATTGAGGCATGAGGACTAATGATTTCCACTCTCCCCACCCATCTACCTGCCCAGGTATTCTTGGAGTAGAAATCATTGTTATGAATCTTAAGGAAGTGTCGCAACAGCATTATGACTTAAAGAGTTCTATACATGCTTCTAGAATCAGAGATCAGGTTCAAATGTATTTTATTATCAAGAAGGCGCAGAGGATCCAGAAAAGACCACTTGTGCACACACACATAGTCTCAGTCCACACACAAAAATATTCATTTGGCCAAGGTTTTGAATGTGTCTGTGGAACTGTATGGAAGGGAGAAAATTGGAGGCCAAGGCAGAGTTATACAAACAAAAGGATATTTGCTTCCTCCACAAATGTGCAAAGACCCTTAGATTAAAGGTATTATTGTACACCATTAGCAACAAAACATATTCGGTTGCTGAAAGGATTTTAAACAAATTCAAAGTTGTAAATCTCAGAGAAAAACATTCCTACCTTTAAAATCAGAGCCAGAATAGAGGTCTTTAGAGAAAAAAATGTTTATGTTGAGTTATAAATTATCCCAACCTTGTGCAATGGATACGTGAGCCCCATGGTACATGTTGTGTGTTAGCAGAGGAAAGCAAAAGCCACCCATTGACAATCCGGAGGGTTCAAAGTTTGAAAAGAATCAAAGCTGACACCATCATTTCATCACTCACAATTTCAGGCACTTAATTTTGAATGGGGCATCATTTAGTCTCCTAGCAGTGGCAGCAAGTGCAGAGGGGCATGCTTTTTTGACAAACCTTATTGCCTCAAGACACCAAGTGCTGTTTGTTTCAAAATGTGACTTCCTGAAAATCTCATTAAGATTACATCTAGCTGTTCCAAATTGTGCAGAGTAGATTCATTAACAAATGATAAAAGAAAAGGTTTTCTAGGTACTATATCTCTTAGGTTGAAATCTTCACAAGTGCTCACCATGTCAGGGGATAACAAAGAGCAGAAGTTTCAAAATACTCAAAAAAGACTTGCATTTAATAAACTAATTTAATTCAGAAAATGCAGCTTGAAATGAGATTTTTTTTCTGACATGAATTAGAGCAAAACTCTATTAATTTTTTCCACCAATAATAATGGCAAGCTCCTCAAGAGGTATTATTAATACTTTATGAGTATCTTTTCTCATGGAGGTGATGATGTGGAAGAATAACATTTTACAGTAACATCAGCAGAACCATTCCACACAGTGCAAATTGCTAACAGTTTGGATTTTACACGTTTGCAGAGCATGAAGGTTAGATTGCTTGCCTCAGCAGCTCGAAGGTACTTTACTCGAAGACAGTTGGAATTGGAAATGGAGGTGGGAAAATTAGGCGAGGAGTTGGTGACTGTGGAGCCAAGGAATCACTTTTACCTCCAGAGAAAGGTTTCGTTTTCATTTGTGGCCAATGCTTAGAACATAGGAGTCTTCAGCAGTCTGATGTCTCCCCAACTCAGTGCAGTCCAATGTCTGTGAGAAGACATAAGGCATGTGTTATTATTTACATTACGTAAGAAACTCAGTGCCTTTTTATAAGTGAAAACATGAAGCACACCTGAAAAGTGGTCCAACCTAACTTTAGGGTTGTCGGGTGGCCATGGAATTGGACATCATTGTCAAACAGGAACAATATGATTCAATTTTGACAGCAACTCTACAATTTAACTATTGTCATTTTAGTTAATAAACGAACATGGTGTAGAGAGAATGCACAATGAGAAGCCATGTGAAGATATGGCTGTACCGTTAATTTTGGGACTGAAATCACTTGAGAGATTTGTGATTTCACATGTGAAGCTTCCTAATGGAGTGTATATTTCATTTAAATAAAAACAAAGAACTGCAGGTGATGGGAATCTGAAACAAAAATAGAAATCGCTGAAGAAACTCAGCAGGTCTGGCAGCCTATGTGGAGAGAAAGCAGAGTCGATATTTCAGGTCCTGTGACCTTCCAACAGAAATAGGTTCGGAATTGTTGAGTTTCTTCAGAAATTTCCGGTTTTGTTTATACATTACATTATATGGCTCTTTGTTATCCTTCTGTGATCCCTGTAATTGTTGTGCCTTTAGATGGAAGACTCCATTTCAGTTCTTGTGAATTTTAACACCAGCCATGCAAGTCAAATTCTGTTTTGTGAATGAGTTATATCATTCATTAATTCACGTGCAAATTTATAAATGGTAGGATTGATACTTCAAGTAGTGCAAACCTGTAGGAAGAGATTTAAGTTAATCTCTCAGCATCTCTGAGGATAGTCAGGGAAAGGTCAGTAGACCAGACCAATTGCATAAATAGTTAGCCTTGTAGTTAGGGGCAACAATGGACATTCCAAAATGAGGACAGATTGAAATCAGAAAGAAAATTAAGAGTAAATCCCTTTTGTTTGATATAAAATGAATTTGGTAGAGGCTGTAATACTGAAATTGTAATTAGACCATAGATAGTGTGATAGAAGGATGAATGAATGAAATTACCAATTCTTATCGTGCACATTTCTATTTTACTTAAAAAAGTGAAGAACAATTGAATTCTTATTGTAAGAGAAAAGGAGTCATGCATGCTGTAATATAGTTAAATTTGTCAGTAAAATAAATTGGTCATTGATTTACTGCAGCTTTTGAATTGATCCTCAATCCTCTGGTTTACCATTTTGAAGCATAACTTGAAGCTACATCTTTCACACAAGACAGAATTTGTACTCTTTTGAAACAAGTAAAGGAAATTAGGTTTGAAATTGGTTCTTTGAGCTCATCATTTGACTATTTAAGCACTTTGCTCTAATATTATAGAAAATGCTTCCTAAACCATGGCTGGGTAGCAACCTTTACATCTGTCAGTCGAAGCCCATTATTTCATTTCATTTCACTTGCTTAACATAATTTCATTTTGGCCTCTGTCAGTAGTCCTGAATCTAAGTCATGCTGTAAATTTGTGATGCAGTAAAAATACAGGAATTGCTGAGCAGTGGAGAATGGATACCTGGTAGGAGCTATTTCTCTTTAATACATCACACTCAAGGACTGATCAAAAAGCAATATTCATCAAGGCAAAAATAGTGGTGGATATAGCTTTCCTTCCATCCAGAAATGTTAGTAAACAATCTCCTTTTGAACCACATTTTAGAATTAAATCATCTTATTGAATACATTTTTTAGGTGAAATTTTGAAAAATAAGTAAATTATCAACTGCTAATCCTTCATTGCTATGGAGAGGACTTGAAAAGATTTTAGCAAGCAAAGAATTGCTTAAAAGTGATGCTGTATAATTTCATGATTTAACTGAAAATATTTTCTTCATGATTTAGGGAAGACATTGAAGACAATTGATTTTGTGTCTCCCCAAAAACAGTAGAGGAAAAATTTTGGTTGACCACTTTAATTATTAATGCGCCAGTAGGACCGCCCAGCTTCAAGATATTGGATAGTCTGGGATGTTTGTGCTTATCTGATGCACATATCATACAATTTAGATAATCTAGCAAAATTCAGTTTCCAAAGTTATCCCATTAATGCTCCTACGATAAATAATCAGCATGAGTAAGATTTAAGATAGCTGCACATTTGGTAGGGATCAAAGGCATTATTGAAATGAAGCTAAAGTTTACGAATATCTTTTGATCAGCTTTTGTTTGAAGCTCACTTTTATTATTTTAATACCATGATGAACTTATTTAAACAGTTTGAACAATTGGAATGCATTGAGTAGGATCACAAATGGGACATCAGAATGATTTTTTTTTAATGAAACGTATATAGTTGAGCAGGGTCTGGCCTGACTGCCTGAGGTGAAATGAAGCCAGGGAAACATGATGAATATATACATTAATTGAGGGATAATTGGGTGAGAACTTGACTGGGCATAGGTTTTTATGGGGAACAAATAATCAGTGGTGAGAGTTGGTTGTTTGTGAGTTGGAAAAAAAATCTGAATAGGAAAGCATTTGCTGAACTCTGTTGAGTACAAGAGTTAAATGCTGAGAAGACAATGTAAGTTTATTGTTTAAATTGAAAGTTAATAAAATATTACACAAGCATCAAACATGTGTTATTCTCAAGGATATGCAATGTATCTCAGACTATGTTATGGACTCTTGATTTGTACTGATAATTAATCTAGTCTAATTGATAATTAATCTAAGCTAATCTAATTGAGTCACACTTTTTAGTAAAGCATCAGAGAGCTATTACAGCACAGGAGACCATTTGGCTTGTTATGTCCATGACAGGTCATAGAGTCACAGTTATAGAATTATACAACACGGAAATAGACCCTCCAGTCCATCTCATTCATGACGATCAGATATCCAATCTGACCTCGTCCCATTTGCCAGCATTTGGCCTATATCTCTGGAAACCCTTCCCGTTCACGTACCCATCCAGATACCTTTTCGATTTTGTTATTGTACCAGCCTTCACCACTTGCTCTGGCAACTCGGTCCACAAATGCACCACTGTCTGTGTGAAAAGTTGCCCCTCTGGTCCCCATTAAATCTTTCCCCTCTCATTCTAAACCTATGCCCTCTAATTCTCCGACCCTGGGGAAAAGACCTTGGTTATTCACCCTATCCATGCCCCTCATGGTTTGAGAAACTTCTATACGGTCACCCCTCAGCCTCCAATGCTCCAGGGAAAATAGCCACAGCCTACTCAGCCTCTCCCTATAGCTCAAACTGTCCAATCCCAGCAACATCCTTCTAAATCTTTTCTGAACCCTTTCAAGTTTATCAACATCATTTCTATAGCAGGGAGACCAGAAATGAATGCAATATTCTAAAAGTGGCCTCGCCAATTTCACAGCATGACATTCCAACTCCTTTACTCAATGCACTGACCAATAAAGGTAAGCATGCCAAATACCTTCTTCACCATCCTGTCTACCTGCAACTCCGCTTTCAAGGAATTATGCGCCTGTGCTCCTATATGTCTTTGTTCAACAATTCTCCCCACGAACTGCCCTGGTTTACCTTATCAAAACGCAACACTTTACATTTATCTAAATTAAATTCCATTTGCCACTCCTTGGCCCATTGGCCCATCTGATCAAGGTCCCATTGTACTCTGAGATAACCTTCTTCACTATCCACTACACCATCTATTTTGGTGTCATGTGCAAACTTACTAACCATACCTTCTATATTCACATCCAAATCATATAAAATGAATGACAAAAAGCAAGGGATGCAACACCAATCCTTGCAGCACACTTCCAGTCACAGCCCTCCAGTCGAGCAAACAACCTGTAAATCCCTCTGTCTCCTACTTTCAAGCCAATTTTATATCAAATTGGTTAGGTCCCCCTGGATTCCATGTTATCTAACATTACTAGCAAGTCAACCATGTAGAGCCTTGCTGAACTTTAGCCTCACTGAAGTCTATGTAAAGAATATCTGTATTCTGCCTTCATCAATCTTCTTTGTCATCTCTTCAAAAAACTCCATTAAGTTATGCAACATGATTTCCCATGCACAAAGCCATGCTGACTGTCCCTAATCAGTCCTTGCCTTTCCAAATGCATCTAAATCCTGACCCTCAGAATCCCCTCCAACAACTTGCCCATGACTGACATCAGGTCTCTGCAAGTACAACTCAGGTAGTCTCATTCCCCTGCCAATTAGCCCTGAAATTTCAGATACTTGGACAATTCCCTTTTGACAGCCATAAAATTTCTCTTCAGTATTCTTAGGTCACATTTGCAACTGAAAAATCTGCATTAAATCTTTATAATGAAAAATCATCCGTAGAAACTGATGGCAAATCCCTTTCTACCTGTGTAAAGATTTCATTGTCATGATGTATTGTTGCAACCAGATGACTAGGCAAATTTCCCAAATTTATTATGGCACCAGGCAGGAAACACCAAATAGTTACGTTCCCAGGTTAACATGGATGAATTACCTTATTCACCTGCTCCTTGGGTTGATCATAGCAAAGGGTACTATAAAAGGGTTGGTCCCCTGTAGATGCCTTTCTCCTCGACTTAATAAATCGATGTTTCAAAAGGAGCAAACTTAACCAGGCTCTCTTGAGTTCATGAAAGAATGAGTTTATTACTTACCAAACATGAGAAGAAATAATAATGCAATGCAAATGCACAAAGATTAGAAATGAGAGGTGAGTCAAAAGACATGGTTTAAAAAAATATACAGAAGAGACTCTAAGTTCTGTAAAAAGTAGATAATGTGGCCAGGACTTTGGGTGACACTGGTAGTACTGATGTTGGTAGGTGAACTGTTCATTTTGAGTTGCTTGTCTTTCCAGATGAGCTGAAAGTTCTTTGACCTGTTTCCTTTCAACAGTGGTTTCAGTTGCTTTCTGAGTCCCAGCAAAGAGATTCTTATTTCCTTTTTAACCTGCAACGCAGGGATATTTCTACAAACTCTGCATTGGTAATCACCCAAAGTTGGGATCGAACTCAGGTCCCTGGTACTGTCAGGCAACAGTAGTAACCACTGAACCTTTGTGCCACAGATCAGACTCAAAACATTAATTGCTTTCCTCTCCACAGGTGCTTCTCCATCTGCTGAGTTTCTCGAGTATTTTCTGCTTATTTCAAATTTCCAGCATCCACAGTATTTTGCTTTTATTTGAGTGTTTACTCCCCAGCCATGTCTGCTTGAGTATTCCCACTTTCAAGAAATTCTGTTCTTTTTGTTGTAATGAAAAGTTCAATATGTCTCTCAGTGATCCACGGTTATGATCTGTCATCATGACGTTATCAATCATTTTATTTTTATTATTTTTTTAGTTTCAGGCACTGAAATTTCCATCCTTCAAGATATGCACCTTCTTTGTAAAAATAAAATGATATGTATTTCACAGTAACATGTTTAGATTTATACATTGAATGGTTTTTGTGTCTCCTAAAAAAATTATTAATACATTTATTTTAAGATCTCAGCAAGCCTCAAATGCCTGGATGCTAACCTCCCAGAAATTCAAAAGATCTGTACATTTTGAGTGTGCAGTTTTCTAGAATCTCTGATCATGCAATACTTGTGTCATCCAGTGTAATTGTTTATCAGTCCAGATCATTTACAGGTACTGTCAAAAATATGAAGGCAAATTAAGATCGGAAGTCAATCTTAAGGCAAATCATGATGTTGCTGCTACTGCATAACAATTGTATTTTTTTATGCTATGAACTCCTAATAGACAGACAAGGGCACATGCTGTTGCTTAGTGATTAGTATTCTTAACTCTGCCAGAGTTTTCTGTCCAAATGAACAGAGAACAGTGCCTTATCCCTGAAATCAGGGGTAACATCTCACATGATGCTGAAGTATAATGTGTGTGGGTGGAAACACCTAACTCCCATCCTCACCTAACTTCCCTGTTGACTGCTCCAAAGAGTGTTATGGAAGGAATATCCATATTGTAGTCTGTTAGAAGTCAAAAAGGCTGGGAACCCTTCCACTATTCTGCAAGGAATGTATGTAATATACAATAGCAGCCACATCTACCATCAACTGTGTCACTGATTGCTGTTTATCATTTTTCTTTCTTTGACACATTCCTCGCTTTTCCAAAAAGAAGGCTCAATGTTAATGAAGGCTCTATTAACAATTTTTATAGTTTACCAACTTTATAAACAAATGATTGCTTCCACCACAGTTGAGGGTTTTTATGATTTTTTTGTTTATAGAAATGCATGTTTATTGAAGATGATATAAGGCAGCAAGCTCATTAATGTGCTCTAAAGTACACGCTATTCACTCCTATACTGTTAGTACATGCCAGCAGCACATACCAGGAAATTATACTCCCCAACATACAATTTTTCTATCCATCAATTCAAAAGAATGAGAAGTCACCTGATGAAAGTACACAGTTTCTGAGATGCAGTCTAAACGGGGGAGTGGAGAAGCATAAATTCACCAAATGATGGGGAAAAATAGCAAGTGGGTATGTGAGAGTACGAAATATGTCCTGATCAACATTTGATCTTCACTGAATGTAACAAGAAAAAAATAAATAGATTGCCAGATCCTGTATCAGGTGCTGTATGAATGTTCTTCCGATGCGGAAGGTTGCTCCTGGCTCTACTGACTTGAGTGCTATGGGATAATGGAATGATGTAACTGATGATGTTACTTGGACATCAGCAGAGCAGAAGAACTCACCAGATGCAAGCCTGTAAGAGCGCAGCACTTAGACATTACTCTAGAGAGCTGTATGTAGTAACCTGTAAGGTAAGAATATATATAGGAAGCGTTACAGTACCGAAGAGAGCGAGAGATAAGAATGTCCTAGCGATGCTAGAATCCAAGAAGATTAGACATCCAATGGCCTGTGTTTCAATCTATACAGAAGTCTCTACCAAGCTATAGTAGTAGTACCTCAAGTCATGGCAATAAAGTAGTAAGAAAAATGCATTCCAATGAGCGTTAAGCAAACAATCCATGATAAGGCATTATAGAAAAGCGAGTCCTTTTGATAAAATCATAGAAACAGCAGTTGTTTGAAGCTTGATGTGTCTTTTCTCATTCACTTGTGGGACGTGCGTGTCACTGGCTGGTACAGCATTTATTGCCCATATCAAGTTGTCCTTGAGAAGAAAGTGATAAGATGCTACCTGGGACCGCTGCAGTCCTTGTGCTATTAGTAGGCTCATAATACCATGACAGTGGGAATTCCAGATTTTGATCCATTGACACTGAAAGAACGGCGATATATTTCCAAGTTGGGATGGTGAGTGGCTTGGAGGGGAACTTGAAGGTGGTGGTATTCCCATGTATCTGCTGCCCTTGTTCTTCTGTGTGGTAGTGGTCATGGGTTTCGAAGGCAATGTTTAAGAAGCCTTGGGGAATTTCTGCAATGCACCTTGTAGATAGTGCTCTATCTCTGAGTGTTGCTGGTGGAGGGGGGGAATGTTTGTGGATGTTTTTTGCCATGGATTGTGTCAAGCTTCTTGAATGTTATCGGAGCTGCACTCATCCAGGCAAGTGTGGAGGATTCCATCACATTCCTGACTTGAACCCTGTAGATGGTGTACAGGCTTTGGAGAGTCAAGAGGTGAGTTACTCATTGCAGTATTCCTAACCTACGACCTGCTGTTGTAGCTATTGTATTTATATGGTTTGTCCGAGTCAGCAATTGTAACATTGATTGAATGTCAAGAGGCTGTGGTTAGATTGTTTCTTATTGGAAATGGTCATTGCCTGTTTATTTTTGTGACACAAATGTCACTTGCAACTTGTCATCCCAAGTCTGGATATCATCCAAGTCATGCTGCATTTGGACATAGTTTGTTTCAACATCTGAGGAGTCATGAATGGTGCTGATCAAATTTGCAATTATCAGTGAACACCCTTACTTCTGACCTTATGATGGAGGGAAGGTCATTGATGAAGCAGCTTAAGATGGTTGGGCCTAGGACACTACCCTGAGGACCTCCTGCAGAGATGTCCTGGAGCTGAGACAACTGAGCTCCACCAACCACAACCATTTTCCTATGTGTTAACTATGACTCCAACCAGCAGAGAATTTGCCTCCTGATTCTCACTGACTGAAGTTTTGTTCAAGATCCTTGATGCTATGCGCAGTCAAATATGCCCTTAATGTCAAGGACAGTCATTCTCACCGACCTCTTGAATTCAACTTCTTTATCCATGTTTGAACCTAGTCTGTAATGACGTCAGGAACTGAGTGACCCTGGCAGAACACAAATTGTGCATAACTGAGTAGGTTATTGCTGCTTGATTGCACTGCTTTACTGATATTCAAGAGTAAACTGTTGGTGGTCATAAGCCAGATTGGATTTGTCTTGCTTCTTTGTGCAGAGGATATACTTAGGCAGTTTTCCACATTGTTGGGTAGCTGGACTGGAAGAGTGTGGCCAGGTGGGCAGCTAGCTCTAGAACGGAGGTCTTCAGTACTATTGCCGGATTGTTGTCCGGGCCCATTGCCTTTGCAATATCCAGTATCTCCAACCATTTCTTGACATCACATGGAGTGAATAAAATTGGCTGAAGACTGGTATTTGTGATGCTTGGGACCTCTGGAGGAGGTCAGCACTCAACAGTTCTCACTGAAGATTGCTGCAAGTGCTTCAGCCTTATCTTTTGCACTGATGTACTGGGGTCACTCATCATTGAGAATGATGATATTTGTGGACCTTCCTCCTCCTCCTCCTCCAGTGAGTTGTTTAAATGTCTCCCACCATACATAAGGAGCAAGAGAGTAACTAGAGAAAGGGTTGACCCACTCAAGGACAAAGGAGGGAAGTTATGCGAGGTGTCAGAGAAAATGAGTGAGATTCTTAATGAGTACTTTGCGTCGGTATACGCCGAGGAGAGGGACATGACGGATGTTGCGGTTAAGGATAGATGTTTGATTACTCGAGGGCAAATCGGCATAAGGAGGGGGGAAGTGTTGGGTATTCTAAGAGGCATTAGGGTGGACAGGTCCCCAGGTCTGGATGGGATCTATCCCAATTTACTGAGGGAAGCGAGAGAGGAAATAGCTGGGGCCTTAACAGATATCTTTGCAGCATCCTTGAGCACGGGTGAGGTCCCGGAGGACTGGAGAACTGTTAATGTTGTCCCCTTGTTTAAGAAGGGGAGCAAGGATAATCCAGGTAATTATAGACCGGTGAGCCTGACGTCAGTGGTGGGGAAGCTGCTGGAGAAGATACTGAGGGATAGGATCTATTTACATTTGGAAGAAAATGGACTTTTTAGTGATAGGCAGCATGGTTTTGTACAGGGAAGGCCATGTCTTACCAGCTTGATAGAATTCTTCGAGGAAGTGACAAAGTTGATAGAATTCTTTGAGGAAGTGACAAAGTTGATAGATGAGGGAAGGGCTGTGGATGTCTTATACATGGACTTCAGCAAGGCATTTGATAAGGTTCCCCATGGTAGGCTGATGGAGAAAGTGAAGTTGCATGGGGTCCAGGGTGTACTAGCTAGATGGATGGAGAACTGGCTGGGCAACAGGAGACAGAGAGTTTTCGTGGAAGGGAGTTTCTCAAAATGGAGAACTGTGACCAGCGGTGTTCCACAAGGATTCGTGTTGGGACCACTGTTGTTTGTGATATACATAAATGATCTGGAGGAGGGTATAGATGGTCTGATTAGCAAGTTTGCAGATGACACTAAGATTGGTGGAGTAGCAGATAGTGAAGAGGACTGTCGGAGAATGCAGCAGAATATAGATAGATTGGAGAGTTGGACGGAGAAATGGCAGATGGAGTTCATTCCAGGCAAATGCGAGGTGATGCATTTTGGAAGATCCAATTCAAGTGCGAACTATACGGTAAATGGAAAAGCCCTGGGGAAAATTGATGCACAGAGAGATCTGGGTGTTCAGGTCCATTGTACCTGAAGATGGCAACGCAGGTTGATAGAGCGGTCAAGAAGGCATACGGCATGCTTTCATTCATTGGACAGGGTATTGAGTACAAGAGTTGGCAGGTCATGTTACAGTTGTATAGGACTTTGGTTCGACCACATTTGGAATACTGCGTACAGTTCTGGTCGCCACATCACCAAAAGGATGTGGATGCTTTGGAGAGGGTACAGAGGAGGTTCACCAGGATGTTGCCTGGTATGGAGTAGATTAGGATTATTTACATTAAAAAGACGGAGGTTGAGGGGGGACCTGATTGAGGTCTACAAAATCATGAGAGGTATAGACAGGGTGGATAGCAAGAAGCTTTTTCCCAGAGTGGGGACTCAATTACTAGGGGTCACGATTTCAAGGTGAGAGGAGAAAAGTTTAAGGGAGATACTTGTGGAAAGTTCTTTACGCAGAGGGTGGTGGGTGCCTGGAACGCGTTGCCAGCGGAGGTGGTAGAGGTGGGTACGATAGCATCATTTAAGATGTATCTAGACAGGTACATGAATGGGCAGGGAGCAGAGGGATACAGATCCTTGGAAAGTAGGCGACAGGTTTAGATAGAGGATCTGGATCGGCGCAGGCTTGGAGGGCCGAAGGGCCTGTTCCTGTGCTGTAATTTTCTTTGTTCTTTGTTCTTTGTTCACCATTCACAACTGGGTGTGACAGGACTGCAGAGCTTAGATCTGATCCATTGCTTTTGGAATCACTTAGCTCTGTCTACCACTTGCTGTTTATGCTAGGTTGGCATGACAGTAGTCCTATTTTGTAGCTGCACCAGGTTGACACGACATTTTTAGGTATGCCTGGTGCTGCTCGTGGCACACCCCTACTACACACTTCATTAAAACAGGTTTGATAGCTGGCCTGATGGTAATGGTTTAGTGGGGGATATGCTGGGCCATGAGGTTGCAAATTGTGTTGGAGTACAATTAGCTGCAGCTGAAGGTCCAAAGCATCTCATGGATGCCCAGACTTGAGTTGCTAGATCTATTTGAAGTCTGTCCCATTCGGCATGGTGATGCGATAGTGCCACACAGCATGATGGAGGGTATTCTCAATGTGATGGAGGGACTTTGTCTCTGCAAGGATTGTGCAGGGATCACTCTTCCCAATAATTTCATGGACAGATGCATCTGCAGCAGACAAATTAGTGAGGATGAGATTAAGTATGTTTTTCCCTCTTGTCGGTTCCCTCACACCTGCTGCAGACCCAGCCTAGCAGCTATGTCCTTCAGGACTCAACCAGCTCGATCAGTAGTAGTGCTGCCAGGCTACACTTGGTGGTGGACATTGAAATCCCCCACAGAGAGTACATTTTGCCCTTGCTATCCTCAGTGCTTCCTCCAAGTGTTGTTCAACAAGGAGGATGATTGATTCATCAGCTAACAGAGGGTGGGACATGGTAATCAACAGGAGGTTCCCTTGTCCATTTTTGACCGGACGCCGTGAGACTTCATGGGGTCCAGAGTCAATGTTGAGGACTCCCAGGGCAACTCCCTGAACAGTATACCACTGTGTTGCTACCTCTGCTGGGTCTCTCCTGCCAGAAGGACAGCTGTATCCAGGGATGGTGATAGTGATGCCTGCAGCATTCTCTGTTAGGTACAATTCTATGAGTATGACAATGTTAGGCTATTACTTGACTCGTCTGTGAGGCAGTTCGCCAATTTTGCTACTTACCTCCAGATGTTATAAGGACTTTAGTAAGGTAAAGTCTGCAGATTTCCTTCCTTGAAAGATATTAGTGAACCAGATGGATTGTTTGAAGAATTGAAAGTAGTTCCATGCTCATCATTAGATGCTTAATTTTAGATTTAAAAAAAAATTAAATTCCAATTTCAACATGGCACATTTCAAGCCCAGGTCTCGAGCAGATTTCCTCAGTCTCTGGATTAATAGTCTAGTAATAAAACCGCTAGGCCAAGTGGTGAGTAGCATCACAGCCTACAAGTGCCAGGAAATTACCAAACCCAACATGAGAATCCAAACATCACCCCGTGATGTTCAATGGCATTACTATCACTGAATTCCCCACTATCAATATCGTGGGACGTTAGCATCGATCAGTAACTGAACTGGACTAGCCATATAAATACCGCGGCTATCTGAGAGTCTTTACACCATCTGTAAGATACAAGTCAGGAATGTGTTGAAATACTCACCCCATTGCTTTGCTTAATGTAGCTTCAACAACACGTAAGAAGATTGACACAATCCAGGGCAAAGTAACCTGCTTGATCGGCATCACAACACCACCTTAATATTCAGTTCATTCATCAGTGATGCACAGTATCAGTGTGCATACTATCCACAAGATACACTGCAGCAACTGATCAAAGCTCATTCAACAGCATCTACCAAACCAGTGACCTTTACTACTGTGGCAGATGCATGGGAGCACCATAACCGGCAAATTCGCCTCCAAGTCACCATTCCTTCATAATGCCTGGGTCAAAATCCAGAAATCCCTTCCTTAGCACTGTGGGTGTCTTCACACCCAAGCACTATAACGGTCTGTGAAGGCAGCTCACCACCACCTCCTGCGAAGCAGTTAAGGATAGAAAATAAATACTGGCCCAGTTACTGATGTGCACATCTGCAAATGACTAACAAAATATCTTCTCGCATCACCCTGAACCTCAACACCTGAACAACTCATTAGGTAGGATTTTCCGAGGAATAACAATCTCGTGCAGATTGCTTCTCTGCCACCCTTTTTTCCATGGAAGAAAAGAGCTTTACATTTCTGACAGGAGATTCCATGCAGGGCTCCCTCAGAAATATGTAGCTCAATTTGCATTCTGACTTTTGTGGCATATCATATTTGGTTCCTGGCAAGTGTGAGGTCAGAGTCTGGGGAATTGTAAGGGGTCTGGGTAAGTGGGAGATGTGAGGTAAGCATGGGGTCTGTTAAATAGTTTACTCAGGAATTTGTCTGTGTATTTAGTAATTTTTCTTAACTAACTGTTTTATACGATTTCATTGGACCTTCTGAAGCCTTCGTTTTAAATGGAAACTTTCAGAGTATCCCAGGCATAGAGAAATTGCACAGTGGAAAATCCCGGCTAATTCCTTTGGAGAATGCTACTTTGGAGATTCCACACTGTCCCCATGCACACCTCCTATCTACAGCCCATCTCTAAGTCCTTGCAATTTTTGTGGCCTACATCTTCTAAGCTCTGGATAATAAGGAACAGGCTGCATCCTGGTCAGTGCATGCTGGATGCCATTGGAAATGGTAGACCTTTTTTTTCGAAAGCAATTAATTTCTTTTTCAAAAATGTCATGGATTCTGCTCAACTCCCACTTGGAATCCCATCTTTCTCCCATTCACAAATGCAGCCTCCCTTACCTAAGGCTACAGCATGCTTCTAGCTGTTCCTTTGCTGACTGGAAGCCAGGCAGTCAATCAATCTGTCACAATTCCACAACATTTGGGGGAACTAAGACGTTCAAATTTTCTACCAAAAACTCTGCTCCCTTACCCTTGGATTTTCTAATGGCCAGATAATCGAAATGAAGTGTAAATAGGAGTTACACATGGGGACCCTGCAGCATCCACAGCATTGCAGATTCTGAGGAAATTCCCGAGGAAATTTCAAGTTCATCCAGGCAATTTCCTTCAATTCCCTTTGGAACTTAAAGTTAGCTCATACCCTCAACTGCATCTCCCTGAGAGCCCTGATTTGATATATCCTCTGCCTGCCTGGAATACAACAATCTGCTGCTGTGCCCCTGCTGGACCCAACTCTGCACTCCCACAGGACTTGATATTGACCCTCAGCCTCTGTCTCCAACTGGCACCTTGTCCATCAGGTACTTCACCCACCTGGCATACTAACCCCAACCTACCTGGCACCTTAAACTGACACTTACCTTACCTATATACCCTGTCACAGGAGCTGTCAAAGTAGCTGTATGTGACTCAAGACCTTTAATTTACAGAATACTGCGACGAGTTGCTGTGAAAAAGAGGGTGCAGTTTGCTCCTCCCCAATTGTTTTCTGCATCAGGAAAGAATTGTCAATATGGCCTTACAGGTCTGTGGTTCTGCAGGAACTCTGATCTGAATCTCCTGTCAGAAGTGTAGAGATCTTTTGTTTTTTAAAAGAAGCAGCAGCCTGGTAATCTCTGTGTAATTGCCATTCCTCAAAAAATCTGGCCTGATGTAACAGTAGAGGTAGGCACATGAGGTGACAAGCTTTCTATCAGCTGTGGGTTTTGCTTTGATTTTGCAATTATTCTGTTGGATTCATGGGTGCTAAGATTGAAATATTACATTCTGTTTGAACAGATGGAGCTTTTGTTACACAGGAGGCTCTTAGACTCTCTCATGGCATTACTCAAGTATTCACACTGAGAAAATTGCACTGCGTGTAGTTTATAGCATTGTTGTTAGTGATACAGTGACATCTGCAGTTTTTCTTAATATGCTGCTTTACAGTGCATCGTGCCTTTTACAACTGTTCTGATTTATTGAATGTAGTGAGTACCCATTCCTCTGAACTGCTAATGTATTCCTTCAAGAAAGCAGCTGTAAACATCTAAAATTTCGATAAACTTTTATTGTAATTGCTGATTTACTCAATGAGATATAATTCGGTGAAATCGCCTTTGTTGCTTAAGTCACTTAATTTCTGAAGCAATGTTAGAACAATTGTTTTCATTTTGATTTTTCAATCAGATAAAATTCATGAATACCATTGCCCCTGAAACCATTTCCTATCTTACTTGTTTAGAAGTAAAGGTAGCTTCTGAAGTAAATCTAAGTATCTGCCTATTGATTATTTCATGCTTCATATAAATTTATAGGATACTTTGGTGCCCTTCAGTTTGTTCAGAAAACTCTAAAAGTAATAGCATTTAAAACAATGGCCCTTCTAACTCATTTCAGAGATAGTAGGAACTGCAGATGCTGGAGAATCTGTGATAACAAGGTGTAGAGCTGGATGAACACAGCAGGCCAAGCAGCATCAGAGGAGCAGGAAGGCTGATGTTTCGGAAGGGTCTGGGCCCGAAATGTCAGCTTTCCTGCTCCTCTGATGCTGCTTGGCCTGCTGTGTTCATCCAGCTCTACACCTTGCCCTTCTAACTGATTTTTGGTTGTACACCTTCTTTTCCTTTGAAGGCAAGGTGCCTTTAAAATTGCACAGATGTGATATCTTAAAGGGACAACTTGTGAACAGTCAGTGTGATACCTTTCGTTTTGCTGCATGTGCTCAACTTACAGGGAACATTAATGAGGTGTATACCTTTAAGAATACTTATTCAATAATATTCACACCAATGAGACTTGGCTCCTCCTGAGCTTTTTTCTTCTGTCTTTCATTGAGTCATAGAGTAATATGACTCGGTTATTGTCACTATATCATAATTCCACCTTTGTCTCCTGTTCATTAACATGGGTATTACACATGTGTTCTACAGGTGATTTGTCTGCTTCCCATTATAATTCCACAGTTTTTACCCTTTTCCTCTTATTAAGCCACATCATCCTGGCTTGGAAATATATCCGTGTTCCTTCAATATTGCTGGGTCAAAATCCTGAGGCTCCCTTCCCAATGGAATTGTGTGTTGACTTACACCAATTGAACTGCAGCAGTTTATCATGAAGAATTTAAAAAATTGAACTGTTTCTTTGAAAGTTAATTGTTAAACTTACATTTGGGATACCAACCATTTCTGGTTTGTGCCTCGGGTAGTTTGTTACCACCAACTGAATTTTAATGAGAAGACGCTGTCATCTTAAACAAGATGTAATTTATTGCATGACAACAATGTTATGTCAGTAAGGTAAAGATTGCCACTAAATCTGAAATGCAGTTTCAGAGCAGAGAAAGGATTGTATTGCTAGTTGTTGTGCAGGTGAGAGGGCCATCAACTTTTATCTGTTGGATTCCTTCCATGATGTAACAGGCAATATTTATGATATCTCCTCGTTTGCTGCCCACTGTGGTAAAAATGTAACTCACTAAACCTATATGTGTAGAAATAGCTGATTACTTTAGATTCACTCTTGCTGGTTTATCTTTGTCTTTGCCTTTGTCTTGTCTTTCATCTTTGTCCAACAGTAAGACTCTCTCACACTTTCCAATATTGTCACACACAGACACACCCATATACACACGCACATTATACTGAATACAGCTGTCCAGTGTTATATCTAAGTCTTGCTTCTTGCAGTTTCTGACTGGTCTGTTCTGCTCAAATCAGATTAACATCATTGGTTGTATTAGCATATTTGCATATTTCATTATTCTACAGTCTGGAGAAGACAGACAAGAAATGAATCGCAGTGTTAGGAGAAACCTGAAGCTTTTCTTAATGAACCACTGGAAGTACTCCAATTCTGGCAAGAAATGTCGTAATGGACCACATAATTTATAGACCCATCAGCTTTGCTCTCCTTTCACTGCTGATTTTCCTAACTGCAGGATGTTCCCACAGTAGCATTAACTTTTAAATCCAAGTGAGTGAATATCCAGTCTTTTTAAGGTGGGAGACTTGGATACATCAGAATTGGAGTCTCATTCTCTGTATTCAACTCTTCAAGGCCATTGCTCATGGCGACAATTTCCTGGTAGAGGGAGCTGCCATTAATCTCACAGAATACCTACCGTGTGGAAATAGGCCCTTAGGTCCAACAAGTCCACCCCGACCCTCAAAGCATCCCATCCAGGCCCAACCGCCTAATCTACACATACCTGTACACTACAGGCAAGTTAGCATGGCCAATCCACCAAGCCTGCACATCTTTGGACTGTGGGACGAAACCGGAGCATCCGGTGGAAACCCACACAGACATGGGGAGAATGCGCAAACTCCACACAGACAGTCATCTGAGGGCGGAATTGAACCTGGGTCCCTGGCGCTGTGAAGCAGCAGTGCTAACCACTGAGCCATGGTGCCACCCGTTCCATGATCATGTTCCTGATCTGGATAAAAAACATTGATGAATTTGTGTCAACAAGGTGCAGGGCTGGATGAACACAGCAGGCCAAGCAGCATCATAGGAGCAGAGAGGCTGACGTTTCGGGCCTGGACCCTTCATCAGAAAAGAGGGAGGGGAAGGGAGTTCTGAAATAAATAGGGAGAGAGTGGGAGGCGGATAGAAGACGGATAGAGGAGAGGATAGGTGGAGAGGAAACAAACAGGTCGAAGAGGCGGGGATGGAGCCAGTAAAGGTGAGTGTAGGTAGGGAGTTAGGAATGGGGTAGGTCAGTCCAGGGAGGACGGACAGGTCAAGGGGGCGGGATGAGGTTGGTCGGTAGGAGATGGAGGTGCGGCTTGAGGTGGGAGGAGGGGATAGGTGGGAGGAAGAACAGGTTAGGGAGGCAGGGACGAGCTGGACTGGTTTTGGGATGCGGTAGGGGGAGGGGAGATTTTGAA